>NC_056000.1:3673156-4356376 GCF_018446385.1 Zingiber officinale | reverse complement strand
CGTAAGCCTAGTTTGAAACACATTCGGATTTGGGGTAGTCGAGTACATGTGCTAAAGGAAGATGCTGATAAGTTGAAATTACGTACAGAAGTTCGCTTGTTTGTGGGTTATCCTAAAGGAATGAAAGATAGTTTATTTTATAGTCCTAAAGATCGGAAGGTCATTGTTAGCACCAATGCCCGATTTTTAGAAGAGAACTATGTAATGAACCACAAGCCCATGAGTAAAATTGTTGTTGAGGAAATAAGAGAAGACATGTCTACTATAGTACCAACGGTACAAGATGAGATACCACAAGAAGCTACAACGTGTGTCATAAATAATGCACAATTACAAGTAGTTGTTGGAACCCCAAGGTTGTTTTGGTGTGATCAACTAGTTAAGTTAGGTCCTGTTTGTTTCTAACCTTGTGTCTAAGTGTGCAGGAGCTTAGGAACACAGGTAGTCGAGCGGAAGACGCAGCTAGCGAGAAGGACGGCAGTCCGAGGGACGAGGTGCTGCGGAAGAGTACCCCGGTGGACGAGAAGGAAGCGTGCGGTGGTTCCGAGGGACGAAAGCCAGAGCGGAAGATTGCTCGGGGAGCAAGAGACGCAGCTAGCGAGAAGGATGGCACGCGGTGCGTCCGAGGGACGAAGACTGCGGATGAGTACGTCAGCGGACGAGAAGGAAACACGCAGCGATTCTGAGGGACGAGAAGCCGGAGGGAAGCCTGCTCGAGAAGACCAGAAGTTGGGTTCGGGTGAGCCCTATTCCGGATGGCAGAGATCACCCAAGTAAGCGGATCCGTAGCGGAAGACCCGGACCGAGGCGGGACTGAAGCGAAGCAGAGGTCCCGGACGAAAAAGTCAACCAGAGTTGACTTTTGGGGTCCAGGGTGCCCAGACCCCTCCGGGGCACCCGGAACCCTTCCGGGCGCTCGGACCTGAGTTTTTGACCAGATCGAGCTTTGACTCGATCTGAATGTTGGGGGATAAAATTTATCCCCCCAGGGCGCCCGGAACCCTTCGAGGCGCCCCGACCAAGGCTATAAATATAGCCTTGGTCCAGAAGCTTTGAATCAACTCAGTAATTAGCATTCCAAACACTTGTGCGCTCACTGTTCTAGTTTAGCTTCTGTTTTTGTGCTTTCACCGGTGTAAGAGGCTTCTCCGCCCAAAGGAGTTTTTAGTGCAATCACTTTCCTTGGATTAACAACCTCCCCGGTTGTAACCAAGTCAAACACGGTGCCTCGTTTCTTTCTTGTATTTCTGCTTAGCTAATTTTATACAAGTGCTAGTTTAAGAGTTCGAGAAGGGTTGCTTTTATTTTTTTTTATAGGGCTATTCAACCCCCCCCCTTCTAGCCGACCCAACGGTCTTACAAGTGGTATCAGAGCCAAGGCGCTTCAGGAGGACTAACCGCCGAACGAAGCAATGAGATGGCCGGACCAAGCATTCACCCGCCAAAATTCGAAGGGGATTTTGCCACTTGGAAAAAACATATGCAGGTATTTCTTACAACAGATATTGAATTATTTTTAACAATGAAACTTGGCTTTCAAGCTCCAGAGGACAAGGAAATAGATAAATGGACAAAAAAGGAGCAGGCCGACTTCGTGGCGAAGGGCAAAGCAGAGTATCATCTGCTAAGCGTTCTTCCGCCTCAAGAAGTCAACAGGATCAGTAAATACAACTCTGCAAAGGAACTTTGGGAGAAGTTCCTCGAGCTGCACGAAGGAACGTCCGAAGCCAAGCTCGCTAGAAGAGATCTGCTTCGCAATCAGCTCACCAGCCTGCGACTTGGGGAAGACGAGTCAGTTGCGCATCTGCACTCGAGAATAAAAGAAATTATCATCGGACTTTCGAATCTCGGAGAAAAGGTAAGTAACCGAGATTCGCTCAGGTACGCTTTAAATTCCTTTCATAGAAATACCAAATGAGCATCATTAGTAGATGCATTTTACATTTCTAAAGATTTAGAAAAGATTTCATTAGAAGAATTCTTTTCAACATTTGAAGTGCATGAGTCAAGATGTGCAGGAATGAAGGAGCCAAAAAATAGCGTCGCCCTCAAAGCCTCGAGAGACGAACCAGAATCGGAATCCTCTCTCGACGACGAGGAAATGGTAATGATGGTAAGAAAATTCAAGAAACTTTGTAAATCCAGATCTACTAATCATCCGCAGGGAAAGAGGAGAAGAACGATTTGCTGCTACCACTGCGACGAAGAAGGGCACGTCAAGGACAACTGCCCCAAGCTGAAAAGCAAGGACAAGGAGAAGGGTAAGAAGCCTATCCAAAAGCGAAAGGCCCTAAAGGCGACGTGGGACGATACATCGTCCGAATCAGAAGTCGAAGCTTTCTCCGGACTCGCACTGATGGCGAGTCATCAAGACGACGACTGCAATTCAAGCTCTTCCGAAATGAGCATCGAGAGCATCGATGAAGGGGGAGACACGTCGGAAGAAAGCAGCAGCTTAGGGGGAGAAATGGACAACGAGATCGACAAGGTAAGTCAGGTACGATCCCTTCCTCCCGATAAAATGTTTAAGTTCATTAAACTTTTAACAAAAGATTGCTGCAAATTAGAAAGTGAAAATAAAAATTTAAAAGTAATTCTAGCTAAGTCTTGTCCCTTAGAAGAATTAGATAAATTAAAACTAGCAAATGAAAAATTGAAACTTGAAAATGATGATTTGAAAATTCAAGTAGATAACTTGAGAAACCATGCATGTTCATCTAAAACCAATGTTAGAAGATTTAATAATTTAAATTGGTACTTTAAATATCATCCTGGAAAAATTAGGAACATTTCAAGAAAATATGTTTCTAAAAACTTTTTAGTTAATCCAGTAGGTTGGAACCTATATTGGGTTCCTAAATCATGCTTAAACTAAATTTTAAAATTAAAATTAGCACTTTAAGTAAGAAAATTAAACAAAGAATTTCTTTATGAGGCTTTGTCAAGGAAGTAGTTGTTGCTCCAATAACCAAGAAGGCCTAGTGCCTCGCCACGACCTGGAAGTCAAAATATTGAAATAAATGTTTAATTACTAATGAAGCATTAATACAAGAATTAATTAGTGCTTTAAAAAGAGTTATTCAAAACATTTTATTTCAATTTAAAAATTTACTTACTTAGAAATTTTTAATTGACTAAGTCATGTGTTTTAAAAATGTGCTTAAAAATTCTCAAAAATCATTCTTTCTTAAGTTAAAAGATTTTCTGAAATTAGAAATTTATGCTCAAATTACTTAGAAATTTTTTTTTCCTAAGTCAATTTTTTTAAAAAACTTTAATTAGAAATTTTTTTAAGTTAGAAATATTTCTCAAAATAATTCTTGCAAAAACTTAAAATTATTTTTATGAATTTCTTTTAAATATTTTTTCAAATTTACTAAATCTTTAACCCTTAGATTGTTTTGCTTGGAACCCCATTTTTTTTGTGATCAAAGGGGGAGAAGGGAAAGTATAAGTCTAGGGGGAGGTAGATAGATTTAATTTTTTTATCTTTTCTATTTGTTTGCACTTAAATTACAAATTAAGTTAATTTACTTAATGTTATTTAAATGTCTATTTTAACCCTAGCTTAACTTGGGTTGATCACACCAAAAAGGGGGAGATTGTTGGAACCCCAAGGTTGTTTTGGTGTGATCAACAAGTTAAGTTAGGTCCTGTTTGTTTCTAACCTTGTGTCTAAGTGTGCAGGAGCTTAGGAACACAGGTAGTCGAGCGGAAGACGCAGCTAGCGAGAAGGACGAAGTCCGAGGGACGAGGTGCTGCGGAAGAGTACCCCGGTGGACGAGAAGGAAGCGTGGGGTGGTTTCGAGGGATGAAAGCCGGAGCGGAAGATTACTCGGGGAGCAAGAGACACAGCTAGCTAGAAGGATGGCACGCGGTGCGTCCGAGGGACGAAAACTGCGGATGAGTACGCCGACGGACGAGAAGGAAACACGCAGCAATTCCGAGGGACGAGAAACCGGAGGGAAGCCTGCTCGAGAAGACCGGAAGTTGGGTTCGGGTGAGCCCTATTTCGGATGGCAGAGATCACCCAAGTAAGCGGATCCGGAGCGGAATGTTGGAACCCCAAGATGTTTTGATGTGATCAAACAAGCTAAGTTAGGTCCTGCGTTTGTTTAACCCTTGTGTCTAAGTGTGCAGGAGCTTAGGAACACAGGAAGTCGAGCGGAAGACGCGACTAGCGAGAAGGACGGCACAGGAGAGAGCCGACGGGCTCGGTGCGTCCGAGGGACGAGGTGTCCGCGGAAGAGTACACCGGTGGACGAGAAGAGCATGCGCGACGCTCGAGGGATGAGAAACCGGGAAGGAAGGCTGCTCGAGGAGAAGGCCGGAACATGGGTTCGGGTGAGCCCTATTCCGGAAGGCCGAGATTACCCAAACTAGCGGAGCCGGAGCGAATAGACCCGGACCAAGATGAGCCGAACTGAGACGAGCTGAACCGGAGCAGAGAGCCTGGACCAGAGTCAACTTTGTTGACTTGACAGGTCCGGGCGCTCGGATCAATTCCGGGGCGCCCGGACCTCCGGGCGCCCTGGGGTTCATATTTGACCAGATCAAAGCTTATCACGAGCTGACCATTGGGGGATAAAATTTATCCCCGCGGGGGCGCCCGGAACTCCTTCCAGGCGCCCGGACCAGTACTATAAATAAAGTACTGATCCGTACATTCAAGACAACTAACTTGTAATCAATTCCTTCTGTGCTTTCAATTCTGTTATTTTCATTTGTGCTGTCAACGTTGTAAAGAGGCTACTCCGTCCAGAGGAGAATCAGATAGTGCGCTTACATTCCTTAGATTAGCAATCCCCTGATTGCAAACCAAGTAAAACTCTGGTGTCTGCTTTTCTTTACTTAGTCTCTTTTATTTATTTATTACAAGTGTTCATTATATAGTTGAAATCCGAGAAAGGTTCGAGTTTTATTTTGTAGGGCAATTCACCCCTCCCCTCTTGCCGGCCTCTAAAGGAACCAACAAGTGGTATCAGAGCAAGGCGCGCTTCAGGAGGACTAACCACCGATCGAAGCAACAAGATGGCCGGACCAAGCATCGTCCCACCAAAATTCGAGGGGAACTTCGCAGACTGGAAGCGTCGTATGGAGGTATTCCTAAAAACAGATTTTGAAATTCGGTTTATTATGAAATATGGTTTTTTAGCTCCAATAGATAAAGATGGAAAAGAAAAAGAAGAGAGCGATTGGACAAAGAAGGAGCAGAATGAGTCGGTAGCAAACAGCCGTGCGGAACATCACCTGCTGAGCGTGTTACCGCCTCAAGAGGTCAACCGCATCGGAAACTATTTATCTGCTAAAGAACTTTGGGAGAAGTTCTTGGAACTCCACGAAGGCACGTCCGAAGCGAAGCTCGCTAGAAGGGACATCCTCCGCAACAAACTGATGAACATCCGTCTGGAGAAAGGTGAGAAAGTAGTCGGTCTACATGCAAAGGTAAAAGAACTAGTTACTGGTCTCGAAAACCTTGGAGAAACGGTAACAAACCGTGACACTATACGCTACGCGCTCAACGCATTTCCAAGAACTCCGGAGTGGACATCAATCGTCGATGCTTACTACATCTTAAAAGACCTGGAGGTAAGTACTTTAGAAGAGTAGTTTTCTACCCTTGAATTACACGAAACTAGATATGCAGAGATATCAAAGGACACAACCCAGACTATGGCGCTGAACGCAACTAACAAGGATGAACCCGAGTCAGACTCCGAAGACGATCAAGAAGCGTACATGGTAAGAAACTTTAAAAAGTTTTTTAGATCTAATAAATTTAAAATGCAGAATAAAAAGAATCAAAAAGGTAGAAGAAAGATACGGTGCTACCAGTGTCAGAAGAAGGGACACCTAAGGGAAGACTGCCCAGAACTCAAGAAGGTCAAAATGAAGACACCCAAGAAACACAACCTAAAAGCAACTTGGGACGACACTTCTTCATCCGAATCAGAAGCTCAAGAATATGTCGGGATAACACTGATGGCAAGCTACGAAGGACAAAGTACATCAGAACCCAGCATCGATGAAGGGGGAGCGACCTCAGATGGAAGTAGCGAAGCAGGGGGAGATTCAGGCTTCAAGTCTGATATGGTAAGTGAGGTATGCCTCTTACCCCCTGATGAACTTTACTTTGGTATCAAAGCTATGACTAAATCCATGTATAAATTAGAAAATAAAAATGCCAAATTAGAAAATGAAATTCTAGAAACAAAGAGAATTTTGGCAAAATCATGTCTTATAGAGGATTTTGAAAAATTGAAAATTGAAAATAAAAAACTAAAAGAAGAAATAGAAAGATTGAAAAAATCAATGGTTCAAATATTTCTACTTTTAGAAATTATAGAGCTTTAAATTGGTATTATAGATTTCATCAAAATCAAATTAGAAATATATCAAAAATCTATATACCTAGGAAATACTTGATTAATCCTATAGGTAGGAACCTCTACTGGGTTCCAAAAACCTGTTTAAATTTATATTAAAGTCAGACTTAGCATTTTCAGCAAGGAAATAAACAACTAATTTCTTTATGAGGCTTTGTCTAAGGAAGTGGTTGTTGCTCCAATAACCAAGAAGGCCTAGTGCCTCGCCATGACCTGGAAGCCAAGTATCGAAATGAAAAGTTTAATTGACTAACTGAAAAAGCATTAATTTTAATTACTTAATGCTTTAAAAGAGTTATTCAATTTGTGTTAGAAAATATTTATAAAAAAAAATTCTTAGAAATTTTTTTAGAAATTTTTAATTTAGTTAGAAATTTTTTTATGAAAGTTATCTTAGAATTTTTTTTTTATGATTGCCTTATAATTTTTCTTAAAATTGACTTAGAATTGTTTCTTATGAATATTAACTTAGAATTTTTTTAATTAGAAAATTTTTTTTGGAATGTTAAGATAAGTTTCAAACTTAAAATTTTTTTTAACACTTATGATTGTTTTTATTAAAAAAAAATATTTTACTTAAATTTTTTTTCGAAAGAAAAATTCTGAAGAGTGTCTTTACTTAGACATTTTGTTTTTACACTCAAAGTTTTGTTTGAATTTACCTTAGACTTGTTTATAACCCCAATTTTTATGTGATCAAAGGGGGAGAAGTATGTTAAGTCTAGGGGGGTAATATAATTTTTCATTTGAAAAATATTTGGACTTATTTGAATATAAATTGTTTTTATTGCATGTGTTTACCCTAACTTAACTTGGGTTGCTCACATCAAAAAGGGGGAGATTGTTAAAACCCCAAGATGTTTTGATGTGATCAAACAAGCTAAGTTAGGTCCTGCGTTTATTTAACCCTTGTGTCTAAGTATGCAGGAGCTTAGGAACACAGGAAGTCGAGCGGAAGACGCGGCTAGCGAGAAGGACGGCACGGGAGAGAGCCGACGGGCTCGGTGCGTCCGAGGGACGAGGTGTCCGCGGAAGAGTACACAGGTGGACGAGAAGAGCGTGCGCGACGCTCGAGGCACGAGAAACCGAGAAGGAAGGCTGCTCGAGGAGAAGGCCGGAACATGGGTTCGGGTGAGCCCTATTCCGGAAGGCCGAGATCACCCAAACTAGCGGAGCCGGAGCGAACAGACCCGGACCAAGACGAGCCGAACTGAGACGAGCTGAACCGGAGCAGAGAGCCTAGACCAGAGTCAACTTTGTTGACTTGACAGGTCCGGGCGCCCGGATCAATTCCGGGCGCCCGGGGGTTCATATTTGACCAGATCGAAGCTGATCGCGAGCTGACCGTTGGGGGATAAAATTTATCCCCCCGGGGGCGCCCGGACCAGTACTATAAATAAAGTACTGATCCGTACATTCAAGACAACTAACTTGTAATCAATTCCTTCTGTGCTTTCAATTCTGTTCTTTTCATTTGTGTTGTCAACGTTGTAAAGAGGCTACTCCGCCCAGAGGAGAATCAGATAGTGCGCTTATATTCCTTGGATTAGCAATCCCCTGATTGCAAACCAAGTAAGACTCTGGTATCTGCTTTTCTTTACTTAGTCTCTTTTATTTATTTATTACAAGTGTTCATTATATAGTTGAAATCCGAGAAAGGTTCGAGTTTTATTTTGTAGGGTAATTCACCCCTCCCCTCTTGCCGGCCTCCAAAGGGACCAACACGGAAGACCCGGACCGAGGCGGGACTGAAGTGAAGCAGAGGTCCCGGACAAAAAAGTCAACCAAAGTTGACTTTTGGGGTCCAGGGCGCCCGGAGTTGATCGGGGCGCCCGGAACCCTTCCGGGCGCCCGGACCTGAGTTTTTGACCGGATCGAGCTTTAACTCGATCTGAACGTTGGGGGATAAAATTTATCCCCCAGGGCGCCCGGAACCCTTCCAGGTGCCCTGACCAAGGCTATAAATATAGCCTTGGTCTAGAAGCTTTGAATCAACTTAGTAATTAGCATTCCAAACACTTGTGCGCTCACTGTTAACTAGTTTAGCTTCTGTTTTTGTGCTTTCACTGGTGTAAGAGGCTTCTCCGCCCGAAGGAGTTTTTAGTGCGATCACTTTCCTTGGATTAACAACCTCCCCGGTTGTAACCAAGTCAAACACGGTGCCTCATTTCTTTCTTGTATTTCTGCTTAGCTAATTTTATACAAGTGTTAGTTTAAGAGTTCGAAAAGGGTTGCTTTTATTTTTTTTTTTACAGGGCTATTCAACCCCCTTCTAACCAGCCCAACGGTCCTACAGTAGTGTCTCGTCGTAGTGGGAGGGTTGTTCGACAACCTGATAGATTCATGTTTTTGGGAGTCTTCGGACTTGATCCCTGGTGAACATGAACCTGATCCCTGGACATATGATGAAGCACTCCAAGATAAAGATGCAGCATCTTGGCAAAATGCAATGAACTCCGAAATAAAATCTATGTATTCTAATCAAGTCTGGGAGCTTGTAGAACCATCAAATGGTGTAAAAGTCATTGGATATAAATGGGTCTACAAAAGAAAAAGAGGGATAGACGAAAAGGTAGAAACCTTCAAAGCAAGGATTGTTACAAAAGGGTATACTCAAAAAAGAGGGAATCGATTATGAGGAAACATTTTCGCCGGTAGTCATGCTCAAGTCTATCCGGATTCTTTTATCTATTACTGCTCATATGAATTATGAGGTTTGGAAAATGGATGTCAAGACAGCTTTCCTTAACGGAAGTCTTGAAGAAAACATCCATATGAAGCAACCAGAGGGATTCATTGCAAAGGGTAAAGAGCATCTTGTATGTAAGCTCAATCGGTCCATTTATGGACTGAAACAAGCTTTGAGATCTTGGAACATCCGATTTGATGAAGTGTTCCAGTCTTATGGATTCATTCAGTGTCTGGATAAGTCTTATGTATACAAGAAACGTGACGAAAACGTGGCGATATTTCTTGTACTATACGTAGATGACATTTTGCTCATTGGCAACAATGTCAAAGTGTTGTCAGACATAAGGGTATGATTGTCTAAGAAATTCGATATGAATGACTTGGGAGAATGTGGACATATTCTTGGGATCAAAGTAATAAAGAATCGCAAGAAAAAAATGTTGTGCTTATCCCAAGTTTCATACATCGATACTATCTTAGCTCATTTTAGCATGCAAAACTCCAATAAAGGTTTTCTATCTTTTTGGCATGGAATACCTTTATCTAAAGAGATATGTCCTAAAACATCAAAAGAGATAAAGGAGATGAAGGCAGTTCCTTATGCTTCGGCTGTAGGAAGCCTAATATATGCAATGTTATGTACGAGACCGGATATCTGTTTTACCGTGGGCATGGTTAGCATATATCAAAGTAATTCAGAACAGGGACATTGGACTGCCGTAAAGCATATATTAAAGTACCTGAGAAGGACTAGAGATTATATGCAGGTTTACCAGGCAGATGATTTGCTCCCTATTAGTTACACGGATTCAGATTTCAAATCAGATAAGGACAGTAGTAAGTCAATCTCGGGGTATGTGTTTACTTTGGGAGGTGGAGCCATAGCATGGAGGAGTGTTAAGCAGAAATGCATTTCAGACTCCACCATGGAAGGAGTATGTGGCAGCCTCTGAGGCAGCCAAAGAAGCAGTATGACTCAGAAACTTCTTGATGGACTTAGATGTAATTCCTGGTTTTCCCAAAATTATCACAATTTATTGTGATAATAGTGGTGCAGTAGCAAACTCGAAGGAACCACGAGCCCATAAGGTAAGTAAACATATTGAGCGCAAGTACCACCAGATACGAGAGATCGTAAAGCGAGGAGAAGTTGTTGTCACCAAGATTGCATCAGCAGATAACCTGGCAAATCCTTTCACTAAGGCCCTTCCGACGAGAGCTTTTGATGGACATGTTGAGGGGATGAGAATCAGATGTATGGCAGCATATATGACAACATAGTCTTTTAGTATAAGTGGGAGATTGTTAGGATGTATATTAAAAGCCTAGCTTTTTGTATGAATATTTTTTTTAAATGAGAATCACATTGGTCAAATGTCTGCATTTAGTTAAATGTAGTTGTCCATTTAATTTATATTGTAGATAACATGGTGTGTGGTGTCACACAGAAGATAATGTTATCAATTTCTTATAAATTATAAATAGTAGCTTACAACCAAGATGAATTGGGGCAAACTATTGGAATGGTTGTAGTGTGATTTGATATCAATTTATCCTGACTATAAAATTATACTAGTACACTATGTGTTTATTGAGTATGACCATTTAAGGTTATTTCTTTTATACTGACTGCATAAAAGAACAAAATCTCTGTTATTATGGATGCGCGTACTCTTGATCCCGATATAATAACAAATACATATACTTAGTATTTATTTCTTTAATTTATCAAAGGGTGAGATTTATTCAGTTAAATCAATAGGCCCGATAACTTAGAAAATAATATTATTTATATGGTGTGTTGTTGATTATAAAAGGAAACTGTGTCCTAGTGATTTAGGTTAATGATGTCCCCTTGAGGAGCTCATAAGGATTATCATGTAAACCTTGCAGGTGGACTTAGTCCGACATGATAATAAGGTTGAGTGGTACTACTCTTGGAGCTAGATGTTAATTAAGTGAGTTGTCAGTAACTCATTTAATTAACGGATATGCGATATCTTAAATACAGGGAGACTAACGCACTCATGATAAGAAGGAGCTCATATTGTAATATGGGATTGGTGCGGTAATTCAATAATAACTCTTTAGTAGTATGAGTTATTATTGATGAACTTGAGTTGGGTGTTTGAGTCGAACACAGGAAGCTCAAGTCCATCAGGAGGTCAAAACCAATTCCTCCTCTCGGTCCCTGTTGTAGCCTCTATAAAGTCTCGCATTCACCCGTTTTGGTTTTGCTTCCTACCCAAGAAAGGGGTCGGCCACATCCTTGCTTGGTGCCCAAGCAAGGGGTCGGCCAAGTCTTGCTTGGTGCCCAAGTAAAGGGCCGACCAAACCAAAAGGAAAAGAAAAGGAAAAAAAAAAAAGGAGATTTTTTCTCAACAGAATTAGAGATTTTTTTAAAAAGAATTACGTTGATTCTTTTTTAGAAATTTTCTAAAAAGAATTATATTAATTCTTTCCTAGAGATTTTTCTAAAAAGAATTATGTTGATTTTTTCTTAGAAATTTTCTAAAAAGAATTATACTAATTCTTTCTTAAGAAATTTTTCTAAAAAGAATTATGTTAATTCTTTTCTAGAGATTTTTTTTAAACAAAAATCTATTACTTTTTCTCCTTTTTTATTTGGGGCAAAGGGTTATAAAAGGAGAGTAGATTATGCCACAACAATCAACAATTCAATTAAGAATTGATAAGTTTCTCTCTACAACTAAAAATCCTCTCCTTTCCCTTAAGGTAGGCGCCTCATTCTTTCTTTTATTTCCTCTAGGGTCGCCGCCCCACTTCTTTTCTTCTTCCCTTTTCTTCCCTCTAGCGTCGGCGCCCCATCTTCTCTTGGTGGCCGGAGCTTGGAGGAAAAGAAAACGAAGAGACGAAACATCTTGGTGGTCGGCGGTTTGGAGGAGAAGAAGAAGGAGGAGGCGTTCTTTTCTTTGCGTCTTTTGGTGGTAGACGGCTTGGAAACAAAAAGGGTTCGGGTGTTATTTTTGTCTTGGTAGATCGTCGCCCACACGACGTCCAAGAAGAGGAGAGGAATACGGCAGAAGATCAAGAGGTCTTTGTCTACAAAGAAAGGTACAACTAGTTATTTATTCTGCAACACAACTAGTTTTGTTTTCTTTGTATGGATCCTGAAATACCAACACAAGAGGCTAGTAATTTCTGTTGGAACCCCAAGATATTTTGATGTGATCAAACAAGCTAAGTTAGGTCCTGCGTTTGTTTAATCCTTGTGTCTAAGTGTGCAGGAGCTTAGGAACACAGGAAGTCGAGCGGAAGACGCGGCTAGCGAGAAGGACGGCACGGGAGAGAGCCGACGGGCTCGGTGCGTCCGAGGGACGAGGTGTCCGCGGAAGAGTACACCGGTGGACGAGAAGAGCGTGCGCGACGCTCGAGGGACGAGAAACCGGGAAGGAAGGCTGCTCGAGGAGAAGGCCGGAACATGGGTTCGGGTGAGCCCTATTCCGGAAGGCCGAGATCACCCAAACTAGCGGAGCCGGAACGAATAGACCCGGACCAAGACGAGCCGAACTGAGACGAGCTGAACCGGAGCAGAGAGCCTGGACCAGAGTCAACTTTGTTGACTTGACAGGTCCGGGCGCCCGGATCAATTCCGGGGCGCCCGGACCTCCGGGCGCCTGGAACCATTCCGGGCGCCCGGGGGTTCACATTTGACCAGATCGAAGCTGATCGTGAGCTGACCGTTGGGGGATAAAATTTATCCCCCCGGGGGCGCCCGGAACCCCTTCCAGGCGCCCGGACCAGTACTATAAATAAAGTACTGATCCGTACATTCAAGATAACCAACTTGTAATCAATTACTTCTGTGCTTTCAATTCTGTTCTTTTCATTTGTGCTGTCAATGTTGTAAAGAGGCTACTCCGCCCTGAGGAGAATCAGATAGTGCGCTTACATTCCTTAGATTAGCAATCCCCTGATTGCAAACCAAGTAAAACTCTGGTGTCTGCTTTTCTTTACTTAGTCTCTTTTATTACAAGTGTTCATTATATAGTTGAAATCCGAGCAAGGTTCGAGTTTTATTTTGTAGGGCAATTCACCCCTCCCCTCTTGTCGACCTCCAAAGGGACCAACAAGTGGTATTAGAGCAAGGCGCGCTTCAGGAGGACTAACCGCCGATCGAAGCAACAAGATGGCCGGACCAAGCATCGTCCCACCAAAATTCGAGGGGAACTTCGCAGACTGGAAGCGTCGTATGGAGGTATTCCTAAAAACAGATTTTGAAATTCGGTTTATTATGAAATATGGTTTTTTAGCTCCAATAGATAAAGATGGAAAAGAAAAAGAAGAGAGCGATTGGACAAAGAAGGAGCAGAATGAGTCGGTAGCAAACAGCCGTGCGGAACATCACTTGCTGAGCGTGTTACCGCCTCAAGAGGTCAACCGCATCGGAAACTATTTATCTGCTAAAGAACTTTGGGAGAAGTTCTTGGAACTCCACGAAGGCATGTCCGAAGCGAAGCTCGCTAGAAGGGACATCCTCCGCAACAAACTGATGAACATCCGTCTGGAGAAAGGTGAGAAAGTAGCCGGTCTACATGCAAAGGTAAATCGAAAACCTTGGTGAAACGGTAACAAACCGGGACACTATACGCTACGCGCTCAACGCGTTTCCAAGAACTCCGGAGTGGACATCAATCGTCGATGCTTACTACATCTCAAAAGACCTAGAGGTAAGTACTTTAGAAGAGTTGTTTTCTACCCTTGAATTACACGAAACTAGATATGCAGAGATATTAAAGGACACAACCCAGACTATGGCGCTGAATGCATCTAACAAGGATGAACCCGAGTCAGACTCCGAAGATGATCAAGAAGCGTACATGGTAAGAAACTTTAAAAAGTTTTTTAGATCTAATAAATTTAAAATGCAGAATAAAAAGAATCAAAAAGGTAGAAGAAAGATACGGTGCTACCAGTGTCAGAAGGAGGGACACCTAAGGGAAGACTGCCCAGAACTCAAGAAGGTCAAAATGAAAACACCCAAGAAACACAACCTAAAATCAACTTGGGACGACACTTCTTCATCCGAATCAGAAGCTCAAGAATATGTCGGGATAGCACTGATGGCAAGCTACAAAGGACAAAGTACATCAGAACCCAGCATCGATGAAGGGGGAGCGGCCTCAGATGGAAGTAGCGAAGCAGGGGAAGATTCAGGCTTCAAGTCTGATATGGTAAGTGAGGTATGCCTCTTACCCCCTGATGAACTTTACTTTGGTATCAAAGCTATGACTAAATCCATGTATAAATTAGAAAATAAAAATGCCAAATTAGAAAATGAAATTCTAGAAACAAAGAGAATTTTGGCAAAATCATGTCTTATAGAGGATTTTGAAAAATTGAAAATGAAAAACTAAAAGAAGAAATAGAAAGATTGAAAAAATCTAATGGTTCAAATATTTCTACTTTTAGAAATTATAGAGGTTTAAATTGGTATTATAGATTTCATCAAAGTCAAATTAGAAATATATCAAAAATCTATATACCTAGGAAATACTTGGTTAATCCTATAGGTAGGAACCTCTACTGGGTTCCAAAAACCTGTTTAAATTTATATTAAAGTCAGACTTAGCATTTTCAGCAAGGAAATTAAACAACTAATTTCTTTATCATGCTTTGTCTAAGGAAGTGGTTGTTGCTCCAATAACCAAGAAGGCCTAGTGCCTCGCCACGACCTGGAAGCCAAGTATCGAAATGAAAAGTTTAATTGACTAACTGAAAAAGCATTAATTTTAATTACTTAATGCTTTAAAAGAGTTATTCAATTTGTGTTAGAAAATATTTTTAAAAAAAAATCTTAGAAATTTTTTTAGAAATTTTTAATTGAGTTAGAAATTTTTTATGAAAGTTATCTTAGAATTTTTTTTTTATGATTGCCTTATAATTTTTCTTAAAATTGACTTAGAATTGTTTCTTATGAATATTAACTTAGAATTTTTTTAATTAGAAAATTTTTTTTGGAATGTTAAGATAAGTTTCAAACTTAAAATTTTTTTTAACACTTATGATTGTTTTTATTAAAAAAAAATGTTTTACTTAAATTTTTTTTCGAAAGAAAAATTTTGAAGAGTGTCTTTACTTAGACATTTTTTTTTTACACTCAAAGTTTTGTTTGAATTTACCTTAGACTTGTTTATAACCCCAATTTTTATGTGGTCAAAGGGGGAGAAGTATGTTAAGTCTAGGGGGGTAATATAATTTTTCATTTGAAAAATATTTGGACTTATTTGAATATAAATTGTTTTTATTGCATGTGTTTACCCTAACTTAACTTGGGTTGCTCACATCAAAAAGGGGGAGATTGTTGAAACCCCAAGATGTTTTGATATGATCAAACAAGCTAAGTTAGGTCCTGCGTTTGTTTAACCCTTGTGTTTAAGTGTGCAGGAGCTTAGGAACACAGGAAGTCGAGGGGAAGACGCGGCTAGCGAGAAGGACGGCACGGGAGAGAGCCGACGGGCTTGGTGCGTCCGAGGGACGAGGTGTCCGCGAAAGAGTACACCGGTGGACGAGAAGAGCGTGCGCGACGCTCGAGGGACGAGAAATCGGGAAGGAAGGCTGCTCGAGGAGAAGGCCGGAACATGGGTTCGGGTGAGCCCTATTCCGGAAGGCCGAGATCACCCAAACTAGCGGAGCCGGAGCGAACAGACCCGGACCAAGACGAGCCGAACTGAGATGAGCTGAACCGGAGTAGAGAGCCTGGACCAGAGTCAACTTTGTTGACTTGACAGGTCCGGGCGCCTGGATCAATTCCGGGGCGCCCGGGGGTTCATATTTGACCAGATCGAAGCTGATCGCGAGCTGATCGTTGGGGGATAAAATTTATCCCCCCGGGGGCGCCCGGAACCCCTTCCAGGCGCCCGGACCAGTACTATAAATAAAGTACTGATCCGTACATTCAAGATAACCAACTTGTAATCAATTCCTTCTGTGCTTTCAATTCTGTTCTTTTCATTTGCGCTGTCAACGTTGTAAAGAGGCTACTCCGCCCAGAGGAGAATCAGATAGTGCGCTTACATTCCTTGGATTAGCAATCCCCTAATTGCAAACCAAGTAAAACTCTGGTGTCTGCTTTTCTTTACTTAGTCTCTTTTATTACAAGTGTTCATTATATAGTTGAAATCCGAGAAAGGTTCGAGTTTTATTTTGTAGGGCAATTCACCCCTCCCCTCTTGCCGGCCTCCAAAGGGACCAACAATTTCGTGTTTTCATTTTTGTGCTTCGATTTGTGTTTTGATCTTGTGCTTTGATTAAGATCTCTGTAATTAAACCTAAGGTTACTGTGAGAAGTTTAAATATTTAATTTCTTTGAAAGGCTTTGTCTAGGAAGTGGTGGATGATCTCATAACCACGAAGGCCTAGTGCCTCGCCTACGACCTAAAAGCCGATCCTTGAAATAAATATTTAATTAACTTCTGTAATATGGTTTAACTTCAGAATAACACAAGGGTTGAACTTGGAGTAAAAATGTTAAGTTTCGTTTCCAATCCAGGTTTAACTTTGAAGAACGAACATTGAGTAAAAATGTTAAGTTTCGTTTCCAATCCAAGTTTAACTTCTGAAGAGCACATGGGTTGCTTGGAAAAGTTATGTACTTGTACAATTTTTTTTGTACAGGGGAAACAAAACGGTATTCCAAGTAGCACCCAACAAATGGTATCAGAGCTAATTTTCTGCCTCTGTGTGTTTGGTTTTCGGTTAAATTATACACTGCTCATACATAAGTTTAGACCGGATAATAGTAGAATGTGCTAGATAGATTAACTCTGTGGTTGCAGGCATCCTAGATCCAACTATTATGGCTTTTGTGTGCTTGTGTGTGATTTGAACCCTCGGACATGTCGAGGTTGTTGTGTGTGCATGATTGTAATAATTAAATATGGTCGGTTGCCTTATTATTATTATTGTTGTTTTACATTCTATTCGATCTAGATTACATGTACATTCCCTTATGAAATATAGGATTGATAAATGTAAAATTTTATTTTTGTTGCGGCTTGTATCCTTGCTATGTGTGGTGCTATTTTGAGGACCAGAGGCACGGCGGAGAAGAAAGCGAGATAGACGTGACGGCTTGATCCATTGGCGGCATACACGACGGCTTGATCCATTGGCAGCATATTGGAGGATAACGTTGGATGAGGGCATAATAGTTGTAAATTTTATTTTCATATTTATTGCCTTTATATGCTGTTTTATGTGTTGTGATGTGCGTGCATGATTAAAATTCCTCGATTTTAAATAACTAAATGGGAGAGGGTTTATTTAATTAAATTACACGGTCTCCATTACTGGTTTGTAAGTGATGCATTCAAACTTGCATGTTGGCTCTGAGTGCCTTCCTCCACATCGGATAAGTTTGTTTGAGGATCACTAGATCAAACTTATTTTATTGATGATTATAGGAAATTATTTAGGTTTGTGTGATCTTCTCCATCTGAAGGGGTACAATCCTATTTAATGGACTAAGTATCAAGTAATGGTATACACTTATGCGCATTTAATAGTATCCTCCCCGTCGGAGTCACTGCTATTATTTTGTGTGACCAAAGACAAACCAACTATTAATTTTATTTGATTAAAAGATATTACTCTGTAACCAATCATCGTCTACTTATTTCAGAGTCAAACAAGAACGTTGAACTACCAAGGTTGTCTCGATATCTTCTTCCAACAAGACTTCATCTGCGACCTCCTCATCATATTCGAGGTCTCCAGAGAATTCGACTATGTCATCTTCACAATCTTCATTCTCCATGAATAGTACTTTCTTTGTCATAGCCTTCTCACACTCCGACTATCTGTGCTAAAGTCTCTACAATTAAAACACTTTATTCCGCTGCCACTACTGCAACTTCCTCTATAAATTTGCCCTATACCCCTGTTACCAACCCCATCAATCACCCCACCAGGTCCTCCGCTCACAGAGTTTGTAGGAAAAAATCCATTATTTAATGTGCATGCTTTTCTACCACCAACACCCTTTGGTGTGCAATAGATACAGAAATTGGGTCAAACATGTTAATCATGTCTTGAATTTGGAATTTCAACCCCCCCCCCCCCCATATATGTTGATACCAATTGATCTTCCGTCTCATGTAATTCATTCCTCACAATTAATTGAAAAAATTCAGAAGTATATTCATTGACTGATTGGATATCTTGCTTCAAATTCTGCAATCTTTGATATATTAGTCGTTGAAAATTGTATGGTAAAAAGGTTCACTGCATGAGCTTCTTCATCTTCTTCCAGTTTGGTAATTTTTGCCTTACCCAACCTGTTCCGAGTCAACTTCAGTTGTCGCCACCATATAGTTGCTCTCCTACTCGATCTAGTTGCAACCAAGGGCACACTTGTCGTAGGGACTTCTTTAAAATATTGGATTTCTTTTATAAAGGCTAGCCAATCTAGAAACTCTTCAAGTTGTAAGCTGCCATGAAACTCAGGAATTTCAGTTCTCATACCTAACTCCCAACGCCTACAATCATCTGCTACTATTGGTCGGTGATGCATGTGGGAAGCCTCCTCTTCATAATCATCCTCCTCGTCACCTGTTCCCACGCTCGAGTTCACTCGGTGATGATAATGGACCGAATTTCTTATAGGTTGGCTCTCGAACAATGTCTCTCTCCCGTTAGCAAGTTGGTCCATGACCCCTTTGTAAGTACCTCGTGGTAGTTTTGATATGATCAACCAAATCAAATTAGGTCCTGTTGTCTTTTAATGCCTTGTGTCTAAATGTGCAGGAACTTAGGAGCATAGGAAGTCGAGCAAAAGACGCAGCTAACGAGAAGGACGACACGGGAGAGAGTTGACAAGCTCAGTACATTGAGGGACGAGGCGCTGCGAAAGAGTACGCTGCAGACGAGAAGGAAGCATGCGACGTTTCCGAGGGACAAGAAGTCGAAGTGGAAGATTACTCGAGAAGGCCAGAAAATGGGTTCGAGTGAGCCTTATTTCGAATGGCCGAAATCATCCAAGTGAACGGAGCCGAAGCGGAAGACCCGAATATAAAGTCAACATGGAGTTGACTTTATAAAATCTTATCATTCGATCGTTGTATAGCCATTGTGACATGGATAAAGTTTTATCCATGCGTAGGCGCCCGGAGCCCTTCTAGGCGCTTGGAACTTGGCTATAAATACAGTCCTAATCTCAGTAGTCAATACAACACTTCTGTATTCAATTTCTTTCACTTTGTTCTTTGTTTGTTTGTACGTTCAACGTTCTGTATAAGGTTTCTCCACCTTCAACCTGTGTCGAAGAAGGAATTGATTAGTTGAGCTTCATTTGCTTTGAATTAGTAACCTCCTTGGTTGCAAACCAAGTAAATCCTTTTGTCTCGTACTTCTTTTATTCATTTTAGATTATTTTAGTAAAGTTTTTGTTTTATTCAAAATTGTAAATTTTGAGAAAGGTATTATTATTATTTTCAGGATAATTCATCCCCTCTTGTGGGTTGCCAAGGGGCAAACACCCTTCAATCCGCCCCACCCATTCATCCACCATATCTTAAAACCGTTGTTCGAGATCACGTTCATACATGTTGTTGACGTTGTCAGTCAACACGTTGTCTTCTCAAGATCTATTCGCCTGTGATACCAACTGACACAACGGATATTATCGACTTCGTTGATTCACGCACGACTACCGAAATTGATACTTCTACAACCTGTTGATTCAGAAGAGAATACCAGAAAATAAAAAAAAATACCTTGTTCCAAGAAGGAGATGACGACTCAAAATAGAATTAAGCCAAAACTGTCTCAAAATATTAAACAAAACACTTAAATAGACCGAATACCCTAATTGTAAGATAACAACACCAAAAATAGCCTAATTTTTTTAAATTCACAACTTACTAAAAATAGTAAAAAAAAATATTCAGAGGTTCCACAACAGGCCTAAACAATATCGTTTGAGTCCGAAATTTGACGATTATAGGTATCTGATAATAAATGTAGACTTTCAAATTCTACACATATGAGCATCGACAAAATCTAATTCTAAATCCAATCAAAAATTATATCATCTGGAAAGTTGCTCTGCCGAACCCATCAATGCTTCTCTTCTCTGCTCCCGCCCTCGCCGCATAAGATTCTCCAATATAATTTTCATTATAAAGTAAAGTCAGGCTAACACTCGGAACGAAGCTAGATGCATCTCCATTCATGTTGTTGATCCAAGCGTAGACAAAACAGCACATCCGAATCGATGAGGCAGGCAGTAATAACAAAACCGAAACACACACGCACGGATATTTCTTTAAAAGCATTAGTTTGGGCTGGCCCAAAATAACGTGGGCCTTCTATAAAATAACAACTCTTGTAGTCACGATCACAGAGTTAGAGAGATTAAATTTAATAGAGAACAATGAATATCTATTTTTTATTAGGCAATAATAATTTCTCATGAATCATTCTAATGCAGTACAATTGTTGGATAATTCTTCTTGGATCAAAAATTCCATATTAGATTCTTAAGAACTAATAACCATCTCTATATGTCTAGCTAGATCATCTGGCAAGGACAATCCTATCCGATATGAGCTTCTTCTCAGTTCTTTGAAAAAAGAAGAACAATAAAGCTCACAATAAATAGAGAACAAGGACAAAATATATACAAAACAAAACAAAAACTATATGCGGATGACGATGGAATCCGTAATTAACCACATCTTTATCCATGATAATTTACAACTTGCAAGCATTAAGCAACTTATTACATTAGAGAAAATATATACTCCAGTAACGTTTTTCTTCACTGCATCGATCGATCCCATTAATTTCTCGGCATAGTTTTTGTTTTTTTTCTCCTCTCTGTGGTCCAAGAAAGGCAGTGGCTTAATTCGAATGACTTTCTTGCGTGACAACCAACAATTTGCACGAGTAAGGGTGGGAATCAAAGCAATTAGCTAGTGATTGAGAAATATATATCAACAAAGAGACGCAATGAATCAAAACACTAAACGTTTATTTAATGATATATACGATAACTAATGTCCCAAATAAGAAGCTTTGATGAGGTCATTGACAACTAAGTATAAGAAAGCAGATGGGAAATGATGGAGTTGATAATGAGCGTCTCGAAGAGATCTGGCCGGCGTGACCGAGAAAGTATGAGTAGAGGAGCACTTTTACACTATCTCCTATATATTAATTAATTAATTAATTAGTGTTAATCTTTAATGACATGAAACACATGGGGGAGATTAGTCTAAGAGATTAACTTTATATCGATTGTTGTACACGTCGGATGACTTGGATAAGGCTTGTGGTGTGACATGACTGTGATTGATCTTCGATGATGTAATAGTTGGTGCATATAATTTTTGTTAGAATTAAACGAAATTCTTATATTGGACAATGAACAGATAAGTTAATCATGAGTGAGTTTAACATCATGTATGATATTTTTATTGTTGTGAGATTTTTTAGATATAATTTAAAAATAAATTTATGAGGACTTAACTCTAAAATAAAATAAATGGTATAGACTAAGGAGGTGTTTGGTAGGTAGGTTTCGGATGCTGGAATGGGAATGAAATCTATTTCATTCCCATTCTTGATGCTTGGTAGATGGGAATCGGAATCAAAATATGGATTTGATATCCCTACTTTCATAACTCACTCACCCTTAGATTATCGTTAAACTCATTCCTCTCTATTCATATAGGTTTTTTTTTATGGTCCAACCCCTCGAGCCGAACCTTTTCTTCTCTTTTGATTTTCGTATTTCTGCGTCTTTCTTCCTCACTCACCGCTGCGCCTCAACTCGCCTCTTTGCCACAGTCTGGTTTGTCGAAGGTGAGTCAGTTGTCTCAACTCGTCTTTCTTTCTCTTTTGATTTTCGCATTTCAGTGTTTTTTTTTACCTAATTTTCATCAATCGGAATTAGTGTCCTTTATTTTCTATTGTCTTTTTATTTTCTATTGGTGACAACAGTGGTCCTTTTTTAGGACTATGGAACTCAATCATCGCTTTTGAGATCTCTCTCTTCAGTGGATGTAGTTTTATCATTTTCGTTCGATCACTTCGTCATGATATCTCTTATTTCCTATGATGTTTATTTACTCTATAAATATTTTTTTAAATGATTATATACTTTACTTTATGTAAAGTAAATAATCCACATAAAAAATAAAAAAAATATACAAACTATTTAATTATGTCTTAAATTTATACCACTTTTCTATATCTTGATTTAACTTAAACCATTATTTAAATATAATTTTCAAGGTAAATCCTCAAAAATGTCACAAGATCTTGAGATGTTGGATAAGTATGATTTCGTTGGTAAGAACAAGTAAGACTGCTCAAGTAATTTGTTCAATCCATGACTTTGTATGATTATTTTTAGATTTTACTTATAAGGATAAAATGAGAATTTTGACTGATACTCATTTCATAATTTAAACAAAATCAAACAATATTAATGGGAATAATATTCATTCCAATATCTATACCAAGCACCATCAATCCAATAATCATTTCCATATTTCCATTATCATTAACCCTTAATCAAAATTTATTATTATTTTTATTGCTAAATATATACCAAGCGCCTCTAAATGTTATCTAAATGTTATCTGGAATTATTTGGAATGAAGATGAGGATGAATCTGAAATAAGTCAAAATGATCTAATAATAATGGAAAAATCTGAATCATAAGAATAATGATAATATACATGGGTGCGTATCATTAAAACTAGCTACAGAGAGTCTCCATCAGATGAAAAGTAAGATGAGCTTTAATTTTCTGATCTCAAAAATACTTTTTAAATATGATATTCACGCTGAGGTAGGTGGCTCAAATCCAACATGCTTTTTATAATTATTATTATTATATATTATTGTATAGAAGTGCTCTTTTGGCTTTCATGCATCATCTTGGGCACGGCCGACGTCATGTTTAATGCACAATTACTCGTTTTCAATTTAAGATATTTTGCTCCAGACTTAATAATTAAAAAAATCGCAAATAGGTGAAATTAAGGAAAAAGAGATAGAGGGAATTTTTAAAAAAAACAAAAACGAGTACAGCAACTTGTTCCTGGTTTTGTTTGTTCATCCCCAGTTGCTGCCAATACATACGTACAAAAGAATGACACTGACGTATACATTCGAACATAAACATGGCAGAATGCCATGCCACTTTCAGCTGACTAAAGCAGCAGCAAAGCTCTGAGAGAGAGACTAGATATGCATCATGCATGCATGCATGAACTTAGAAGCTACCTCAGATCCGTGGCCTATCTCCCAATTGACCAAGTTGCACACCCAGCTGTGACTTGCGACACTGACCTTTCCATCCCTAGCTTCAGTACTTTGTGTGCTCACAATTGAACCATACACCACCATCTTCACATGCCATTAGATTTGTCAACTTGATAGCTAGCTAGCTATCAAACATAAATATTATACAATAACTAATTAGTAGCCTCTCCCTTTCCTATATATGTAGCAATCACAAGCTAGCTGGTTAACTACTTGTATTATCTCTAGCTCCTAGATCAGCAATACAATTTATCCTCTTCCTAGCTACCTTCATTTCTTCTATGAATACGGAGAGTAGCAGCTCAGAGGAGGCACAAACTCGGCTGCCGCCGCCTAAAGTCGACTTACAAAGGCTTGGCAGCGGCGCCAGCGTCGTCCTGGATCCTGAGGTGGGAGCGGAAGCAGAGTCCGGCAGGAAGAAACTGCCGTCGTCGAACTACAAGGGCGTGGTGCCGCAGCCCAACGGCCGCTGGGGCGCGCAGATCTACGAGAAGCACAGGCGCGTCTGGCTCGGCACCTTTAAAGACGAAGCCGAGGCCGCCCGGGCTTACGACGTCGCCGTCCTTCGCTTCCGCGGGCGCGACGCTGTCACCAACTTCGAGCCGCTCGCTGGCTCCGCCGGCGCCGACGCTGCCACGGAACTCGATTTCATCGCCTCCTGCTCCAAGGCCGAGGTCGTCGACATGCTCCGCAAGCACACCTACCGCGACGAGCTGCAGCAGAGCAAGCGGCGGGCGATGAAACAGAATTGGAGCGGCGGAGTGCTCGGCTTCGGCTCGCCGCGATTAGAGATGGCGCCGACGCAGCACCGGGTGCACTTGTTCGACAAGGAAGTGACGCCGAGCGACGTGGGGAAGCTGAACCGGCTGGTGATCCCGAAGCAGCACGCGGAGAAGCACTTCCCGGCGACGTCGTCGGCGTCCGTCAAGAGCGTGCTGCTTCACTTCGAGGACGCCGCCGTCGGGAGGTCGTGGCGGTTCCGCTACTCGTACTGGGGCAGCAGCCAGAGCCACGTGCTGACCAAGGGATGGAGCCGTTTCGTGAAGGAGAAGGGTCTCCGAGCCGGTGATATCATCACTTTCCAGCGCACCACCGACGCCGAAAGGCAGCTCTTCATCGGCTGTAAGAGGCGCCCGTCGACAGTGCAGGTTGCCCCCGCCCCCAAGCCGGCTGTCGAGGTCGTCAGGCTCTTCGGGGTCGACATCTTTTCGGCGCCGGCGGCCGGCGGCGACGTCGCAAAGCGGAGCAGGGGCGTGGAATCGAGGCCGATAGGTGAGAGCTCGATCAAGAAGCAATGCACGGAGATAAACTTCGCGATCGGCTGTTAAAATTCGATCGACTAATTCAGAGAGATCTCAATTTTAATCATCTCTATTTTAAAATTCGATCCACCGAGATAAAATCGGAAAGCGCGGTAGCTCCATTTGAGAAAAAAATTCTATAATAATTAAATACATCTAAGGATGGATCTAAGATTTTAAATTTGGGGAGGTCACATCCTAAATGACGAAAATAATTATTATATATTATATTTAAATGTCTTGCAGAGGTTTAAGCCGCCAAAAGAGTAGAACTCGATGAACACGACCCAGTGCCAAAGGAATAGAACTCAAATAAAAATAGAGTGAATGACTCTTGAGCGATCGACCCGTGAACGACCCACAATCCATCTAATGAGGAAAAATCATCTCAATTTGACCAAAATCTATGAATACGTGAAAATCTTCAAAAGTCTTCTTTATGCACGAAGTAAATGCTATGAATTTATATAAACTTATTTTGATTGCTCGTCTAACATAAAGAATTTTCTTTGGAACCAAAGTTTTATGGAATAAATGTGATGCTCGTTTTTCATTAATTTACTTAAAAAGTTTTATATTTCTTATAAGTATTGAATCAAAACTTTTTCTTCTATCATTTGGTTTTAGACAAATTATTTTAATAAAATTATTCTCATAGTTTACCCTCTTAAAATTCTGATAAGGATTTGTATTCTCTTTTAAAAAAACTATCCTAAGTTCTTCTATAATATCTTTTAATTATTTTCTAACTTCACGTGCTAAAAATAATTTATGACAATAATTATTAATATAATATAATATAACTTTTATACGTTCTTAATGTGTAATATAATGCCAATAAATATATGTAATTGAATAAACATCACATTATAAGTAAAAAAGTTATGTAGAAAATAAATTATGTGGTAAAAAAAGATAATTTGCTCACCTATCACTCCCGTCAACCTGTCCCTAGGCCAATATAGAGGAAGTAAGTCACGAATGACTACTAACCATTAGTGTAGTAACCAAGGCATAGAGAAAGACATGCACAGTATAGACATAGACAGATATAGACGGACATGGATAAAGACGCCTGAGTCTTAATGTGCATCCGTCTCTGAATACATCATAACTAAATTCAAACCATGAGTACCTGAATATACTACCGCACCATGGCCCGGGATGAAAAAATTAATACGAAACATCAAATATCAGATGATCAAATTTAAAAAGTAAGAAAAACCACAAAAAAGAAGAATTGCAGCTTAATTATTCATCTCGTTGCTTTCCAGTTTCCACTTCTATTATGCATGCAACAGAGTGACACTGTAAATTACCTTTTTACATTTTAAAAAATCATTTTCTAATGGATAGTGCACGTTAATGGTCTCTTGTAAATTAATTTTTTACATTTTAAAAAATCATTTTCTAATGTTTAGCACAGTGCGAAATTATTATTAACTAAAAATGTTTTTTAAAGGTTATTATTTTTTTCCCGCTATTCTGATTAGTATGAGCGTGTTTTATATTTCTATCTAAAAATAAAAAAAAAATTAAATATCATAATTAAATAACAAAATTCAATGTATTTCTAATGGAATTTATTTTTTTAGTGTTTAAAACTATTTTTATTTAAGATAAAAGTTATACCTCTTTGGCTCTTTCTAACGAGCATGGATCCTCTGATCCGTAAATTGCGGACTAGAAGATGGTTCATTTTTTTCAACCATTAATTTAGATGGACTTCATCTATTTAAAAATAGGATTTATCCAAATCAATGGTTCTCAGACAGTGTGGATCATTCTCTAGTCTACAATTTACTGGTCCATAATTTACAGACGAGAGGATTTCTACTACTTTCTAATATAAATAAATTATTTTTTAACAAACAAATAAATAGGACCTAACCATCTACATTAATTACTTATTTTTGCCACCAAGTAATTATAACACTTGCGCATTTGAAGAGTTTTGACATCCAGCGGTCCCTTTGGATCTAAATCCCATGCAATCATAACAAATAAGACCAAGCTCCTTCAAATATAAAGATCTCAATTTAAATAATAATAATAATAATAATAATAATAATAATAATAATAATAATAATAATAATAGTTTCACATATTATTATAATAATAATAATAATAATAATAATAGTTTCACATGCCTTTAATCACCAATTTGAAATCTTCATCTTTGTGACATCTCACTCGCGGTGGTTGAATTTAGTTGGTCAATAATTAACAGCAACTTTTCGTTAACTATTTGGCAGGAAAAGTGTCTGGGCGGAATTGGGTTATAATACATGTATATAATTAATATATAAAAATAATATTGTTAAAATATTTTTAATAATGATTTATAAAGTATATTTTGAAGGACTACATTCTAGTCATTTAATACTGTCCTTTAGAAATGATAAATCTATTTGACCAAAATCTGATTGATCAGAATTGAATTATAATACATGCATGTAATTAATATATAGATATTATATTACTAAAATATCCTTAATAATGACTAACAAAGTATATTCTGGCTAACTAGATTCTAGTTATTTAACATTGTCCTTCAGAAGTGATAAATTTATTTGATTAGAATTAAATTATAATGCATGCATATAATTAATATATATATATATATATATATCATGATATTACTAAAATATCCTTAATAATGTCTTATAAAGTGTATTCTGGCTGACAAGATTCTAATCATTTAGCACTGTCCTTCAGAAGTGATAAATCTATTTGGCCAGAATCTAGCTATCAATAATTGAATTATAATGTATGCATATAATTAATATATAGAGATGATATTAAAAAAATATCCTTAATAATGATTTACAAAGTGTATTCTGGCTGGCTAGATTTTAGTCATTTAACACTATCCTTCAGAAGCGATAAATCTATTTGGCCAAAATCTGGTCGGCCATAATTGAATTATAATGCATGCATGTAATTAATATATAGAGATGATATTATTAAAATATCCTTAATAATGACTTACAAAGTGTATTCTGGTTGATTATATTCTAGCCATTTAGTACTATCCTTTAGAAACGGTAAATCTATTTAGCCAGAATATGAGTGGCCAAAATTGAATTATAATGCATACATGTAATTAATATATAAAGATAATATTACTAAAATATCCTTAATAATGACTTACAAAGTGTATTCTAGCTGGCTAGATTCTAACCAATTAACACTGTAAATCTATTTGGCTAGAATCTGGTTGACCAGAATTGAATTATAATACATGCATGCAATTAATATATAGAGATGATATTACTAAAATATGCTTAATAATGACTTACAAAGTGTACTCTGGCTGGCTATATTCTAGCCATTTAGCAATGTCCTTTAGAAGCGGTAAATCTTTTTGGCCAGAATCTGGCTGACCAGAATTGAATTATAATGTATGCATGTAATTAATATATAGAGATGATATTACTAAAATATCCTTAATAATGACTTACAAAATGTATTCTGGCTAGCTAGATTATAGTCATTTAGCACTGTCCTTCAGAATCGATAAATCTATTTGGCCAGAATCTAGCGGGCAATAATTGAATTATAATGCATACATGTAATTAATATATAGAGATGATATTACTAAAATATATTTAATAATGACTTAAAAAGTATATTCTGGCTGGCTAGATTCTAGTCATGTAGCACTGTCCTTCAGAACCGATAAATCTCTTTGGCCAGAATCTGGTTGGCCATAATTGAATTATAATACATGCATGTAATTAATATATACAAATGATATTACTAAAATATCCTTAATAATGACTTACAAAGTGTATTCTGGCTGGCTAGATTCTATCCATTTAGCACTGTCCTTCAGAAGCGGTAAATCTATTTGACCAGAATCCGGTTGGCCAGAATTGAATCATAATGCATGTATGTAATTAATATATAGAGATGATATTACTAAAATATGCTTAATAATGACTTACAAAGTGTATTATGGCTGGCTATATTCTAGCCATTTAGCAGTGTCCTTTAGAAGTGGTAACTCTTTTTGGCCAGAATCTGGCTGATCAGAATTGAATTATAATACATGCATATAATTAATATATATATATCATGATATTACTAAAATATCCTTAATAATGTCTTACAAAGTGTATTCTAGCTGGCTAGATTCTAGCCATTTAGCACTGTCCTTCAGAAGTGATAAATTTATTTGGCCAGAATCTAGCTATCAATAATTGAATTATAATATATGCATGTAATTAATATATAGAGATGATATTAAAAAAATATCCTTAATAATGACTTACAAAGTGTATTCTGGCTGGCTAGATTCTAATCATTTAGCATTGTCCTTCAGAAGCGGTAAAATTATTTGGC
Source organism: Zingiber officinale (assembly GCF_018446385.1). Lineage (NCBI taxonomy): Eukaryota > Viridiplantae > Streptophyta > Magnoliopsida > Zingiberales > Zingiberaceae > Zingiber > Zingiber officinale. Next base: position 4,327,352 of record NC_056000.1, on the reverse strand, counting down.
TAGAATATGGCTGACTATAATTGAATTATAATGCATGCATGTAATTAATATATAGAGATGATATTACTAAAATATCCTTAATAATGACATACAAAGTGTATTCTGGCTGGCTAAATTCTAGTCATTTAGCACTATTTTTCAGAAGCGGTAAATCTATTTGGCCAGAATCTGATTGGCCAGAATCTGGTTGGCCAGAATCTGATTGGCCAGAATCTGGTTGGCCAGAATCTGGTTGGCCAGAATTGAATTATAATGCATGCATGTAATTAATATATAGAGATGATATTACTAAAATATCCTTAATAATGACTTACAAAGTGTATTCTAGCTGGCTAGATTCTAGCCATTTAGCACTGTCCTTCAGAATCGATAAATCTATTTGGCCAGAAACTGGCGGCAATAATTGAATTATAATACATGCATATAATTAATATATGGAGATGATATTACTAAAATATCCTTAATAATGATTTAAAAAGTGTATTCTGGCTGGCTAGATTCTAGTCATGTAGCACTGTCCTTCAGAAACGATAAATCTATTTGGCCAAAATCTGGTTGGTCATAATTGAATTATAATGTATGCATGTAATTAATATATACAAATGATATTACTAAAATATCCTTAATAATGACTTACAAAGTGTATTCTAGCTGGCTAGATTCTATCCATTTAGCACTGTCCTTCAGAAGCGGTAAATCTATTTGACCAGAATTCGGTTGGCCATAATTGAATCATAATGCATGAATGTAATTAATATATAGGGATGATATTACTAAAATATTTTTAGTAATGACTTACAAAGTGTATTATGGCTGGCTAGATTCTAGTCATTTAACACTGTCCTTTAGAAGCGATAAATCTATTTTGCTAGAATCTGGCTAGCCAGAATTGAATTATAATGCATGCATATAATTAATATATAGATATAATATTACAAAAATATCCTTAATAATGACTTACAAATTGTATTCTAACTGGTTAGATTCTAACCATTTAGCACTGTCCTTCAGAAGCGGTAAAACTATTTGGCCAGAATCTCGCTGGTCATAATTGAATTATAATGCATGTATATAATTAATATATAGAGATGATATTACTAAAATATCCTTAATAATGACTTACAAAGTGTATTCTGGCTAGCTAGATTCTAATCATTTAGCACTGTCCTTCAGAAGCGGTAAAACTATTTGGCTAGAATTTAGCTGGCTATAATTGAATTATAATGCATGCATATAATTAATATATAGAGATGATATTACTAAAATATCCTTAATAATGACATACAAAATGTATTCTGGCTGGCTAAATTCTAGTCATTTAACACTATTTTTCAGAAGCGGTAAATCTATTTGGCTAGAATCTGGTTGGCCAGAATTGAATTATAATGCATGCATGTAATTAATATATAAAGATGATATTACTAAAATATCCTTAATAATGACTTACAAAGTGTATTCTGGCTGGCTAGATTCTAGTCATTTAGCACTGTCCTTCAGAATCGATAAATCTATTTGGCCAGAAACTGGCGGGCAATAATTGAATTATAATACATACATGTAATTAATATATGGAGATGATATTACTAAAATATCCTTAATAATGATTTACAAAGTGTATTCTGGCTGGCTAGATTCTAGTCATGTAGCACTGTCCTTAAGAAACGATAAATCTATTTGGCCAAAATCTGGTTGGTCATAATTGAATTATAATGCATGCATGTAATTAATATATACAAATGATATTACTAAAATATCCTTAATAATGACTTACAAAGTGTATTCTAGCTGGCTAGATTATAGCCATTTAGCACTGTCCTTCAGAAGCGGTAAATCTATTTGACCAGAATCCGGTTGGCCATAATTGAATCATAATGCATGCATGTAATTAATATATATGGATGATATTACTAAAATATCTTTAATAATGACTTACAAAGTGTATTATGGCTGGCTAGATTCTAGTCATTTAACACTGTCCTTCAGAAGCGATAAATCTATTTTGCTAGAATCTGGCTAGCCAGAATTGAATTATAATGCATGTATATAATTAATATATAGAGATAATATTACAAAAATATCTTTAATAATGACTTACAAATTGTATTCTAACTGGTTAGATTCTAGCCATTTAGCACTGTCCTTCAGAAGCGGTAAAACTATTTGGCCAGAATCTGGCTGACCATAATTGAATTATAATGCATGTATATAATTAATATATAGAGATGATATTACTAAAATATCCTTAATAATGACTTACAAAGTGTATTCTGGCTAGCTAGATTCTAATCATTTAGCACTGTCCTTCAGAAGCGGTAAAACTATTTGGCTAGAATTTAGCTGGCTATAATTGAATTATAATGTATGCATATAATTAATATATAGAGATGATATTACTAAAATATCCGTAATAATGACTTAGAAAGTATATTATGGCTGGCTAGATCCTAGCCATTTAGCACTGTCCTTCAAACGCGGTTAATATATTTGGCCAGAATCCGGTAAGCCGGAATTGAATTATAATGTATGCATGTAATTAATATATAGAAATGATATTACTAAAATAACCTTAATAATGACTTATAAAGTGAATTCTGATTGGCTAAATTCTAGCCATTTAGCACTGTCCTTCAGAAGTAGTAAATCTATTTAGCCAGAATCTAGCTGGCCATAATTGAATTATAATGCATGCATGTAATTAATATATACAGATGATATTACAAAAATATCTTTAATAATGACTTACAAAGTGTATTTTGACTGGCTAGATTCTAGCCATTTAGCACTGTCTTTCAGAAGCGGTAAAACTATTTGGCTATAATATGGCTGACTATAATTGAATTATAATGCATGCATGTAATTAATATATAGAGATGATATTACTAAAATATCCTTAATAATGACATACAAAGTGTATTCTGGTTGGCTAAATTCTAGTCATTTAGCACTATCTTTCTGAAGCGGTAAATCTATTTGGCCAGAACCTAGTTGGCCAGAATTGAATTATAAGGCTGGCCAGAATTGAATTATAATGCATGCATGTAATTAATATATAGAGATGATATTACTAAAATATCCTTAATAATGACTTACAAAGTGTATTCTGGCTGGCTAGATTCTAGCAATTTAGCACTGTCCTTCAGAATCGATAAATCTATTTGGCCAGAAACTGGCGGGCAATAATTGAATTATAATATATACATGTAATTAATATATAGAGATGATATTACTAAAATATCTTTAATAATTACTTACAAAGTGTATTATGGCTGGCTAGATTCTAGTCATTTAACACTGTCCTTCAGAAGCGATAATTAAATCTATTTTGCTAGAATCTGGCTGGCCAGAATTGAATTATAATGCATGCATGTAATTAATATATAGAGATAATATTACAAAAATATCCTTAATAATTACTTACAAATTGTATTTTAGCTTGTTAGATTCTAATCATTTAGCACTGTCCTTCAGAAGCGGTAAAACTATTTGGCTAGAATATGGCTGACCATAATTGAATTATATTACATGTAATTAATATATAGAGATGATATTACTAAAATATGCTTAATAATGACTTACAAAGTGTATTTTGGCTGGCTAAATTTTAGCCATTTAGCACTGTCTTTCAGAAGCGGTAAATCTATTTGGCCAGAATTGAATTATAATGCACACATGTAATTAATATATAGAGATGATATTACTAAAATATCCTTAATAATTACTTACAAAGTGTATTCTGACTAGCTAGATTTCAGTCATTTAGCACTGTCCTTCAGAAACGATAAATCTATTTGGTCAGAATTCGACTAGCTAAAATTGAATTATAATACATATATATAATTAATATATAGAGATGATATTACTAAAATATTTTTAATAATAATTGACCAAGTATATTCTAACTAATTAGATTTAGTCCTTTTGTCTTTCAAAAATGATAAATTTATTTGGAAAATTAAATTATAATATATGCATATAATTAATGTATAGAGAATATCTATAATAATAACTTACCAAGTTTGTAAGTATAAGTCTAAGTTAAGTTGGACTCTGCATGATGCATGACAAGTAATGCCAAAATTTCAAACAACGAGATAATCCACGCAAAATAATGTGAAAACCCAATTCACATTAATTTTATCCAAGTGACCTGCTCGATGCTGTTGATAACTAGTTCCTATACACATGATTTTCTGGGTCTTCGGTATAGATGACGGATGAAAATTAATCCTCTGCAACTTTGATTCTCTATCTAATGTATGAAAAGTCAACAAACAACGCGGGACAAACAAAACTAGTCGACTCTTATCCAAATGTCCCATCCATTTATTACGGGAGAGGGCTTATTATCAAAATTCAATGGCAAAACCATTTGGGTTTAGGACACAAACATGTGTAGATGAATGTATAATTAATAAGAAATACAAACAACAGCAGGCTAAAATACAGATTCCTAATCAAGATGATACCGTGCCTCTTTCATTTGCTGCTTCAAATATTGTAAGAAGTTTTGATACTACACTGGAAATATGAATGCGATTAAAGCAATGGCTGTGCCCATTTATAGAGACTTTTGATAGAAGCAACACTTCATTGTTCAAAGAATTCCCACCGATTAGTTCATTCCAAAATTTATCATCCTCGTCGAGAATTGACTGGTTGAGTAATTCTAATACCCTGCTCAACTGAGCAACATTTCTACCAGCTCCACAACCAGTTGCAGTGGCAGCGCCTACTGCATTTGCTAGTGTTAATGTATTAATCGCAGGTATGCCATGAATAAACCCAAAAGCTATGGCAGCAGAGTAACTATCGCCGCACCCCACAGTATCAACGACATTTATCTGTTGAGAATTGAGGTTCAAATCGGGCATGCAGTAGCAGTATAAATGAGTTTCCTAAAAGTAGTGTTAAGGATTTTGCAGAGTGAACCAAACACGGATGGTAGAGGGAAGATACAGCTAGCAGACTATACCTTGAATGAGGGTGCACATGATACAGAGGAGTGGTCGATCAAAATGGATCCTTTGGCACCCATCTTAATAATGACCCATTTTGTTCGCACACCTTCTCTGATCAATGCCTTTCCTGCCTCAATTGGGTTGTGGATCCCCGTCAATGTCTCAACCTGAAAAATTATAATCAGTATAAGTTGGATTGCTACTCCGATCCTAACTTATAGGACATGAAATATTCACTCAAAAGTTGGATGGTTTAGACATTTACTTGAATGCATAAAAGTAATCCTTTTAATATTCCCATCAAGTGAACTGAACATGTAACTAAAATGTGAAATATTTTACACTTCAGCCAATATTATAATCAGTATGAAGGGAGAGAGAAGAGCATGAGACTAATTGAAGAAAAGAAGGGGACCTCAGATGAAACAGCAATTACTTTTATTTTGTTAAAATACTTACCCAAATTTAAATATCAATAAGAATGGACAAATGTTTTAATCAAGAGCTACTCTTTTTTTTCTTGCCTAAGGTGTTATAATCAAGATATATAGGGTTGCATTCATTGATGATCTACACTAACAATTGAAATTTTTGTTTTGAGCAACCACCTATAATGGAAAATAATATGAACTAATTACTTAAATTGAAAAAAAAAAACAACATAGCTGAACAAATTTAGAAACATTGAACAGAATAAGGGAGGCAAGATTATGAACCAATTCAACCAATCCTGCAAAGTCTCCAAGAAACTCAGAAATCTCAGAGAAGACATAGGAATAAACTAAGAAGAGGATCTGCAAGTACCCATTAGAGATTTATTAACAAACAAACTCTTATTGTCTGGTCCTTACTATACATCTTTTATAACTTCCATTGTGAAAACTGAGTGTTGTAACTAAGTGTAAATAAAACACACAGTAGTTAGAACCTTTTGTAAAGGGCACTAAATATAATTATCATAAACCAGATTTTTTAAAAAAATATATAAAAACTCAAGCAATGCATGAAATGGCATCTGCTGATTTTTTTGTTGAATGTCCGTGCATTTTTTTTTTAAGATAATGCAAGTTTGATAACATAGACAGATAAGAATACTAATAAAATGGTTGAAGAGTGGACCTCGTCCGAAGTAAAAAGAAGAACATCACTTTGCCTCAGAAATTGCTGAAGTGCCATTTGTTCTTGAGGGGTTCCATTTGATAAAGTTTTAACACGTGGGCCAGGGTCAAAAAATACTGATGTTCCACCACTAATTGCACAATCAAGTGCAGAGATGAGTAAATCAGGGAAGAATTCATCAAATGCATAACCATTGCAGAATAATATCTTAGATTGCTGAATAGCCATCTTAATTTCGTCTGTCAGCTCAGTCATCCAAATAAAAGCAGGCTCCTCACTGAAATCAGCACGGCTGTAATTGAAAGAATTAAGCATTCAGCTAGGAATTATGCTAAAATATTTTTTATGAAGCCACTAATGTTAACACTTTCAAGTACAAGTACCAAATTTTCTACAATAATAGATAAACAATAAAAAAAAAATAGAATATTTAAATGATGCAAAAGTCTACCTGCAGAAACCATGCTTTTGAAATGGATCAACCAGGACCCAGCACAAAAGGGTTTGGTAGTCTGCAACATTAGCAGTCTGATCAGCATTTTTACTCATTCCTAGAAAATTAATGTTCTCATCTTCAAGCACCTCAAGAAGAAAATTCCCATAAATCTCATCACCCACATGACCAACGGTAAAACATGATAGTCCTAGCCTTGATGCAGCAATGGCTAAGTTGCAGTTACCTCCAGCTTCCCAAAATTTCTGGACAGAAGCAGGAAAAATGAGAGCCACGTTGCAAATCAAGTTCAACGTAGTGCTACTCATTCATTGAAGGTAAATTCTGTCTTAAAAAAAAAACAAATACACAAGAATTCTGATTCCAATATATAAGCCAAGCCTTCAGATTAAGTTCGTTTCTCCAGTATTTCTATCACACATTACAAAGTGCGGCTAACAAAGGGTGACACTGAAAAATAATGCAGCCCAATTTCTTCTAGTCGTGTGTATATCACTACTATTTTTACACAGATTGATAACTTTCTTCTCTACCTCTAGAGAACAATCCTCCGGAAATAGAAAACAAGGATTTTTTTTTATTTAGAAGACTATTGAGTTGTTTAATATTATTTAGCACTGGGAGATTGAGCAAAATGAGAATGATTACAAGTGTCCAACCTTGAACTTGTTTAATAAGAAAGCATCACGGCAGTTTAAAATCACAGTGAAGTTTATATCATCAAATTAAAATTCTGTATTTGACAAAAGTTTTGAAAAACACGAACAATTATGTAATAATAAAAACTTTACAAAAACCCCTTAGTACCATAATCTAATAACAGTATCAGTCAATTTAGATTCTTCATCTATATCATAAAAAAGCAATCTCTTAAAATTTAATGTCAGAACAAGGGCTGTTTTTTGTTATTTGAAAATAAATAAATAAATAAATCATGAAAAAAAAAGAAGAAACATTAGCAAAAAGTAGCAAATGGAAAGGAAACAATTACAAAAGAAAATAGTGCAGCCAATTCCTACCAACCTTATCAGGAGGTGAAGCCGCGAGCCGTTCCATGTATGCCCGCCGCTCGTTCTTAGGGGCAAGCGGCAAGCTCGGGACACCGAGCACGATGTCCACGCAAAGGTTGCCCAACGTCGCGAGATCGACTCTCTTCGGCACCACCTTCCTCAAAGCTGTCTCACTACCTACAAGCGGATCCCAAAACCCATCATTTCCTGTGGCGATCTGACAGGAGGCGCAAGCGCCTACGGAGATGGTTGTTTGAGGGAGGGCCCATCTTCTCGGAATAAGGTCAACGATCGTCCGGTCATTGATCGGGAACGAGGGTTCTGGCCTCCAACGCAATGGCGGGTTTAGAGTTTGCAGAGCCATCGATCGCAGAACGAGCGGCGAAGAAGGGATGAATAATCATACCGAGAGAGCGGCGGAGACTACTCTCGTTCGACTGACGAGTACCTATAAATTAACACAATATCCCCATAATTTATAATTCCTAAAATATAAGTCCTTGAAAGATGTGAAATTTATAAGTGTAACCCAATCCGCATAATTTATGGGTTCGTGTGAAGTCAAAAACTCTAGAAAGGGGGAATCTATAAGTTTACTGTTAAAGCAACTTTAGATAAGGTTTGCTTTTTGGAGATGTTTTCACTTTTCACATCTGCGGTATATAAATTTTAAGTGTTAATTTATTTGGAGAAAAATGAAAGGTTTCTAGCGTAGGAGCCTAAATGAATTAAATTCGTCATGAATTATTTGTAGTTTGATTTGATAAAAATTTATTTAAACTCATTTAATAAAATTTATTAGGATAATAAATCAAACTCAAGTTTTATAATATTGACTTGTTAGCTCGTGAACATATTTGTTAAATTCATAAATCAATTTTTAAATAAAAAATAATAATTTAATATTGAATTTATAAATTTTATACTATACTTATGAAGCATATAGATAAATATATTAAATTTATTTATTAGAATAAAATTATAAATTTTAATAAGAATATTATAATTTTTCTAAATATATAATTTAGTTTTTAATAAATATTTAAATTTATAATTTATGTTTATTAAACTCATTTAAACTCGATAAAAATTCGAATAAGCTCGTGAGCCATGAATATATTCGTTAAATAAAATTCGAGCTCGACTCGATTATAAATAAACCAAACTTAAATATTTAAGAATTCAGTTCGGTTCGATTCGATTACACCTCCATTTTCTTACTTTCTCCAAATAAATAGAGAATTTTAGGTATTTTTTAAAACATTGGTCTTGGAATTAGATACTTGGTAGTTCCATGAGTTCAATGGGAAATTATGTGTGATTCCTTTCTATTTTGGATACCACTTAATGAGGAGAATTCATGACACTTTAAAGTGGTTCATCTAAATAGGAAAGGTTGCCACAATCTAAATAGAAATGGTACCTCCTAGATTGATACAGCTGATTTTTAATAAGTATTAGAGTCAATTTATAAATATTTCTGGGATGTTTGATTTTTCTAATGTAAATTATTGTGCTATGATAAAATATTTTTTTAATTTATCTGTCAGTGTTTTATGATAGGGTCGATGATATTAGATTGCTTCGAGTAAATGATATTACCTTTTGTTTCCGTTAATAAAAAAGATAGTCCTCGGGATTAAGATAACGATTAAGTTTTTAAATAGTTAATCAGATATTTAAGGGTTAAATTTTTCTCTAATTAGATAACAACTCTAACAATACTGAGTATATGAATAAGTTTTTATCATTTTTTTTATTTACATAGATAATGAATGAAAAAAATTTGTGACACAATTGATCACTTTAAAGATAGTAGGTTAAAAGCGTCGAATATTCGGATTAAAAAAAACAAAAACAAAAGCAAATATTATTCGCTTTGAAACATAACAGCTCCAGTATTTGTACACTGCTTTTCCATAACTATCGTTCAAAAAACTAATTAAACTAAGCTACCATTGCATCGTTTGCTAATCCGTTCAAGTAAGAGCACAGCCGCCCATGCCGTCGCCACCCTTTCCATATTCACCTGTCCCACCTCTGACACCGCCAAGTCCATGCCAGCACCAGCACCAGCATCAGCATCAGCATCAGCACCAACACCTCGGCCTGCACCGCCAAGTCCACCAGCACCACCCCCTCCTAGCCCACCTGCGCCACCTTCGACGCCACTGAGTCCACCACCAGCAGCGTCACCAAACCCTCTCCCTCAAAAGGCACCCACTCCTCCAATCCTGCCTAAACCGTCGAGCCCAGCCCCGCCATCGACGCCACCAATGCCACCGACCCACTACAAGAAAAAAATTGATAGACAACATTTTTAAAATGATGTCTACGTACTTGAAAAAACATTGTTAAAAGCACTGTTGTTAAAAGTTTGTTCAACGACAATACTTTAAAAACATTATCGTTTGCTACAAACGACAATGTTTTTACTACCATTTAAAAGCGTTGTCGTTTTTTTACAAAAATAATATTATTGTAACTCTTTAAAAGTGTTGTTATTTTTTACAAAGACAACATTTTTACAACATTTTAAAAGCGTTGTGTTTTTAAAATAAAAAATTTCTATTTACAAAATTATTATTTTTTTATTTACTAAACTATTATTTTTCTTTTACTATGTCCAGATTCAAATTTAACATATAATAATAGTTAATCTGCTCGGCGGCTAATGATTTTAAATTCATACCAAAATAATATAATTCAAATACAAAGTAGATATTAATATTTACAGGAGAAAACAAATCAAATATAAAAAAAACTAAATAGTTATGTTTTAAAGTAAATATTGACATTCAAATTTACAATAAAAGAACACAAAATAGCTAGTCGGCATAAAAGCCAACGATCTACTTATTTCTACTAACCACACTCAAAAAGGATTGACAGTTCGAGACTGAGACAAAACACCCACTGTGTATGTGCCACAAAAAAATAATACATCAATAATATGCAAAAAGAATTTTTACTTTTAAAAATGAAAACAAGGGTTATAGTTCACATCATACAACAATTAGAAAATCTTGATTGAGGTACAGACGAGATAAATCTAGATTTCAGGTAACACATTGTACAAAACTATAAAATAGTACAAAACTACTTAATAGTTGAAACCAACAATGAAGCTTGAGTTATTGGAACATGATCATGATTACAATAACCCTGTAGAATCATATCTAACAAATCATCATTAACTAAATGTCAAACATACAATAACCTCATCATTAACTATAAAGATGACAGTGTATAAGACTTTTAAATTTATCATTAGAATTTGATACATAAAATCCCCAAATATGAGTTGTATGTGCTGCTATCTGTAGATGAGTTTGCATGTACAATTGAGAGGATGAAGATATAAATGTGATGATAAGGACAGCATGCATCCCTTTCTCAAACTTACAAACACTGGCTATGTTCCAAGAGCAGGTAAAACTCATTTTAATGAAATTTATTGGCAGTTTTTTGGTGGCCCAATAGATTCTAAATGTACCGTTTAAAAGAAGACAACTTAAAAATTATGACAATAACTATCATCTCAAACTAGCTATAAGAATACGACAATGACAAAAGTCACAACTCACTACATGAAAAATGAATTTGTGGGTAGAGACGACTAAAGCTCTCTAATTATATGCATGTTTGAGGTTCAGTTAACAAAACTAATACTGCCTGTAGATGACTAAATCAACATTAACTAGCATGATCTATTTGTTCATCTCATTTCCTAATCATATCAAAGCTACTTGTTTCTCTCAAATTGCACAGTATCATAAGGATCAACAACAAACTAGGTAGCAATTAGCAGCCCTCAGATGCAAGCGAAATATAGTTACAATGTCCATGCAAAATCCATTAAAACTATGAAGTGCAGGAAAAAACTAAGGGTAGATTGCATCTCATAAGATGTACTATGCATTGGAAGGGAAAGACAAACATAGCTGAAAATGGATTCCAAAGAAGTAAGAAGTTGTTATTTGAAAGGGGAATTAAGAAATCATTGCTAGAACCTAGAAATACAAAAAGTTGAAAAAAAAATAGTAAGTACTGAAGAAAATAAACAGTTCATTAGAAATTTTGTTCACTTTTAAGAATATTGACATTAGAAGAAAATAAAACTAAAAACAAAACACAACATTCAATGACAATAAACAGTTCATTAAAAAATCATTTAAGAAATCTTATTCACTTTAGCTAAAATAAGATAATGAACTTATATAAACTTGAATGCACCTACTCATAAATATGATTTTGTATACCACACATGCGACAGTCAAGAACCTGCAGCAGCTCATGGATTACTAATCAAAAAGCAATAAGCACTGAGAGACAAGAAACAAAGGCAATGCACCTACCCACAATGGATAAAAAGTATTGCAAGCTATTCTTCTGTGACCTAAAAAATAGGAAAAAGTTAATGCAGCTAGATTATGAGATTTGAGAAAGACTAGACTCTCGCCTTGCAATACATCAATTATTCTCTTTTGTGCATCAAACTCAAAATAGTTGTCACTACTAGACTACAAGATAATACTTGCTTTCTAATTATTTTAACATTGCACCTTCATGTTTTAAAAATAGACTTTGTCAACTAAATTTTATTTCCCTGCCAATAAAAGAATATCATAAGCTATAATGTAAATAAACAAGCAAAGTATACTTCAGATAAGGCTTAGAACATAACTACTGGCAATTTCATGTAAATCCTCATGGAATTTCCGTAGATAATTTCATTACTACCAAAAGACAATTACTATTTACAAAGAGTGATCATACAAGTGATACAATATCAGGATTATTTTGTGGGAGAGAAAAGGTCAAGATTTTTCTAGTACCTAACTACCCATTAACCAGGTTTAAGCATGCAATAATACTAGATGTATCTGATACACGAAGTTTTGTATGATAAAATTCATGGACTTCATCATAGGCATTTGCTGGAGTTTATAAAAATATAATAATTGACAAAGGTACATGAATACTTGGAGAATCATTAATATTTAGCTCACTATTAGTTACTATACTCTTCTCGATACATCTTAAACTGAGGTATGAAATGAATTATGGCATACATGAGTTAAAGACATGTAAGGTTATTTAAATTTTGAAATGTGATATGTATTTCAGTGAAATACACAGTGAAGTAAAAAAACAGCAAAAGATGATGTTATCCATTTTTTTATTTTCTTGAAAATGCACTCCTTTAACATGACAACCAAGGGCCAACAATTTCCAATGAGGTAGGATGTCGTCCAAATCAGATACCAAAGTAACTTCCAATAAAATAGTAAATGGTACCATACGACTCTCTACATGTTCAATTGTTTGAACTCAACAAAACCCAAGTAAAAAAATAACACTAACTGGTACATTGCGTTCTTCCCATATCATTCACCAATACAGCAGGAGACTTCTTTACAAGACCCTTGTAGGTGGAAGAGAGGTTGCCAATAGTACTTAAATTTTCATACTCCTATATCATTTCCATGTAATTACTGTGCACAATCATACTCCATTACCTACAGTTGCCTCTGCCACTTATGTTTGTCAGCTAGCACCAATCATTACACTTCCTCTGATCCAACTCCCAAATCATAACATAGTATGAACAACTAACTTACTTGAGTAATTGAAACAACATAATTACAAGAGAAAAGAAGAAAAATATCACATTTTTTACTATTAAAAATTGGTATTCAAGTGCTCATGAAGACACATGAGATAGTTCTTTGTAAATTCCCACAATTAACAGCAAATTGTTTAACTTGAAAAGACTTAAATATCACTTATTTCATGTCGAAAAATAATTAGATAGATCAGGCAACTGCATATATAATCCATGAGGAAAAAATAAAAGTTTGATGAAAAAAGCATTTTTAATTAAATAAATCTCCAACAAAAAATAATATTATATCATTTAGCATCTCAAAATTCATCACTACCGTAAAAAGGCAAAACTACCTAGAAAACCCCTTCTCTCTTTGAAGTTAGGAAAGATTCTAGACCAGTGCTCAAGAATTGCTGAATTTAGATGTTAAACATAGTTCAAGTTTATCTTGCTTTCCTAAAAGATTAATAAATTTTAATGATTGCCTAAAGTATACTACTCAAACAATGTAACAACATTCTCAGCTCTCAATCAAAAAGTATGGTTATAGATAACATATATGCACACACACTTCCAGATTTTAGCATTCTTAGAATTTCTTAGATATAGTTTCAACATGCTATTATCACACAATAAAAAAAAAAGTCATAGTTTCAACATCCATTATAAGGACAGTGGAAACATAAAAAGACAATGCAATAATTTACAATGACAGTTACAACTCAGTGGAATTAAAATCTAATAACATACTCAGATAGTAGAAACGTTTCTGAGCAAGTAAAAAACACAAACACAAACAAATTATTTTCAGGTTATGGCAAATCTCTAATTCCTGATGATCAATTTTGGATACATACACAGTCCTCCTAATCATTTCCTCTCACAGCGTCAAACTCGTCCGGCTATTCATTCGATGTTTCTCTTGGTCACATCCATTCTTCTTCTTGGCATGAACCACCCAAACGCAAAAGGTAATCAAAGAAAGGAATCCAAACAAAAGAAGAAACCCTTACCCATTTCCCACTATTCCCAACACAGACGCCATTGGCCATCCCATCACTCACCACAAACCGATTCCCAACAAACACTCCCCCAGTAGCAACGGACCCGCTTGCCATCCCATTAAGGGACGGAGGTACGAATTCCTCCGCCATATGGTTCAGCTTCGATTGCAACTCCGTCAAATCCCGCATGTCTTGCTTAAACCCTTCACTCTCCGACCCTGCAAGCGCGGAATCGAAGAGCATGTCTTTGGCATGTGGTTGGGCGTGAGATGAGGAGTTGGATGGAGAGGGCGTGAGAAGAGGTTCACGTGAGAGGGATTCGGGAGGCGATCGAAGACGTGTGAGAGGGATTCGGGAGGAGATCGAAGATGCATGAGAGGGATTCGATCGAGAGGTATTAGGGAGATAGTTGGGTGCCGAGTGAAACTAGGATTTTTCTACTCTTTAGTTGACTTGATCTAACGGTTCATTCATCTCAAATTAGATGAGAACTTGATAACAGATAATACTTTTTAAAAATCATTATCGTATACATTAAAAAAAAATACTAATAGACAACGCTTTTCAAAAAACATTGTCATAGACAATAACTTTTAAAAAAACGTTGCCTAGTAGTAATAAAATAAAGAGATAGATAATGTTTTTCACTAAAAGCATTGTAAAAAAAGACAACGCTTTTTAAAAAGAGCTTTGTCTTTAAGTGTTGTAGAATCCCAATTCTCTTGTAGTGACAATTCCTTTGTAGAACGACATGACTCCCGCGACGCTGCCAATGCCAGCCCAACCACTGACTCCCCAAAGGCAACTAAGTTCTTCCTGTCTCTAATGCCGGGCATTGGATCGGTAGTCGGGTTCTCGCTCGCGTCGATGCTTGTTTTCTCAGGAACCCTCCTAGATTCAGCGCCATAAACAAAAGCAAGAACTACTGCCATCAGAAAGATGCACCACCACCTCGCCATCAATCACTAGCTCACTTGACGGAGGATTGTAGAGAAGTATATAATGAATGTGTGCATTCCTATTATTTTAATATGAAAAGATCCCCAAGATTCAGACATGTTAAAGAATGAAATGTTATAGATGATATAAAAAAAAAGTGAAAAACAAACAAAATATAAACAAACTCGAAAACCCTTCAAATCAGTTGAGAGAAATTATGATATTTTAGAATTGATCCATACTGATGTTGTGAGTTTAATTGTAATAACGAGAGATCATAAAAGGTATTTCATCACCTTCATTGATTATTATTCTCGTTATTGTTATGTTTATTTCTGAAAACCAAGGATGAAGCTTTAGATAAATTTATGATTTTTAAATCTGGAGAATCAAACAAATAAATCTGTTAAGAGGTTAAGGTCATTAGGGTAGAGTTTACCTCGAACCTGTTTCAATTTTGTCAAGATTCGGTATAATTCACAAAGTGGCCTCCATATAGTCCTCAATCCAGCGGTATGTGAGCGGAAAATCGAACCCTTGAAGATATGATTAATTCCATGTTAGGCGGTTTGGTTACCTAACTTCATGTGGGGAAGCTCTATACACTGCATGTCATGTGTTAAATAGAGTCCCCATGAGGTCTAGGGATAAAATCTCATATGAGCTTTGGAAAAGCCGGAGGACAAGTTTGAAATACCTTAAAGTGTGGGGGTGCCTTGCAAATATACTAGTACCTGAACACAGAAGAAAAAAACTTGGTCCAAAGACCATAGATGGTATCTTCTTGGGTTATGCTCAAAATAGTATTGCATATAGGTTTCTGATTATTAAATCTGAAATATATGGAATAGATGCAAATACTATTGTAGAACTTCGTGATGCTACATTTTTTGAGGACATATTTTCTATGAAGACGAGAACACCTCAGTCTATATCTAGTATTCCTACTAGAGATATGTCTGCTTCCGTAGAGGCCCCATTATCCGTAAAAGGTACATCTTTCTCAAGTCACTCTAGACTAGATGAATCTAGTGAGCATACAGAACTGAGAAGGAGCAAGAGGCAACGTATGTCTATGGATTTAGGCTAGGATTTTATCACCTATAATATAGAAGGTGACCCTGTGACATATAGAGATGCTATGGCTTCTCCTGAAGCTAAACACTGGAAAGAGGCCATTAAAAGTGAAATGAACTCTATTATCTCTAATGCCACTTGGGAGTTGGTAGATTTACCTCCTGGGTGTAACACTATAGGATGTAAATGGGTGTTTAAGAGAAAACTAAAACCTGATGGGTCAGTAGATAAATTCAAAGCTCGCCTAGTTGCTAAGGGATTCAAACAGAAAGAAGGGATTGACTATTTTGACACTTATTCTCCTGTTACCAGAATTACTACAATCCGAGTATTAATAGCATTGACATCCATATATCATCTTGAGGTCCATCAAATGGATGTCAAAACGACATTCCTTAATGGAGATCTTGAAAAAGAGATATATATGGACTAGCCTGAGGGACATGTAGTTTCTGGAAATGAGAATAAAGTCTGTAGGTTAGTCAAATTCCTTTATGGTTTGAAGCAAGCCCCAAAGCAGTGGCACGAAAAAATTGATAGAGCTATGCTATCGTTTGACTTTGAAATGAATGACTCTGATAAATGTGTGTATGCTAAAATGAAAGGTGATAATTGTATTATCTTATGTTTATATGTAGATGATATTCTACTTTTTTGTTCTAACCTTTCTATTATTAATGAGACTAAGACTCTCTTAAGTGGTAAGTTTGATATGAAAGATATGGTTGTGCTGATATGATTTTAGGATTGAAGTTGACTCGATCAACTGATAGAATAGCAATTTCTCAGTCACTCTATGTTGAGAGAGTATTAGAGAAATATGGTTACAGTCAAGTTAAATCTGTCGTCACATCTTATGATCCTTCAAAAACTCTCCATAAGAATAAGAGTGGTGTGACAGTGTCTCAATTAATTAGATACTCACAAATAATAGGTAGTCTAATGTATTTAGCAAATTGTTCTATACCTGATATTTCTTTTGCTATATCGAAATTAAGCAGGTTTACCAGCTGTCAGGACAGAACATATTGGGATGCATTAGACAGAGTACTCAGATACCTAAAAGGTACTATATCTTTGGGCTTGTGGTATGGGAGATTCTCTGCAGTCCTGGAGGGATATAGTGATGCTAGTTGGATAGCTGACACTGCTGAGTGTAAAGGCGTTACTGGTTATGTCTTTACACTTGGAGGCGGTGCAGTTACTTGGAGGTCTGTTAAACAGACGATTATAACCCGTTCTACATCTGAGGCAGAATTGTGTGCTTTGGATACCACAATAACTGAAGCTGATTGGCTTAAGGGTCTTCTTTCTGGAATTCCCTTGATGATAAAGTCAATACCTTCTATTTCAGTACACTATGATAATCAAACAACAATAGCTCAGATTAGAAGCTCCAAGTATAACCAGAAACAAAAGAGACATGTACGAATAAGATTAAAGTCTATTCATGAGTTAGTGTCTCTTGGAGTGGTGTCATTGGATTTTGTAAGTTTAAAGGGCAATATTGCTGATCCACTCACTAAAGGACTTGATTCTGAGAAAATCAAGAGATCCAGTAAGGGAATGAGACTGAGGCCTATCCTGGTTTCATTTATAGCGGCAATCCAACCTATCTGATTGAAGATCCCAAGAAGTAGGTTCAATGTGGTATAAACAAGCTATAAGGGTGAATCGTAAGCATCAAATTGATTGAGATGTAATCTCATAGTCTCTTCCCTGGATAGATGCTTGACTGTTAGTAAGGATGAGCTTAGAAGTTCTTAATGAGTTCAAGGTCTTAATGACAGGATGATCACAGTACATCCTTGGAGAACTCACCTATGTAAGTGTAATTGTGGGGCCGCAGTGTGGGGGGTCTAGACAACTCTCCTTAGCACTTATGAAACAAGATTCGGTGGCATGACCGTAATGCACCAACCCAGAAGGATTCAATCGTCGCCCGTGATGAGTTGTTACCAATTGATTTTCACATATAAAAGGTTGAAGATCAAGACTGAGTTCTCTTCAAACCTATGTAAATAAGATTGGTGTACTTAGGTGAAAATTTAAACCGAAAGGTATTTTCACTAAAAGCTCATTGCAACCAAGCCTCAGAACATATCTTTGTTTTCGACCAAAATAATTTGAATTAGTGGGGGATTGTTGAGTTTTAATTCAATTCCTTTTGTTTAGTCCCACATTGCTAAGCTAAGAAACTTGGAAGTCCTTATATATGGAACCCTTCCATGCCAGCTTAGCAAAGTTAAGGGGACCTACACACATGCGCGGGCCAAGCCCAAATCAGGTGGTTTGGGGGGTTCAAGCCGGAAATCCATAAACCGGGTGCGACATACGCGATCATCGCGTGCAGGGGGGGGTGTAAATCCCCAGCTCGTGGGCCTCGCGTTTGTGGGCGGCCTGGTTTGGCGACCTGGTTTATTTTTGTTGGTCCGGTTTGGTTCTGTCCCTCGCACCTGGTGGTTCGGTTCTGTTCGCGTGAGGAATCGAAGCAGCGCGACGGCACCTGTTCGATTCTGTCCGCATGAGGAAGCGAAGCAGCGCACCCCGCATGAGGAAGCGAAGCAGCGCACCCACGCATGAGAAAGCAGAAGCGACGCACGCTTTGCTTCTTGCACTGCTTCAAGTGTATAAATACACTTCCTCTATTCCTTGTTCAATACACCCAAAGCATTCTGCTCTCTTCTTCCCTCTCTCCCTTTGTTCTGAGGCTTGGTTCTGCGCGATCTGAGGTTGAGTTCGAGTGTGCCGTTCGTCTTGGAGTACACCTACGAATGACGCGAGTGGTTGTCGAATCTTGGGAGAAGTTTGCCGGAGAGCCTATGCACTGTGGGCGGCAATAAATTCTCTAAAGACAGTCGGCACGCTGGCGCTTCAACCGGAGATACCAATTTCTCAACCTTACTCTTTCATTTATCTGATTATTGCATGCTTGCTACTGTTTTGATGCAATTATATTACTGAGTTACTGCTGTAGTTCAAACAACAGATCAGATACCTTCGATCAAACGTCTCAGGGCCAATTCCCCATTCAGATACTATCGGGGTTCTGCTCCCCATCCCATGCCATCGAATAGTTCTAATTAGACTTCTCAAGGTTATGGGGTTCTGATCCCCATCCCATGCCGATCATATACCTCTGATCGGGCGTCTCAAGGGCCTAGCTTCTCAGTCAGATACTAACGGAGCTCTACTTCCCATTAGGGGTGTAATCGAGCCGAGCCGAGCTGAACTCTTGAATGTTTGAGTTTGACTCGTTTATAATTGAGCCGAGCTCGAGCTTTATTTAACGAATATATTCATGACTCACGAGCTTTTATAGAGCCTAAACGAGCTTAATAAATATAAATTATAAATTTAAATATTCATTAAAAACTAAATTATATATTTAGAAAAAATTATAATATTCTTATTAAAATTTATAATTTTATTCTAATAAATAAATTTAATATATATGTCTATATTTTTCATAAGTAATGTGTAAAATCTATAAATTCAATATCAAAACTATTGTTTTTTGATTTAAAAGTTGATTCACGAGCTAGCGAGCTGAGTATTGTGAAGTTTGATCTTGGTTTATTTATCTTAACGAGCCTCATTAAACGAGCTTAAACGAGTTTTTATTTAATCGAGGTTCAAATAGCTCACGAGCTACTTGGTTTATTTACACCCCTACTTCCCATCCCATGTCGATCAAATATCTTTGATTGGACTTTCCAGGGGCCCAACTCCCTACTCGAATACTATTGAAGCCTAGCTCCCTGCTCAGCCATTTATGAGACTCTGCTCCCCATCACCTGCCGATCAGATATCTCTAACCAGATTTCCTAGGGGCTCAGTTTTCCATTGAGATTCTCTCATGACCCAATCACTCCTCATGAGAGATTGGACTCCCTGTCCTTGGCTCATCTTCTTATCGATAAGTCAAATGACTAGTGACCCAATAGGCTTTCTGGCGCTTTAACTCATTTCACCATTAATACGACACATGGATTTGTATGAGAATTAGAGAGATTATATCTTTGCATAGATACAGAATACTCCTCCCATACCTACGATTGGATTGCTAGATACAGTGTAAGCATGACGATTATACAGGCCATCTAGCAGTGATGTAATGCCTCATTAAATGTGAAGATCACAAAGGTATTATAAAAGGGGTCCCTCTCTGCTAGTGCAAGTGTAGACCCTTGGCGGCTGGCTAGAGGGGGGGGGTGAATAACCTTGGCAAAATAACACGAACTTTCCTCGAACATTACAACTTAATTAAACTAACACTTGCATAAAATAAATAAGAAACTAGAAAGAAGAGGCACAATAAGATTTACTTGGTTACAACCGAGGAGGTTGTTAATCCAAGGAAGTTGAAGCTCACTATCAAAGTCCCCTTCAGGAGGAGAAACCTCTTGCAGCGTTGATGTCTCACAAACAAGCATTAGAATACACTAGAAGTGTTTATGAGTGTTGTTCTAAATCATTTGGATAATGGTTACATCTGGAAGGGTTGCAGGTGCCTCCAAGGGGATAAAACTTTATCCCCTTTGCAACGGATCACGTTTGACATGATCCGGATAAAATTCTTGGTCCGGGGGCTTGAACTTAGTCCGAGGGCCTGGACTCAGTCCAGGCGCTTGAACTTAAGTTAACATCATGTTAACTGTTTAGTCCGGGTTCTTGCTCCAGTTCCGTTCGCTTGGGTCTAGGTCTTCCACTCTAGTTTCGGCTCTGCTTGCTTGGGTAATTTTGGTCATCCGAAATAGGCCTCACCTAAACTCATTTTTCGGCCTTCGAGCAATATTCTGCTCCGGCTTCTCATTCCTCGGAAATGTCGCGCGCCTCATTCTCGTCCGCCCGCGTACTCTTCCGCAGCATCTCGTCCCGCAGACTCACCAAGCCCGTCGACTCTCCGCAGACGCACCAAACCCGTCGGCTCTCTCTCATGCCGTCCTTCTCGCTAGCTGCGTCTTTCGCTCGACTTCTGTGCTCCTAAGTTCCTGCACACTTAGACACAGGGGTTAAAAATCAATATGACCTAACTTAATTTGGTTGATCACATCAAAACTATCTTGAGGTACTAACAACAAGTATACGAGTCTATGAATTTACTTCTCCTTCTATTGTTCTTCTTCCTCCCCGGATATTGAATTGATCATTGGAATAGCCATGCAAGACTCCCCTAGCCTGCTTACTGACGACCTTTTTCCCCTTTTTCTTTCTACTTGTGTTCACAGGCATTCATAGTTTGAAGTTTTCTTTTAGACAACTTCCAAGTCATCTCACCGGTAGTCCATCTTTTGTCGCTTCCAGATGAGATCAAATTATACTGTCTGTGGAAACTTTTACACCTGATCAAAAACGTGAAGATGGATGACATCGAAAAATTAACTGCTATCACCATGACCCTAGTGGATTTCGATAAACAAAACACTGCTACAGTGTAAGAGCAAGAAATCAGAGTTTCTTAGGCATCGTTCTCGTTCGACCGTTGCACTAGAAGCTCATGGATCTTAGTCCTAGCAAGATCCTTATTCTCCAGATCCTCATGCGACACAAACACTAGATTCTTATTATGTTATATTCTCTTCTTGACTCTGTGGGAATTCGGAAGTTGAGGGATTGAATCATATTCTTAGTCAATCGACAGATTGGTTTTCTATTAGTCTTTTCACGATTCCACGAGTATTAGGGAGTCGAGGGATTGAGTCAGATTTTTAACCGATCAGCAGATTAGTTTTCTATTAAATTCTCTCCTCGACTTCACTGGTATTCGAGAGTTGAAGGATCTAGTCAGATCCTCAGTCGTTCGACAGATTGATTTTTCTATTATATTCTCTCGCTGACTCCGTGGATGATTGAGAGTTGAGGGATTGAGTCAGATTCTTAGTCAATTGGCATAGTGACCACTACAATCACTCGCTTAACACAACCACCATAACCACCCGCTCGACACGACCATCACAACATCCCACTCGACATAACCACCGTAGCTGCTCGTTTAGCATGGCCACTGCGTTGCCCGCTTAGCACGACCATAATAGCCACCCATTCGACATTCGTTCTGCCTCCTGTTCGACATCCTTTTGCCCACCCGCTCGGCATTGACATAGTCATCTACTCGACATTGCTACCGTAGATTGCGTGGCATCACTATAGCTGCTCACTCGGTATCATTGCAGCTATTCACTTGGCATCGACATAGTTGCTCACTCAGCATCACTACGGGCTTCGCTCCCTCTGACTCCTTAGTTAGATGACAATTAGCCTTACGACAAACTCGATGATTCTTTCACCCATCCCGCCACAATAGCATGGTCTAGTGAGTCGGGCTCACGCCTCTTTCGACTAGACTTGAAGGAGAAACATGTGATATGGGGTGAAGATGTAGCCAAGTGGAGGGTGAGATTTTAGCCACGTGGATGGTGATATTTTTGCCCTCTCTCTCCATTTTTAGGGCTTGACTTTGACGAACAAGGGAGGCCCCCACCTTTTCTTCTTCTTCTCCTTTCCTTCCTCATGCGCCGTTGGAGAAGGCACACCCCTTCTGCTCACACCGCTCACTAACCGTCACCTCCTTTTGTTGAATGCATGCCATAACCTCCTCCAAGGGCCTTCTTTTTCTCTCCCTCTCTTCTCATGCCGTCATAGGGGACTCCTTTTCCCTTTCTCATGCCGCGAGAGCCGCCGTTGCCAACCTCCATTGCCTCTCATCGGCAAGCATGCCACTTCCTCCATGGGTAGCTGCTGCCCATGCCTCTCTCTATTTTTTTCTAGGATGATGCCACTACATTGGCACCAGTGACAACGACAAATCGTCGCCGGTTGTGTCTCCCTCTTGCGAGCTAACATTTGTCGCTGGTTGTGTCTCCCTCTTGCGAGCAGATGCTAGCAAGCCGCTTCCTGCCTACTATTGTCCCTTCTCAAGCCGTCATCACCGATCGAGGCCCATGCCCTCTGGCTCTGCTACAACCATCAATCTAGCCCTTTGTGTCTGACATTGTCATACGCCCCTTGTGGTGCTCCACGCCGAGTCGACCTCCGGGTCACCATTGCTGTATGCTTCCGACATTGATGCGGCACACATCCCTCATTGTCGTGCGCCTCCATCGCTAATCCAATGTCCTAGCCTCCATCATCGATCGAGCCTTCGAGACCTCATTGTTGTGCACTTCTATTGTACTCCGCCTCCGTGGTCAATCCAGTTCATGGAGCCCTAGTTGCTGTGTTCCAACCTTCGAGTTACTACTATGTTACAACTTTAATTCGAGCTGCTTTTATGTTTCAGCCTTCGAGTTATTACCATCACCTCTTGGCATGTGCTTTCCTCAGCTCTTCGATCGGATATTCAATTCAACTCATATCCATCTTATCGCTCAGAGACTCTGACTTACTTTCATTCTAACTTGTAGGTATTCAACTGCTCAATGGACTGCTTTGACTCATGGAATACTAGGGAAGATATATCGAGATCTTGTGAGAGCTCCTATAATACCAGATGTATTGATGAGAGGCCTTAGATATCTTTACGAATTACAATATCAGGTCAAAAGCACATCACTCGCCAAACTTACACTGCATTTGTTTGCATGACAATATGGCACAATGCGAGTGATTGTGTCTTTATTTGCCTTGAACTCAGCTCACAGTTGCCATTAAAGACCAATGCGACTAGATTTAAAAATAACTAATATGTCTAATAATCAAGTTAAATCAATTAATTTAAAGCTTAAACTAAAATATTATAGAAATACTTATATCCCCGAATTATATTTTTTTAATCTATATTCAAAATTTAAATATTTCATCATTTTTTATAAAATTTATTGTATCTTTTAAAATAAATGAGTGAAATTAATTATTTTATTTATTTCTGTCCAAGCAAATATGAAATGACGAGTTAATACGGAATATAAAATGAATTAGGGATTAGGCACCTGAACTCGTGTTTATTTGATTGACTTTATACCGTTTAGTTTTACAAGTTTCCCTTGAGGCGAAATAGCGTTGCAAGTTGAGCATCGAGTCGTTCATTAGTATTACCACGTTCTCTTCCTGGTGTTGCAAAGGTTGGAACCGCCAACCCAGCGGCCCCCTCACCCCGGCCCCACAAGTATGAGAGGGAGTAAATCACGGTGAATACGGGCCCGGCTATTCGCATTTGCTGCCGCAGACCCTCGACCTCTCGACCCATGTTGCAAGAATCCATGTCATAACCGGCTGATCCCGCCCGTGGGGGCCTCTTCCTGGTGTGATTATTATGTTGTAAAGGTTGGAACCGCCAACCCAGCGGCCCCCTCACCCCGGCCCCACAAGTATGAGAGGGAGTAAATCACGGTGAATACGGGCCCGGCTATGACATGGTGGTCTCAGGTGTTTAGCACGGACAGATATTGATGTTATCGCATTTGCTGCTGCAGACCCTCGACCTCTCGACCTATGTTGCAAGAATCCATGTCATAACCGGCTGATCCCGCCCGTGGGAGCTTCCTGGTGTGATTATTAAAAAGAGGGAGAGAGAGAGATAGAGAGAGGAAGAGCCGTCAGCGGTCGGAAAAGGGTGACGAAGATGGCGTCCAGGTCGCCGAGGGGAGCGCGATCACACGACGCCTGGGATTGCTTACTACCAGGCCCGCCCAGCCGCAGCAACGGCGGCGCCGCCGACTGCAGCAATTTCGGCCTCCTCGCCTACGGTGCCGGAAGCTGCGTCGTCGTCGCAGACCCTCGATCCATGCAGCTCGTCTGCATTCTGCCTATGCCTCCCTCTCCCGCCGCCTCCGCCTCCGCCCACGCCTCCCTCGCCCCATTCGTCACCTCCGTTCGATGGACCCCCCAGCCTCTCCTCCGCGACCTGTCCTCTCACGAAGACCCTTTCACCTCCCACCTCCGCCTAGCCGCTGGTGATCGACAGGGCCGCATCGCCATATGGGACCTCCGATCCCGCCAGGTCCTACTCTGGCTCGACCTCGAGGCATCGTCTTCCTCTTCCTCCGGCCGGATGGGAATCCAGGATCTTTGCTGGGTACGCTCCGACTCCTGGCTTCTGGCCGCGATCCATGGTCCGTCGCTTCTCGTCCTTTGGGACACCGTCACCGGCCGCTGTCTGTGGAAGTACGATGCCTCTCCTGAGTATTTCTCCTGCATTCGCCGCGATCCCTTTGACGCAAGGCACTTCTGCACCCTTGGCCTCCGGGGCTTCCTTCTCTCGGCCATTGCCTTGAGTGGCGGGGACGGTGGTTCCGTCTCTATGCAAGATCATCGGATCACTGGGATTTCTGATTCATCCTCCGATCTGCAAAAGCTCGAGAAGGACTCCTCTGGATCTGCTTCTTCATTGTCTCCAGCTCACGCTCTCTTCCCTCTTTTCTTTGCAAGGCTTTGCTTCTCGCCCGTATCGAAGTCCATCCTCGTTGCGACCTTCCCCAAGGAGCTTATTGTTTTTGACCTGAATTATGGGACGACACTGTCGGCCATTCCACTGCCTCGTGGATTCAGCAAGTTTATGGACTTGGTGCCAGATCAAGATCGCGATCTGCTTTACTGCGCACATGTTGATGGGAAGCTCAGTATCTGGAAGAGGAAAGAGTGTGTTCTCTGATTTTCTTTGCTTTCATGTTCATTTATAGCTTCTTCCTATATTTTCCCTTACACGTTCAAGATTTCAAGTAGCAATTATCTTGTCTACAGAACAACTAGATCACCTCACGAAGAGAAATTACATCCTGAACTTTCCTTGCAAATTAGGTTTGTGTCAGGAGAAAATACTAAAAAAGAAATTTAGCGTCGTTGAAAAATGAAAAAATGGATATGAATTATTAGTGGGTATCTCAAGGGAGGATTGATCAGATGGGAGAAGTTTATGATTTTTTCTATGATTAAGTTTTGGAGTTTCATCCATACTAGGAAAACACTTTGACGATTTTGCAATATGGGGAGTATATGATGAAGAATTGGTGTATGATAGACACCTTCCTATGAATGCTGATAAGTAATTATGGATGAAAATGTGGAGGAGCAAACTTAAAGGTGAATAGAAATTTATAGAAACTCTTTGTAGCATTTTAATGATGATCTTGAACCTAGAATGAACTGTCTTCTTTTGGCTCATACAGGTAAGCGTTCGATTTTTGTAGCCAATGAAACGAAATGGTGAATGCAAAATTTATAGAAACTCTAGTAAGCTGGTTGCATAAATCAGGCTAATTGCACTTTCTGGTCATTTGAGGATGAACTTGCACTTAGAATGTACTGGTTTCTGTTGCTTCATCGTAGAATTTGCTTGAAGTCTCTCTAATGTCTCTTTGAATCTTGTACTTGCCTAGTACATAACTGCTTGATTTTTGTGGCCAACCAAGGTTTGAAATTTCCATCTGTGCCACCACATGGCTGAAATTTACTGTTTCAGTAATTTATTAAAACAGGAAACTAAGTGACAGAGGGTAAGTTACTTGTCTGACCTATGACAAGCAGTGCCATATGGTACAAGCACAACTCAATCAATGTAGATAATGAGAGAATAAGTTTATCCTCATCCGACCTATGACGTGGGAGATTGATTCAGATTATGGCACATCATACTCTTATCCTTCCTATTATAGTTTTGATGCATCATATAGTAGCCCACCATATCAAAAAGCACGATTCTGTGTATATATATCCTATATTTTCACTAGTTTCAATTCAATTGGTGTCAATTTAAGTCCAACTTCTATTCCAACTCCCAATGGTTAACCAAAATATATTGAAAGAATCAATATTCACATCAGATCCATAATTTGGTGTTAGCTAGGTGTAATCAATAGTCGGGATGTTTGTAATATTTATAATTTATTGCTATGAAATTTTAATTTAAATGATCTTTTAATTGCAATAACTTATATTTAGTAGTAAATGAGCTAAATAGACAAGCATTATTATAGATAAAAGTTATTTTAATGCATATTGGCATGCTTGAGAGCATGACGAATTTTGGCATGACACCACCAAAATTGTACTATTTTGGTCTCAAACCAAAATTTCGGCACGACATGAGTTTTTAATCCTTGTAGCCAATTATTGTTTTCCGAAGTATTATGGTATTTGATGCTAACTAAATCTTAATTAGCTTCTGTCCTTATATTTCTTTTATTTTTCGTTTCATAATCTCTTTTTGATCCTAATACATGCTGAAAGATCCAATAGACAATTAAGTTTAGGAAGCTCTGTGCTGCCTTGCCTGTGTATGTTACTGTAAATTGGGGCTGGTGGGATAAAGGGGAAATGAATAAGAAAAGAAAAAACGAAAATCTATTGCACCAGATCTATTTACAACCCTTCCATTTTTTTTTACGGATAATCATACTCAGAACAATGAAGCTACGACTCTGGACTCTGTTATGGATATCTGGAGACTGATACGCATACAACTAGAAGCAAGTAAACATATATATTTTTTCCTTCTCATCCTTCTCAGTTATCTTTTCTGCCAATATCCATCAAATTCAAGTTTGTTTCCAGTTATCAACATTCATTTTAGTTTTTGAGTGCAGAGGAGAGCAATTGCATATACTCTGTGGAATGGAAGAATTAATGCCCTCCATTGGCACATCTGTCCCAACTCCAGCCGTTCTCGCACTCACTCTTCGCCAATCAGAATCTTCAGTTCAAAACATTGGCCGTGTCTTCACCAATCCATCAGACATACAAACTTCACTTGTCGAAGATCCATCAAACTCACAAGCCTCACTTGCTGAAGATGACACCCTTTCTAAAATTTTAAATAAGGAAATTGATGCTGCTCTGAAGACATGTTTAATCTCGATTTCTGATGATGGGAAAATCTGGAACTGGCTTCTTACTTCTGAAAGGGGTAAGAAATACACAATATATG
Organism: Zingiber officinale; assembly: GCF_018446385.1. Classification (NCBI taxonomy): domain Eukaryota; kingdom Viridiplantae; phylum Streptophyta; class Magnoliopsida; order Zingiberales; family Zingiberaceae; genus Zingiber; species Zingiber officinale. The sequence goes on along the minus strand of NC_056000.1, from coordinate 4,299,317 downwards.
TTCTTTATTTTGGAAACTTCTAATGTTGCTGGATCTGCTGTTGAGTCACTAATTCGATCTACGATAACATTTATGTAGATGTATCAGATTCTACTAAAGAACAAGTTTCTGGCAATGGAACCAATTCTCCATCTATAACCCTGAAACTCACTGAACCAGTGTCTATGAAGGTTGATAAATATCAAATTGTTTTGGATTATAGCAATTTTGTTTTACCTTTTGCTCTATTAGGTTTAACACTTTTCTTAGCTAGTAGGTTTCTGTTGAATTTTTTTGTTCTTATTCAAGAACAATTTGATGTTGTTTTACATTTTAAAATATTATAATTTCAGAAAGGCTTTAAATAGTATGATGAAAGATAATTATTCTTTTGTGGATAGAAATTTTCCTCACTGATATTTGTGTATCCTTGACTAAATTAATCTTTGTGGTTAAAGAGATGTTTTGCCATATATTAAAAAGTTCATTGAAAAAGAACAGGCTATCTGGGCTACTACACTAATTTTTCAATTTTGTAGTCTCTCTAGTACATCCTCTAGGCTTTGTATAGATTTGTGGTATACCTAGAACTGAACTAGCTAGGTTCCAAAAGTTAAGCAGGTGTATTTTTTACTTTGGGAATATGTAATTTTGGGTTTTTGTTGTTGTTCCTAATTTGGACTCACCGAAACTAATTTACAAATAGATCTTAACATGTGAAAATTTAGGCACTGATTAATAATAATACATTTTAAAATGGCACAAGTTATTATCTTGGTAAGGACAAAATCCTTCATTACATCATCTCCCTAGTCCATCCTCAGTTAATACTTAGTGTACAAGTGAACCCACCTTAGAGGGTACATTCTGGCTAGGCTTTATAAAATTAAGCAAGTGGGTTTGGGGGAAGTATAAATTTTAAATTTTAGTTCTTGTCTGCCCTTACAAATAGATCTTAAAATGCCACCACATATTTTAGGTTCTTGGTACATAATACTAGATCTTTAACAGGACACGGTTTATTATACCCTGTCTTGATGTGTAAGGACTAAAAATCCTACATTGCACCATTCAAGAATAAGCCACAACTTTCAGAAAGAACTAAAACAATAGGATTTCACATTGGAATGCCATCCAAATGCTATTAACCCCTAAAATAATGTTTCAGGCATTCCATCTTTCTTTCAAAGGTGAAAACAAAATATTTTCTTTGAAAAAATTTCTGTTTCATATTTACAGAGAATGTGGTCAACATATGGGTATTGCAACTAACTGAATTTGCACTTCTGTGCCTTTCTAACCATTATACTTGGACATTTATCAATCTAGTTAATGCCATAAAACTGAATGCTTTTATGGATTCAGCAATTATAAAGACATGTTGATGTCGTCTGCTTGTCCTTTTAGTCTGTTATTATTACCACTCCTATTTAATAAATTCATAAAAAATTTATTTCTTGTCTGGAACTTGCTATTGTCTTGTCACTTAGATATGCATCACATACTTATGGCTCCAGAGAATTTGCAAAGTCACTTCTGCTTTTTCTTAATATGAATAATTGTCCACTGAATGCTGCTGCTTTCTTTGTGCTATTGGTTTTCTAGCGATGTTAATAACTAGGTTTATCTTCTTTGCAGATCAGTTTGATGGGTCAGCTCCATCTTCTTTCTTCAACATTGACCACTCTAGCTGTACCATCCCCATCATTGACAGCCACTTTAGCTCGTAATCTTGGAGTTGCCATTTCTTTGTGATCCATTAACGTGTTCATGATATGCATCTGACACTTTATTTAACGTTAATTTTAAATTTATTTCATTGAAGGTGGAGGAAATAATCCTGCCCCAGCCGTTCCACTCATTGCTTTGGGGACACAAGGTGGGACTATTGATGTTGTTGATATTTCTGCTAGTGCAGTTGCAGTGAGCTTTTCTGTCCATAATAATCCTATCAGAGGGCTGCGATGGCTTGGAAATTCAAGGCTTGTTTCCTTCTCATATGGTCAGGTATATGAGAAAATTCACCATACAATCCTACTCTTTACATCACCTTCTTGTTGGACACAAAAGTGCTTGCGGTAATATTGCAATCCACCCTAAAAACAAGAATTAACATTGTTTTCATTTATTGGGGTAATGATGTCTTTTACTTACTAGAATTTGCAGTTATAGATCCGAAGGTGCAGTATTTAATTGATCTTCTGTATTTGCAATAGTAAATGAACTCGAACCCTGTGGTAACTATTAATTTTGACCAAGATATCATTGGTTTATTATCAATGCTCAAAATACTGTGGCACTTAACAGCTACCCTAGGCTCCTTTGTAAATAACACAAGAAACAACACGAATGTTCACAAAGAAGTTGCTAATAGGAAATAGGTTAGAAAGAACATGGAATGCACATGCACTGCAGATGATAACATTTTGATTGATGAGACTGTAAATAAAGTAAACTTAAAATTTAGAAACTAAAAGCTTTAAGTAAAGCTATAGCCGAATTTATGAAATGTTAATGTAACAAAGACTAAAAAAAAATAATAAACCCAGATAGCCTCATTGACTAGCCCTGGGGGGCCCGACCCCACGGAAGTTTTCCACCGGTCACCAGGATAAATTAGTTGTATCTTGGGGAAATTGCTTACGGTTCCATTGGATGAAAGAAGAGAGGAGAAAGGTAGAGAGGGTGTGAGAAGTCAATTAATAGGTTCAATAATTTAACAAGTTGAATCTATTAGAGTGAAAAATATGAAGGATATAAGGAGATTCTAGAAAATTTGAAATAAAAAATAATTTAATTGATTTCAATATTAGATGTGATATAACCTCACATAAAACTCAATGAAGAAATGAGATTCATGTGCTTGATTCCAGATAGTTAGGATAAATAGAACGACAATGATCACGAGCTTGGAATAAGATCAGTTGTAGCCTTCTTCAGAAAGGACAAGTTATTAAGTGGCATGTTTGGAGTTAAATCATGGTATTCATTCAGTGGTTCTATGACTCTGAAAGATAGGTCACTAAATGCGGCAGAGATCAAATGCTATCTTCTGGAACTCCTAGTGTCTATAAGGGTGCGTTTGGTTTGCCCCATTTTCATTTTCATTTTCTGAAAAACGCGCGTTTTTCATTTTTTAGAAAATGAGTTTTCCGCGTTTTTCGTTTTCTTAGAAAACGCTCTCTCATTTTCTTAAAAATGAACGTGGAAAACGCAAACCAAACGCGTTTCCCATTTTCTCAGAAAATGAGAACAGAAAATAGTGTGGAAAACGCAAACCAAACGCTCCCTAAGCTATTGTCATATTTCTCTGATCTTTTCTGATTTTGGAACTGATTATATGCCTTGGATAACTAATATGCATGTTTAAGTTTTTTTTTACCATGAAAACAGCTATTTATGTTAATATGTAATCAAAGTTTGAAGATCAAGTTTTTTTCTTCTTTAGAGCATGCTGTCTACATGCATATTTTTATGGAATCCTAGTAGTTGTAATCGAACTGGCAAACTTTCATTTGTACAATTTACCTTATGTAGTTGTATATTTGGAGTAGATATTGAGCATGTAATAGTTGTATTTAATCCCTTGGTTCTTGTTGAATTTAGGTAAATGACAAAGGAGGAGGCTTCACTAATAGACTTGTTGTCACTTGCCTAAGAAGTGGGCTTAATCGCCCATTTAGGCTCCTTCAAAAGCCAGAGCGCGCCCCCATAAGAGCATTAAGAGCCTCTTCATCTGGAAGGTTGGGCTTTAGTAGTGTTTCTCTTCATGCACTATAAAGACTATATATAATATTACTTTTATATCTATATCTATGGTATGTGTTCTTATTTGTTTAACTTTTCATAAGATATATAATTTTTTCAACAGAAAATAGGGAAGATTTTTGTTATCTTGACTTTATCAAGTTTGTTATCTTGTCTGTCATTGGTTTGGTCTTCAAAAACAATCAGCAGTTGCTCCTTCTGTCATGGATAATCATTTTGCAAATATCTATTCTTTATTTAAGTATCTAAATGGTACAAATAAAACCATCTGACATTTCCAACTAAAAGTTAAAGTGCATCATAATTCCAAGAAAACCTGTTGTTTTTTGTATATCTTGTTCTCAGGTTCACATTTGTTGGTTCCAAGTTTCTGTTGAAAAAGTTTTTCAGGCAAAGTACCTTCCTGCATAAGGAATTATGTTAATCTTTATCCAACTTTACTGTATGTTGTTTTATGAGTTTTATTACTATTTTCCTTGGCAAATACTTCAATGCCATGTATGATTATGAACTCTTTAAATGTTTATACTTTACGTTTCTGAAGTCAAATGTTGGAGATGAGGCTCTTGTTTCATCTTATGAGTTTGTTTTCTTATATGAGTTCCATATCACATATGCTTCTATTATATAATTCTTTCATATTGCAAACATATAAGCAAGCTGTTATGCCAACAGAGATCTCTTCCAGGATTTCTTGGCATAAGTAGGTCCACGTAATCAATTATAGCTCGCAATATGCATCAGTTCTTGATAGTTTTTCTTGTGTGAGAGACAACAGAACCAAACAAGACACTTTCTAGTTTTAGTAATAAATTAATTACCAATTCAAATCTATATACTTCATATTTTTCCTGCCCGTTTAGGAAATAATAAATTTCAAGGAACACAGTATCTATAAGTGATTTTACTTTTGATACTTGTCTTGACTGCTAACTGTTATTTAAAGTCCATTATTGGACATGACCAGTTGGCATAGTGCCAGCAAATGAGCACAAGGAATTTAACATGGTCCTCTCTGGCTGGCATAAGATTGGTTACATCACACAGAATACCACTGCAGAAACTTGCTTCTATAGGGGAACTATGGATTGGATATTTCCTGTCACCTACCATAAAAGCAATTGGATGTATTCTTCCTTGGATTGTAATGTTCAATGAGTCCATGTTTTCTCTTGAGTGCATGTTCTTTATCTATTTTTTCCCCTATAAAAATGATGATACCTTTTGGTGTATAACCTTTTCTAGGTATCTTCTCATTTTGTTTCGGGATGCTCCAGTTGAGGTATGGGCTATGACGAAGACACCCATTATGGTGAGTATATTCGGTTCAAGTGTTAACCATGGTGCAAGTATCTAGCCATTTGAAAAGTAGTGAAATGGTGGCCACTGTGGCACTTGCAATTATTTCCATGTTAGCAACTAGCTTATAGGTAGTTCCTTTTTTGTTATAAGTTTGAAACCGTTGAGAAAGTTTTATATGTCAATGCATCTTTTTTAATTGGTAATAAATTATCAAGTTAATTGCAAAATCTACTTTAAGAGTTGGCCTTAACCTATGTAACATATTAGTTATCATTTGTTTACATATGATTGTAAATTTGTTTTGATTGAATAAATACACTTCGTCTAGTATATGTAAAATATATTTTTTGTATCTCATACAACTACTTGGACTACCATGATGGCCATTGTCGTACATGAGCAAGGGGGCTGCTCAAAAAAATGTGGGAGGTAGATATAGAGAGAAGATTGGAAGGTATATGAAGGAAAGTACAGGGAGGAGAGAAGTGGATCGCTTCCCTTCTTTGTCAGAAATCTCTTTCCAAAACAAGTCAATGACAGTTATCCTTTCCCCAAATGAACTACCTTCTAAGTTGAGGTGGAGCAGATTGGTTGTCTTATAGATTTGGAGAGGAAGAGCAGGCTGGTCACCTTCCAAATTGAGGAAGCTAAGATTTCCAAATATGAGGGAGAATAGTTGATTTCTTTTAGCTAGGCGGATGATTCATTTCTTTCCAAATAGAGGAGATAGATAGGTTTCTTTCCAAATACAGCCAATTTGACTTGTACATAGTTTTGCTTAACTAAAAAATCATGGCATAACAATCATTGTGATCTATTCCATAAAATATGAGGTCATTGTAACAGGGATAATACAAAACTGTTTTTCTGGAAGAATAAGGATAATTTTGCTTCCCAATTTCTATGTACTGGTATTGCATGTTGCTGTTTTAGTTCATCTTCAGGTTAATATGGATTGGTCTTCTGTTTAATGGCTTACTAATCAAGTTGCATAAAAACTACAATGTTAATCTATTACCACTGTCACTTGTGGCATTACTTTGGGCAATAGTATACACTTGTAGCATCATAACATGTTCTTGCTATTCTTATATTTGAACTATTATCTTTTTATTGATTGTGTAGCTTAGATCATTAGCTCTTCCATTTACTGTGTTGGAATGGACATTACCAAGTGCACCCCGCCCTATTCAGAGTGGCCCTTCTCGGGAGTCCTTGGCATCAAAAGAACAGATATCCACTCCAAATACAAGTGCAAATACATCGTCTACTGAATCTAGTAAGGGGAATGTTTTATAAGAAAAAGTTTTGTTTTTCTGAACCTTTCTAGATTGACAACGTATTGTATTTATGACTGAAATTACACCTAAAGGAAGATCATTTATTTTTTTTGCAGAGGTGGCAAACTCAGACTCTACTGTGGATGACACATCAGAGAGTTTTGCATTTGCCTTAGTGAATGGTGCCCTTGGTGTGTTTGAGGTCCATGGCCGGAGGATTAGAGATTTTAGGTGTGACTTTGCTGTTTCAAAGCATATGTTTGAAGTATTCCCATCTCATGCCTAAACTAGGGTAAAATCAAGTGAAATATATGCATGTTTCTATTGTGAATTAGCATCTATTCTATGATCATATGTTGAAATATTCATGATCATTGAGCTCAATGTAGGTTAAATAGGGAAAGAATAGAGAGACAAGTACAGAAGTACAGAGATTTGGATTTGAAGATAGGAATTGAGGAAAGATGCAGGAGGATATGATATTTTCATGGGCAAAAATCTATTGGTCACCTTTGAACATGTCAATACAATCTCAATTTGTTTTCCCTTAAGCTCTGTGTACTTGGACGGAAAGAAAAAAGGATTTGGGTGTAGGATAAGATAAGAGAAAGGGAAGAGAAAATGAGATGCTTTGATGCTTCATCTCCACTGCTGGGCGCTAGAGTGAGTTCGTCTCACAGTACTCCTTCCACATGCCTTCTCTTTCCCTCCCCCCTCCATCAAAGTTAGCATATTAAAATACTGCCTTGAAATAAAAAAAATTGGAGGTATAACTTAGATTTTGCATTTGGATCTCATGGTGATGCAGATAGATGTAAAGTATGCTCAAGTTACCAATCAACCTGTAATTAGTACTGCCTGTGTTCTTTGTGGTTGCTTGTAACCTGGCTTCTTTTACTATGTTTTATGATATCTGTGGTTTGTTAATATAAATGATACTAAGCCAAATATGTTCCCAGACCAAAGTGGCCATCAACCTCATTTGCTTCATCAGATGGTCTAATCACTGCTATGGCATATCGTCTCCCGCATGTGGTATTTCTGTTGTTTACATACTGACCCTCCCTTCTTTTTGTATGTTCGTTTGCAGAAAACTCCTATAAACTGCACCCTTGACTTTCTTTTGTTTCTTCCAGGTTATGGGGGATCGATTAGGTAACATACGCTGGTGGGATGTGACTACTGGTCTTTCTTCTTCATTTAACACCCACAGAGAAGGAATTAGAAGGATTAAGTTTTCTCCTGTTGTTCCTGGAGATCGGAGCAGAGGGCGTATTGCTGTACTCTTTTATGACAATACATTCTCAATATTTGATCTTGTGAGTATGAAAGTGAATCTTGTTTTCTTTAAAGATTGACATGTTAGTCATTTAATGAGGTTAAACTTCATTGACTAACGACTTAATGCAACTAATCTCATTGTAGCAAAGAATAATTTAGTCTGAAAACGCACAATTGTGTAGCATCCTCATTCATCTATCTTATTTCCTCTTTTTTTTTGCTAATATATTGTCTTGAATCCTCTTAATTTTGTATCCTGGGTACAATTTCTTATCTCTGGACTTATGCTGATATGTATTCTTCATGTATTGCAAATATGCAAATTTGATGTCCAAGTCAAAATAAAGTTGCCATTCTTATTCATCATTTATGTTCTGCTTTCTTATGTTGATTGAAACTGGGGTTGTAAAGTTTTCCCTCAATTGATTGGAACAAAGCTCATCCATTACTGGTTCATATCAGACCTCAGTTGTAAAACATTATAAAACTGATCTCACCCCTCAGTAATAACCTGCCTAGCTTCTTTATCTACAAGAAAAAGGAGTTTTCAGTTTTTTTTATAAGTTTTTTGCTCAGTAAAAGTTAATGCTATGGGACCAAGACTGAGTAAAATCATATGAGGGCAGATTACCTTTTGTAATAACATCATAATAAATTACCTTTGTTAAATTGATCAATATATGCTTCTTCCTCCACTTGAGGAACTCACATACATACATGTACTGTGGTTAGGGAACATCGTACTCCTCAAATACTTGGTAGTGCTGTTCAGAAAATGTAGAATCTAGAAAAACCAAGACTGAATTGATTGAACTGAAAAATTGAATTCGAACTCGTTCTCTGATTTATTACCGGTCATCTTCAACTGATTTGGAAGTTCAAATCCTTTTGCAACTAGGGCTCTGAAATTGCTAGTGCCACTTGCCATCTCAAACGACAACACTTCAATTTTCAATCTGCAAGTAACAATAAAAATATTTATAAAATATTGAATATTAAGTTAAAAATAATTATATGGAAAATTATGTATAAACCTTGCTGAGCTAGTCTTCCTAACAAACCGAATTGAGCTGTCTAGGTTATCTGGGCAGGATGGGCTGTAATTTAAGATAATGTTATGTAATTTGTTTTAAATTAAAATAAATTCTGGCAATTTAAAATATTTATAAAATAAATTCTTTAAGGTACATGTATTTGTAATTATTTAGAGGACTTCATTGCAAATAGTAAATGGATTGGATTTGCAGCTAACCAGATGACAGTCCCTCAGGATGGGTGTGCACTAGAGCATCAAGAACATTGTTTCAGTGCCAATTAGTAAAGCATCGAGGCTATAGTTGGGAAGTTGTTCCTTTTTGTATTGGGCAAAAAAATGTTTCACTGTTCCATTATGAAATTTATAGGCATTTAAGTTAGTAAATATCAAAATTAGACCTGCTATGATATATGAAGTTGACTCGGGCACATGAGCAAAAGATGGGAGTTGCAAAGATGAGGATATTAAGATGGATGTGTAGATATACAAGGATGGATAAGATAAGAAATCAAAATATTAGAGAGAACATTGGGGTTGCACCAATTGAGGGAAAGTTTTAGGAGACCCGTGGTACGAAATGTACTTAGAAGACCAATAAACGTTTCAGTTAGGCAGGTGATGTGAAACTATGATAAATATGCACATCAAATGAAGAAGAGGCATACAAAAAAAAAAGATTTGGTTAGCAATAATAAAATAGTAGAAGGATCCATATAGCCAACCCCACTTAGTAGGATAAGGTTTGTTTGGTGTAGTTGTTATTGTTGTAAGTTATAAATATCAACCTGACATAATTATAGTGCCTACCATCTTGCCAAATAGGCCCATGTATGTGTAGCAACCACCAGTACCAAGCTTGCTGGTATGGATGCTACATGAGAGTTGAAACCATGGCTGACATTAATGAGACAGATCCCCTTAGATTGGGATTTAAATAACTAGTTTGGTTCACTTTGTTTATTCTGTCACTTTGTCTACATACTAATACATCTACTTACTCGTATATTTATTCACACATTATCTCTAAATTCTTATACTTTCTGAAAACCATTGTTATTAGCTTCATGATCAGACCAGGAAAGAGGGTAATTATATGAAAGATAGCAAGATGTTCATGGTGGACAATGCTGAGCTATGCATACAAAAATCCATGGGCCAAAGAGAAATTTGCTAAGGAAGCATGAATAGCTTGACACCATCTACAATTTTCTATTTTATCCGCTGACTCTTTGTATAAACTATGAATAGCTTCAAGCTGACTTAACAAACATTTTTAGTGGGTTCTAACTGGACAACACATCTATTGGGCATGCACTTCAATTTAGTACTAGGAGTGGGATTTTGATATTTCTGGGACAATTCTAGTGGTACATTATGGAATTTGAGATCAGCAGGACAGATATCGTTCCTTTTCATCTTTGATAACAATGAAATAAAAGTTAGAATACTATTTTCATTATAGGATAGCATTGGCTCCGGTGTCTTTGAATGTGCATTTTTCCAGATTCATCCTAGTAACAAGATCTCATTTCATCCTAATTGAAAGAAGAAATGAAATTTGTATTCATAACAAATTTGTGCAAATGCATTATGGAATCTGCAAAATTTATTGTCATTCTTGTCCTTCATTTGGCAAGATGTGAAATCAGCTACAGAGATCAATCGTCAAACAACTGCATGAAGGTTGACATCTATTGAACAAACATCAAATTCTTAGTGAAGGGGCATGTTTCATTTTCTTTTAGATAAGAAAAGAATCTTGAAGAGAGAACAATGTCTCATTGTAGGGATAGGCATTCATCTCAAGAAGATGATAGTGAAATGCTTAAGAATATTACCTTAATATGACTGTGCAATAAATACCATCATTTCCATAGTTGTCTGTTCAGTGCATCAGGCTCTTGTTTATGCTTTATACTAAATCCTATAAATCACAGGACTCGTCAGATCCATTGGCCAATGCCCTTTTACAGCCTCAATCTCCTGGAACGCTTGTTTTGGAGCTTGATTGGCTGACAAGACGAACAGACAGAAATGAACCACTGGTTTTATGCATAGCTGGAGCTGACAGTAGTCTTCGCCTTATTGAGGTTAATATGTAGGTTCTTTCTGCAACTTCAATTCCATTCTTTTCTTGCTGAATAATTTTGAGAAAGCTCTCATGCATCCCTTTCATGAATAACTAATTTAGCTGTGGATCAAATTAGAGAATTCTGCACTAGTATATAATAGTGAAGCCTTTATTTAAGATGATTGATGTGTGAAACAAGTAGGTTTTTGTAAAAATATCGTGTGCCATGACTCTTTTAGTTAAATGGTTTACACAATTTTTGTCATGTCACATGACTAGTTTAACTAAATAGATTAAATGGCTCACGTTTAGTCACATGACCCAGTCAGAATCAGCTCGTGTGACATGACTATTTTTTTTAAACTGGTCATAGAATGGTCCAATTTTTAGATCTCTTTTGAATAAGGTAAATTGTGTTTTTAGTTTCTCCCTACCACTTCCATTTCAACTCTAATCTTTTAATTTGTCTAATCATAAAAGCTATGTATGAACATGTCTGTATTATTTTAATAAATTTTCTCATTCTTTTTTTTCTACATCTAATTACTCTTAGATTGGCTTTACATATTAACCCTACCTCTATCTTATATTCTCATCTCTTTTACACTAGTTTTTGTAGTTTTGTTTTCTAATGGCTCAAAATGTACCCGTAAGTGTAACCAGCTTCTTGTTAGTCTAATGGAGGGCTCATGAGAATTACAAATTTGTAAATGCGCATATTAGGCCTTCCATTGTAGCAAAAGGTGATTACGCTTAGCCCAAGTGTCCCTCACTGCATGTCTCCCTGTTATGTTAAGGGAGGTAAATCACGGGGTCAGCTTATAGCCGACTTGCAAGTGGCTAGGGGTGAGAGGAATTTTTTTCCCGAGGGTATGTGCCCGTTGGGAATTGATTTCTATCCCATTGTAGCAAATCTGTCACCCTCTAGCCAACTGGACACCCCTTGGGGACGCATATTCGGCCATTCATGGTCTGTAGCATTGATGTCATATAATGCCAATCATTTCACCACATATGTGCAAATTACATGCAATTACAGATGCAGTACTACTGTGTATTGGTGCTGTCAAACACACAGCAGAGCAGCAGTACTGAGCAGAATTACTTGAGACTTAGCAGTTCCTCTTTAACCACACTTTTTTTTTTAACAAACAAATCATCCTTTGTGTCATGTTGTTTTGTCTCATGACAAGGCCTTCATTAGCTGTGTGAAATTTGGATTTTTTTTTATATACCCAATTATTAGAGATGATGATATCATGACTTCAAACCTCCTGACTCATAGGATGTTTTTGTCGATGTTTTATTTTTTGTACTTTTTTGGCAGAGTTAATTATTGAAATGCTTTTCTCATTCTTGTGCATTCAGAAGTGACACAAAGACTGGTTCAATCACAAAGTCCAGAGTGTTAAATGAGAGATTTCGACCAGTACCTTTGTGCGTACCTATGTTATTTCCAACAGCACATGCACTGGTAAGTCATATGCTAATTCAAAGAAAAATACTACTTTATAACCTATGCTGAAAGGACGCTACCATCCATGATAATCCTTTTGAAGATTTGATTAATTGACTAATTATTTTAGCAGCGCCTGATTACCAACACCTGGGCCCTGTTTACTTAAGAGAGACAAGAGGGAACCTAATTTTCCTAGTCTCTTTACACTCCCATCTCTCACCAAATAAACAGGAAATTAAACCTAGGGCAGTTATCCACTTTGCGTGGGCCATTGTCCTTGAATGGCCACTTTGATGCTAGATTCTTCATTATCATCATATCATGTCTTCTTTTTTGCGATGAGGTAATTGCACATTGTGCCGAAGTTATTCAGGATGACATCTTACACCACCTCTACAGGCATTACGGACAATCTTGCAGCTTGGCGTGAAACCTTCTTGGTTCATTTTGAACAATGCAACCACAGGTATTCTTCCATATCAGATTCCTGATCTGGTCCCAGCATCTCCAAGTGACCTGCGAAGCTTTATGATCGAGTCAACTCTTCCCTCTGTGGGTGATATCGTTGTGCCCGAATTACTTCTTAAGGTTCTAGAGCCATATCGAAGAGAGGGTAGTTATCATTGTTCTTGATAATTTTCTTTAGATATACAAGAGATATTGGAAATAATATTCTATACCCCTTTTTTTAGGATGCATTCTTGATGAGGAAAGGGTTGGGTTATATGCTTCATTAGTCAACAAAGGTTCTGCAGCAAGGTTTGCCTTTGCTGCTGCTATTTTTGGTGAACTTTCGGAAGCGCTGTTCTGGTTACAGCTACCACATGCCCTCAGTCATTTGCTGGAAAGATCTGAAAATAAATCACAGCAAAGCTCCAAGCCTGCATCAATTTCTGAGGCTGAAAGTGCTCTTCTTAATCGGATAGCATCACGTGAAAGGTCTGCAGGCTCAATAACATCAGAAGCAGTGGTAAACCTTATTAATTGTGGAAGAACATATTTTCTTTCTTATTTAGGTCCAGATATTTCCATTATTGCTACTTAATGTTCCAGTAGATTGTAACTGAATGATATGTGAAGATATATATGCACATTTAGTGACGTTTCAGTTAGACCTTTTTAAATAGCAAAAATACTATGATATCATGCTTAATCTTCTGTTCCTTTTCCAAATATATGTGTATGCAGAAGTATGGACAGCTAAATATGATGGCTTTCAGCCAAGAGGAATTGTGGGGAAAAGCAAATGAGCAAATTGCTTGGCATGCAAAACTAGATGGAGAAGAGGCAATTCAAAAGCGTGTTCATGAGTAAGTAGATTATGTATCTCTCATATCTATGGTTGTGCATCAAATTGCACACCAGGATTCCTGTGAATGTATGATAACTTGGTAGTTCTTATTTTAACTTGCTTTTGTGGATGGCCTAGAGGAAATTGCACAATATCCCAGTCAAAGTTATGACGGAAGTTGCACAATATCCTAGTCAAAGTTATGACACAAAGGCAACTTGTCGATGGTTAAAAGCTGAATCTTGTTTCAGTAAAGCAAAAGTTTAACACTTGTAGAATGGATCAATACGTTCCTCATATGATTTGACCCCTATGATTGTTTTTTAAGATTTAGCATATCATTATTCAAGGGACACAGTAATTTCATATGGCATTGGGTCTTGCTTGAGGTGGTCCCAGGTCATTATTGTTATTGCTGGAATTCTGGAAGCCACATGGGTTCCATTGCCAGAAACCAAGAGAGATAGGTAAGTTCTGAATTGTTGCTTAGTTCCACATTGTTGTCTGTGAATGCTTGGTGTCCTTATGTGTAGTAGTCATCGCTCCTACATGAGTTAACTGCTATTCTGGTGAATATGCAAAAGCTCAGCTGGACCTTTAGTGATACGTTAAGCCAGTGTCAAAAGGTGTTTTTGTGCTTGGGTTTTGGGTTTGGGAAATGACATCAAATCTTTCTTGAGGTGGGACCTGACTGTTGCCGTGAACAACAGAAGACAGATTATTAGTTGAGTTTTAGTTGGTCAATCTGAATTTCCTTGTTTTAGTGTCAGACTGACCAATTTAAAACATCATTTTATGGACTAGAGATAGTCTCTTAGGACCTGTTTACTTGGGAGGACGGAAATAAAAATTATGAAAAAATATCCATGGTGGAAAACTTTTACTTCGTAAAAAAAGATGCATTATTTTCCTTTCTACCATTTACCTAACGGGCAGACAGATTTATGAATCTATCAACATATCTTTTTTAATTATTTTCTCGTCTTCCTCCCTCCCAATTGAGCATTCGAATTTCTCCCAACTCGTAATCAGGCCTCACACAGCTGCAGACGGCGGCCCTGCGCGAGGCAAACTCGTGCGGCTGAGGCAAACTCGTGCGGCTGCGGCACCTCGTGTGACTGCAGTTGTATTTTTTTTTTCTCTTCTTCCTTTGTCTTTCTCTTCCTTGTTTTTTTTTTTGCCCTTTTTGTTTTCTTAGGGAAAGTTTTTTTTTCTTTTCTCTTTCCTTTCCCTAGGGATTTTTTTTTTCACTTTGGATTTCTTTCCTTCTCCATTCCATAGTTCAGAGTAAACAGGGGGTTAAAATTATGCTAAAATTATATCATCAGTGATTTGCTTTAAAGGAGAATGCTGGTTTTCTGAAATCAGAGGCAATTGCAACAAAACAGGTTCTTTTTAAGTTGTGAAATGAGAAATAGATTGATTGAACATTAAGAATTTCCAGTTCCTTTTCTGAATTGAACTAGATTTGAGAAACCTTTTTTGATTTTGAGAATCACCTGGTAGCCTTTGTGTAAGCCATTTTGTTCTTGAGGAATTCTTTCTTTTCCTCTGTTTCTTCTCTCTCCTTTCTCTTCTTCCTCTAATAACTTCATTCTTCCATGGGGCCAGGCCGGTGGGCTCAAGTTCAGTCTCAGGTTCGGTGTTACATGGTTCATCATTTTTTCATTCTTTCTGGTTGTTGGTATTGTTGAAGGTTTTGGAACTTAAATTGTTTTACTTCCCTGATGCTGGAGGTGATGGAAATTCATGCTTATGTATTTGCAAAGTGATAGTGCTTCATTTTAACTAATTAAGAATGTTGGTAGGTTTGGACATGCAAAATGGCCAATCCTCCTTTAACAAAAAGTTCACTGCATGCAATGAATATAAGTTTGAAAATGTTCTGTCCTGAATGATTATACACTTAGACTGCTATAACCAGTGCATTTGTTTTGTTTGGGTCTCCCTTTCCATCACCATTGTAGGTGACTGAAGCTCAAAAACATGGCCATGCCCAATGATTGTATATCACATTTGTCTATAGACAGGTGCAAAAATTAGGGCTGGTTGTAGTTGTTAGTAGTTGAGAATGGAGAAATATTTCTAACTAATTGTATTACTAGTCATTTTATAACTCCACTGTATCAGACAACATGATTTTGTATTTTCTAAAATATAGTAGAATTCTTTTAACTTAAATGCGCAACTGGCCACAAACAGTGGATAACATTGTTTCTACAAGAAAAAAGTGTCAAACTTACTATATAAATTGCAATTTTATCTATTTCTTATAGCTTGCTCGCTCAATTATATAATATATTGTTTATACAGACTTATCTCTGTTGGAGACTTGGAAGCAGCTGTAGCTTTGCTACTCTCGACACCACCAGAGGGATCTCAGTTTTATCCAAATGCTTTACGAGCAGTGGCATTGTCTTCTGCTGTGTCACGGTCTTTGCATGAGCTTGCTGTAAAGGTTGATAAGCATCTTATAATCTAATTTAGCCTATGAAACTATGAAACAAGAAGGTTTCAGAATACTCCTAAGCTTTTTTATGTAATGTCAATTCTAGGTTGTTGCAGCAAATATGGTAAGGACAGATAACTCACTGTCAGGAATCCATCTTCTCTGTGCTGTTGGAAGATATCAAGAAGCATGTTCTCAGGTTAGTTTCACTTGTATTCAATTGCACTGCTAATCTTTTAATCAGAATAGCACTAAGGTTTTGATCCTTGGAGTGTCAGTTTGGTCGAGTTCTGAACATTGGCCCGATTAAATTGGAGTTGCACTGGTACACTATGCAGAGTAAATGACAGAATTTTTGAATGAATACTTGGCAAGGAGATTGGGTGAATAATGAAAATCATAGCCTAGGTTGTCCCCTTCTACTTTATATATATAAGCTGACACATTAGAAGTGGACTCCTGTTCAACAATAGGTTTTTAATAGATACCTTGTTAGTACATGAACTTGTGGCAAATTCGGTCGATTTTATTAATTTCTTTAATCAAGTTTGGTTGCTGTGTAGCGATATGAGAAAGGAAAATATAGCTTGGTTATATTTGTGATTGACACCCACATTATAGCTGCTTTCAGCAAACACGTCCCAGAGATGGAAATGGCTTGGTCTTGAATGAACAACCACACGCTTCATCGAGATCAGCATTGAGTCCTTTAGGGAAGTCAAAGGCTCCTGACACTCACTTTGGATCATAAGTAGATCCTTCTCCTAGGACAATTTCATTTGTGCATTGTAGTATTCAGTCACACTAAGAATACCTTGTTGCATTTTATGGATCACAGACCAAATCTAAACACTGACTATATTTTCAAGACTGGAGTAAGATTGCTTGGATCACAGTTTTGTAGAAGAGGTAGGTGTGGCCATCTTTGGCTCTATTCACTTAATCAACCACGCCGTAACAATGAAATTCTCTTCTTCCTGGTTAGGCACTCCATTGCTTCAACCGATAGAAGTGGACAGATCCCAGAGAGATAGCCATTCATGCTTCCCTTTGCCTTTGATTACCAGAAGAGTAGATTGAAACCATTCTCAAAATTTCTCCTGTTCAGTCTACGTTGAGTGATCCTCAAAGAATGGTTATCTAAGTATAAGCAAGGTGGAGTATTATGTAGGTGTCTTGTTGATGGTGTGATTGTGATGGAGGTAGATGAGGAATAAACCATTGCTATTGTTGATGTCGGATAGGTTGTTTTCTGACTATGGTAGCATGAACCAAGAATTGGATGATAGGAATAATCACTATGTACATTTATCACTATACAAGGATAAGTACATTCTGATTGTTCCAAAATAAGAAATTGAAAGAATCCCTAAGCTAGAGGTCAATCCCATAATTATGGTATGACTTCTACAAACAACAACAAATGGCAATTCCATTAATCCAGGATCTCCTATTGATTTTGCAACATATAACTAACTATTGCAATGTTAAAATTGTTTTGATCATCATAAGAAATTAGTAGAAGAATATTACTTATTTGCTTTCTGCATGCTAGTCTGATACTTCAACAAAAGTGGGCCAATATACTGGTTCAAGGGCATCCGTTAGTTATATGTGCCATAGTCAAAGATAATGAATTTTGTCTAAAACATATTTGATTAAGTTGAAGTTAAGTTCTCTTAGAACTAAGTTGCTCTATTATGTTGCAATGTTTTATATCCTCGATGATAACACAGAAGAGGTGTGTCATATTCTCTATTGTTTAGCATTAAAGCAAGTGCTCAGGACATATATGCCACAACATGGTAATATGTAGCTTTTATCAAGAAAGTGTTTGGTCATCACAAGAATTAGACTTTAACCCTTTGTCTAATGCTGTTTATAAATTCTACAGTTACAAGATGCTGGATGTTGGACAGATGCTGCTACTTTAGCCGCAACTCATCTACGTGGATCTGACTATTCAAGGTGTGTGAAGCAAAAGCCTTCATTAATCTTCACCTGACAAATGTTTCTCACAAATTATTTTGAGGGCTTCATCTAGATCCTATTAATCTATTCTCATTTGTATCACAAGAATAATGCATGAATATGCCTTTCTTTTGAATGTTATTGTTGTGCAGATCTACTTTTGTGCATGTACTTAACCACTATTACCTATGTCAGGGTCTTGCAAAGATGGGCTGGTTATGTTTTGCATAGTGAACATAACATTTGGAGGTAATTTAATATCTTGAGTGTATTATATTGATCAGTTTACTGACTTATATGTCAAGTTGATAAATTTTTCTAAACACCATAACAGAGCCCTGATTTTGTATGTTGCTGCTGGAGCTCTCGTGGAGGCCTTTGCAGCTCTACGTGATGCTCGGCAACCAGATACAGCTGCAATGTTCTTGCTTGCATGCCATGAGATCTATTCACAAGCATCACCAAATAGTCAAACTGATGTTGAAACATCGATAACTGTGGACGAGAAACAAAGTTTTCAATTGCCTCTAAGGAATTTGGTAGATGAGGATATCAAAGCAATTAGTGAGTTCTATGGAGAATACCAAAGAAAGTTGGTGCACCTTTGCATGGACGCAACACCAACGTTTGATTGATGATTACATATGGTCTGGAGCAACTGCCAACATGTCCAATCTATGACCCTTTATTGTGGTCTACAGCCAGAGTATCTCTGACTTCTTGTTGAGATCTGACAACCAGGGGAATCCATCAAGCCATTACATTAACACAAACAACTTGTTTGAGACACCACAAGATGGTGAAGTTTGAGAGAATTTTCTTGGATTTCCTTTGTGGCCACGCTTGTTGAGTTTGTTGCTTTGACAAAATTTTCTTTGACAATCAACCTATCCTCTTTATGCTAGCAGATCGAATTTTGCGTTTGTATGTTCTTGGCTCGTTGAAGAGGAACAAAGAGGATACTATTGGCAGTTTGGTTGTCTGACATTGGAAGCAATTCAAAAAGATGAATCAGGATTTTTCTCAATCATTTTGCATGTCAGGCGGAACATCACTGTAAGATTTGCTTGGGATTTTACAGATCATTTCCACACTTTGCAAATTTAATATTCATGTTGAAGCCGGATAGCTGATGATGAAATTATAGTTTCTTAATTGATATGTTGAGTTGTATTTTATCATGATATGTATGACAATATTGTCTCCGCCTAAATAAATATAGCTCGAGTTTTTGTTCCTTTTTTTGCTTCTCTTGTTATCTCAAAACACACATTGTGCCATAATTCTAGCCTATAGTAAAGGATATTTGAAAATCTCTTGATAGAACTTTGAATATTTATCTCAATTAATAGTTCTTTAATAATTATTAGTTTACTGAGTTACAAGTTCTGATTTTGCATCGACCTGTAGGCACATATATTAATAGCATGGAAGAACAAACTGCATGTAGTTTGGGATTTGGTAGTCATCACACCCTTAATATTTAGAAAAATAATAGAACCATTCACTTGTGAACAAAAGATGTACGTACACAAACTCACGTATCCATTAAACACTGCCAAACCAACAAAATTAAAAAGAAGAATCTACCGATAAGAGGTACACTGTACACACTCAACTGCAACTGCTCCAAGACTCGCTAAGAATATAACAAAACCATTCATTGCATAGAATAAGATGTCTGCTTATAATCCATGTCTCCTATTTAAGTGCGAGGCCCATCAAGCCGTAGCCTCGCTGTAAGCCACTTGCAGACATCATCCATTTCTTCAGGTACTGTGTAATGTTCGAGCCTGACAAATTCCACCTCTCAGAGTGAGTTTGTTTTTTGTTTTTTTTTTAAATAATCAATTAATTTATTCTTCAAACTGCAGATATATTAATGAAGGAAATAATAAAGCATACGTATTAAAGGTCTTGAAGATGAAATTTCTAAACCCGGAGATCCTAAGAATCTCTGCCGACCTTTCCCCAAGCTTGTAAGGTACTACTCCGTCCCCTGCATTTCGAACACTAATTTGAAATTATGCTTCATCAAAATTGTGTGTGGAAATCTTATCCCCTTCTCCTTTTATTAACTCATGATCCGTACCTCTCCCATGGCAGAGCAAGAGAGGCATGGAGGCAGCCCTCCTCGCAGCATCTTGTGAACTTTCAACCTTCGTTTTCAGAGTCCTAATTTTTGGGTTCATATATATCAGAAACGTAATGATTTTCCTGACGTTGCAATTCTGAATAAAACAGAGTTTACAGACCTGGAACATGGAAGCCAGCCACTGAGACTGACAATTACACTGACGTTTATGGGGTACGGGCTGCCATTTCCATACTTGCCATACGCAAAGCAAGCAGCTGAGTGCAAGGCGGTAGCAGCGCCCATACTAAACCCACCAATCCCAAGTTTCACTGGATGAATCCAAGCAAATACTCAGCTAAATTTATATCATAGAAATTTAAAAAAAAACACGAAAAAAAAGAGAGTAAAAAACAAATAAAGCACCGTCAGATGGCTCAGAAGACAGTAGATTTGCAATGTGTGCCGCTGAAGCATCCAGTCCATCAACATCATCAGGGCCATCCTCCTTGATTTCCACAACGTCAAACCCTATCAGAAACCACAAAAAAGAAAACATGGTCTATACCATTTCCTCCAAAAACGTCTATATAACATACTACAACAGAACTACTTCATAAACCAGAATTCAGACATGCTGTGCAGGGAAATCCACCGAGCATGGCCATAGGTCGGGTAGGAGCAGTTGGACATATCCACTTAATCTACATGACAAGTACAATTCCAAAGTTAAATCCTTTCGTGGCATGTCTAAATGCAATTGCCGAAGATGAAGTTAGCAACTGCACTTACATTTGGCAGAGGAAGGGACTCCAGAAGCTGGGACCAACTGCTCAAGAAAAAAAAAATGTTAATAGAATAAACTATGTTAAGGAATATCTAATGTGCTTATATATATATATGGCTAAATTTATTCTTTATTCTCTTTGGTTTCACTAATGAAATAAACAAAAACAGTTGCTTGTTCTGGTCCACTGACAAAAACATGTTCTGTTTCTCTTTGTGCTCGTCACTAAGCTAGCAAACCCCCAAACAAATCGTTTATTTGGAACGACAAGATTTAGGTATATTAGCTTCTCTCTCTCTCTCTCTCTCTCTCTCTCTCTCTCTCTGTGTGTTCTTTTTCCCCCACTTGCTTTTGTCTAGTGTGGGAATTTTCCATGGACAAGACGGACAGAGGTTAAAAAGTGCTAATATTCCCTGCAACAACGACAACCATCTAAATCGGTTGCTTAGCAGCGAAATCAATTAAAAGAAACACTCGGAAGCTAAGAATTCTCAAGAGGCAAACAGAACAAGATTTGGACAGAGATTTAAGTCTGACCTTAATCCATTGTCGCCCAAACCGTGAAGCCACACAATGGTGGCCTGGTGCCTCCCCTTTGGCCTAACCACGTAGGTCCTGCCATACTCGACTGGTCTCCTCGGCGCAGTCCTACCTGTACGTGACCAAACTTAATCGTGTTCAGAAACCATAGAAACGCTTGTATATATAGAACAGAATTAAGAAGCTCACCAGAAGAATACGAACTGCTTCCGTGATACATTATTTCTGATGGCGATGAATTGTTGATGAGTAACTGGTGGTGCAACTACGATGGGATGGATTGACCTCTATTTATAGGTAGGAGAAGGCATGCAGGCGAAGCGATTAAGAAGGGCATCTGAGCACAGTGGTGCGTGCTCTGGAGCTGTTCTTTCGTGCCATAATTAGTATAAAAAGGAGGGAAGCTTTTTTCCGCGGCGGATTGGAGAATCTCTGCGCACACCGTACGTGCAGCTCTCTCGCCTTTCAGCCAATGAGGCGATGTAGTGGCCTGGAATCGATGCTCGTGAGACAGTGGAGTTGGAACCAGCTGCATCAAACAATTCCATTCCGTTCATATTGCTAGCTATTTTTCTTTTCTTTTCGTTTTTTTTTTCCTATCAAGTATATCATGATCTCGTCACCTACTGATTGCGTTTAATCAATTGGAGGGAGCAGTGCCCGACAATTGTGCCTTGAGGTCGTCACTGATATATGCATTCTTTCGTGATCGAGCAGTCCTATCACTGCATTGGGACAAAAATATGATTCCTAGCTTGAATTCTTCTGCTTCAACAACGGTTATCAATTAAACGAAAATAAATATATTGAAACACATGTTTTCAGCCCATTGATATTCATAAAAGAGATTGTTCACCAACAAGATTGGAGAATAGCTTCATCAATAAGCTTTTATCAACATAATAAATAAATAAATATTTTAAAATGAATAAAGAAATTATATTATCAAACTCAATAACTAATTATAAAAGTATAAAAATTTCAAACAATCAAATAACCTTAAGAGCTTGGTAACATCTAAACATGCAACTCAAACTCATAAAAAAAATCAAATTAAGCTTGAGTAACCATTTAATTCATTTTAAACTCTATTATCTTATTAAATAAGTTTGAACATCATAAAATTTGATGACTTAACTCATTTACATCCCTAATTGGTTTGCCAGACTAAATGGTCTAATAGATCTTATAAGTGATCAATATAAGCAGTTCAAACAGTTTGGTCGACTGCATCAATTCAAGCGGTCCGATTCAATCAGGTTAGGCATGCCAATTGGTCCGAGCAATTAGGGTGGAGGATAGAAAGGGGGTTTACCTGCACTACTAAGGATTTAATTCTTGGAAAAGTTTGTCAATATCTTGGCAACCTTTTCTGAATTTTATATTTTAGCTTTTTTTTTTTTTTTGAAATGTTATTTTTTTACTTCCTTAATTAGTTATAAGATATTAGTATTTCTCCCCTTCAACTTTGAAAATTAAAAAAAAAAAAAAAGAAGAAAAGAGTATTGAAGAATACGCAAAGATATACTGTAATCATATAGCAACTTAATTCCAAGTCAAATAGATACGGCATCATTCTGAAAACAACAATATCCAATGGAAAAGCATGACTGAAGTCAACGTGCATGCATGGTTCTGCATGCATGCGTCGATGATGAGCTATTAAGGAGGTGGAATTTATTCTCCTTTCTTTTCCTTATTATTATCTTTCTGCAAGACACAGAATCTGAGTTACATCTGCCAAGAGTTAATCCACTAATTACTAACAAGTTAACTTAATTGAATCTCAATGGTTGTCCTTGTTATGCTAGTTTGATGGAACTTGCATGATGCTGTACTACTATAGCGACAGGAACATAATATATATACGTGTAGACGTAGGGTGTGTCCAAGTCTAATCTAATTAATATGTCAGACCTAAGAAATAGGAACAGATTCGAGTGGGTTTGAGTGTTTAATTACTTGGCATTAGGTAGAGATAAGGACATGCAGATACATCAACAAAATATAAAATGTTAACATCAATACCAAGAAGTCGAAATGACTGTGTGTATAACGAGTGTTAGTGTCACCATTAACAATCTTTTGAATCCCACTCACATCCATAGACGTGTGTATAAGAGTCTTACTCTTTCATATTAGACAATTAGTTTATTGGGCTCTTGTTTACTTTTTTGTTTCCCATCTTTCTACTGCATAGCATCGTTTCCTTGATTTGAGTGTGCCTTGCTCTTAGGCTCCAGCCATGCCCTGAGCAATAAACACGCCTTCAACTTTTTGAACAGCACACGATACTGAGAAAACCCAAACTAGGAAATATCAATAAGAGACAGAGGTTTAATAGCCATTTCATTTGCCTTTGAATCTCGTCTTCACTTCAATTTATCAGCTTGTTCCTATAAATAATGGACAGTCTAATCAGCCACAGCGATTAGTAATAACAAAACTAAATTCAGTTGCTAGGCATAATTTAAGATTACCTTGTGCAAAATTTTCAAACTCCTGCCTCATAATTCTTCACTAAGACTCCATTTCCATAGCCATCTCATATTCAATTGTGTTATGTTGCGAACAATGTGCTGTTGACACAGCCATTCTCTAAGTAAATGAGTAAAACCGTCAGGGTATTAAAATATACAAATATATATATATATAACAAATGAATGTGCATGAAATCAGGCAATAAATTAATATATAGTTACCGTCTCAATTGTTAGGAACTTGTTTATTGAAAGATGACCACAAATAGATGATTTAAGCAGCTCCAATGTTCCTTTGTTGCAGAGAAGAGGACTGCAATAGAACATTACCGTAACCAGAACATTGTTATCAAAGATGAATTACTACCATGGAAATATCATAATAGAATATCAGAAAAATACACTATTCTACAATCCATGTTTCTCCCAACTAGTTAGGGAAAGATTAAATGGATCTTATTCCTCCAATGTCACTATGAAGCAGTATATAACACCAATAATACTAAATCAATTTCTATTAAATTCTAAGATCTCTTTACCCCTTGCACCTTCTCCACACCAAAACTCACAATCAACATCTTAGAATTCTACAAATCTTAGATAAAATTGTACAATCAACAATCCATCTCAATCTTTTAAATCTTCAAAACATTACTGCTGATGCCCATCATAGTTTCATTCACTTATTCCAAGGAAATAGTCAACTAATGTGATTCCTACAATATCACTAATTTTGACTTATAGTCACTGCAACAAATTGTCCATCTTGGTATCATCAACCTCATCTACACATCCAAACACCAAACTCAATCCAATCAACACAGAACAAGGGTGCGTAGCTTGTATTCCCAATTTCTTGAAATATATCCTTGAATTTATTCGAGACTTGAGAAAAAAACCAGAATTGGAGAAAAACATGGCACCTAGGTTCCCTTTATTGGAACTACATTCCTATTTATTTTTGTTTCTAACTAGTCATATAATCTTTTACCTCGTGGAGAATTGGTTACAGCCATGAATAACATAAACACCATTGTACTTTAGATTTGCTCACGTCATATATATTTCTATGGGAGTCTTAGCAGAAAAGGATTGGGTTAATGTGGAAAACACTGCCTTAGAGCGTAGGCACAGGTGGCGCATGGATGTCAACAGGTCATGCCATAAGGAACTGGATTAAGTCTTGCGCAAACCACAACCCTCATTAGTTGCCACCATCTGAGTTTGGAACCTTGCTGCAATAAGCATGGTGAGCAAGATATCGCGCCATCATGCCCCTTATGCCCTGGGCAACATACGATGACCCAAAAATAAGACCCAAAAATAAGAGCACAAAGACCTATAGTGACTGTTAAAAACTCCAATTGACTACAATGCGCAACTCTCAGAGAGATTGCCCGCCCCAAAAAAGGGAGTAAGAATCTATCTCAATTGGCCAGCTTCATTGCTCCGAGATTCAATCTAGTAAACATAAACCCATAATTAGAAGGAAAAAAAAATAGTTAGAAAGACTAAACGATCATGGGGCGTACACCTTATGCTGACTGCAACAAGGTTCTGGACGCAGGAATAGGTACAGAAGCTAGAAGCAATGGCTTCTCACAACTGCTAAAGGGGTTCGCTGCTGTGAAAAGGGGTCCGAACTGGCTCTTGCTCGGTCGCTGCCGGAAAGAGGCGCGGAAGGGGGTTGCCGGAGATGGAGGGACAGAAGGCGACGACAATGCCTGCGTGCGGCGGCGGCACTGGCTCTAGGAGTGGGACGGTGCGGTGCGTTGCGGAAGCAGGCGGAGCCACGCAGCCGACCCGAGAGAGAAGAGCGAGGGAGGGGAAGGGTCGGCTCGGCGCGGCTCGTGCGGAGTATGAAAAGCGGTGGAAATTTTTTGTCGTCAGCTTCTCAGTCTAGGGTTTCTCGATGCTTCAAAATGTCGTCGGAGAACGAATGGGGTACGAAGATGGAGAAGAAGGGCTTCTTTTTATCGGATTGTTATCAAGACGACTTCTTGAGTGAAGAGTGCTATCGCCGTCCGCCTTCGCCGTTCGTCATCTCCGTACGCCAGGTGCCAACTGCGCGAGCAAGAAACGGCCCAATATGAAGAGATCGCAGAAGGCATCGTGATATAGCTGCTTTGAAGGGTAAAAACACTGAGAGTCGGATTTCTAATGTTTGTCGTTATAATGGGCCGCAGTAGCCCGATATATGAGTTCAGATCCTCTCTCTTATTTTTATTTGTTTTTTTTTGATAATTTATCAAAAGGCGTAGGTAGATATCTAAATTTATCAAAAGATGTACGTTATTTATCAAAGAATACATTTTTTTTAGTGCATTTCTTATTTTATCCTCCTGATAATTTGACTTTTTCTACCGTTTTCTTTTCTTCACTATATTTCTCTCTCTTCTCTTTTTTTTATCAGCAGAACATATGGATAATGATCCGGTGGTAAGGGGGAGGGACCCTCGTTGGCAGAAGGTCAACGGCACGTGGAGGTCAAAAGTCAAGAGATTCAACCCTGAGACCCGGCCGACCGGGCGAAGCAGGCCGACCGACCGGGCGAATCCCCCCGAGCCGAATGAAAGACAACTCGACTAGGGGTCGGGTTTCCGATGCTCAAGGTAAAAAGGTTTCATGGGCCGAGCGGGTTGTCCGTTCGGCCGGTGCACAAGGCAACACAGGCAGAAGCAGTCTCATCCGAGCATATGACCGATGCAGGAGTGATATGCCTACCGAGCGACCGACCCGCTCGGCCCTGGAACAGACAGGGAACGCAAGAGAAAAAAAGGAGAAAGGGGATAACATCATCCTCGAGACACCTGCCGCCGACAAGCAACAGAGTTGGCGCCCGAGTCGTACACAGGATCATACGGTGGAAGCTTCCACCGTCACATCTGGGATATGCTCGGACGATTGCGGAATGGCGCCAAAGGTACTTTTCTGACACAGACTCGTTAAGGTATGTTTGGGGAAGCGTGCACGCATTGGGAAGTGTGCCCGCGTTTCCCTGGGGTCCTATATAAGGAGCCTCAGACGTCGACGAAGGTATGCGCAACTCTTTACTGTAGCCACATTACGCTGCCTCTCTCGTTGCCTGACTTGAGCGTCGGAGGGTCGTCGCTGGGAAACCCCTCCCGGCTCGGCTTCTTTGCAGGTTCGACGGAGAGCTACACCACTAGTCGGAGACAGCGGAGCGTGCAACGTCCCCAGCGTCCGTCAACTCAGGGCTCGGACAGGATCAAATTGGCGCCGTCTGTGGGAACGCACCTGAATCCGAGTCGAGAAGATGGAAGAAGCTGGACGTCAACTTCTGGTAACGCTCTCTCCCGAAGAGCTCGAAGTACTCGTCCAAGTGCGAGCAGCAAAAATCGTGGAACAGCAGCAGAAAGCTCAGACCGAGCGGGCAGCGCAGCAGGCGAGATCAGCCTCGGGGGGTCGAGCGCCACCCAAAGACAGGCAGGAGCAGCTCTCAATATGGGGGCAAAACAAGGGGCCGGCTGGCACTCAGATGAGGGCGCCGCCCGCCCCGATACCTTTTCATCGAGCTCTGTTCCAGACGCCCTCGGAGGTGGCGCAAGCTAATCAAGACAAGGGATCTTCATCGGACGAAGCACCCGTCCGGGATGTCAGAAAAGGAAAGGCGCCCCGAACGGACGCGACACCCGAGCGGATCAACCGATAGTTTTCAGACACCATTCTTCGCGATCCGCTGCCAAAGCATTATGTGTCCCCTGTGATCGGGGAGTACAACGGGACAACCGACCCAGACGACCACCTGGGTAAGTTCGACAGCACTGCCACTCTGCATCAATACACAGATGGTGTGAAGTGCCGGGTGTTCCTCACCACGCTGTCGGGATCGGCGCATCGGTGGTTTCGAAGACTGCCGGATGGATCCATCACAAGTTTCAAGGAATTCCGAACGACGTTCCTCCATCATTTTGCAAGCAGCAGGCGTCACCAGAAGACAAGCGTCAACCTGTTTGCCATCAAGCAAGGCGTGAGAAAGCCGCTCCGAGCATACATTCAGCGCTTCAACTAGGTGGTCATGGACATTCCAACGGTCACCTCAGAAACAATGATGAACGCGTTCACGCAAGGGCTCGTGGATGGTGACTTCTTCTGCTCGCTCATCCGGAAGCCGCCCCGGGACTACGACCACATGCTGCACATTGCCAACGAATACATCAATGTGGAGGAAGCCCAGGCGGCGAGAAGAAAAGAAGCCCTGAGTGACCAACCAGCTTCCGTCTAGCGGAAGCAGCCCAACAGTCACCAGCCACCCAGAGGACCGCGAGCCGAAGCCACCCGTCCTCATCAGCACACTCGGTCGCACGCCGTCTAGCAAGTTGTGGTTGATCGGCCCAAGCCTAGGGGGAAGGTATGGACCCCGATGTTTTGTTCACTCCATCAGTCGGCTACTCACAATACCCGCGATTGTCGGAGCCTCCCCCCCCATCGCTCATCCCGCACCGAGGAGTTACCGCCATCGATCGCCTTCACCAGATCGGCAACATCGACAACGGCGTTCAAAGGATAGATAGAAGATCCCCCGAGCGGCAGCATCGTCAGTAGCCCGGAGCTCACAATCGGGCATCACACGAACGACCTCGACCTTCCGCTCGGAAGGAGGAAAATAAGGGCAACGCATCTCGGGGAGAGATCAACATCATCGTCGGAGGCCCGACCGGCGGAGATTCCAATAGAGTCAGAAAGGCACACGCAAGACAGCTGAGGATCCACGCGGTAGGCTGTAGCCAGGAAAGGGCAAGGGAACCCGAGATCAGCTTCGGGCCCAGGGACCTCGAAGAAGTTGAAGTCCCTCACGATGACGCCCTGATCATTCGAGCGATAATAGCCAATTATACTATTCACCGCATTTTCATTGACACATGCAGCTCGGTCAACATAATATTCAAGAAGACCTTCGACCAACTGCAAATCGACCGAGCTGAACTGCTGCCAATGACGACCCCCCTCTACGGATTCACGAGAAACGAAGTCTTGCCGGTCGGCCAAGTCCGGCTGGCTATATCGCTGGGAGAAGAGTCGCTCAGAAGGACGAGGACCACAAGCTTCATTGTGGTTGATGCTCCTTCGGTGTACAACGTTATCTTGGGACAACCGGCGCTCAACGAGTTTCGGGCGGTCGTCTCTACCTTCTGCTAGAAGATCAAGTTCCCGGTGGAAGATCAAGTAGGAGAGGTGCAGGGAGACCAACTGGCAGCTCGAAGATGCTATGTGGAGATGGTCCGAGCCGAATCCAAGTCCACTCAGAAAGTGCCGTGAGTCGAGGTAAATACTATAACCGAGAAACCACCTTCTTTGGTTTATGAAGAAAAAGAGGAGGTGCAGATTGACTCTTCCCGACCGGAGGCCACCACCTTCATAGCATCCGATCTGGAGGAGAAGCAGAAGGAGAAGTTGATCAAATGCCTACGGCGAAACTGCGACGTCTTCGCTTGGTCGACCTATGAGCTGCCAGGGGTCTCGCCAAGCGTAGTGCAACATGAACTTCACGTCCGGCCGGATGCTCGACCGGTGAAGCAAAGGAAGAGGGACTTCAGCGCGGAGCAGAATGTAATCATTCGGGCAGAGGTAGAGAAGCTTCTAGAGGCCGACCACATAAGGGAAATACAATTCCCGAGTTGGCTTGCAAATGTGGTTATGGTCTCCAAGCATGACAACAAGTGGAGGGTCTGCATCGACTTTCGGGACTTGAACAAGGCATGCCCGAAGGACTTCTACCCCTGCCCCGGATCGATTAACTGGTGGACTCCACAGCTGGGTGCGAGCTGATATGCATGCTGGATGCATACCAAGGCTACCATCAAGTGACGCTCGCCCGAGAGGACTAGGAGAAGGTCAGCTTCGTTACGGCGGACGGCACCTACTGCTACAATATAATGTCGTTCGGGCTGAAGAACGTAGGAGTCACCTACCAGCGTCTGATGAACAAAGTCTCCAGAGAGCAGATCGGACGCAACTTGGAAGTGTACGTGGACGACATACTTATTAAGTCCTTCCGAGCGGCCGATCTCTACACGGACATGGAGGAGACCTTCCAAACATTGAGAAGATATGGCGTCAAACTTAACCCTCAGAAGTGCCTAATCGAAGCAAAAGGCGAGCGCTTCCTGGGTTACATTGTGACCGAGCGGGGCATAGAGGCGAACCCCATCAAGATAAAGGCATTGCAGGACATGTCGCCTCCCAGAAATCTCTGAGAGGTACAACGTCTCACCTGTCGGATAACGGCGCTGTCAAGGTTTATCTCTAAGACCGCCGACCGGAGCTTGCCATTTTTCAAGATTCTCCATAAAGCCACCAAGTTTCAATGGGACGAGGAGTGCGATCGGGCATTCGAGGAATTGAAGACTTATCTGAATTCCTTACCTGTGTTGGCGAAACCAGCCGTAGGTGAGCTGCTCCGCATTTATTTATCTTCAACTGAGCATGCTGTGGGCTCAGCATTAGTAAGGCCGAACGGCGAGGAACATCCAATGTACTTTTCAAGCCATATCTTAAAGGATGTTGAGTCTCGCTACACCGGTCTCGAGAAGTTGGCTTTCGCCTTGGTCCTTGCCGCTCGGAGGTTGCGCCCTTACTTTTTAGCGCACACCATTATTGTGATGACGAATAACCCGCTAGCAAGGGTACTCCTGAACCCTGAAGCATCCGGACGACTCATCAAGTGGACGATGGAGCTAAGCGAATTTGACATCCAATACCAACCCCGCTCGGCGATCAAAGCACAGTCCTTGGCAGATTTCGTGACCGAGGTACAAAAGCCCGAGCCCGAAGCTACATGGAAAATCTATGTGGACGGATCGTCCACTCGGCTCGGAAGCGGAATGGGGATCATGCTACTTTCGCCTCAGGGAGAGCGGATGCATTTATCCATCCGGCTGGACTATCGGGCAACAAATAATGAGGCAGAATACGAAGCCCTCGTAGCCGGATTGCAGGCCGCACGACATGTTGGAGCCAGTCGAGTGGTGATCCACTCAGATTCCCAGCTTGCCGCTCAGCAACTCATGAGCGCTTTTGAGATAAACAATGCAAGACTCAGATTATACGCGGAAGCCTTTGAAAAACTCAAGACCGGCTTCACCGAGGTAGTTGTCCTAAAGATACCCCGAGCGGAGAACCAGGCGGCAGATGAGTTAGCCAAACTCGCAAGCTCAATATCGTCGGTCGTCATCCAGCAACCAATCGAGCAAGTATCTTTGGTAGCGCACGTGGACCGGATGGATGACCTCATATTCCCGAGCGATTGGAGAACAACGATCACGGAGTTTCTGCGCTCGGGCGCCACGCCGCCCGATCGGGAGGAAACCCATCTACTGAGGAGGAGAGCTGGCCGGTTCACGCTCATCGGAGACCAACTTTACAAAAAGGCGTTCTCCCGACCTCTGCTGAAGTATGTCAGTTCGGAAGACGGCGAGTACATTCTCCTGGAAGTGCACCAAGGATCTTGCGGAGGTCATATGGGTGGCCGATCTTTGGCTAGGAAGATCCTGCTGGATGGATACTTCTGGCCAACTCTGAATGAGGACGTCGCTCGGACCGTCGCAACGTGTCTTTCCTGTCAGAAGTACCACAATTTCTCGCATAAGCCGACGGAGAAAATGAAAGCGTCCACAGTGTCCTGCCTGTTCGATCAGTGGGGCATGGACATCGTAGGACCCTTCCCTATGGCGACCGGACAACGGAAGTTTCTATTGGTGGCAGTAGATTACTTCTCTAAGTGCGTGGAGGCTGAGCCATTGGCCAAGATAACCGAGCACATGGTCAAGAAATTCATCTGGCAAAACATCATCTGTCGGTTCGGCATTCCGCGTCGGCTCGTGTCGGACAACGGGCGACAGTTAGTCGGAAATCAGCTCGAGAAATGGTGCAAGAGATATGACATTGAGCAGCACTTCAAGTCTGTGGCGTATCACCAAAGCAATGGTCAAGCCGAAGTAGCCAACCGGAAGATACTCCGAATTCTTCAGGCTCGGCTCGACCACATGGGAAGAAGCTGGGTGGACGAGTTGTCAAGAGTCTTATGGGCAATCCGCACGACCCCTAAGGAGGGAACGGGAGTGACACCGTTCCACCTAGTGTATGGGGGCGAGGCGGTCGTCCCAGTCGAAGTCGACGTGGAGTCCGTCCAGATCAAGAACTACGACGAAGATAATTCCGAGCGGAGGCAGCTAGAATTGGACTTGATCGACGAGGAGCGAGCCAATGCGTCCGTTCGACTGATGGCCTACAGGCAAAGAATGAAGCAGAACTATAACCGCCGCGTGATTCCTCGAGCATTCCAGTTGGTCGACTTGGTCTGGAAGAAAGTGAAGCCGGTCAGAGACGTAGACAAGCTGGAGGCTCCCTGGGCGGGACCCTTCAAGGTCGTCGAGAAGCTCCGATCTGGAGCCTACTACTTGGAGGATGAGGATGGACGGCGGCTGGATAGACCATGGAGCGCAAACCACCTCCAGCCCTATCGGGCCGGATGAAAGGTGCGCCAATGTAACATATTTTCATGAATATTCTGTTCGGATGTATCTTTTGGCTGCAGGAATGAAAGTTACAAGAACAAAGCAAAGGCATGAGCATTGTGCACCCATTGGATAGCTGAATAAAGGCACGATAAAGACCCCGTGCCGTTCGACCGGACGTATATTATCTGAGCCAAATGCTCGATGAAGAAGACCCCGTGCCGTTCGGCCGAACGTATATTATCCGAGCCAAATGCTCGATGGAGAAGACCACGTGTCGTTCGACCGGGAGTATATTATCCAAGCCAAATGCCTGATGGTAAAGACCCTGTGTCGTTCGGCCGGGAGTATATTATCCGAGCCAAATGCTCGATAGAGAGGACCCCGTGCCGTTCGGCCGGGCGTATATTATTTGAGCCAAATGCTCGATGGAGAAGACCCCGTGTCGTTCGGCCGGACGTATATTATCCGAGCCAAAGGCTCGATGGCGAAGACCCCGTGCCGTTCGGCCGGGCGTATATTATTCGAGCTATAAGCACATTGTTGAAGACCGTCGAGCGGCGACGTTAAACTCTAGAGTCGGACCGACGACTATAAACCCCCCGGCTTGAAGACCGTCGAGCGGTGATGTTAAACTCTAGAGTCGGATCGGCGACTATAAACCCCCCGGCTTGAAGCGACGTTAAACTCTAGAGTCGGACCGACGACTATAAACCCCCCGGCTTGAAGACCGTCGAGCGGCGACGTTAAACTCTAGAGTCGGACCGGCGACTATAAACCCCCCGGCTTGAAGACCGTCGAGCGGCGACGTTAAACTCTAGAGTCGGACCGGCGACTATAAACCCCCCGGCTTGAAGACTATCGAGCGACGACGTTAATCTCTAGAGTCGGACCGACGACTATAAACCCCCCGGCTTGAAGACCATCGAGCGGCGACGTTAAACTCTAGAGTCGGACCGACGACTATAAACCCCCCGGCTTGAAGACCGTCGAGCAGCGACGTTAAATCTTAGAGTCGAACCAGCGACTGTAAACCCCTCGGTCGGAATACCGTCGAGCTCCGACGTTAAATCTTAGAGTCGAACCGGCGACTGTAAACCCCCTGGTCGGAATACCGTCGAGCTCCGACGTTAAACCCTAGAGTCGAACCGATGACTATAAACCCCCCGGTCGGAAGACAGTCGAGCTCTGACGTTAAACCCTAGAGTCGAACCGACGACTATAAATCCACCGGTCGGAAGACCGTCGAGATCCGACGTTAAACCCTAGAGTCGGACTGGCGACTATAAACCCCCCAGATGAGTCAGCGTCGCGTCGAAGCACTTCAGCAAGACATTAGCAAAGAATATATGAAAAAGGGAGAGTCATTTGACTGATCGGCGCAGTAAAGGGAAACACTAAGCGAAAAGCTTATAGAAATCCCTAGTGGAAGGTCGTCTAATCGATCGGTGCAGTAAATAAAAACACCCCAGCTACAAATTCATAGAAGTCTCAGGCATAGTGGGAGGTCGTTTAACCGGTCGGCGAAATTAAGAAAACCTCTGCGGAAAAAATGTCTAGCGACCGGTCGGCATAGTCAAAAGGAACACTCGAAAGTAAAGGCTGATGCAACAAGAGTGGGCATTCATTTAAAATAAGCATTTGAAGGTTATAGACACCAGATTAAAAATTAAAGACTCGCCGATCGAAAGCATTACTGAAAATACATCATTCAAGGAAGTCAAAGATATGCTTTGGGATGGTAGTGAGAAGCGCAGCATGCTCCGTCGCAGGGATGACCACTGACTCGGGGAGCTGACCCTGCCGTGGCTGTGATGGCCAACTCGAAGGCGATGACCAGCCGGTCGCACACCTTCTCTACAAACTCCGCCGAGTGGATGTAGTTTTGCCTCAAGGCGGCGACGCGGCCCGGCTTCGCGTCCTGGTACTCTTTGAAGGCAGCACGGGAAGCGTCAAGAGCTTCCTGCAGATCCTTCAAATCGCCCTTGAGCTTAGTCACCTCTGTTAGGACCAAAAGTAGCTAGAGGGGGGGGGGGGTGAATAGCTCGTCGCGTTCGCTCGGTGCTCTTCGTTGCTTGTTTCTTCTTGGATGTGCAGCGGAAAATACAGAAACAAACACAAACACGCTAACACTAGGATTTTACTTGGTATCCACCTCACAAGAGGTGACTAATCCAAGGATCCACACCAACGCACACACCCTCCACTATGAATAACACTCCTTTATGGTAACTACCAAAGGCGGAGAAGCCCTACAACACTCTCAATACAAGAAGAAGAAAGGGAAATACAAGTTAAGCAAAAGCTTACAAGATGTGCCGTAAAACCCTAACCCTAACTTCTTCCTCTTGCAATAGATCCGCCTCTTGACTTGGAAAGCCTCCAAGAACCTTCAAGAATTGGCGATCACGTGCTTGTAGAGAGCCGTGGAGGAGCTGAATGAATCTGAGAAGAGCTCGTAAAGAGATGCCAAGACCACGCTTGCGGCTTTAAACCCGACGCAACGATCCCGATCGATTCAATGTTCCCAATCGATCGGGAGGCTTTGATCGATCCACGGATCGATCCAGCGCCTATCGCGATAAGCGCTGGATCGATCCACGGATCGATCCGGCACTTGGCTGTCGCAAACCCCCAATCGATCCACCGATCGATTGACATCCGGATCGATCCACGGATCGATCCGAGCTTCTGATTGACAGAGCGGCTCGGTGATCTGGGAACGCTCGGATCGATCCACGGATCGATCCAAAGACTTGGTTTTGTCCAAAACCAAGTCCCAAACATCCCTAACCAACATTCGGTCAACCTTGACCTGTTGGTATGTCATGCCTAGCATCTAGTCACTCCCTTGACCGCTAGGACTCCCTTACCAAGTGTCCGGTCAATCCCTTGACCCACTTGGACTTTTCTCTGCAAGTATCCGGCCAATCCTTTGACCTACTTGGACTTTTCTTTCATGCCAAGTATCCAACAATCCTTTGACCTACTTGGACTTCCCAGCACCGATGTCCGATCATCCTTAATCCATCTGGATTTTCCTTGGCTTCACTCACTAGGGCTTTCACCCAGCTTCACTCACTAGACTTTCACCGGCTTCACTCACTTCACGGCTTCACTCACCAGGATTTCCATCTGCCTAGCTTCACTCACTAGGACTTCCTTCTGCCTGGCTTCACTCACCAGGACTTTTCTTCTGCCTGGCTTCACTCACCAGGACTTTCATTTTGCCTAACATCCCAGTTAGGACTTCTCAGTCAAGTATCCAGTCAACCTTGACCTACTTGACTCTTCTTCAATCAATATCTTATTGTCAAACATCTAAACCTAAACCAAGACTCAGCTTGGTTACCCAGGTCAACCTTGACCTGAGGGATATTGCACCAACAACCTCCTCCGAGCGGCCTTTCTGCTCGCCTTCTAACCGCCCGGCTAGCTCATTCACGCGCTGCTCCAGAGCACGGGCTTCCACGTTCTTCTTATCTAGATCGACGATGGCGGTGTTCTTCCGAGTGGTGGCCAGCTCAATCTTGCGGTCATAGGATTTGACCTTCTTGTCTAGCTGGTCCAACATGTAGGCCTGATCGGTCGTCTTCTTCCTCTCGGCCTCTAATAGAGCCTTGGTTTTGTCAAGCTCCTTCTTCAGTTCGGCATAAGAAGGGTCTTGGGAAGATGACGGGTGGCCCTGACTCTTCAGTCTCTTCAGCTCGTCCTCCATCATCGCCAAGCGGTTGGAGACAGCAATCTCTTCCACCCATCGCTGATGTACAATAAAAAAGGTTAAAGAGGCCGATCGGGAAAACTACATAAAGAAGAAGTAAACCTTACCTCGGTGGACTGCTGCATGTGGCTGTCAGCCAGCTTGTCGAGCGGTATCATGGCCACACGGGCCCGAGCGTCTGCCCACATCTCAGCTAGGGGCCCCTTCATAGTGATCATATGCTCGGGGGCCGTCGGCCGATCGGACTCGGCCATGAACGCTTCAGTGGGGAGATGCAAAGTGGCCCTAACAGTGTGGTGTCGGCCCAGAGTCGTCTGAGCAGACGCCAGAGGATCAGAGGCTGAGCTGGACATGGTGGACAAAATGCCCGAGCGGAGGACTCGACGTAGTGCTGGAGGAAGGGAGGCAACCGGAACCGCTTCGATGGGAGTCGTAGGCGCCTCCAGTTGAGAAGGAGTCCGGTCGGAAGATAGAGCCTCGACCGATGGTGCTTGGCCGCGTGGGGAGGCGGTGCCCGTCCGCTCGGACGCTTGCACGGCGAAGGTTGCCGAACGGATGGGCTTCTCGACTCTCCGTCTTTTCCTGTTGAGCAGGAGCTCATCCTCCGGATCGGAGTTTTCCTCCCGAACGACCGGTTCTTTGTTAGAAGTTACACCACCGGCAACACCCATAGGCGAAGCCTGAGCGGCCGACTCGCCTGCCTGTGCCTCACTCTCATCCTCATGAGAGTCGACCGGAGCTATGCCCAATTGCTCCATTTCCTTGGCCGCTGCCGCTTCGAGCGCGACCGCTTTCTTCTTCAAAATGCCGAACAGCACCGACTCCATTACGATATTCGCTGCAAAGAAAAGAGAAGGAAATCAGTTAGAACTCAAGGCAAATGTACAAGTGAAGTTCTTACCGAAGCTGTTCGGGAAGGGGGTTCGGCTCGAACTCAAACTAAATATGTACATCACTCTTTCAGGTAGGAGCTTGTTGATGTCGAGCTTCAGACCGGCTAGCAAATTCGCTGCTTGAAGATAGTCCGGTCGGGTCTTATATTTCTTCAGCTCGGGAGAGATGGGCGGTCCGACCTGCCATTTTGTATGGAAGGAGAGCTGCCCGGGAACACGAAGGTAGAAAAAAATTCTCCTTCCAGTGTTTGTTGGAAGAAGGCAACTTATCAAAAAAGACTAAGCCGAGCTGGGCTTGAAACAGATAAGTGCTCGGCTCGGACTGTTTGGGGTAATAAAAATAATAGAAGATCTCCGGACGGAGGGGAATGTTGTGTATCTTAAATAAGACCACAACCCCGCACAGGAGGCGAAAGGTGTTGGGAACCAGTTGGGTGAGCGGAATGCCAAAAAAGTTACAAACTTCAACAATGAAGGTGTGAAGGGGAAACCGCAGACCGGCTACGAATTGGTCGCGAAAAAGACAAAAGGCGTCGCACGGCGGCCTGTGCGGCCGAGTGGAAGGTGAAGGTAAAATTAGCTCAAAGTCGGATGGGATATCAAAAGCATTGAACAGGCTCTCGGCATCGCGCCGATCGAACCGCGACTCCATGGTGGTATACCATGGGCCGAGAGCCGGGTCCGCAGGCTGAGAGGAGCTTGCCATCGCCGGAGCAATGGAGGAGGCAGAAATCGAAAAGGAAAGCAAATGCGCAAGTGAAAAAAAAAAGAGCAAAACAGCAACCGAAGGACAAAACGAGGTCGAGAGCGCGAAGAAAACACAGGAATGAATGGGAGAAAGGAGAAAGAACCTTACAAAGGAGTTGAGGATCGAAGGAGGAAGGCGGAGAATTGCCGGAGAAGGGAAAATCGGAGTCGCCGGAACGCCGAAGCATCGAGGGAGGATACGGGACACGCGAAGGCAAGGGTGTGGCGGAGGAAGAGGGTGAAGCCTTTATAAGGTCGGGCCCGAGCGGCCCCGACCGTCGGATGCAGGTCACAAGAACCAAGGCTCCCATCGGGCCGTTCATTTCAAACCGCCGGTGTCCCCTCGTACACGTCGCCGACCCATACGATGATGCCAGCAGAGGCGCCACGTGGCACCATGCCACAGGGTGCATTTAATGAGCGCCATTACGGCGCGCAGCGCACGTGCTCGGTCTTAATGGAGAGGATTTGCACGAATTCCGGGGAGATCCGAAGGGTGTCAGCGTTGACCGTCGACACGTTTGAAAAGCCAGTAGCAGTAATAGGCCGAGCGGCCGTTAGGGGGAATATTCTCGAATGACAGGGTGGTATTACTCAGGCCGACCGGCGGTCCAGTCAGTCGGACTTAGCGCCTCCTTCGACTAGACTTGAGGGGGAGACATGTGATCCGGTGGTAAGGGCGGAGGACCCTCGTTGGCAGAAGGTCAATGATACGTGGAGGTCAAAAGTCAAGAGATTCAACCCTGAGACCCGGTCGACCGGGCGAAGCAGGCCGACCGACCGGGCGAAGCAGGCCGACCGGCCGGGCGAATCCCCCTGAGCCGAATGAAAGACAACCCGACTAGGGGTCGGGTTTCTGATGCTCAAGGTAAAAAGGTTTCAAGGGCCGAGCGGGTTGTCCGTTCGGCCGGTGCACAAGGCAACACAGGCAGAAGCAGTCTCATCCGAGCATATGACCGATGTAGGATTGATATGCCTGCCGAGCGGCCGACTTGCTCGGCCCTGGAACAGACAGGGAACGCAAGAGGACAAAGGAGACAGGGGATAACATCATCCTCGAGACACCTGACGCCGACAAGCAGTAGAGTTGGCGGCCGAGTCGTACACAGGATCATACGGTGGAAGCTTCCACCGTCACATCCGGGATATGCTCGGACGATTACGGAATGGCGCCAGAGCTACTTTTTTGACACAAGCTTGTTAAGGTATGTTTGGGGGAAGCGTGCACGCATCGGAAAGCGTGCCCGCGTTTCCCCGGGGTCCTATATAAGGACCCCCAGACGTCGATGAAGGTATGCGCAACTCTTTACTGTAGCCACATTACGCTGCTTCTCTCGTTGCCTGACTTGAGCGTCGGACAGTCGTCGCCGGGAAACCCCTCCCGGCTCGGCTTCTTTGTAGGTTCGTCGGAGAGCTACACCATCAGTCGGAGACATCGGAGCATGCCACGTCCCCAGCGTCCGTCGATTCAGCGCTCGGACAGGATCAGATAACATTAGTCAATTTTTTCATAACATTTTAA
This sequence comes from Zingiber officinale, assembly GCF_018446385.1. NCBI lineage: Eukaryota > Viridiplantae > Streptophyta > Magnoliopsida > Zingiberales > Zingiberaceae > Zingiber > Zingiber officinale. The sequence continues at coordinate 4,260,189 of NC_056000.1, read as the reverse complement.
TACATTTGAATGAGCAAAAATAAACAACTTATAGTATATTTGAACTCCTTGCAATTTCAGAAATCCACTGGAACTAAAATGAATGCAATCGGAGATCTCTAGGTCGATCAATGAGTTTCGGTCAAAACCCATTGATGGACCTAAAGAGCTTCGATTGCACTCATTTTAGTTTCTATGGATTTCTGATGTCTCAAGGAGTTCAAATATGGTATCCATTATTTATTTCGGCTTCTTATAGATGTTAACATGCAAAATCAAAGAACGACAAAAATGCTCACGTTGGGCCTGATATGAGTCCATATCAGGCCCAATCTGGGGTTTTTTCGCCGATTCTTTGATTTTACATGTTAACAGCTATGAAAATCTGAAATAAATAATGGACACCATATTTGAACTCCTTGAGACATCAGAAATCTATAGGAACTGAAATGAGTTCAATCGGAGCTATCTAGGTCGATCAATGAGTTTTGACCAAAACCCACTGATAGACCTAGAGAGCTCCGATTGAACTCATTTCAGTTCCTATGGATTTCTGATGTTTCAAGGAGTTCAAATTTGGTGTCTCTGATTTATTTTGGCTTTTCATAGTTATTAATATGCAAAATCAAAGAATCGACAAAAAACTATACGTTGGGACAGGCCCAACGTGGGCCTGATATGGAATCATATCAGGCCCAACGTTGACCTGATATGATTCCATATCAGGCCCAACTTCCATGTTGCAAAAATTTAATCTTTTTATTGTTGTAGATTTCAGTTTCTAGTATGTTTCCTGCCACACAGGAAAATATTGTTATGTAAGAATCACATGTTTCATTCTGAATGAATTAGTAAGTTCTTGTTAAAGATTAATGATCCGGCGGTAAGAATGGGGGACCCACTTCCTGAAGGGTCCCAGCCTGAGGACGGATGGAGGGCTGACTAAGTGGGTAATGGCCGCGTCAGGCAGTTGAGCAGGTCCGAGCGGAGCCAGAGATAACCCAGCCATAGGCTTGGGTTTCCGACGCCAAGGCGGGAGGATTGGATGGCCGAGCGGGTGTCTGTCCGGCTGGAACCGAAGGGCCGAGCGCGTGGTCCGTTCGGCCAGGATAAGGGCGAGGACACAAAGGTTAGCCGAGCGGCCTATTCGTTCGGCTCGGGATATGGGATGTCAGCAAGGCAAGTCTGATGATTATGCCGTACACAAGATTTCACGATAAAGGATCTTGCCGTCACATCATGGAGAGGTTGATACAGTAGCGGTATGGCCTTATGGATGCCCTTCTGACAGACCCATATGCCCTTCTGACAGACTCATACCTGGGCATGGTCGAAAGCAGGTGATTGCTTTGATTGGCGCGCCCAGGCTCCTTCGAGAGGTCTATATAAGGTCTCCATTTCTTCACCGGAGGTACACAAGTCTTCTGTTTCTAAGCCACCTCTTTGTTATTCCTCGCTTGACTTGAGCGTCGGAGGGCCGTCGCCGGGACACCCCCCCGGCTCGGTTTTGTTGCAGGTTCGCCGGAGCACTCGAGGATCCAGCAGGGAGCGCCACATCCCCAGCGTTCGTTGACCCCTGGTTCGGACAGGATCAATTAACTAAATTGGTTACATCCTAAACTTTAAAAATGCACTTTGTTGGCCATTCTAAATACCTTCAATTTTGGTAACAAAAAAAGAGAGGGAAAATAAAGCAGAGCTTTGAAAATTTGTGAAAGACGGTTGCTTGAATGATGTAAGGATCTGACTAACATGCAAATTTAAACTAATTTACAATCCTCTTATTTTGTTGGATTAAGCACAGCTAAAATCTCGAATAATTAAATTACACCTGAACAATTAATCATCTAGTCATAACCAAAGTTAGCTATACTGATCCTGTTCGAACGCTGAATCAATGGACGCTGGACACGTGGCGCTCTCCACGTTGCTGACGTAGATCCCCGACTGGACGTACGGGCCTCCGGCGAACCTGCAAGGAAGTCAGGCGGGGAAGGGGTTCCCGGCGACGACCCTCCGACGCTCAAGTCAGGTAAGTGGACAACAAAGAAGTGACTATGAATATAGTAGAATGCATACCTCCGGCGAAGTATAAGGCTCCTTATATAAAGCGGTGAAGGAGCTCACGCACACATACCGAGGTGAATACGTGTCCTCAGCCCATACCTCGGTATGTGCTTGTCAGACAAGCTTACCTGACACCATACTGCTACAGTCTGAGCACGTCTCTGATGGGACAGCAGATCCCTCTGTCGTAAGGTTTGGAGTACGACCTGGTCATAGAGCATGCCCGCTATCAGAAGATGTTCCTTGTCCTTTTCTCTTCTTACTCCATGCCGAGCTTCCGGCCGGTCGGCACTCACCTCACGTCCGGCCGGTCATATGTACTGGTCCACTTAGGAGATTCCCGGTAATGTGCTCTGTGGAGACTGTTCGCAGTATGCTACTTTATGCCTTCGGCCGAATGGGCTATCCGCTCGGCCATATGACTCTGTTCAACCCGAGCGTCGGAATCCCTAGTTCCGTCGGGTCGTCTTTGGTTCAGCTGGGACCCCGTTCGGCCGACCGGTCTCCCCTTCTCCAGTCGGACGTCGGGCACATTGACCTCCACGTGGCGTTGACTCCCCAGAAAGGGGGTCCCCCGTTCTTGCCGCCGGATCATATACGTTTTGCAGCTGTCACAGTCAGAGATATTACCACAATGACATCCTTTTTTCATAATCAATCTTTTTATTGTTTTTCATATACACAAAGCATGTATAATCTCTAAACTCAATCTGTAAAAGGTACATTGAGTATTAACGGGTCACATATAAACCACGACTATTAGAAAAGACTATTGGATTTTTGCAACATGGAAGTTGGGCCTGATATGAAATCATATCAGGTCCACATTGGGCCTGATATGATTCCATATCAGGCCCACGTTGGGCCCAATATGAGTCCATATCAGGCCCAATGTGTAGTTTTTTGTCCATTTTTTGATTTTGCATGTTAACAGATATGAAAAGCTGAAATAAATAAGAGACACCAAATTTGAACTTCTTGCAACATCAGAAATCGATAGGAACTGAAATGAGTTTAATCAGAGCTCTCTAGGTTCATCAGTTGGTTTTGACCAAAACCTACTGATGGACCTAGAGAGCTCCGATTGAATCCATTTCAGTTTCTATGGATTTCTGATGTCTTAAGGAGTTCAAATATGGTATCCATTATTTATTTCGGATTTTCATAGTTGTTAACATGCAAAATCAAAGAATCAACAAAAAAAATCCCACGTTGGGCCTAATATGGACTCATATCAGGCCCAACGTAGGTCTGATATGGAATGATATCATGCCCACGTTTGACCTGATATGGAATGATATCAGGCCCACGTTGGGCTTGATATGATACCATATCAGGCCCAACGTGAGCATTTTTGCCGATTCTTTGATTTTGCATGTTAACATCTATAAGAAGTCGAAATAAATAATGGACATCATATTTGAACTCCTTGCAATTTTAGAAATCCATAGAAACTGAAATGGGTGCAATCGGAGCTCTCTAGGTCCATCAGTGGGTTTTGACCTAGAGAGATTCGATTGCATTCATTTTAGTTCCAGTGGATTTCTGAAATTACAAGGAGTTCAAATATGCTATTCGTTGTTTATTTTTGCTTCTTCAAATGTATTAAAATATTATAAAAAAATTGACTAATATTATTCATATGTTCTGCTGATAAAAAAAGAGAAGAGAGAGACATATAGTGAAGAAAAAAAATGATAGAAAAAGTCAAATTATCAGGAGGGTAAAATAGGAAATGCACTTAAAAAGTGAGTTCTTTGGTAAATACCAAAGTAGCGTACGCCTTTTGGTAAATTTAGATCTCTACCTACGCCTTTTGGTAAATTACCATTGTTTTTTCCTATCTCTGTATTCTACTCGTCGTTTCAATTCATTGTCATTGTCGGCGGCTTTCGACTGTGGTCCTGACCAATACTGTAACTCTTAGAGAAAATGAACTTAGGAGAGTTGTCATCGGCATCGAAATCCGGCCAGATCTAAATAGGGGCTCAGATTGACTGTCGAGGAAAGTCTGCTCAGATTCGGCCGGATTCCAGTGACGATCGTGCCAATGATGACCTCCTGGATTTACCTTTTCAGGGTTATAGTGCTGATCGGGACGATGACCTCCAGCTACCAGCGATGGATAGGGGCGATGAATAGAACATGAAGATAGACTATTTTAAGAATAGAGGATCTGATTATATATATAAGTAGACCCTCTGTTCCATATTTTTTATGCCCCCTATCTTATTTATTATTGGACATATTAAATCATGCATCAGATCTGACATGATCAGTGAATGAGATACAGGAACACGAAAGTGGGACAGGATCCCATCACAGGAGATCTAGTATTTTCTTGTGGTTTTGTAAGAAATTGAACAAGAATTAAGAAAGACTGAACAATATTCTTTATAACCACCCATTTTTTATTTCCTTAAGATTTATTAATCTGGATGATTCATTTGATTATATGAATCATTAAAAAATTAAATTTATTGCTACTAGATTAACAACGATTGCCTTTCCACAAACCATGGAATTGCATTGATTAGGACAAAGAACATGTTTTTGATGTGATCAATCGTTGAAGGCGGCAGACAAAATGAAACAATGGAAATCTAACAATCGCATCTTTCTTCATCACAAATTGCACAATTTCAGAGCGTAGCGCCGGCGGCAGGTGGCGCAATCCCTCCACCAGCATCACCGCCGCCCTTGGCTGCCTCAACCGGGGAAGTCGTCAGGCCTTCCTCGCCCTCCGTGCGGCTGACGATCTGCTCGATCAAGCGGACAGCCTCAGGTAAATCTGGCCGCGCATCCGGCACGCTGGCGACGCAGGCCATCGCGATTTGGAGGAGTTGCACCATCTCCTCCTCTGTGTCCGGGTAGCGCATGAGCTCCACGTCGAACACCTCCGCCGTCCACTCCTCCCTCACCACCGACTGCACCCACCGCGGCAGGTCGATCCCCTCCTCGCCCAGCGACGCCTGGTTCGGCGCCTTCCCTGTCAGGAGCTCCAAAAGGAGCACGCCGAAGCTGTACACGTCGGACTTAAAGGTGTGCCGCCGCGTCTCCTGCACCTCCGGCGCCCGATAGCCGGCCAGCCGGTGGCGCGGGCCGGAGTTGAAGATCGGGTGGAGGGCGAAGTCGGAGAGGACGGCGGAGTCGACGTCGTCTGCCCGGAGGAGCACGTTAGAGGCTTTGACGTTGCCGTGGACGAGGTGAGCCGAGGTGTGGAGGTGGCAGAGGCCGCGGCCGGCGGCCAGCGCCACCCGAATCCGTCTCTCCCAGCTCAGCGGCGTCCGACCCGCTCCACGATTCCCTGTTCATAATTATCTCAATTCATTTCATGATCTAGAGTTCAAATGCTACGAGAATGAATCTTGTCGCTTCTGAATTTTTTTTCATGAGACAACTTTCATCCCTTTTCCATTTGCTCGACATGCGAGTGTTCTCCACCGCAGTAAAGCCTATTGAAAATTGTCTGCTAAGAAGGACAGGTAACTACTGATAACAGTACAAAACAGCTGGATCCCATCACTTTGAAAGTTGAAACCCCCCTTTTTAAAACCCTTTTTGCAGGCACTAGAACAGTTTTCAGACACCGACAGACCCATCAATGATTTAGACTGCTAATCTTCTTTAAATCATAATTAGCACTGTTGAAGGGGAAATCAAAACCTAATTTTATGGAATGCTCTCGCTTTTATGACAACTTACGGACTGGGGTTTAAGCACGGACCGACAAGGAGCGAGGAATCTCGGGCAACAGTTCGTCCTAACACTACCTTGATTGAGGGAGGAGTGCTGACTCGTCGCAGTTGTCTCTACGAGCCCAGACAGCAGTTGTTCATTACGGCACTACCACTTGCTATTCTTCGATATTATTCACTGCCTCGTTTACTTATTATTACCGTCGATTCAGTTGGAAGGGGAAGGCAGAAGGGAAATTGATTCTAAACTTTGAACGTAATAATGGCTGTGCTAATTTGGCAGGGAAAAAATGATTGAGAGGGAAGTGAAGTGTAATGGGAAAAAAAAACCAACAGCTGGCGCATGTGGGTGTACTGACCGTGGAGGAGGGAGGAGAGGCTGCCGGCCGGGAGGTAGTCGAGGACGAGGAGCTTCTCGTCCTTGGAGTAGTAGTAGGCGCGCGGGGCGAGGAGGTTGGGGTGCTCCACCTGGCCGAGGGTGTGCAAATGCGACTCGAATTCCGGCTTGGCAGCGGACACGTCTTTGAGGCGCTTCACCACCACGGTGGCGCCCTCCTCCAGCACCGCCTTGTAGGACGTCCCCGTGCTTCCCTTTCCGAGCACCTCTGCGGACGCCCGCAGTAGGTCCTCTAGGTCGAAGCTGTACCCGGCGCCGCTCCTCACAAACACCAGCTTGTTCCGCTCCGCCGCTTCCACCAGCGTACCGCCGCTGCCGCTCATCTCATCTTTGGATGACGAGGTTATGCCTGTCTCGCCAGATCTCCCCGCCGGCGCGGCCACAGTCGCTGATTCTAACCGCTTCGCTGATTTTTCCTTCGTGCGGCCGGCCCTTTTCCTCCGTCTCCGGAGAACGACGCAGAGAACGAGCAGCAACAACATTAGCAACAACAATCCTGTAATGGAAGACACGACGATCGCGACTATGGCTTCCGTGGAGAGCCTCTTTGACGAACCCTGAGTCGGAGCCTCGTTGGCATCGGGGGAAGGTGCCGGAGACGGAAAAAAGGGAATGCACGGGAGCAAAGGGGCGCCACAGAGGCCCAGATTGCCCTCGAAGGAAGCCGCCGGGAATCGCTGAAGGCTTGGGGGAATGGAGCCATTGAACTCGTTATGAGAGACATTGAAGTTGTCGAGGGAGGCGATGCTGATACTGGGAAGATTGCCAGAGAGGCGGTTATTTTCGAGGAAGAGCCCCGTGAGCCTGGTGAGGTTATTGACTGCGAACGGGACCGTACCGGTGAGATTGTTGCTGGAGAGGTCGAGCCGGAAGAGAAGCGTCAGCCTGGACAAGCCCGGCGGGATGCTGCCGGAGAAGATATTCCCTTGGAGGAAAAGGCCACGGAGCTGGGTAAGACTCGCGAGGTCGACGGGGATGGGACCCGAGAGCCGGTTGGCCCTGAGTGAAAGAACGCGCAGCATGGAGAGACGGCCGAGAGTGCCGTCGGCGATGGAGCCCACGAGTCCCACGCCGGGAAGATGGAGGCCGAGCACAGCAGTGCGGCCGGAGTCGCAGGTGACCCCCGCCCAGTCGCAGGCCGACGCGTTGGCCCTCCACTGGAGGCGCGGCTCGTGGCGGAGCGGAGCCATGAAGTCCAGCAGCGCCGAGCGGTCCCCCGCCAGATCGGACACCGCCGCACGGACCGGCGACGAAGGGTCGCCAGATCCGGCGAGGATGACTAGCAGAAGCAGCGGGAGCAGCTCCATGGCGAGGCGCCGGAGCTGCGAAGGCGAAGAGAGGAGATCAATTGGGCAAAGAAGACGCGGAAATGGCAGGTAACTCGGTGCGAATTTGGCGACGGAGGCGCACCACCATGGCGAAGGGGAGGAGAGTGAATCAAAGCAAGCGATTAACTAATTCCTTTGAAGAAGATTAATAATCCAAATCATCATCCGGTCGGCCGGCGTCATTCTCATTCCTTCCTCCCTTATTAAACTCGTACGAGGCCGGTCGAGCAGCGAACGGTTCGGCTAGATACGACAACAGTGCTTGATGCGGACAGCGGACAGGGAACGCGTTCGGTGGGACCCTTAGTAAATAAATTTTGGAAATCGATTCTGATGGAAGACTCAAGTGGGGACGCTGGGTTGGAAGCTGCAGACGATAAATAAACGGCTGATGTAGATGCTGGATTTTGGAGGTAGCAATGCTTTCCTGGTCATGGACCATTTTATTCGAGGGCTCAATCATGCTACGTATAAGTTTAATCAAGTCCAGAGCCATGTTCACATCTATCTTAGCTTCCTTGTGGATATATAGATACCCTTTTTGAGAGAAAACAAACTTTGTTGAGGCCCTGTTTTTTCAAAGTGCTAGAGATTAAAAATATTAATTTTCTCAATAAATAATGAAAAAGGAAAATTCAAAGTCATCAAAATTTGACAACCCCAATATCTTTCATCCATGCATCAAGCTGTAATCACTAATAATTAGCAACCTTATTCCACATGGCTATATCCTTTGCTACTTGGGCCTTTGCTCTCGCCGTTTAATTTGGTGATAAAAAGAATCAGCTGTCCACAATTATAAATATATGGAGGAAGTTGGAAAAATTCATAGTAGTCTTTGGAAAATGAGCAAGTCAGCTGCAATGATTCTTTCATCCTTGTAAACTGATAGAATGGCAAAGTATATATTGCGGCAATGATCCAGGGAAGAGGGAGGAACAAAAAGTAGGCAGATGGTGCATGAGGAAGAATTAGGTGCTTTTCTGTTCTCGCAGCCATGTGCAGAGATGAAGTAGCTTGTGTCTGGAAGAAGGAAATGGTCCCTGTGTGCTCTTTAGGTGTTGTGTTGTGTCTCCGGCAGTTAGGTCTAAGTCTGGCTAATTGGAGTAAAGAAGAAGGCACGCTGAACAAAGATGCTCCATGATTGAACTTCAATGATTGGAGTCAATTTTGGTTGTGGAACGACATGATGAAAGATAATAAACATCGCGATTGACTTCCACTCTCTCAATATTATGCACACAGCTCAGTTGATCTGTTATCGTAATAAGTAATGCAAATGTGCCCCAGATGCATGTGCAGCGGGGGGAAAGCTGTCGGTGGACCATGGGTCTTTTGGACTGCTCCAGAGATTGAACAAGAATCACGGAAAAACCAATAGCAAAGAAATGCCCTTTTTTGCGTATCCGAATTGGATAAGTTATCCGGGTGCATGCCAAGTGGAGTTGGAGAAAGATTAAGGTTCGACAGAGAAACAAACTCAGTATAGTACTACTGATGATCATCTTGTAACTTTGGCTTATAAAGGCAAATAATGTTGTTTGATCTTCTTTGTTTTGCTCATCTGCTTGAGATTCAATTTCTAATGCTTCCAAGCTACTGAATACACATTTCTTTTACTTAAAAGTTAAAACACATTTCAATTCTAACTAACGAAGTGTTTGTATTAATTCCTTGTTTGGTTTTTGGGAATACCATCCAATTGCAGAGGTCATTCGGGGTAAAGCAAGTTGTCCAATTGTGTATCTGAACACGCTACCAGACGTCAATGCATGCATGGCTGAGCAGAGACTAGAAAGTTGTTTGATCGAACACCTGATGATGTCTTAATGATCATTAAATCCGATTGCGACGTTGCTCCATCAACACCTGTATGTCGATCGTCAATCCACCGATCGAATCAACCTTCTGCCTTCCTCGTCATCTTCTCGATCTCTCACCCATGCATTGTATGCATGGACGTTGCAAGCAAGTCGCAGGCACTGTAATTCATGACCCACACGCTACGTGTAATAGCTTTTCCGTCTCAATCCTCGGCCATCGAAACACATCACCATGACGTCTTACGCATCCCCTCCTCAATATATATCACCACCACGACTGCTATTACTACTGTGCCATCACCTTCCACCATCAAATCAAATCATATACTCATCCATTGATTCAAGATTCAATTCCCCCTCGACAGAAAGACGGTCACTTCAACTCCACGAGTCGCTGCTCCATCCTCACCACAGTATAGTCACGGGGTTCCGTTCCGTCGCCTCCTCCTCTGCCAAGGCAGTGGCCATCGCCGTCGCCGTCGGTTGCTATTCCTTTTGCCATTTCAGGGAATTCCCTCGCCTGCAGCCAAAATCTTCTGAAAACGACCCCCAGATATTTCTCCTCCTCGTCCATCAAGAGTCAAAGTATACATGTGATCTATAGTTGTCCACTTCTCTCAGGCATCCGAAGACTCTGTTTTATGTGTCTGATATCGTAACTAATGGCTAAATCGACGTCGTACCTGTCGCAGAGTTCGCTATGCATGGCGCTGAAACCATGTCACTGCCGGCGCCTGCCTGCATCATGCGTGCAGTGCGTTGGAAAGGAGGAAAAGTGGAGCGCATGTACGTGTGCGGGGGGTGATATTGGCCGATTGGTTTCCCAACTAATTAAGAGCCGCTGCAATTCGTATTGTGATTAATTACGTTGACTCTGATAAAGTATTCAAACGATGCGACTTGCCGTCTGCTGGACGTTTAGCCTCGCTCGGATATGACTGTCTATGTGACAACGAACGCCACGCCACGCCAACGCACACCAGCAGACGGGAAAAAGCACACGACCTTGTTTAATTTACGAGAGCAATTAATATGAATAATTAATCTGTTTTTTTTCTCCCCTTCAATTTTACTAGATTGCATTCCTTATTGATTCAGTCTAGAATCAGGGAAGATGATAAATTGATTATGTGGCGTTGATGCTGATCGTATGGAGACTCCAAGAAATCATAACCTGATACCATTATAAGACTTGCGTACTACAAAGAAGAGTTAGAGGTAAAAAAATACCAATCACTGGGCAGGGAGGGTCCCTTATGTAGGCACTCTAATTCCTAAGTCAGGTAAATGATGATAGAGAAGATGAACAATAATGAAGAAGAAATGAACTTTGAAAGCAAAGTTTCGCATACCTATATCTATCGATAAAGACCCTCTTATATAGTGTTACTTTTTTCTTCTGTACGAATTTCGATGCATTATTAAAATAAAATTGATCATTGTGGCATTCTGACACTCTTCCGAGAATAGACTCATGTTGGGTTGCAAAGTTGCAAACAAAGTCAATATTGAGAACATATAGAAAAAATAATGAATTTATAAGGGAAAAATATCTCCATTAGTATGAAGCATTTTAGGTAGAATTTAAACACAAAATCATGTGGATTTAGACTCAAAGTTGACAATATTATATAGTGTAGAGATATCTTAATTCTTTTGGTCTTAACAATTGGTATAAGAGCTTAGACTAGCAAAAGTGCACAAGAGTCATAGTTTAATTAAGTCATGTGGGTGGAATATTGACATCTAACAAAAAAAGTGGGGGCTCCCATATATGGATTAAGATGACCAGACACTAGACATAGAAGTCTTAGTTGTGGCTAGATAAGAAAATCCTAGTAGGTCGATTGGACCAAGGGACAGGAAAGTCCCAGTGGATGAATGATCATATGACATCAAGCGGATAGGCTTGTGACAGTGATCCTTCGTTTGAGGGGGGGACATCAAGCTCGCAATTCTTATGCTTTGTAGCGTAGAAGCTTCCTATGTACAACTTACATGAGGAATATTCTACTGATTCTCTGACAATAGTTATGCAAGACGTCAAAAAGGAATGTTAAGCTACTCGGCATTAATGCACTATGATAATAGGTCGGCTGAGTTCCTTCCAACGTTGGACCGGACCTTGCTCTCGGAGGGACTTGACTCGGCCAACAGTTGTAAACTGCTGGTGCAGTTAACACTAACAGTCTAATCAGATTTTGATGAATAACAAAGTAAGTTAAGTTAGGTTCATTATGATCTAACAATCTGACTGAGTGTGCAGGAGAAATCTAACTAAGTCAACGGGCTGACCGGATAACTAGTACGAAGTCCAACTATATCGACGGGCTGATTGGATAGTTGGTACGAAGTCCAGCTAAGTCAACGAGCCGATCGGATAGTTAGCACGAAGTCCAACTAGGTTGACGGACCGATCGGATAGCTAGCACGAAGTCCAGCTAGGTCGATGGACTGACCGGATAGTTAGTATGAAGTCTAGAGTACTGGTCGACGGGCTGACCGGATGTCTGACAAAAGGTAAGTCACCGGAGGAAAGTGACTCTGTGAGGACGCATCCTAGTTGAGGCACAATAGGCGTCGGTCCAATTTAGATCTATTTTGGATCCCTACACTGAGACTTTAACTAATTCTTGATCCTCGGAGAATAGAAACTAATTATTGCTATTCATATTTGTGCTAACACTTGTCTTGCAGATTATTTTGACTAACACATGCTTGCAGGGTAAGAAAGCAACATTGCCTTCGGGTGAACAATACCCAAAGGCGCCTTCCATGGCTATGGAAGGCGCCTCGGTACTGTTCATAGAAGGTGTCTTCCATGGCTATGGAAAACACCCTCAGTAGGATAATTTTTGGAATCAGTCGCAGATAAGTGCCGGTTTGCTCGGGATAGAGTTTGCCTTATTGAAGACGTCTTCCATGCTTATGGGAGGCACCCTCCAAGCCTTTTATAAGCCAGTCTCGAGTAAACACTTCATCATCAAGTATATACGAGCTACTACACGTGCATTGTAGCTTCCGATTGCTTCCAGTTTCTGTTGCGACTCTACTGTGAAGTTGCTAAGCCTGATGACTGCTCCAACGAGTTTCGATCGCGCCCGACAGACAGACATCAACACAAAGTGCCTCATTCCAATTCCTAAAGAGTGTTAGCAATATCTATGTTTATACTTAATTACCATAAAAGGACAAGCGCAATGTGTTGCACTTGACCTAACTTCTCTTGTACTTGATTATCTCTTCCGAGGTTACCGAAAGAGGTGTTTTAGTGGTTTTCTCATTGATAGGTCCGTGGGACCTGTGCCTTGGAGTAGGAGTCGCCAAAGACTCCGAACCAAGTAAAAACCGCTTGTGTTCTTCTCATGTTTCTTCTCTTTTATTTCTTACTTTCCCCTGCATACTCGTGTTTTCAAAAATCGAAAAAGAAGCATTTTTGAAAACCATGTGATTCACCCCCCCCTCACGTACGTCACGATCCAACAAGATCAGAACATGTACCGCTCTAATTTGGTGCAACCACCAATCAGGAAAAGGGGTTATTTTTTTCTCTTTTATTTTCTTTTTAATTTTAAGTTTTTCGACATAATCCAAATTGGTATAGTTACCTCTTTGGAAAATTCTTTTTTCATAGCAATACAAGCTAAACTGGTGCAACACCAATTTAGTGTTAAATTCTTATTTTTTCCCACATTGCTAATTCCAAGACCAAGTCTTGAGATCTATTTCCTTGTTTCTTTGTGTGCAAGAGTTATGGCCCAAATCGAGGGATTCAACACCTTCTATCCTCCCATGTTCAACAGTGATGACTTTCTGTACTGGAAAAAATGACTGGAGGTCTATCTAAAGACCAACTTTGACCAGTGGTTTAGCGTCACCAGAGGCTACAAGGCTCCAGTCGACAACTCTAGAAATCCAATGGACCCGGAACATTGGAACTTAGAGATGAAGAAAAAAGTCCAAATAGACTTCAAAGCTCTCAATACCCTCCAGTGCAGACTAACGAAGGAGGAACTGAACCGCATTGGCCCACACGAAAATGCAAAGGAACTATGGGACAAGCTCATCGAACTGCACGAGGGAACTAGTGACGCAAAGGTAACCAAACGAGATCTATATTTAAATAAGTTATTTAATATAAATGCAAGAAGGAGAATTGGCGAGTCAACTCCACGCGAGGATAAAGGACATACTCAACGGGCTTCACACCACTGGCCACCAAATGGAGAACCACAACCTAATAAGGTATGCTTTAAACGCATTTCCTCGGAATGCATTATGGGCATCCATCGTGGATGCCTAAAAAATTTCGAAGAATCTTTCAAAATTAAAGTTAGATAAACTATTTTGTGAACTTGAGCTACACGAACAAATTAACGCTAGAACTGAGAAGGTGTTGCTCTTTTTGCAGGTTATTCTAAGGAAAAGTCAAGAACCAAGCCTGAATCTAAAGGTGAGTCTGACCAAGACTCTGAAGACGAAGAACACCTGGTGAACCTGGTAAGAAAAATGTTCACCAGAGAAAGAAGAACTTCAGCAAAAATGACTTGCAGAAGATCAACTTCACTACCGAATCAAAGAGTGTGACCTGTTTCGCATGCAACAAGAAGGGTTAGTGCAAGAACGAGTGCCCAAAGCTAATGAACGACAAAACCAAGACAACAAAAAAGAAGGCACTCAAAGCAACGTGGGATGAATCGTCTTCAGAGGAATTGAAAGCTGAAGAGCAGAAGCACCGAAGCTACCTTGCGCTGATGGCCCTTGAATCAGAATCGGAGGACGAATCGAAAGACGGGTCCGAACCCAAATCAAGCCACGAGTCCATATTCATTTCCGAAGGTTCCGGTGAGGTATGCTTTAATTTAAGCAAAAAGTTTTTTAAAGTCATTTCATGCTTAAATAGAAAATTAATTGAATAAGAAAATCAAAATAAAATGCTTCTTGAGGAAAATCATTGTCTCAAGGAACAAATTGAAAACTCTAATCTAAATCAAGTTGTAAAGCTTAGGAGGAAAACTCAATATTAAAAATTGAAATTAATAACTTAAAGGGCTATTAAAAAACTTTAAAACTAAATCTAAAATCTTAGATTTAATTCTAAAAAATCAAAAAGGTATATACAACAAATCTGGACCTGGATACAAGTCCAGCTCAACAAATAAATCATTTATGTCACATGTAACTCAAAATAAAACACAAACTAAAGCTTGGGTTCCAAAGCGTACCTAACCACGCAAGTAGGAATTAACCAATACTGATCCTGTCCGAACCAGGAGTCAACGGACGCTGGGCACGTGACGCTCCTTGCTGAATCCCCAAGTGCTCCGGTGAACCTGCAGCAAAACCGAGCCGGGAGGGGTGTCCCGGCGACGGCCCTCCGACGCTCAAGTCAGGTGAGGAATGACAAAAAGGTGGCCTCAAGATGAAGACGTTGCATACCTCCGGTGAAGAAATGGAGGCCTTATATAGACCCCTCGAAGAAGCCTGGGCGCGCCAATCAAAGCAACCCCCTGCATTTGACCATGCCTAGGTATGGGTTTGTCAGAAGGGCCATGCCCAGATATGGATCCGTCAGAAAAGGCGTCCATGAGGCCATACTGCTACTGTATCAACCTTTCCGTGATGTGACGGCAAGATCCTCCATCGTGCGATCTTGTGTACGGCCTAATCATCAAACATGCTTCTGCCGATATCCCATATCTCGAGTCGAGCGCATAGGCCGCTCGGCCACCTTTGTACCCTCGCCCTTATCTGGGCCGAACGGGCAACCCGCTCGGCCCTTCGATCCTCCTGCCTTGGCGTCGGAAACCCAAGCCCCTGGATGGGTTATCTATCTCCGCTCGGACCTACTAAGCCACTCGGCGCGGCCATTAACCACTTAGTCAGCCCTTCATCGGTCCTCAAGCTGAGACCCTTCAGGAAGTGGGTCCCCCATTCTTACTGCCGGATCAAATACTATATGCCCAAAGATAAAATACATTATGTAAAATCAAATAACCCAAATCAATATTAAATCAACTAAATCAAAGTCAAATCATAGAAATAATTACAAGACCAACTAAATCCCAAATTATCATCAAGTCTACCATAATTACAAAAGTAATCGACATAACCCAAAATCAAAACTTAAACATTCTGATAAATAATTTAGGGGGATACTCCAAACTAGTTGACACCTTCAAAAGTAACCTACCCAGCATGGTAATTAGGATTAGAGTAAAAAGGGACAAAGTTTAACTTGACCTACGGTACTGGTGAAGTTTTGGATGATAGTAGATTAGGTAAGCTTAGTCTATACATGTCTAGGAAGATATGGCATCGACCTGGTACATTTGGCTGAGTGAAACTAACTGAAATTATTCCTTACGAATCATAACTAGTTAGACAAAGGTTTTGTACTAAGTTCAGTCGATAGGACTATTTGGAAAACCTCGAAGATATGGTTACTCTAATGATGTCTAAGTGACTCACCATAACCCAGAAAAATTTCCAATGAATGCCTATTTATTGAACTTAAAGCTAAACTTGAATCTAACATAAAGTTAAACCAAACCATTAAATTGAACTTAACTCATCTCACAAAAATTATTGGGCTCTTTGATTGAAAACATAGATCGGGTGAGATGACTAAAAAATTTAAATTCAAAGTAAAATTAAAATTAAATCAAAATTAAAATAAATTAAATTAAAATTTAAAATAATTTAAATTAAATTAAAATTAAAATTAAAATTAAAATTAAAATAAAAGTTAAAAATAAATTAAAATTAAAATTAAAATTAAAATAGCATTAAATTAAATTAAAATTAAAATAGCATTAAATTAAATTAAAATTAAAATTAATTAAATAAAATTAAATTAAATTTCAATTAAAATAAAATAAAAATAAAAAAATAAAAATAAATAAAAATAAACTATTTTAAAAATTATTTTAAAAACTATTTTAAAAATTATCTTAAAAAACTATTTAAAAAAATATTTTAAAAATTAAATTAAAAACTTAAAATTTAATTAAACTTAAAATTAAAAATTAAATGAAACTTAAAATTTAAAATTAAATTAAACTTAAATTAAAACTTGAAACCTAAAATATAACTGATCTTAACTCCTACTTGTTCTAGGAAACTAAGTGGATATTAGACAATGATTGTTCCAAACATATGATTGGGGATCACACCAAATTCACTCAATTAACCTACAAAATCTTAGGAACAGTTGCTTTTGGAAACAACGACAAACTCAAGGTAATTGGTGAAGGCGCTAGAATTCTGTTCTGTTTAAATTTCCATGTGCAAAAAATTGTACAAGTACAGAACTTTTCCTAGCAACCCGCATGTTCGATCAGACATGTGTTTGATCAATGAAGCAAGTTCTTGACGGATCAAAACACACATTGATCAAAGTACAAGATCGTTGGCCTCTTATGTTGGCATTTAAAATCGATACAAAGAAAATAAAACTAATTATGCAGCGGAATTAAAGAACTAGTTGTACCTTTCCTTTGTAGCTAAAGACCTCTGGATCTTCTGTCATATTCCTCTCCTCTTCTTAGACGTCATCTGGGTGACGATCTACCAAGACAAAACCACCCTTCTTCTCTTCTTTGTTTCCAAACCGTTGACCACAAAAGGAGCTCTAGGATGTGACCAAGGAGGAGGGAGCGCCCTTTCTTCCTTCTCTTCTTCTTCCTCTTCTCCAATCCGCCGGCCACCAAGGAGGAGGGAGCGCCGACCACCAAGGAGGAGGGGTGCCGACCACTAAGGATGAAGGGGGCGCCGACCCTCAAGGATGAGGGGGGTGCCGACCCTAGCAAAGGAGAAGAGGAGGGGCGTCGGCCCTAGCTAAGGAGAAGGGGAGGGGCGCCAGCCCTTTGCAAGGGAGAGGGTGGTGTCGGCCTTAGGTGGAGAAGAAAGTGGTGCCGGCCACATGGGGAGAAGAGAATTATGGAAAATTAGGTTTTAGGGGCCACCACCTACTCCTTTTTATAGGCTTGCCGTCGGTTACAAAGAAAGAAAAATAACAGAATTCTGTTAAGAAAAAATCTCCCTTTCTATAACCAAGTTAAACCAAGTTAAGTTAAACCAAACCAAGTTAAACCAAATCAGGTTATGGATGGGTGGATGCGAGGCTTTATATAGAGGCTACAGTAGGGACCTAGAGGAGGAATTAGTTTAGGCCTCTTGATGGGCTTAGGCTTCCAATGTTCGGCCCGAACACCCAACTCAAGTCCATCAATAATAACTCATACCACTAAAGAGTTATTATTGAACTACCGCACCAATCCCATATTACAATATGGGCTCCTTCTTATCATGAGTGTGTTAAACTCTCTGTGTTTAAGATATCGTATGTCCGTTAATTAAATGAGTTACTAACAACTCAATTAGTTAACATTTGATTCTAAGAGTAGTACCGCTCAACTTTATTATCATGTCGGACTAAGTCCACTTGCATGGTTTACATGATAATCCTTATGAGCTCCTTAAGGGGGCACCATCAGTCTAAATAATTAGGACATAGATTCCTTCTATAATCAACAACGCACCATATAAATAATACTATTTCCCAACTCATCGGGCCTATTGATTTAACGGATAAATCTCACCCATTGATAAGTTAAAGAAATAAATACTAAGTATACATGTTTGTTATTATATAGAGATTAAGAGGACGCACATCCATAATAACAGAGGTTCTGTTCTTTTATATAGTCAGTATAAATCGAACAACCTCAAATGGTCCTGCTCAATACACACATAGTGTACTAGTATAATTTTATAGTCAAGACAGACTAATACCAAATTACACTATAACCGTTCCAATGATTTGTCCCAATCCATCTTAGTTGTGAGCTACTATTTATAATTTATAAGGAACCGATAACATGATATTCTGTGTGGTACCACACACCATGTTATCTACAATATAAATTAAATGGACAACTGCATATATATAAATAAAAAATATTAACATTTGACCAAAGTGATTCTTATTTCAAAATATTTCAAAATGGATGTTCATACAAAAGCTAGGCTTATAGTATGCATCCCAACAATTGAAATAGGTAATATTGAACTCAAAACTGATTTTGCCATTAAGAAAGTATTGCTTGTTGAAAAACTCAAGTACAATCTTCTTAGTATAAGTCAATTGTGTGATTCTGGATATAAGGTTAGGTTTCTTTCTACTGAATGTTTACTTAACCATTTAGATAATCCTACTGTAAGCCTAAAAGGATTTAGAAAAGACAATATCTATGCAATTAACCTAACCTTTTCTTCACTCAAGTGTTATTTAGCACAAAAAATAAACCTGGTTATGGCATAGAAGAATGTCACACATAAATTTCAGAAATCTAAGTAAATTAAATGGATTAGTTAGAGGCCTACCAAAATTACCTAACTTAGACTCAACAATCTATAATATTTGTCAACAAGGAAAACAAACAAAATCTACTCACAAATTAATTAATCAACTTCAAACAAACTCAATACTAGAATTATTGCACTTAGACCTATTTGATTCCCATGGGTCAAATCAATAAATGGAAGTCTATATTGCCTAGTAATAATAGATGACTACTATAGGTTTACCTGGGTAAAATTCTTAAAAAATAAAGATGAAACATTTGAAATCTTTACTAATGTTTGCAAACAAGTTGAAAATGAAAAAAAAAACCTAAAAATTGAAAGAATTAGGAGTGACAACGGAGGAAAATTTAAAAATCTTAACTTTAACAAATTTTGCCTCGGAAACTGTTACCATCACGAATATTCATGCCTTACAATACTTCAACAAAATGGAATAGTAGAAAGAAAGAACAAAACTCTACTTAAAGCCTCTAGGACAATGCTAAATGAGTATTACCTACCAAAATACTTCTAGGCAGAAGCTGTTAGCATAGTCTGTTATGTACAAAACTGAATCACAATAAATAAAACTCATAATAAAATTTTATTTGAAATATATTATAACAAACAACCTAACATTTAATATTTTAAAGTATTTGAATACCCAACCTACATACTAAATACAAGAGAACACTTAAGAAAATTTATATAAAAAAATAGAAAATGGGATCTTTGTAGGATATTCATCAAACAGTAGATGTTATAGAATATATAATAAAGTTACACTAAGAATTGAAGAAAGCTCAAATGTAAAATTTGAAGAATCCAACCAAAACTTAGAACAAACCCAGATTCAACCAATTGATTTTGTTCAAAGTAACACTAGTCAAGGGGGAGCCAGTGCAAATATAAATCAAGAAGAAGAAGATCAACCTCAAATGAATGTGTTGGATCGTGAATTTTGCTGGAGAGGGGGGGAGGTGAATAACGATTAAGAATTTAGAAAGAGTACGCAGCGGAAAGAATAACCGAAAAGAAAAAACAATGCTACAAAAATTATTTTTTACTTGGTTCGGAGCCTGTGTCGACTCCTACTCCAAGGCCCACACGCAATGGTGCTTTCGATGGGCAATCCACGAGCAATTCGAAATATTACAGATGAAGTTACAATTGCTTTTAAAGGAAAATAATACCGACAAAAACTAAGGAATGACAAGAAAAGCGTGTTGTCGAAGGAGCATCGCAGGAGCGTAGAACGACAGAGCAAGCAGTGGAATATCTTCTCGTTGTTGTCTTGATTCCAGCCTTTACCCTCCTTATATAGGAGGTTCGAGGCGCCTGGATCCTTTCGGGCGCCCTGAATATGACGTAATTGAGCCAATCATGAAGCTCCACGTGTCGACACACGAAATGGATAAAGTTTGCTTCCGGGCGCTCGGACCTTAGGGTTCCCGGATCCATTCCGGTCGCCGGACCCTGTTTTTCAGCAACTTCTTTCCTGCAAGAAAACGTTAGTCCGGAGGTAAATACAAGATATATATCCTGCAAAACAAAATATTAGCACCGTTTAAAATGAAACATAATATTAATTAGATTCCGTCTCCTCGAGATCAAAATATAGTTACGATCTCGACTTAGATATCCGAAATGGATCTAAGTCGGATCGACGCCTAATGTTCCCTTCTCGGGAACGCGCCCTTACAGTCACTCCCCCCAGTGACTTACCTTCACTTACCTGCCAAACGCCCGATCAGCCCTTCGACCCGTCTGGACTTCGTGTCAGCTACTTGGTCAGCCCGTCGACCTAACTGAGCTTCCCTGCAACACTGAGTTAGCACAGTATTAACATAATTCAAGTATAACCTAGGGGTACCTCCTAGGGTTGTCTAACTTCACTCACTAGGACTTCCATTGCCTAGCTTAACTTACCAGGACTTCCTACACCTAGCTTCACTCACTAGGGCCTGACTTAACTCACCAGGACTTCCTTCACCTAGCTTCACTCACTAGGGTCCGACTTCACTTACCAGGACTTCCACCGCTTAGCTTCACTCACTAGGACCCGACTTCACTCTCCGATACTTCTACCGCCTAGCTTCACTCACTAGGGCCCGACTTCACTCACCAGGACTTCCACCGCCTAGCTTCACTCACTAGGGTCCGGCTTCACTCACCGGGACTTCCACTTTACCAAACCTTAGGTTAGGACTTACTTTTGCTAGTCATCTAGTCCTGACTAGACTTCTCTCTCTCAAACATCAAGTCCTGTTTGGGCCAACCCTTGGTCATATTGTCAAACATAGAAACCCTAGAGGTCAATTGCACCAACAGAATGAACCTACTAGAATCATAAGAGTTAACTGAAATCATCCAATTGATCAAATAATTAGTGACCCTGATCTAAGAGTACAAACTAAGTCATCCTTCAGAAACTTAAATCAAATATCCCTAATCTAAAAAATTGAACCCAAAACAATAGCTATATCCTTACTTGACCCAGAGTAGATCATAGCTATGCAAGAAGAATTAGCCCAATTTGAGAAAAATGAAGTCTGGGACTTAGTACCACCACCTAAAAAAAAAGATAATAGAAACAAAATGGGTATTTAGAAATAAATTAAGTGAAAATGGAGAGATTATTAGAATTAAGGCTAGACTAGTTGCTAAAGGGTTTAGTCAAGTAGAGAGACTCGACTAAGATGAAACATATCCCCCAGTAGCTAGACTGGAGTCCATTAGAATACTACTTAGCTATGCTGCTCATAAAGGATTTAAACTTTATCAAATGGATGTAAAATCCATATTTTTAAATGGGCTAATAAAAGAGAAAGTTTATGTAAGTCAGTCTCCTGGGTTTGAGAGTTTAGATCATCTTGACCATGTATTCAAACTTAAGAAAGCCTTATATAGCCTTAAACAAACACCTAGGGCATGGTATGAAAGGTTAACCTCTTACCTAATTTTCAAAGGGTTTAACTAAGGATAAATTGACTCAACCCTATTTGTTAAATTAATCAACCATGATATTTTTATAGTTCAAGTATATGTAGATGATATAATCTTTGGGTCAACCAATTTAGAATTTTTATAATAATTTATAACTCTAATGGAACAAGAATTTGAAATGAATTTAGTAGGTAACTAACGTACTTTTTAGGCTTACAAATTAAACAAACAAATAAAGGTAATTACATTTATCAACAAAATACATTAAGGAATTACTTAAAAAATTTAGAATGGAAAACACTAAAGAAATAAAGACACCTATGACTACTAATACAACCTTAGACGATTACCCAAATGGAAAACCAATTAACTTAAAACACTATAAGAGTGTCATAGGTAGCCTACTATATTTAACTGCAAGTCAACCTGATATTTTATTTGGAGTTAGTATGTGTGTCAGATACCAAACATGTACTAAAGAGTCACATTTGGCTAATGTCAAAAGAATCTTTAGATATCTCAAAGGAATATCAAATGTAGGAACTTGAGCATCTCACCAACACACTAAGACTATCTTATTTGTGTATTGCTAAACTTAGAAAGGGGTGAGATGCATAGGCAGATTATCTGGACTTAAGATTCTTAGATCAGTGCATCAATACAAGTTTGGGCATTAAAAACCAAACTAACAGAAATTAGGTTAAGTTCTTTAGCCTAGTCAAACATTAACTGAATAAATTAACTTATCCTGACTAACCAAGAGAAAACTACTATTTTTTGATAGTCAGTAAGTAACTAAAAGTTAGATAGTTAAAGCCACTTTCTAGTTGATTTATTTTAAAATACTGTCAGTTTCAGGGGGAGCATTAATATTTTATAAACTGCTTGCATATTTTGCAAAATTATTTTTGAAACTTGCTTCAAATTTTTAAAGGATTTACTGTTATCTTTAAATTTTTCGTTTACTTTCTTAACCTTAAAAGTTTTTAAGATACGTTTAAAAAAAATCAGTTTGACAAATGTCTACATTTTTGAAACATCTTGACATAGTCTTCAAAATGTTTTCTTACTTAAAATTTTATCATCTTATTTTTAAAAACTTTAAATTTTTGAAAAGACATATTTTAAAAAGTTGTATTAAAACCTCGGCTATTTTCAAAATATTCCTTGGTTTTAGTTTAAAAAATATTTTTTAATTCTCTAACTTTCCCGTTATTTTTTCAAAAATTCTAGCTTCTTCGAATTTTATATCCTTTGAAAACCTTATGCAAATTATAAGTTTTCAAACATTTGTTTTTGAATATTATAAAAGGTTAATAAACTTTGAACTTTATTTCAACTTTGTTTTTGGAAATCTTTATATAAAATTTTCAAGCATTTTTGAAGATTTTTTGAACTTTATTATAAAAATTTCTATTGTCAAAATCATCTTTCCTTAGCCAAATTCTCCCTAACTTATCTATGCTTATTTTTTATAAATGTCAAAGGGGGAGGTTTAGGTCGTTTAAGTTAACAACAAAATACCAAGCACAAACACCAAAATAAGACTAACTTAAAAACTTAAAAACCATGTCATTGCTTATTTTTACATATTTTTCATTAACTTAACCCAGGTTGTCATTATATCAAAACGGGGGGAGATTGTTGGTGCAATTAGCTATAATAGTTTAACTCAGGTTTTGATGAATGACAAAGTAAGTTAAGTTAGGTTTATTGTGATCTAATTAATAATCTGACTGAGTGTGCAGGAGAAATATAGCTAAGTCAACGGGCCGACCGAATAGTTGGTACGAAGTCCAGGTAGGTCGACTAGCCGACCGAATAGCTGTTACGAAGTCCAGCTAGGTCGACGGGCTGACCGGATAGCTGGCACGAAGTCCGGCTAGATCGACTAGCCGATCGGATAGTTAGCACGAAATCCAGGTAGGTCGACGGACTGACCGAATAGTTGACATGAAATCCAGACTGGTCGACGGGCTGACCGGATGTCTGGCAAAAGGTAAGTAAAGGTAAGTCATCAGAGGAAAGTGACTCTGTGAAGACGCGTCTCAATTGAGGCACAGTATGCATCGGTCCAGTTTAGGTCAATTTGGGATCCTTACACTAAGATTTTGACTAGTTCTTAGTCCTGGGAGAACAGAAACTAATTATTACTATTTATATTTATGCTAACACTTGTCTTGCAGGTTATTTTGACTAACACATGTTTGCAGGGCAAGAAAGCAACATTGCCTTCGGGTGAACAGTACCCGAAGGTGCCTTCCATGACTATGGAATGCGCCTCGATACTGTTTATAGAAGGCGCCCTCGGAATCGGTCGCAGGTAAGTGCTGGTTTGCTTGGGTTAGAGTTGCCTTATTGAAGGCGCCTTCCATGCTTATGGAAGGCACCCTCCCTCCAAGCCCTTTATAAGGCAGTCTCAAATAGGCACTTCATCATCAAGTATATACGAGCTACTACACGTGCATTAAAGCTTCCGATTGCTTCGAGTTCCTGCTGCGACCCTACTATGAAGTTGCTAAGCCTGACGACTGCTTCAAGGAGTTTCGATTGCACCCGATAGACAAACATTAACACAAAGTACCTCATTCAAATTCCTAAAAAGTGTTGGTAATATCTGTGTTTATACTTAATTACCATAAAAGGACAAGTACAATGTGTTCCACTTGACCTAACTTCTCTTGTACTCTATTCTCTCTTCTGAGACTACCGGAAGAGATTTTTTAGTGGATTGCCATCGATAGGTCCGCGGGACCTGGACCTTGGAGTAGGAGTCGCTGAAGGCTCAAAAACCAAGTCAAAACTACTTGTGTTCTTCTCATGTTTCTTCTCTTTTATTTCTTACTTTCCGCTGCGTACTCGTGTTTTCAAAAATCGAAAAAGAAGCATTTTTGAAAACCACGTGATTCACCCCCCCTCTCACGTACGTCACGATCCAACACCACCTTGAGGACTAGGCTCAGCCTCGTTGAGGACTTGGCTCGACCTCATCCTCAAAGAGGCTAAGTCAAATCCTCGACGAGGCCGAGCCAAGTCCTCAAAGAGATCGAGTCAAGTCCTCAACGAGGTCGAGCCAAGTCCTCAACGAGGCCGTGCCAAGTCCTCAAAGAGGCCTCACCGAGTCCTCAAAGAGGCCGAGACAACACCATCGAGTCCTCAAAGAGGTCGAGACAACACCATCGAGTCCTCAAAGAGGTCGAGCTGAGTCCTCAACGAGGCCGAGCCAAGTCCTCAAAGAGGCCGAGACGACGCCAAAGTTAATTTTATCTGGAATTGGGGAAGATGGTGCGTTCGTTATGTGGCGTTGATGCTGACTGTGCGGAGACTCCAAGAAACCATAACCTAGTGTCACTATAGGACCTGCATATAACAGAGAAGAACTAAAGGAAAAGAATGTCAGTTACCAAGCTAGGGAGGGGTCCTCGATGCGAGCACTTCAAAGCTTAAGTCAGGCAAACGGTGGTGGAGAAGATGAACAGTAACAAAGAAGAAATGAACTTTGATAACGAAGTTTCACGTACTAGTATATGTAGGTGGTGATCCCCTTATATAGTATCACTTTTCCCATCTACACAAATCTCGATGTATTACTAAAATAGAGTTGACCATTATGACATTCTAACACCTTTCTTAGAATATGCCCATAATTCCTGGGCTTTGTAGATTAAAAGCTTCCTATGCACAACTTACATAGAGAATATTCCCTTAATTCTCTAACAACCCCTAATTCTCTAATGCAAGATGCCAAAAATAAATGTTGATTTATTGGGTCATTAATGCACTGTGATAATAGATTAATTAGTTGAATTCCCTCCAATGCCTGATCGGACCTTGCTCTCAAAGGGACTTGACAATGCTAATAGTTGTAGACCATCTTGAGGACTCAGTTCGGCCTCGTTAAGGACTCGACTTGACCTTTTTGAGGACTTGGCTCGGTCTCTTTAAGGACTCGACTCAGCTTTGTTGAGGACTTGGCTCTGCCTCGTTGAGGACTCGGTTCAACCTTATTGAGAACTCGGTTTAATCTCTTTTAGGATTCAGCTCAGTCTCTTTGAGGACTCGACTCAGTGGGAGAGACTTGGAATCAGATCAGTCAAAGGATCCGAGTCCGATTGTCTAGATCACCTGGTTGAATCATATGACCGTGTTAGCCTTGTATTAGCTCCGATTATTTCTAAATTTGATTGTCTAGATTACCTGGTTGAATCATATGACAGTGTTGACCAGTATTAGCTCCGATTA
Organism: Zingiber officinale; assembly: GCF_018446385.1. Classification (NCBI taxonomy): domain Eukaryota; kingdom Viridiplantae; phylum Streptophyta; class Magnoliopsida; order Zingiberales; family Zingiberaceae; genus Zingiber; species Zingiber officinale. Next base: position 4,234,361 of record NC_056000.1, on the reverse strand, counting down.
TTGACTCCTCTTTTACCATCAATTAATTTTATTCACCTTGTTCTCTCCTTCAGAGGTCAACCTTAAACGTCGTATCACTTAGTTGGTGATCTTCTAGATTTGCACATAAGCACACCCTAATAAAGTCGAATTAGTGTTAAAAAAAATGTCAACTGAAATTTGGATATCATCCAGTGTTCTGGGTAGATTTGAAATAAAAAAAAGGGACAATTACCAAATCATCCTTTTCTCCCCTTTTTTGTTTTCTGGAAAAAAAAACTATTTAATCGTACATTTCCTGCTGCACAATTCTACGCATCATGTGTACTTCCGTGGGACCCACGTCGCTTTTCCCATCTCCGTGGTCGATCGAAGGCCGAAAGCGGGCAGCTTCTCAAGTTGCCGCTCCGTTTCTTAGTTAAGATCGCGTTGACCTTCCTTGTAGTCGTAGAGTAAAGATTTCGGCGTGGCGTCTTTTCGGCTTCTATTAAACCTCCTCGTTCCCTTTGTCACACCACGGAGACTTCTCCCATATAATTTGTTTACAAGGAAGGAAAATAATGACAGTTCGTGTGGATTTTGATTTGGAGATGAGAGAAGCTAAAGCCACTAGCTAATTAGGATTAGCAGCAATGGTTCGAGACTGGTCGTCTCCTTGGCCGTCATTTATGTCGCCGGGCGCTCGCCTTTAATATGACCTGCATGCGTAATCCCAATTAATTCCCTCTCAGTAGAGCAAGGAATCGAGGATGGGGGGTTACATGGTGCGTTAGTCAGAAGAATGGCTCAGAGAGTTTGAGAGTAAAGAATGGCTATATAGGGAGATAGAAGAATCAAATCGTTTGCCTTAGTCCTCACGCATCAACGACTCCACGTCTCTCACACTTCACAGTCGCTGTTGCTCTGTTCCATGTAAACCTTCTCCGTTAAACCTTCCTTAAACCCACGCCATCTCCCTATAAATTAGAGCTCGGCCCGACTCCCTTGCCCTGTCATAGTCGACGAGTTCCTTTCGGATTCGCATAAGAAGAAATCGCTTAGGAGCCGAAGCGAAGGCCAAACGGGGAAATGCAAAGAGGAGAAGAGCAGAACAGAGCACGCGTTGCCTCCGACGACGATCCACATGAAGCAACATGGGTGCCGGGGCCCATTATTATCGGCGCGGGACCCTCCGGTCTCGCCGTCGCCGCCTGCCTCGCCGATGTTGGCATCCCCTGCACCGTGCTCGAGAAGGCCAGTTGCGTGGCCTCGCTGTGGCAACATCGCACCTATGACCGACTGCGTCTCCACCTCCCCAAGGAGTTCTGCGAGCTTCCGATGCTGGGTTTCCCGGAGGGCTTCCCCAAGTACCCCTCCAAGAAGCAGTTCCTCTGTTACCTGGAGTCATACGCCGACGCATTTGGCATCCGGCCGCGGTTCTGCACCGAGGTGGTCGCCGCGGAGTTCGACCCAGCCGTCGGGGCGTGGAGGGTTCGGGTGCGAGGCGGCGGGGAGTTGGCGAGCAGGTGGCTGGTGGTGGCGACGGGCGAGAACGCGGAGCCCGTGGTGCCGGAGTTCCCGGGCATGGAGCGATTTCAAGGCCGCGTCGTCCACACCTGCGCTTACAAGTCCGGCGCCTACTTCGTGGGGGAGAAGGTCCTGGTCGTGGGCTGCGGGAATTCCGGCATGGAGGTGAGCTTGGACCTCTGCCGCCACAGCGCCAAACCTTACATGGTCGTCAGGAACACCGTAAGCTTTGCTCTCCCTATATATCTCTCTTCCTCCTGACGATCGATCAATTAGTTCGAATGTGAAGCTGGTGGTGCTTTCTCCAGGTTCATGTGCTGCCGCGGGAGATGATGGGGATGTCGACGTTCGGAGTGACAATGGCGCTCCTGCGGTGGCTGCCCCTGCGGCTGGTGGACCAGTTTTTGTGCACGGTGGCCCATCTCATGCTCGGCGACACTGACAGGCTCGGCCTCCGAAGGCCTAAGACAGGCCCCATCGCCCTCAAAAACCTCACTGGCAAGACCCCGGTCCTCGACGTGGGCGCCCTTGCCCAAATCAAAAGCGGTAGCATTAAGGTGCTTAACTGCTCATGAATTTCTCACCAACCCTCGTTAAATCCACCAATGAACTGCTGTTAATTAAACTGTCGTCGCTGTTAAGGTGACGCGAGGTGTGAAGGAGATCACTCGGAGGGGAGCCAAGTTCGTGGATGGAACAGAGGAACAGTTCGACTCGGTTGTCCTGGCCACGGGTTACAGGAGCAACGTGCCTTCGTGGCTCAAGGTGCATTGGATCCCGTTGTTTTCCTTACTTTCTGTTTTACCCCCTGTTTTGTAGGCACTAGCTCATGGTGCAAACTAGATCATAGCTTCCCTTTAATTGCATTGGGTGCGCTACAAATGATTAACAGTGGCGAATGTAGTGTTCTTCCTGTTCATGGGTCTCGTCAGTGGATCACCCACCTAAGCTATAGCTAGGAAGAGATCGAATAGAGGCGTGGCCTTGTGTTCATTAGTGTTCTACTCGTACCATGCACGTAGATAACATGAGTAATTAAATTAAAGTTCAAATTTTTGCATGCATCCACTGGGCGGCGATTGAGGAGCCTATGCATTGTTTAATATGGCAGGGTGGTCAGAGTCTGTTCGCCGAGGAGGGCATGGCCAAGGATCCTTTCCCTGGCGGATGGAAAGGCCAGGATGGACTCTACTGCGTCGGCTTCACCAAGCGTGGCCTTCTCGGTGCCGCCCATGACGCTCGCAATATCGCCAGGGACATCCTTCTCCGCTGGAATAAGCATAAGGACTCGTGATCGGAAGCAAGCAATTAAACGCAAGGGCAATCGATCGACTGCATGCTATTCCTCTCTTCTTGTACATCGCCCATTTTGCCTCGGGTTTAATTTTCTTCCTCCCGCCTCAGACTGTGGTGGACCATATGTAAAATTTCACATTTGGGTATAGAATGGAGAAAGTCTGCTCTTTACTGTTAACCCCTTTTTCTGGTCAAACCAGTGCTCTGACTGCGATTAATGGAAGCAAAATTCTCACTTGTCCTGAACAATTTCTACTATGCATAGGGCCATTACCGTTCTGCTCACCTTCTAAACCATCAGCAGCAGTGAGCTCTGTCTACTTAGTCAGCATGCAGAGCAGGGCTCGGGACGGCAGGCATAACTTCTCAAAAACATCTGCTAAATATAAATGCCTCGAATCAAGAAGTCGTTGGTGATCCTGTATCGTTGAGTAAATGCTGGAATCAATGTGCTTTAAGCAAAAGGCGTACCGCTGCATGGGCATCAATGATGAGGACCTAATCGTTGAAGCAGCTGTGGCTACAGCAAAATATTATACACGTCTAAGGGAAGAGCATAGGGACTAGGGCTCCCAGGTCCACTTAATGCGTCCTTCCAAGCCTTTGTGTCCCGTCTCTCCCTCAGAAATTTAAAGGGACAATGATGGGGGTGACGTCTGCATTCTTTCAGCATCCTTGCAGGCACGCATGCATGCGTACGTATAAGAATGAATGCAGTGACGCTGAGGTGACCTTGGAGTACAAAATTGCAAGTAAGCGTAGGCACGTAAGTCTGCGTCTCCTCCATGCGTACAAAGGGCAAAAAAAAAAAAAAAAAACTGTAAAAGGATGAGCAGCAGAGAGTGTGGAGGAGATCGCATCACTTTCGGCTGCAAGGGAAGTCACTTTAGTCAGTAGTCCAGGGTCACGCGTACAGTGCCCATGAGGACAGAGGGGGCAGATGACGTCATGGTGTAAGTAATTTAACTGAATTGATTTTACTTTTTTTTAAAAAAAAATTTATCTCACGGCCTACTTGTAAGCCCACCGATCAAACGTAAGCTCGCGACTTACTCATGGGCCCACAGGCCGCCGTGAGATGAAACTTGCAGCTTACTCACGGTCCGGGGGATCACCTGAACAATATTCCTAATTGTAAGCTGGTGGCTTGCTCGCGAGCCCACTGTGAGCCCGTGTCCAACTTGAATCCCGAAGCTGGGGGCGGCTCTCTGAGATCGACTTCTCCGGGATCGCTCCGGCGGATGGAGGATCGCCCGCCTGGCCCGCCGCAGGCCGCTTCGAGTCCGTGTTCGACTGCAGATCTGCTCACCTAGGTTCGCGGGCCTCTCCGTCACGGCGCATCCGACGCCGCCACCGTCGAGCACTTTTCCAGCCTAATGCGCGTACCCTGATGGAAACCTTGGCCGGAGGTGTAGAATGGAGACGGTCAAGCCTAGCTCACCGGCCTCCTCTTTCGACATGGCCGAATATCTTCTCCTTTTTCTGGAATATATACAGGTCTCCTATTTCATTTTATGAGCTAAATAAAAATAAAATAAGAATTTCAAAACAAAAAAAATGTTGTTTTTCGGTATATGTCTAAATAATCACTGATGGCCTAATTAAATTCAATTATAAAATATTTTGTAAATGAAGAGTATTTTTTTTTTGAGGAATTGTGTCTGGTAATTTTTAATTAACATATGCGTTTTTAGTAACCGAGATTGTGTCGGAGAGAACACATCAATCGGCTACAAGGTATTTTTGGTGCGTATTTAACGATTTAATTCATTAAATGCAAGATAGTTGGGCTCATTTATTGATCGGGTTTTGTATAACCACTAACAACGGCGATTTAAGTTTTAATTATTTTATAATATTTGGACTCGTTGATTGATTGCTTTGCTATGGTCATGTTTAATTTCCATTTACGTGCGTAATCTTATCGAACAAACAAAAAAAACAGAAGTCAATTTGCTCAAATATTCAACAAGAGAGACGTAGAGAGGAAGGGAAAAAAAACATTGAACTGACTTTTGTACAACTTATTTCTATTAATTTTTAATGTTTTTAAAATACTCATTCAGTCCTTCTAAATTATCATATATGATATTTATTTTATTTAGTAATTAATTATTAATAATAATACCATAAAAAATTCGTTTCTATTTTATTTTGTAAAAAAAAAACCGAAATTATTATTTTTAAATAAAAAAAAAATTGTTGCGAATGGGCTTGCTACGACTACCGCTACGACACTGCGCTGATCAGATTCCCCCGTTGTCTCTTCACTTTACTCCACGCTCCTTTTCGTTCGTCTTGATCTCGCCCAGTCAATTTAGGGTGGCCGACGCCTCCCTCTCCTTCCCTTCATTTGTTTACCCCACGCCAGATTCTTGCTTATCTGGGTTGTTTATTCGCTCCACTGCCAATCATTCGCCAATTTGATCTTCTGCCCTTTTGGTCGCGGTTCCTCGTTCCCGATTGCTGATTTTTCGCCGGCTGGAAGGGGCGGATCTTTGGAGCGCCTTGATGTTGTGCTGAGTTGCTTGCTTGCTTGGACATGGGATTGGTGCCCAAGGTGGCGCAGCTGGCCTCGTGGGAGGGGTCCAAGGAGGGGAGTGCGAAGAAGACGAGGCGGAAGAAGAGCAAGGGCAGCAGTAGCGGCAACGGCGAGGGAACGGGTTGCTGGATGAAGTTTCGGTTGATGGGGGGCTGCGTCCCTTCCAGTTCCAGAGCCAAGGTGGATACTTCCATCAGCAGCGTTGCTACTCAGTGCGGTAATCTATCCCTACTTCTTCAGCTTATCTTCCACTTGGCCGCTCAGTGGCCTTTCTGTGGTTATCAGAGTCGTGCTCGTGCGTGATGGTTGTAGTCGTCGTAATGGGTAGATAGTTTCCCTTTACTTTAGCACCTTATCCTTTCCCCCCTCTAGTATCTAGTGTCTTTTGTTTTTGGAATCTGGTAGTCACTATCATAGTAATTTTATTTCGATGGAAGTATTCTGGGACTAGTATTGCCTCATATCGGAAGAGGTTTAGTCGTATGCTTAGATACAGATTATTTGCTTGGCAAAATGCCCATTGCCCAGCTCCATGACGAGATATTGCTGCTAATGCAGGGTGATGGAAAAGATCAATGAATTCACCCTTAGAATTGCAATATTCAAGCAAATATGAATTCTTAACTCAAAACCTGGTCAACTCATAAAGTAGAAATCTTGCATTAGAAGTAACGTTACACTTAGTTGGTTATGACAGTGATCAACCAATTACAGAAAACATTGGATTATTTTAACTCCGTGTTCTTAGGAAACCAGTGTCTGTATCATTTCCGTTATCTGGTTGCTTCATATGCTAAATCTGTTGTGCTAATTACTTGTCTGATTGAAAATATTTTCCTTATAAATTTGCCTCTTTATTTGAAGAAATTAACATAATATTAATGATATTCACCATGTTGAAGTGTGGCCAAAGAATAAACTTAAAATTTAGTGTTGGTGTTGGTTATTTAAGTGTTGTACAGTTGACATAAATTTTTAATTTTTTTTTTCTTTATATATTCAGTGGTTGCTTGTTTTAAATTTCACGATGCCACTAAGCTGCTCTCTGAATTTGTTGATCTTCTCAATTTAAGATATGAATTGTTACATTCCATTATTTTCCTAAATTGATCGATAACCAGCATATTTAATGTGGGTTTGCAGAAAGCAAGTCTACTAATGATGGTAGTAGGGATCAGCCAGTTGCTCCAATAGCATCTGGTTCTACGACCACGAGTAATGCTGAAAGTAATTCATTTCTGTCAAAAGTTGGGGAGGAGCTTAAGGTTGCAACTCAACTGCGGAAATTCACTTTCAATGAGCTCAAATCTGCAACAAGAAACTTCAGACCTGAAAGTCTTCTTGGAGAGGGAGGATTTGGTTGTGTCTTCAAAGGATGGATCGAGGAGAATGGAACTGCTCCTGTGAAACCTGGTACGGGACTTACTGTTGCTGTCAAAACCCTTAACCATGATGGACTTCAAGGGCATAAAGAATGGCTGGTACGTGGTCTTAGAAGTGATAGTTTTTAGTTTTTTGAATTGGTTATCAATACTGAATTTACAGTATATCTGTTGGATATTTGTGATGATTCCTATCATTTATCTCCAGGCTGAAGTTAATTATCTTGGTCAACTTCAACATCCAAATTTGGTAAAGTTGATCGGTTATTGCATTGAAGACGATCAAAGACTGCTGGTGTATGAGTTTATGCCTCGTGGAAGTTTGGAAAACCATCTATTCAGAAGTATGAATCGCGTCATGCATTTATTTGTTATTCCATTATATTCCATAACAGATCCTAAATATCATTGGAACCATAGTGTGTTAACTATCAATTTTCTCCCCTTGTTTATCATACCATAAGTTGTTGCTTTGGCGCAACGGTAAAATTGTTGCTTTGTGACCACAAGGTCATGGGTTCGAATCTTAGAAATAACGTCTTGCTTTTGCAAGTAAGACTGCGTACAATGGATCCTTTCCCGGGCTGCCCTTTTTTGTTTATCATACCATAACAAGCTTTAACGTCTGTTACTTATTTTATCTTAATCTTAACCAAATATATGATGTTTGCACTTGCAGCAGCAAACTTAGCCTATGTTGCTTCTATAATTTTCAAATATGAAGACCATACCCCATGTTTTATTTGCAATTGATCCTATCTTATGGAGTTTTCAAATATGAAGACACATTCATTATCTTTCTTTTCCCTCAGACAAACTTCATCAATGCTGTGAAAGTAGTCTATTTTTCACACGAGTCCAACAACTTTGAAAAATCTCAATGATGTGGAATTTCTGTAAGGATATTTATAGTTACTAGAACTAATTGATATTTTCTACTCAATCGTCTATTAGAGAAGTATTTGATTAATTCAAATTTTCCTAAGGAAATCAACTTTATGTTGCCTAATCTCTTATTGTCCATGGCATACATAGGAAATTTTCCTGACGAGCTACCATTATTAGTTCATACCCAATTTACCATTGTATTGCATAGTTCTTTCTCTAGTCTTTTATGTACTTATGTCATTTGTTTCACTAATGTTTTACATTGTTAATCCAGTCTTATACAACACCTGAACCCTGTAGATTGTCAAGCTTCTATTCATTTATTAATGTTTGGTTCAAATGCTATGTAGCTTTTTTGTTTATTCTTTCTTCAATAGGAACACTTCCTCTGCCATGGTCTGTAAGAATGAAAATTGCATTCGGAGCAGCAAAGGGTCTTGCTTTTCTTCATGAGGAAGCTGAAAGGCCAGTGATATATCGGGATTTCAAATCATCAAATGTCTTGCTAGATGTGGTAGGTAACAAATACTATATCTTTCACTTCAGTATCTGTTTATTTCTGAAATTCCAAGCGTTCAGGATTACAATGCTAAGCTGTCAGACTTTGGACTCGCTAAAGATGCTCCTGAAGGTGATAAAACTCATGTGTCTACTCGAGTGATGGGTACATATGGATATGCAGCACCCGAATATGTTATGACAGGTGCACTATTGATCTGCTTCTCTAAATGAAATTTTGAGTTGATTTCTTTGCAGTTTTCTATGCATATGAGATCATTGGTTATATCATGAAAGGATCCATGGCTATTTTCTGTAATTTCTTTTTCTCATTTTTGCAACATTTTTCCTCTTTTTTAAATTCTGTCTCTCTTAAGCAAGTTATATCCAAACCATACTTCAATGTATTCTTCTATCTCACGGTGAAAATGTAATTCATTTTTGATGACCACAAAGTTGTCTGAACTTAAAGTGTATTAGAGTTTCTGCCTAAAAATAAATGAGCAAGTGGAGAACACACTGGTTAGGCCTGTGCTGGTTCTGCATATATGTTGAACATTCGCCAGAACTTGGAGAGGGCCGTCAATATTCAGATTAAAGTTTATATTTCTCTACCGGAATGATACTGTTGCGTATTCTATAGCATACACATTATCTTCCTTGGGTCCTATTCAAGAAAGTTATAACCATAAGTTCATTACTTCTACCTGTTGGGTTCATCATATTTTACCTTTGTTGAGGCTCCCTATTTCCCTTTCTTGTAAAGATATCTTCTCTTTCTAGAGATGCTCCTATGTTTTCCACTATGGGGTTTGATGCCAATGGAATGACTACAGCAAGAACTGAGTTACTGGAAGTTACTTTTTGAGGTCTCTCCTTACTGTATCCCTTTTAATTGTTAGAAACTTAGAATAATTATCTATTGTGTTGCTACGTTGTTAAACCCATGGTTAGGCCAGCCATTCCAACTGTTGACCCATGTGTAAGATTTTCACAAGTTGTGGAACAAGTTCTCAGTTTTCTTATTTACTGGTTTAAGAGAAGTTTCCTATGGTTTCCTCAACCCACGTGTCGGTAATCTTAGTTTACTTATCATATTAACATCCATGTTTTTTCCTTAGTTGATTTTGAAACTAAATATTCATGAATGCAAACATGTAACGGTGTTATTTCCCTCCTAGTAATCTTTTTTGATTCATCAATACTTTAACCTGTAAAGTTAGGGATGTCAAACATTTGGAAACACAAAAACCAACCTAACACTATTGCTCTACCCTAATTTGGGATTTTGGGATTAGAACTGGTGTCTCAGGTCTTTATTTCCTTAGGCATTTTGGTTTGGTTGGTTTTTGCCTGAAAACCAACCTATCTTGATAAACTAGGATATCTTTTCTCCTAATATATCTCCAATCGTTTTTCATAGAATAAAGATAAACTTAAAAAGAAATCAACACCACTAATTTGAGCAAATGATATAATTATTTAGACAGCCAACAAATTGTCTGGTTGCAAATCATTTTTTAACTCAAAGGTAGCCGTTCATTTAGGTTACAGTCGTATTGAACTGAGCTAGAATTACTTAAGCTTTACTATCATTGTACGCATCTCAGGGCATTTGACATCAAAGAGTGACGTCTACAGCTTTGGAGTGGTGCTGCTTGAAATGATGACAGGCAAAAGGTCAATGGACAAGAACAGGCCAAACGGAGAGCACAATCTTGTGGAGTGGGCACGCCCACACCTTGGGGAAAGGCGTCGATTTTATAGACTTATAGATCCTCGCTTGGAGGGTAATTTCTCCATCAAAGGTGCACAGAAAGTATCCCAACTTGCACAAGCATGTCTCAGTCGGGATCCCAAAGCAAGGCCACTCATGAGTGATGTTGTTGAAGCCCTCAGACCAATAATCAACCTTAAAGACCTGGCAAGTTCATCTTACTTCTACCAGACTATGCAAACAGAACGTTCAATGACACATTCCAATAGTCTGGGTTCTAGAAATGGATTGAAACCACAAGGCTCCTTTGGAAGCCACGCACAACAGCCAACAAGGAGCCTTTCACAAGGTGCACATGCTTCCCCATATCGCCAGTCTCCAAAGCCCAATGTCAGATGACCATCGGCGTATGAATTATCATTTCTACTCAGGGATTTAAAAGGTTTAGCTTGCCAGATTAACAGCTTTGTATTGTTGATGATTCATCTGTGCCAGTCCAATGGGGCTTTCTGTGGATACAAGATTATGGGATGTGGGCAGTTTTATTGGTGTCACCATTTGATAGCTATGAGTCTCTTAAAATGTAACTGTGATGAATATTTATTTACGAGTCGCCGTCTGTTTGGCCCATTGTTGGCATGCCTATCATATGGTTAAATCGATGTGAATGAAGCCAAATCTCAAGTACTTGGTGTTCCAAGCTATTTCACACAGTTCAAGTGCCAGAGGAGAAGGTCGGGAAGTGTCCTAGGAAAGGATACTTGTCATATCTGAGAAAAGTAACGCATACACAGTAGGGGATAGGGGTGCAAATGAGCTGAGCTCTAGTTTGGGTCAGCTTAAGCTTGAGAAAATTAAAGAGACTTGAGCTTGAGCGAGTTGGTGAATTTGAGCTCGAGCTGGGCTATCTAATCATGCGCTCGAGCTCGCTTCAACCATTAGCAAATCCAATGAAACCTTTAACCATAAATACCTTCACAACTTATTATTTGTCCCCATGGGTTTAGCTGGAGTGGTTAGTGCTTGGAAGCTTGCCACTTAAGCGTGTGGGTTCGAACCTCGGGGTAATCAAAGTGTAATTTCTTGGTCCCTGTATATCTCTTCTCACTGCGCACTAGCTTCTTCAGTTATCATGATTTATCTCTTTTATGTTGGTCTTTTGCCATTTCACAACTTATTATTTAGTTCTAAAGTAGTAATTATTTTAAATATTAAAATATTAAATTAGTCTGGCTCGAACAAGTTCGATGAGCCATCAAGTCAGTATTAAATGAGCTCAAGATCAGCTTGATGAGCCATCGAGTCAGTATTAAATGGGCTTGAGATTGACTCGATTATTAAATGAGCCGGCTCGAGTCGAGTTTTGATCGAACCGCTTACGAATGACTTGACTCATTTTTACCCCTAGTTAGGAATGAAACAAAAGGTGTATCATCGTACTTTGATTACTTTGATAATTATTAGTATTAATTTATCTGATTTTTTCGTTCTACTTCTCCAGTTAAACCTAATCTTTTACTCTCTTTTCTTACTCATTTGTATATACGTTCTCTCTTTTCTTTTCTCCAATTAATTTTTTCCCCCCGCTTTTATCTATCCCATGAAAGTTTAATCCTGGAACATCTATAGGGAGTCCGAAATAAGTAATAAAGGGTATCTTTGGAGTCCTTATAACCTTAGAAACTCATATGATTTGAAATGGATACAATCTGAGTTCTCAAGGTCGATTAATGAATTTTGATCGAAATCCACTAATGAATCTAGGTTATTTGATTTCTATAAACTTGTACTCATTCGATAGAATTGAATGAGAGAAAGATAGATATGATGTCAAATTTTGATTCCGATCAAGGAATACTGTGTGCATGGTATGTTGAGCATATGAAGCCCAATGTGGTCATGATGTCTCCACACTAGGTCCCTGTTGGGCCTTATTTGCTCTCAAATCAAGCCCAACGAATCCTAGTCTCCCCACAGGCCACACCATGTGGCAAAGGTGATTCGCTCGCCCACGGTGCCCCCGCCAACCTGTCGCTAGGTCAACACGAAGGAGGTAAATCACGGGTGGCTACTAGCCATTAGTGCAGGTGGCCAAGACACGGGGGAAGACATGCTCGGACATGTCGAGTTTCGACCTTAAAACCTCATGTGACAATACCCCATATCTTAACTACCGCACTGTCCCGAGGGAACTAATCTCCCTATACCAAAGCTAGCCTTGGGCTGCACAGGGCATAAACATATAAGGACCCATTTTTAAATATATATATTATTCTATCTAAAATTAAGTATGTTTTTTTCTTATTTCCTCGTCGAAGCCCTATCTCTCTCGCTGACTCACACTCACGATTCTCCTCGCCGAAGGCCCGAAGCCCTCCCTCGTCGCGACGACTACAAGCCCTCTCTCAAAGGTACCCTCCATTGGCGAGACGAGCACTCTCTGGCTCTCTCTTCCCTTGTTCATGTCCTCTGCTGTGCCTTGCCCTTCCTCCCTGTGATGAAACTCCCTTGTTGGTAAATGCTCATGCTTTTCATTTTAATCATGTTTTATTTCTGTACAAATTGACTGAGTATCAAAGATATTAGATAGATACGACTAATTATTTTCTTTAGATTTTGCTCTGCATTCTTTGCCTTACTGAAAAAGACAGGCAAAAGAGCTTGCTAGAACGAACACAAGAATATTCTATAGTTATACCAAACTTTTTATATTTTTTTAGACACAATATGTCTTGCTACTTCGTTCCTTCAAATAACAACTACAGTAGCAATGCATCATGTCTGTGTTCATGCAATGGAGATAGTAATGGCTTGCTAGGAACTTGAACAATCACTGTAGAGCCTTATAGGTCAACTTCATCTCCTTGTTTTTTTTTAAAATTTGCCACTAACTCGTCTTAGCTAATTTAAGATGTTAAACTTTATATTATAAGAAAATGTGTTCATAGTCATAGGAATTAAGTGAGTCAACTACTCTAAACCTATGATAAAATATAAAAAGAACTCTACTTATGAAATATTAGGAAGTAATGCAGAATAAATTGATATTAAACTTTGCAATATTATTGAAAACAAAATAGTCTACAGACAAATGTCTATGAGAACCTATGAAAAAACATTTGCCATTAGAGATCTTTGTTCCTTATGGCAAATGTCTTTTCTAAGGTTCTCATAGACATTTGTCTGTAGACTATTTTGTTTTCAATAATATTGCAAAGTTTAATATCAATTTATTCTGCATTACTTCCTAATATTTCATAAGTAGAGTTCTTTTTATATTTCATCATAGGTTTAGAGTAGTTGACCCACTTAATTCCTATTTCATACCTTAGCTTTGTTTCATTTTCCCTTGAGTAAATGGGAAGTAATGCCATAACTCAGGCCCCAATGAAAGGTTGAAGTTTGATTCAAATCTTAATATATAACAAAGAAAGTGTCTAACCCCTATCATTTGTATAAGCATTAATTTAATCATTAATTAATTCTATAGTTAAATAAGTTGAATTAATTAAATTAAAAAAATCATAAAATTTTAATTAATATAATTAAAAGTGATTAAAGATGTTTTGATATTATTTCTAATATAATTATTACAAAATCAGATCACTATTTTCAAGTGCAACCATAGACCCGAATGCTTAAGCTCAAACCACTCATCTAAACTTTATGAACTCTATTTAATATTTCACCTCTCTTGGTACCAATTGACACACTCGATTTAGATGAGAAATAAATTTTTAAACTCAACTATTAATAAAAAATTCTTATACACAAGTTAACTTTAGTTCACTTGTCTAAGCTCAAAAACTCTCTTTATTTCTTAATTCATTGTATTGAGACTAAATTAAGGTATCATAATAGTACCTTGCATAGAGGTTTAGAAGAGAATAAGATTCATGCATAGATAATTGATATTAAAATAACTTATCATATTAATGAAAAATAAATCAGTGTGCTATTTTACCTGTTGTTAACTGCCTAGCCCAATAATTCTAATGTGCCTATTAATTGTGTGCCTAGGCATAATAAACTCATGTGTGATTTAAGGCCATAAATAACCTTATTTTCTAATTTTGCACACCAGTAAATCTTGCTTTATGGTTTGCAAGAGATATTAATTTGAAATTGATATGGTTTGGACTTTCTATTCACTAGAGCTTAGAGAACACGTTGAGGTGTTTTGGAGGATGTAGGATATTAGATTTGTTTTAGAGAGGAAGATTTGCTTCTCGAAGAATTTACTATTGGTGTTAGGGACACTCTAAGGTAAAAGGTTAAGGATGAAGGGTAAGAGAGCTTTAATGTAAGGAACGGACATCACATATCTAACATTTATTATAGATTTATTTTGTAATATTAAATTTTGATTTGTTTAGTGAAGTAGGATGTAATATTAAATTTTGAATATACTTTATGATGGATAATGTAAAAGTTTCTTTTTGAAATTAAGAAGCAGTGCTCGGAAGATAAAATTGGGGTATAATTTATAATTTCGCCCAAAGCCTTTTAAACAATAAGGACCGGCTCTACACTACACCATACACCTAGTGTTCCTTGATTAGAACCAAATTTGACACCATATCTATTTTCTCTCACTCAACTCTACCTGATGAGTGTAAGTTTGCAAAAATCCAAATAGTTTAGGTTCATATGAAGATTTCGGTCAAAATATCGATCTAGAGAGTTCAAATTACATTCATTTATGGTCCTATGAGTTTCTGAGGTTACAAGAAGTCCAAAGTTATCATCCATTACTTATTTTGAGTTCAGTATTATGTTAACTTTTAGCTAGAATGCTTGTGTCTGGTTTCCTAGAGACCAGGACCACATTGGATCTAATCTGAGAGCAAATCAAGCCCCAACGTGAGCTTGGTGTAGGGAGACTAGGCACAACATGGGCTTGGTGTTTGGGGGGAGGGGGGGGTCCTAGTCTCCTTACACCATGCCCACAATGTTCCTCGATCAAAATTAAGGGTTAGCACTATAAAATTAAGTATATTATTTCCTTGTGAAGCAATCCGAGCTATTTCTAAAGGAAAATGAGTTTTAAAGTCTTCCCAAGCTGCCCTAGCAACGTCTCCTAAGTAATTTTCTCCTACTCGAATCATGGCTTCTCCTGATTCGATATCCATTTCATGTTTAGCTTGATAGTCTCTTTTTACAGATACTATCCATTGTTCTAAGTATGTATCGTATAATTGTGGATCACATTCCGTAATATTAAGTAAGACAGCATCTTTTCCAAAGAAAGTCATTTCTGGAGGTCTACGTTTTCCAGTAGTTCTTACTAAAGGATTATTATTAGTATAAGGAACTATTCTAGTTCTAGGGGGATGACCTTGTCCATAATCCATGGTTTTCATAGTACTTTCTGGTAATCTAACGTCATATGGTTTTGAAGTAGCTGAGGATTCAGCAGGATTCATAAATTGTATTGGTCCTTCTTTTCTAGTTTGGATGAGTTTTAAATGTTTTTGATAAAGTTTTTCAAGTATTTGTTTCTGTTGTTCTAAATGTGTTCTAACTGAGATAGTTTGCGTTTGATACATTAGGTTTAAATGAGGTACTGATTCTTCTTCTATTTCTATTTCAGGTACCATTGAAGTAGGTTGATATCCAGAGAAACGTACAGAAAGTTTATTATTACTATCTTTATACATTAAAGATGTAGTAGGTTTAAGTGTAGCATCATGATTTTGTAAATTAATATTCCATTCTAAACCTGCTAAGGTTTCAGAAGTGTATTCTCTTGGTTTTAAAAAGTATATTCCTTTTGTGGTTAAAGCTTCTATCATATCAGTAACTGAGATTTTAAAATGATTATGCATATGGTTCATTATTTTTCCTAGGAAAATAATATCAAGTTGCAGATTATCTCCTTGAAATTGACCATATCCTTTGGCTTGGACATGTATTTGGATATGTTTGACAAAATCACGAATAGTCATATTAAAATTAGGGCATAAATAAGTTATACCTAAGTTTGCATTCATATCTACTTCTATTAATCCTATAATAGCTTTCTCTGTATCAGAGAAACGTGTATCATGTAAACTTTTCCTCCTAGTTTGGCTCGAGTTAATCCTCTGAGTCCAAACACAATAAGACCAAGATGTATATAATTATGTTTTCTAAGATAAAGACTTTTAGCAGCCTCTTCTGTCATGAGACCAAGTTTTACTTCACTTCCATCAGGAAGGTGAAGAGCTTCTTGTCTATGATGTCTATAGACAGAAGTAGAAAAGTTTAAAATTCCTTGACTATAAAGTTTCTTGGGATTTAAAGCATTTAATTGTTCATTAGAAAAGATAGTTAAATCTTTATCTACGTCTATTACTTCTTCTAACCTAAGAGGACCTAAAGATGAAGTGCTATTTCATTTAGTAATAGTATCTAACCAAGAAGAGGAAGTATTAGCTTCCATAGATCTAACAGATCTAGAAGTACCAGAGAATGGTTCAGTTTTAGTCAGACTCATTGGGTTTATAGGTTAAAAATTTAGAAGTAACTGGTGGTGTTTTTGGAATAATTTTTCCTAAAGACAGATTACTAAGATCTTTAGTAAGTTTTGAAAAAGCTTCTTGAACTTCACTAGATCTTACAGAACTCGTTAAGTTATTATCTACTTGTAATAATTTAGCTTCTATTACAGTAAGGCGATAATGAAGGGAAGTAAGCAGAGCAAGTATAATATTATTCTGTTGTATTTGAATTTGATCACCTTTTCCAAGAAGATTAATATTGCAATACCCGTCTTCTTTTGTAACAGAAAATTGTTTAGTATAATCTAAAGCATCTTCATAATGTGTATTTTCATATTTCAATTTGTTCATTTATATTTAAGTTCTTCTAATAGAGTAAGTATTTTATCTAATTTATCGTTTAATTGAGTTCTATTACTTACTATTAAATCTTTTGATTGTGAAAGTACTTGTTGAGTTTCTGTCTCAGATACAGATTTTATATGTCTTGATTGTTTTAGATAATCAAGATTACGTAGAGCTTCAGCTACAACCTTTTGTAGTTGAAGAGATATAGTAAGAAGATGTTCTATCTTATATATTAAAGTTTGTTGATGATTTTCTACAGAAAGAGCAAAGCTTAAAAGTAGATCAGTTAAAGTATTTAAGTGAGGTGAATCAGAGTGTAACAGATGACCAAGTTGTTTACTTCTAACATAACAAATATGTTTATTATGATCTAGAGTTATGATATTTCTAGGTTGTAAAGCAAGATCTAAATAGTCAAGATTTTTACTGGAAGATGTGCTCATAAAAAGAACCAGAGAACGTCTGGCTCTGATACCAAATATTTTTCTTCAATTAATTAAAATTCAAGCTTCAATTTAAAGGTTTTTTTTTTAACCAAAACTTATAACTAAAACTTATAAGGCGTAGTTGGCTGTTGAAATTAAAGAACTCACTCTAAACCTTTAGTAATTAACTGTTGTTTAAACTCACCAGTGAGCCTCACCTAGTAGAGAGCCTCTAGAGTTGTTAGATAGTTCTTGGTTTCTTACCCCGGCTCTTCAGGTCTTACATGCAATGTTTGCTTGCCTTACTTAGCCAGCACAGGTTTTACAAAACCAAAAAAACTATACTCTGTCTTCTCTCTTAGCTAGTTATAGATGAAAGCATCTGAGAAGGACTGAGGACTATTGTTTAAACAACAATTAAGAACAAAAAGGTTTAGAGAGAGAAGAGAACTACTCAGCCATAAAAGAAGAAACAGACTTATATTAGAAATATAAGATTTTACAGCACACTTTAGATTTACGAAAGAAGAAAACTTATAGACTGACTTGCTTACAGAGAGCTTACAGACTTGAGAATACAAATATTTGCTTCGATGCCTCATACAAGCAGAGAAGGCATCTATTTATAGAGAAGATAGAACAAACTAGAAGTGCTACGTGGAATATAGTATGAGGTAAGCACATAGGTCATATTTTATATGAAGTCATTGCTTTCGTCATCTGAAATTGCTGACATCATTGCGTTCATCATAACTTATATTTCCATCATGTTAATTAAATTTGCTTCTTCGACAGAGCCCATTGGGAGTGTTGTTGTAGTTGAAGCAATGGAAGGAGTCTTTTGTTTCAGCCATGCAGCATTTTTCTTTTGGTAAAATTGGCATAAATTTTGATGCTGAGTTGTATACTGGAAGGGAAAATGAACTGTGCCACATTTAGTAGGCCAGTAAATTTTTTCTGTAAATGTTTCTCCTGCCAATAGATATTCTGTAGGATCGTTATAAGGATCTCATAGCCAAGAACTCCCTTGAAGAGAAGCTCTCCAGTGTTTAAGTTGTTCAGACAAAGGTTTAGGTGAAAGCCATTCTTTGTCTGGATGAGAAGTGTAATCTTCAAATGCTGTTAACTGAATATTAAGACCTTGAACATCAAGTTTAATCAAATGTCTACCTGGTTCTGTTTGTGTAGGAAGCCATTCTGGAGGCGAGCTGTCAAAAGTAGCTAGAACAAAAGTTTCTCTTTCTTCTAACAAATGTTGAGTAAGTCGTCCAAGAGTTGGTGATAATAAAGGAATTGAATCTAATTCTTGTATCCAAACTTGATGTAATAAACCATAAGTCATTAGAGAATCTGGTGTAATAAGTCTTCCTCTGTAATTTCTTTGTTGAAATTTTTCAAGTTGTAAATTAGCTTGTCTGATTGAATATAACAATTGACATCTACAGCCTAACTCCATAGGCTGAGTACACTGGGGAAATTGATTAGTACAAGGAAATTTATCTGAGTATTCTTCAGTATAAGTAATCATAATACCCGTAGTAGGATTTTGATGAAACCAATTAAGTGCATCTGATAATTCCAAGAAAGTTTTGTAGGAGGATGTATCCCCTAGTATTCTTAAGTATAAAGTAATATCTTCTGGAAGTGCTGTTAAAGAAAAGAGATTATCTCTCTTCTTTTGTCCTTGAAGTATTTCCAAAGATTGGTAATTAAGAGGTTTAAGTGGTACTGATATGAGATCTGTAGCTTGCTGTTCTGTGGATGAAGAAGTAGCAGCCATCAAATAAGTCTTATCTTCTTGAAGTTTACTGTTATTAGTACGAGACTGAAGTGCTGGGCTGATAATAAAGTTTGGGCCTAATTTTTCTCTTAATAAGTCATAAGCTTCATTAAGTGAATAGAAGCCTTTATAAGAAGGTTTGTCTTCTTCTGGAAGTAGACTTTTAACTTCATCCCAAGTAGAGTAAAGACCAGCATATGGTCCTGAGAGGATTGCATAACAAGTATTGCAGATACTGGGAGTTTGGACAAAGACAAATTCAGGATTAGGAGGTGGTTCCTCTGTAAGAGGACTTTTCCCTTTATCTAAATAAGGATCCTGAAAATAAGAAGAAGGACTTGGTTCATCAGGAGGATATGTGCCTTCTTTTAATAAGGTTAACTCTGTTTCTATTAGATTAAGTCTAGTTTCTAAAATAGAAACACGAGATTCTAATAAGGTATTTCGTGTACTTTTTCTAACATGTTGTGTAGGTGGGATACTAATTTGAAAAAGAGTATTAAGACATAAATTACAGCATTGTTTATGGCATAGCTTACAAGTGTCTCTTTGTTGTAGAGAAGGATAATAACTACAAGCAAAACAGGGAATATGATCAGATCCCTATTTCAGTTGCCAATCATGAGTACAAGTTCTTTGATCAGATCTAAGGTCAGTAAGATTTTGTGGAATGAAATGATGATACATAAGATTTAATTGTTGAAATTCTTACAGGATATCAACAAATAAGGGATCTGACAAGTACTCGTCCTCATCAGCAGAGTCAGATGTATAAGGAGTATCTAAGAAAGAGTTGATTAAAGAATAATCTTTTGGTACTGGAGTTGGTAGATCCTTAAGATCTAGTACAGATAATATAGAATAGATAGATGAGGTACTGGAGACATCATCTTGAATATCAATTAAATCTAAGTTTGTATTACCTACTACTTCAGCTTCTCTACTATATAAATTTTTCCTTTCAGGACAAGTTGAAGATAAATGTCCTGGTTTATGACAGGCAAAACAAGTAATAGTATTAGCATAAGTTTTCTTAGGCTTAAATTTTCTTACATGTTTTTCCTTATTTAAGAATGGTTTTTGTTCTTTGCTTTTCCTGAGATAATAGGTTTTCTTTGGTTTATATTTAGATTTAGGAGGAGGTAATCTTTTCTGTTGTTTATAATTTCTTTTTCTTGTTTGTTGTTGTTGAGTACCGTATTGTTGTGGAGTATAAATTTCACTACAAAATCCGTATTGTTGATTTTTAAGTTGTTTTTGAATTTGAATATAAGTACATTTGGTTTTAAGTGTTGTTAAGATATGTTGTATACGAACTCCAATATTATCATATAATGGAGGTACTTGTAAGTCAATCCAAGATTTATGAATTTCTTTTCCTAATTCTCCAGGTAATTTACTAAATAATCTTTCTCCTAGTTCAGGATTACAATAATTTCTTGATACTGTCGTACGTGCCAAAAAGTCATTACAAAAGGGTTTAATATAATTCCAGTTAAATAGTTGTAATTGTTCTAAATCTCTTATTGCTTCTTTTTGTCTAATATCTAAACCAGTATTAGCATCTCTTGCAGTTAATAATCTATGAATAGCATAGCAAAAAGAGAGCATTGATGATAGCTATCTTCTGACTAGATACTCCTGGTGAAGTAGGGATGTTCCAGATGTTATCAATTAAGCATTGCTGTACATTATCAAGTTGAGTTCTGTATGGAAAGTCAAAAGTATCTCCTTTGCGAGTGAATTGTGGAAGTTCCTGATTACCAAACTTCATAGTCTTTTGGTATCCATAAGTACGTACGCGTTTTTGAAAATCCATAACTGTCAATAGTAGTAATTAAGTAAGTAATCTAGACAAAGTATCAGCAAGAGAATTAGCACTACCTTTTATATGTTCCCAATGAATTTTAAGTCCCTTATGTAAAATAGCATCGGTAAATTTAAGCCATCTCTTAGATCCTAGACCTTTTCTAACTTCTTTTGTTTGCTGACTATATTTTACAATAACCTCACAATCCGTTCTAATAGTAATTTCAGGTTTATTGAAAATAAATAAGAAGAAAGCTTCTAAGCAGTATATTACTGCTAATAATTCGAAGTCTAGAGAAGTAAGTCTTTCTTTTTCTTTATATTTACCAGAAGCATATCTACACAATTGTTCAGATGTTTTAGAGTCATATTTAGAGCGTTTACTATATAGAACTCCTCCCCATCCTGTTTCACATCCATCTGTTTCAATGACTAAGTAATCTGTATCTAATGGTAAGGTTAACTGAGGTAACTGTTGTACCATTACTTTGATTTGTTTTACTAGATCAATATCTTGTTGATTAAAATAACGTTGCCCTGTTTGGGAAGTTTTATTATATAATGGGCCACTAATTTTACCAATATCCTTAAGATATGGCCTGGCATAATTGAGTAACCCTAAGAAAGATCTAAGGGTTTTAATATCTTCCATTTTGTTAGGAAAGTCTAAAATTTTACTAGTAATATGAGCTTGTAGAGTTATTTTCCCTTGTCCAATGAGACTTCCTAAAAATTCAATATAAGGAACAGCAAGTTTCATTTTTCTCCTGGATATACAATAAGTCCATGTTTTTCAAATAAATTGAAAACCATATGTAAGTGTGCATAATGTTCATCTTTTGTTTTGGAAAAGACTAAGACATCATCTATATAAACACAAGTAAATTCTGTAACTGGTCTAAAAATATCATCCATTTTACGTTGAAATATTTGAGGGGCTACTTTTAGGCCAAAGGGCATAACTAGCCACTCAAAGTGTCCTTCTGGACAAGAAAAGGTTGTCCAAGATATAGAGTCTGGATATATTTTGACTTGCCAAAAACCAGCTTTCATATCAAATTTTGAATACCATTTTGATTTTTGTATTTTATTTATAAGTTGGTCTTTATCAGGTATCTTATAGTCATCTTCATGGCAATTATCACTAAGTCTTTTATAATTAAATATCATTCTAGAATGTTCTCTCTTTTGTTCAGCTCCTTTATTAACAATAAAAGCTGGACTTCTATGTCTAGAATCAGACCGCTGTATGGCTTTTAAAGCCAGGAGTTGAGTAATATGCATTCTACATTCTTCAGTTTCCCAGTTTGAATATTTTAAATCCTGAGCTTTAATGGTTAAGTCAGGATTAATAATATTAAGTTTACAATAGACTTTATCTTTTTCCCAATATTTGGTTGGATTTTCTCCAATAATTTCAAGCTTTTCTAATCTAGAAATAACATTGTCCAGATTATCTCCTTACACCATGCCCACAATGTTCCTCGATCAAAATTAAGGTTTAGCACTATATCTATCTTTCTTTCACTCAATTCTACCGGGCGAGTGTAAATTTATAGAAATCCAAATAGTTTAGGTAGATTAGGTCAAAATCCACTGATCAAACTAAAGAGTTTAGATTGTATCCATTTCAAGTCTTGTGAAAAGAGTTTGAAGGTACTATTCATTACTTATTTTGGGCTCCCTAGACATATAAAGGAGGAAGAAAAAAAAAGTTTAATTGGAGGAAAGAGAAGAAAGATAGGAAAGTTTCATGCAAATGAGAGAGAAAAGAGAATAAAAAGTTAGGTTTGGCGGGAGAATAGAATAGAAAGATCATATAAATTAGTGTGCTCTTTGATAATTATGAAAGTATCGTGCGTCTTTTAGTCAATTCTCAACTGTGTACATTTTTTGGGCAATTCTCGAAAGTATTAAGTAGCATTCTGATAGGAAAGAGGAAACACGAGTGTCAGAGAAGGAGAATGAAACAACTATGCTACTCGAATACTAACTTAACTACACCTGCGACGCCAAGACGCCAAGAAGGAGAAGGCAGGGAGCGGAGAAAGGGAGAAGATAGAAGAACCCGCCCAAAAATGAGAAGCAGAAATGTCCAAGTAAACACATTAATCAAGGAAATGAGTGAGACGACGGATTATAAAGAAGGTAAAATAAAAGCCGATCGAAAATAATTATAAATCAATTCCATAAAAAAATAAAATAAAAATCAACGAAATAATGTATTTAAAATAATATATAATATATAATATCATGGTACATGGCCGAAAAGTCAATAATGAATCCAAGATGTAACAGCTAAGGACGTATAGTTTCATGATCGAAGGATCCAAGATTCGATCATCAAAATATTATTATTTAGGGTTAGCGTTCAAGTCATATATTTCCTATTGTATATTTATATTTATCTTCTTCTATATTTATGGGATCGATTTTAAGAGAGAACTGATGTGACGTTTTTTTTTTTTTTTTTGAAAAGTCAATAATTGATCTTGGGCATAAGTCGTAGGCTTATATTAATGATAAGGATCATGCTGTTGTTGACGCGGATGAAAGGTCAATAACTAAATTTATTTTCAACGCCAAAAATGAATATTTTATAAATTTTATATTATAAAATATATTAATTTTAATTAATCGATGATATTTTTAAGTTAACATTGATGTTTAGGTGCCCAATGTTAATCTTATAGGAGTATTGACCATAGCTTTAAATATTTTATATTATATGATAATTCTGTGTGCTATTGAATTAGAATACAACTTTTACCGAAACTTTTTTTCAGAAATACTCAAATTAAATACTCTACTTCCGAAATTATCAAATCATATCCAATATCTATTTTACCCCTTCATATTTTTCCAAAACTACTAATACTGATTCAGTTTTTTTTTTGTTGACTACATTTTTTTTTTTAAAAAAAAACTATTCAAAAAATCACTAAAAAGCTCAGTGTTCTAAGATATGATGTTAAATTTATATATATATATATATATATATATACATATATATATATATATATATATATATATATATATGAGAATATAGATATTTTTATATCCATGTTTCGACCCTACCGTGAAATGAAGTCCTATGTCTCTTGATTATATCTATATTCTCAAATATTAATTTAATATAATTAATGGCGTAGCCAGGTTGAACAATTATCTTGGGCTAAAAACGCTGGGCCCAGTAAAGCTCAGCCCAGTGTAGCCAGATTGAAGTCTAAAATTGTTGGGTTGCTTGTCTAGTTGTACTACCCTGGGCTAAAAACGCTGAGCCTAGTAAAGTCCAGCCCATCATAATCAAGTTGAGGACTAAAATTACTGGATTATTTGCTGAGCTACACTGGGCTGGAGCCCAGCAAAGCCCAGCCCTGTCTACGCCCTTGAATATAATATATTATGAATATTAATTTTTTTAACATAATGAGATTTCAAAACAGGAGTTTTAATAATGTAGCAATTGATTAAATTTATGGTTCATGATTACATAAACAAATTTAATATATTCCTAAACTGTAGCAATTGATTAAATTGTTTTTAAACAATGATTAAAAATATTATTCTTAATATATTATGTTAAATTGATATTTGAGGATATATATATATATATATAGCTATGAAAATTAGACTAATATAGTATTTAATTCTATATCATTCCAAACTTTCTAGATTCATTAGTCAATTTTGACCTAAATTAACTGATGTACGAGAGATTAGAATAATATGAAATCGAGTCTTATTATTTGTCATGTTCTTGATTATATTCATACCTTTAAACATCAATTTGGTATAATATTTTAAGAACATTAATTTTTTAAACATGAAATAAATTTTTAATCGTTAAAAAAAGTTTTAATCAATTGCCGCCCTATAGCAATCGATTAAAGTTATTTATGTAATCATGAATAATAATTTTAATTGATTGCTACAGTAATCCTCGATTAACTTTTTTCTTAAACGATTAAAATTTTGATTTGTATTTAAAAAATAATGCTCTTAATATACTATATCAAATTGATATTTAAGGATATGCATATAATCAAGAGAACTAGATAAACATATAAGATCTAATTTCACGTCATTCCGAACTATATATGTCAATTAGTAGATTTTGATCAATTTTCTAGTAAATTCAATTAATAGACCTAGAGAATTTGAAATAATATATGAAATCAGATTCTATATATCCTGATTATGTCCATTCTCTCAAATATCGATTTGACTCAATATATTAATTGAAGTGATTTTTTTAAGACAAATTAAATTTTTTAGATACATTTGTATTTATAAAATTACTGTTCTCAATATATTGTACTTAATTGATGTTTAAAAGTATATATATAATCAAGAAAATTAATCAAGCACATAAGAATTGGTTCTATGTTATTCCTATTTCTTAGGCCCATCAATTTTGGCTAAAATTGGCTGATGGACATAGAAAGTTCGGAATGATATGAAATTAAGTCATATGTGTTCATCCAGTTCTTCTAATTATATATATGTCTTCTAATATCAATTTGATATAATATATTTAGAGTAATAATTTTTTAAATATGAATTAAAATTTTAATTATTTAAAAAAATAATTTTAATTGATCACTGCAATTTAGCAATTAAATTAGCGATTAAATTTACTGTCCTGGATTACAAAAACAAATTTAAACGAGGGCCAAAATGTAGCAATCCATTAAAACCTTTTTTTATCATTAAAAATTTGATTTGTGTTTAAAATTTATTACTCTCAATATATTATGTCAAATTGATATTTGAGGGCATATATATAATCATGAGAATTAATGAATATATAAGATTTAGTTTCATATCATTAGCTTTCTAGGTCCGTTAACTAATTTTTATCAAAATCTACTAATGGATCTAGAGAAATCAAAATAATATGAAATCAAGTCATATTTGTTCGACTAATTCTCTTAATTATATATATACCTTTAAACATTAATTTAGCATAATAGAATAATATCAAACGTTTTTTTTTCAACAAATATATTTTGGAAAACAAGCAAATTAAATTACCCCGTCTCCACATTAGACAATAATATAATATTTTTCATAAATAAAAAATAAATTATTTTCTGATAAAAAAAGTGATTATTTTGATATTTATTATTATTGATCATGTACGAAAATTACAGAGATAATATGCTGGACATGGTGGCGTGATAGTTTACTCTTAAATGACCTCTTACTCCACCGAAAGCTTCCCTTCAACTCTGTGCACATGGAGACGTGAGCAAACAAAATGCCAACGTCTAGAAATAAGGAGGAGAGTCAGGCGAAGGCCCTCCACACTCAAGTCAGTACAAGTCTAAACAAGTGAATGAAGAACAATAGTGAATGTGTGCGAGAGTATGTTATAGATGTTCAGAGAACGTACCTTCATTACAGACAGGACTCTTCCTTTATATACCACCTCACATAACCTCCGCAATCATGAAATAGCGCAGAGTGTCAGAGTTTATTAGGTAAAGGAAAGTGTACATCCTAAGCAATGGGCCATAATTATCCAAGGAATCTTCCATTTACCCACATGTATATCTTTTTATTGTTTATAGCTTCTGTTATTGATGGGGTTGTTGAAGGAATATGCTATTATAAATGGTCGACTAATGGGAGACACGATGATCTCTGAAGAAGTTTTCAGAAGAATATTTTCTAACACGTATTTGTTATTCTGACAGGTTGTTAGAATTTTCTGATTATGCTGTCGGCTAAGTATGTCTAGGCCGGCCTATAAGGCCAACCGTCTTTATGTGGGTCCTTGTACTAAGATGTCTTGTTATGTATTGAGGCTATGTAGAAATCAGTTCAAGAAATAATATAATGTTTTGGATATGTTGGGAATCTGTTTGAGAATCCTATAAACCCATTTAGTTCTATTTTTAAACGGATATCCATAGGGTTGACTAGTAATCAGGTCGACTGGGTGTATGCAGAAAGGCTAATATAGAGGAGTTTGACCTGTAAGTACCTTGTGGAGGTTTAGATGTGATCAACCAAGTTAGAGTTAGGTCATGTTGTGCTTTGATGTCTTGTGTTTAAGTGTGTAGGAAATCATGAGCACAAGAAGTCGAGCGAAAGACGCGACTAGCGAGAAGGACAGCACGGGAGAGAGTCGATGGGTTCGGTACGTCCGAGGGACGAGGTGCTGCAGAAGAGTATGCTGGCAAACTAGAAGGAAGCCCGCGGTGGTTCCGAGGGACGAGAAGCCAGAGCGGAAGACTGCTCGAAAGTTGAAAAATGGGTTGGAGTGAGCCCTATTCCAAATGACCGAAATCACCCAAGCGAGCTGAGCCGGAGCGGAAGACCCGAACCTAAGCGAGCAGAACCAGAGCAGAAGGCCTGGACCGAGAAGTCAACAGGGAAGTTGACTTGGTCCAAGCGCTCGGACTGTCCGGACGCCCCGGGTGCTCATAATTGATATCCGATGCGACGCGGATAAAATTCTATCCATGTCCAAGTGCTTGGAACCATTCTAGGCACCTCGATCAGGGCTATAAATATAGCCCTAATCCCAAAAGCTAAAAACAATACTTGTAATCAATTCTTTTTTGTTTAGCTTTGTAATTGAGTGCTTCAACTACTGTAAGAGTCTTTTCTGTTGGTGCAATCTTAGGTCAAGGTTAACCTGGGTGACCCGACTCGAGTTGACCTGACTCAAGGTATATTTTGATGTTTGACAAGAATGGAGAAGTTGTACTTTGATGTTTGACAAGAATAGGAACTTGGGGGATTGTGGGTGCAACCTTTGGTCAAGGTTGACCCGGTTGACCCGACTCGAGTTGACCTGATTCTGGAAAAGTCCAAGTATGGAGACTTGGCACGGAAAAGTCCAAGCAGGGAGCTTGGCACGGGAAAAGTCCAAGTATGGAGACTTGGCACGGAAAAGTCCAAGCAGGGAGCTTGGCACGGGAAAAGTCCAAGTATGGAAGCTTGGCATGGGAGGTCAGAGAGGGCTCGGTAGCTCGTTCTCTAGACTGGATGGAGTCGGAGAGGGCTCGGTAGCTCGTTCTCCGGACTAGGTCAGAGAGGGCTCGGTAACTCGTTCTTTGGACTGGATGAAGTCGGAGAGGGCTCGGTAGCTCGTTCTCCGGACTAGGTCAGAGAGGGCTCGGTAGCTCGTTCTCTGGACCAGGAAGACGTTAGGGTTTAGGGTTGGGAAGCTCTAAAACCAACAGAGGCATTGGATCCGTCTGTTGACCGATCCAGTGATACTTTGGCTGTCTGGATCGGTTTGTCAACCGATCCAGTGATACCTTAGTTATCTGATCGGTCTCGTGACCGATCAGTAACCACACAGTAGCTCTCTGTGGATTATCTGATCGGTCTGGTGACCGATCAGTAAGAAGAGAACAATAGGGGGATCAATAGGGGGATCAATAGGGGATCAGTCTGTGGACCGATCCACCTATGGAATGATCGGTCCACAGACCGATCATGTATCGGCAACCCCTCACTGTGAAGAGTTGGGATCGGTCTGGGGACCGATCAGACTAGGGCCTGATCGGTCCACAGACCGATCAGGGATGTCCTAGACCGATCAGGCTATGGCCTAATCGGTCCAGGCCTAGCCGTTGAGCCACAACGGCTAGATTTCTGTCTTCTTCTTCGCATGTTGAAGTTATATAACGAGGTGGAGGGCCTCTACAGAGCTGCTGCTTGTTCTCCTTCTTCCTCACTCTTGCGATCTGAGCTTTGCTGAGCTCCCTATTCCTGAAGCTTCGTGTGAGCTTCCCTCGACTGGATGATCAGCTGCTGTTGACATCGTGAAGTTGCTGCTTCATCGAACTCCAGTCGACGAGAAGGCAAGCAAAGTGTTTTTACATTTATATTGTTCTTGTTTTCTTTCTCTATTGGTTGTACTCCATTCTTGCTGTTGCAAGAGAGATTGTGGTGAGCTTTCTCCACCTAGAAGGAGTTCATATTAGCCGGTTATCCGGGGTCTCATCCACCGACGGATTGATAGGCTTCGTCCACCTTACGGACACGCCGAGGAGTAGGAGAATCATCTCCGAATCTCGTTACATTATCGTGTTTGAGGTTTGATCTTCTCCACTTTCGTTTCTACATTGTATTTCCGCTGCGCTAACCTAAATTGTAGGAAGAAACGATAATTTGAGGTTGGCTATTCACACCCCCCCCTCTCTAGCCGCATCCGAAGGTCCTAACAAGTGGTATGATCGCGACGACTTCGCGTATTGGAAGGTAAGAATGAAGTATTTTCTTATGACTAACCTAGTGAATTGAAATTGTGTACGAGTAGGTTTTACTCCTCCGGTGGATAAAAAGGGAGAACCTCTTGAGAAGAAGAAGTGGACGAAGGAACAAATCCACCAATCCACAATCAACGACGAGGTAACAAAAATCCTTGAATTTTCATTACCTAATGATATCTTGTGTAAGATAGGTGGATACAACGATGCCAAGGAGTTGTGGAACAACTTGGCTAAGTTCCATGAGGAGAGCTCCAATTCAAGTCATGAAGAGGAGTCAAGTGAGCCAAGTAGCTCACATCATGGAGGTATGGAATTAGAAGTTGAGGGTTACTCAACATCTAAGGAAGAAGAGGAGGAGAGTTCTTCATCAAGATTGGTGCAAGAAGAAGCCTCTACCTCCGGAAGGGATGAAGAAGAGAGCGTATATCCATCCTCAATCCTAGGTAACTCAAGCAACTTAATTTCAAATAAATTACATATAATGTGCTTTGAGTGTAGGGAATATGGGCATTACAAGAGTAAATGTCCAAAGAGGATTAGGAAGACTCCACCGGCGCCAAAGGTCAAGGAAGTCGGAGTCCCGATACGCAAGGGCAAGGAGCACGTGGTGTGCTTCCAATACAAGCAAAGGGGACATTATAGGAGCCAATGTCCAAGGGGGAGGCAACCTCACAAGGACAAGAGACCAAGCACATCTATAGGGGGAGCTAAGGCAAACCCTAAGGTACCCTTTAAGGCACATTATTGCAATTCTAATAAGAAACATGCTAGTAGCTTTATTGCAATTGCCAATGATGATAAGCATGATAACTATAGAAACCGATACATGTGCTTAGGTGCCAAACATGTTAGTCTAGATAAGGACAAAACTAGAAGTACCAACCCTAGAATTAATTCATCTAAGGTTAAGGAAAACCTAGATAGGAATCCCAAAACAACTAGACATATGCCTAGGAATACCTCAAAGAAAAATGACAAATTAAAACTTGAGGTATTAGAGAAGGAAAATCAAGTCTTAAGGTCAAGACTTGACACTTTAGAAAAGGCCCTTAAGAATTTGGAGAAGTCAACTCTAAGGGTCTAAGGGTCAAAAACAAAAGCCCAAGGACATGAGAGGTTTGAGTCACAAACCTAAGTCTCAAGTGGTCAAGCCCACTTACCATAATGTTCCATTCGATTATGGAACAAGACCTAGGGCTAGGAAGACCATCACCAAGGTCACAAGGGGAGTCACCCCTAGAGTTGATCTTGATGAGTCCCAAATAATCAAGGCTTTAAAGCCTAGGAGGATCATTAGGAGGGTTGCTAGGGAAGTCATCCCTAGTGAATATTTAGTGAACCCAATGAGCTCAAATAGGTTTTGGGTTCCTAGGAGCGTGATTTCATCACGCTAGATGGTTTAGGGTGTGTCCACCTTATTTGGATAGGTAGTTAACCTAATCATGGCAAAAGCTGGCATTTTAGGAAGTTTCAAGGTATAACCAAGCCTTGAAAATGAAATTAAAAATTATTCCTAAGGTGATTAGGATGTGCCAACCACATTTGAGGAATTTTCTAGGGTCAATCTAATTGGCACATAGTGATCTAAAAATCTTTAGTATATGATTTTAGGTCTATTACACTTAGGAATATAGAATTTATGGCAAAATGATCAAAATTATCAAAATGACAACTAAGGCTAGAATTAGGTATTTTCTATACCTTTATATGTTATTTGTCATATGTTGTTTGCCATATGCCATATCATGACATCATATTTAGTTTATTGTCATTTGAAATGTCATGATAATGCATAGGTTAGTTATATGTCATGTCTTATTTAAGTTTCATACTTTATGCCATGACATCATGACATTGGCACATATGTTCACTTATGATATTATTTTATGTCATGTCATCATCTCTTGCATTTATGATCAATTAAATTGATTTAAGGATAAAAACTCAATTTGATATGGAAATCAAATTGTTGTCTAGAAAATGCATGAGAACTTAGCTTAAGATGACCTAAACCCATATCTCACATCAAAATTGATTTGGATGTGTTTGATACACCTTAGATGTGTGTGAGATATTAGGATTATGAGTTAGGATCAAGGTGCATAGCTCTTGTACCTAGATGAGCCTAATTCTAAATTGAGGATCATAGGGAAAGCTTGTGTACAAGTCATGTACATTTAGCCCTAAGATTGTGATCCTAAATTGAATGGTTTAAAATCATTTCAAAATTGATTTGAAAAACTTTGATGAAGCTTTTCTAGTGATAGCATTCATCATTGAGCAAGTTGATACAAAGATGGATTAACCTTGAACTATTTCAAAGTCTTTCGAACTTTGTATCAAGATTTAAAAATGGAAGTTATTTTCATAGAAAACTATTTTTCCATGATAATATATGTTATGAGGAATGTATCCTCAAAATTTTGCAATTTTGGAATTTTCTGTGATTTTTAGGGGTTTCGAATTTCGGGAGAAAAATCAGAAATTAGACTTGTGGACCGATCAGGAGGATGCTGATCGGTCCAGGGGATGCTGGATCGGTCACTGGACCGATCCAGGGAGTGTGGATCGGTCTGGTGACCGATCAGGGCGTGCCAAATGCTTTCTGAATTGTCTGAAATTTCAGCTGAAGGTTGGTATTTTAGATTTCTAAAGGATTGAAACTCTCCAAGACATTGTTGGTGCAATGGTCAAGGGGGAGTTGACCTTTAGGGGGAGTTTTACTTATTGGTCAAGCGGGAGTTGACTTTTAGGGGGAGTTTTTACTCGTCAAGATTAGTGATATGGGGATTGCCGCTATGTTGATTGTTGTATTTAGTATCAAGGGGGAAATTAAGGGTTTCAATGAAAGGTATGAGACTTTCATTAGGAAGAAACTCTTGACCTTGATTCACTCTTTTTGATGTGTGTCAAAAAGGGGGAGAATGTCCAGAGAATGTTCAAGGAAGAACATTGGAGTTTGGGGAGAATGTTTAGAGAATGTTCAAGGAAGAACATTGGAGAACTATTGGAAAACCTAAGTTAGGTTATTAGGTTAACCTAACTTGATTATAGTTTTTGTCAAACATCAAAAAGGGGGAGATTGTTGGTGCAACCTTAGGTCAAGGTTGACCTGGGTGACCCGACTCGAGTTGACCTGACTCGAGGTATATTTTGATGTTTGACAAGAATGGAGAAGTTGTACTTTGATGTTTGACAAGAATAGGAACTTGGGGGATTGTGGGTGCAACCTTTGGTTAAGGTTGACCTGGTTGACCCGACTTGAGTTGACCTGATTCGGGAAAAGTCCAAGTATAGAGACTTGGCACGGAAAAGTCCAAGCAGGGAGCTTGGCACGGGAAAAGTCCAAGTATGGAGACTTGGCACGGAAAAGTCCAAGCAGGGAGCTTGGCACGGGAAAAGTCCAAGTATGGAAGCTTGGCATGGGAGGTCAGAGAGGGCTCGGTAGCTCGTTCTCTGGACTGGATGGAGTCGGAGAGGGCTCGGTAGCTCGTTCTCCGGACTAGGTCAGAGAGGGCTCGATAACTCGTTCTTTGGACTGGATGAAGTCGGAGAGGGCTCGGTAGCTCGTTCTCCGGACTAGGTCAGAGAGGGCTCGGTAGCTCGTTCTCTGGACCAGGAAGACGTTAGGGTTTAGGGCTAGGAAGCTCTAAAACCAACAGAGGCATTAGATCGGTCTGTTGATCGATCCAGTGATACTTTGGCTGTCTGGATCGGTCTGTCAACCGATCCAGTGATACCTTAGTTATCTGATCGGTCTCGTGACCGATCAGTAACCACACAGTAGCTCTCTGTGGATTATCTGATCGGTCTGGTGACCGATCAGTAAGAAGAGAACAATAGGGGGATCAATAGGGGATCAGTCTGTGGACCGATCCACCTATGGCCTGATCGGTCCACAGACCGATCAGGTATCGGCAACCCCTCACTGTGAAGAGTTGGGATCGGTCTGGGGACCGATCAGACTAGGGCCTGATCGGTCCACAGACCGATCAGGGATGTCCTGGACCGATCAGGCTATGACCTGATCGGTCCAGGCCTAGCCGTTGAGCCACAACGGCTAGATTTCTATCTTCTTCTTCGCAGGTTGAAGTTATATAACGAGGTGGAGGGCCTCTACAGAGCTGCTGCTTGTTCTCCTTCTTCCTCACTCTTGCGATCTGAGCTTTGCTGAGCTCCCTATTCCTGAAGCTTCATGTGAGCTTCCCTCGACTGGGTGATCAGCTGCTGTTGACATCGTGAAGTTGCTGCTTCATCGAACTCCAGTCGACGAGAAGGCAAGCAAAATGTTTTTACATTTATATTGTTCTTGTTTTCTTTCTCTATTGGTTGTACTCCATTCTTGTTGTTGCAAGAGAGATTGTGGCGAGGTTTCTCCACCCAGAAGGAGTTCATATTAGTCGGTTATCCGGGGTCTCATCCACCGACGGATTGATAGGCTTCGTCCACCTTACGAACACGCCGAGGAGTAGGAGTATCATCTCCGAACCTCGTTACATCATCGTGTTTGAGGTTTGATCTTCTCCACTTTCGTTTCTACATTGTATTTCCGCTGCGCTAACCTAAATTGTAGGAAGAAACGATAATTTGAGGTCGACTATTCACACCCCCCCTCTCTAGCTGCATCCGAAGGTCCTAACATTTTCCGCCTAAAGGAGACTTTTAGTGAGCTTTACTTGCCTTGGATTAACAACCACCTAGGTTGTAATCAAGTAAATGATTTGTCTCTTTCTTTTTTTTAATTAAGTTTCTTTTTATGCAAGTGTTTCTTAATTTAGCTTGAAAAGATGAGAAATGTTTTATTTTTATTTCAAGCTATTCACCCCCTCTAGCCGGCCGCCAAAGGACCAACAAGTGGTATCAAAGCAAGGACGCTTCAGAAGGACTAACCACTAACCGAAGTAAAGAAATCAATGGTCGGACCAAGCCTCATCCCACCAAAGTTCAAGGGGAAATTCGTGCACTGGAAAATCGAATGGAGATATTCCTAAAAATCAATTTTGAAATTCTTTTAATAATCAAGTACGGTTTTGTAGTTCCCAAAGATTAGCAAGGCATAGAAAAAGAAAAATATCTCTAGACGAAGGAGCAAAGTGATTTCATAGCCAACAGTAGAGCAGAATATCACTTATTAAGTGTATTACCGTCTCAAGAAGTAAATCGCATTGGAAGCTACACATCGGTAAAAGGCCTATGGGAGAAGTTCCTGGAACTCCACAAAGGAACATCTGAAGTGAAGCTCGCGTGATGGGACATTCTTTGGAACAAGTTAACAAACATCCATCTGGAAAAAGGTGAGAAGGTAGTCCAACTGCATGCGATAATTAAGGAGCTGATCACCAGACTGGACAACCTCGGTGAAACAATAACCAACCGGGATTTGGTATGCTACACACTAAACGACTTTCCCAGAACTCTTGAATGGACTTCGATCGTAAACGCCTACTACATCTCGAAGGACCTGGAGGTAAGTATCCTAGAGGAATTGTTTTCAACTTTAGAATTACATGAGACTCGATGTGCAAGTAGAATAGTATAGTCAAGCCAGAATCTGGCACTAAGAGTCACAAAAAAGGATGAACCCGAGTCAGACTCAGATCTAGAAGGAGACCAAGAAGTGTACATGGTAAGAAAGTTTTAAAAAAATTTAAGTCTAATAAATTTAAAGAATTGTAGAACAAAAAAATCAAAGAAATAAAAGGAAGGTTCGATGCTACCGGTGCCAAAAAGAAGGACACATAAAGGAGGATTGCCCGGAGCTCAAAAAGGAAAAAAGGCAAAGGCCCCAAGCAAAATAAGCATAAGAATCTCAAGGTCACTTAGGATGAAAGCTTGTTATCTGAATCAGAAATAGAAGCATATGTCGAACTAGCGTTGATTGCTAGCCACAAAGAACAAAGCTTCTCAGAAGCCAGCATCAATGAAGGGGGAGAGACATTAGACGAATGCAACGAAGCAGGGGGAGAATCAAGCTTCACATCTGATATGGTAAGTGAGGGTATGCCTCTTACCTCCTGATCAACTTAACTTAGGCATTAAATCTATTACTAAATTAATGTACAAATTAAAAACCAAAAAGAAAATTTTGAAAAAAGAAAACTTAGAAATTAAAAAAAAAAATCTTAGCAAAATCTTTCTTAATAAAGGAGCTTGATAAATTGAAAATAAAAAAAATACTAATTTAAAGGAACAAATAGAAAATTAAAAAATTCTCCATGCTCATATTCTAGATATTATCAAGAACTAAATTGGTATTTTAAATACCATAAGGGTCAAATAAGAAAGTTGTCGCCAAAATATGTTCCTAAAAGATACTTGATCAATCCAGTAGGCAGAAATCTATATTGGGTTCCCAAATTCTGCTTAGAATAATTTTTTTTTTTTTGAAAGTTGAAATTGTAGAAAGAAAATTAAATGTTTAATTTCTTTAAAAGATTTTGCCTAGAAATGGTTGTTGTTCCAATATCCAAAAAGGCATAGTGTCTCACCACAACTTGGAAGTTAATTATTGAAATGAATGTTTAATTGACTAACTATTAAATAGTTAATTATTATAAATTCTTTTTAATTTTCCCAATCTAAAAATATTTGTTAATTACTCAAAAAGGTAGCTTTTAAAATTCAAGTTTTTTTGAAATTTATTTTCTGCTTAAGTTAACTCATTTGTGTAAAATTCTATATCTACTTTATATATGTCTATTCAACCCCTATTAAAATTTTCAATTTTTTTTAATACTTTAAAATATTTTCAAATTATTTTTTTTTTAAAATTCATTTATAACTTATTAAAATCCAGATTTTGTCGAAATTTAAACTTTCATGATTTCCTGGATAATCGTTATAATAGTATTTTCACTTATACTTTGTTTTGGGCTTATTTCAAAGTACCCCATTTTGTATGTGATTAAAGGGGGAGAAGTGAAGGTTAAGTCTAGGGAGAGGGTATTCATTTAATTTTTGCACATTGGAAAATTTATTACCTGGTTATTAGTTGTTTGTGTTCTTTTTTACCCTAACTTAACTTGGGTGTTTGTGTTCTTTTTACCCTAACTTAACTTAGGTTGTTCATATGAAAAAGGGAGAGATTGTAAGTATCCCGTGGAGGTTTTGATGTGATCAACTAAGTTAGAGTTAGGTCATGTTACGTTTTGATGCCCTGTGTCTAAGTGTGCAGGAACTTAGGAGCACAGGAAGTCGAGCGAAAAACATAGTTAGCGAGAAGGATGGCATGGGAGAGAGTCGACGGGCTTGGTGCATCCGAGGGACGAGGTGCTACGAAAGAGTACGCTGGTGGACGAGAAGGAAACGCATGGCAGTTCCGAGGGACGAGAAGCTGGAGCAGAAGACTACTCGAAGACCGGAAAATGGGTTTGGGTGAGCTCTATTCCGGATGGCCGAAATCACCCAAGCGAGCGGAGCCAAAGTAAAAGACCCGGACCCAAGTGAGCGGAACCGAAGCAAAAAGCCCAGACCAAAAAGTCAACAAGGAACTTGACTTGGTCCGGGTGCCTTGACCAAGTCCAGATGTCCGGATCACCTGGGCCTTAGGGGGGTTGGAACAACACCGTCCGGGCACCCGAAACCTTTTCTGGTGTTTAGAATTGAAAGTTTATCGAAACACACGCTATCACGATTCGGTGCGATACGGATAAAATTCTATCTACGTCTAGGCACCTGAAACCCTTTCAGGTGCCCCGATCAGGGTTATAAATACAGCCCTAATCCCAGAAGATAAAAACAACACTTGTTATCAATTCTCTTTCTATTTAGCTTTGTAATTGAGTGCTTCAACTGCTGTAAGAGGCTTCTCCGCCTGAAGGAGACTTTTAGTGATCTTTACTTGTCTTGGGTGTTGGTTGCTACTCGGAAAACCTATAGGTTCCACTGTACAAAAATTTTGTACAAAGGTCTGAACCTTTTCCTAGCTACCATGTGTTCTTTTAAATTAAATTTTGGATCGCTTGCGGAACTTAACACGTTTGATCCAAAACTTAATCTATTTGTTCTTTTAGGTTTTGACTTGGATCTCCTGCGGAACTTTACACGTTCGACCCAAGTCTCCTTAAGTTATTAATTCCATTAAATATTAATTTCCATAATTGGTTCCCAGTACTGACGTGGCGAGGCACATGGCCTTCTTGGATATGGGAGCAACCACCACCGACTAGACAAAACCTTTTATAGAAAGCTAATATTTAATTTCCTAAAATAACTTTAGGTTAACCAAAGAGAACAATCAAATCACAAGGAAAAGAAAAAACAAAAGAACACAGCATCGAAAAAATATATTCGAAATTCTAGAACGTAAGCCTCTTGTATTTGGTATTATTTCCATAAATAACTAGTATGATGCGGAAATAAAAATTACTAGTTATACCTTGTAGAAAAACCTCTTGATCTTCTATCGTATTCCTCTTCTAACCTCGGACGTTGTGTGGGCAACGATCTACCGAGATGAGAAACCACCAACCACCTTCTTCTCCTCCAAGCAAGGTTCGGCCACAAAGGAAGAACTTCACCAAAGAAGAAAACCAAAATACTAACCAAGCTCCAAGAGATGCTAGCTTTCTCTCCTTCTTCTTCTTCTTCTCCAAGTAGTATCCGGCCACCACAAGAACTCCAAGAGAGATGAAGTATTCGGCCACCACAAGAGGAAGAGAGGGAGAGGATGATGGCCGGCCACAACACCAAGGAAAAGAGGGAGAGAAAACAATAGAGGTTGTTCCATGAAGCCACCCTCACCCCTTCTTTTATATTCCTTGGCCTAGGCAAATTAGGAAATTTAATTACAATAAAATTTCCTCAATTTCCTTGTCATGATTTAATTGAGAAAAAAAGAAAATAAAATTTCCCCAATTACAATCTCATGGCCGGCCACATCATTGGAGAACAAATTGGACAAGTTTTAATCAACAATTAAAACTTCCTAATTTGTTTCCGGAAATTTTAAAAAACAAAATTTCTCTTTAAAAATCTCTACATGGTTAATAAAAAGAAATTTCCATAATTTTAATTTTACAATATGTGAATAATTTTTAAAGAGAAAATAAAATATCTCACCAATCTACAAATAAGGAAAGAAATCAAATCTCTTTCTTTAATCTTTTGTAAATTTTACAAGAGAGATAATTTTAATTTAAATTCTCTTTAATAAATTATTTATTCCACATAATAAAAATTAAAATTAAAAATTCTTTTTAATTTTATTTTGGCCGGCCCTACTAGCTTGGGTTCAAGCTAGGGCCGGCCACCCAATCTTATACCTAGGCCGACCCTAGCTTGTTTCCCAAGCTAGCTTGGCCGGCCCCTATTGGGTGGGTATAGAAGGTGGGTATAGGTGGGTATAGAACTCTATAACTAAAAGGCTACGATAGGGACCGAGAGGAGGAATTGGTTTTGGTCTCCCGATAAAATTAAGTATCCCGTGTTCGCCCCGAACACACAACTTAATTTTATCAATGATAATTCATTCCACTAGAGAACTATCATTGAACTACCGCACCAATCCCAAATTACATTTTTGGGCTCCTTCTTATTATGAGTGTGTTAGTCTCCCTGTGTTTAAGATATCGAATGTCCACTAATTAAGTGAGTTACTGACAACTCATTTAATTAATATCTAAGTCCAAGAGTAGTACCACTCAACCTTATCGTCATGTCGGACTAAGTCCACCTGCAGGGTTTAACATGACAATCCTTATGAGCTCCTCTTGGGGACATTATCAACCTAGTATCTCTAGGACACAGTTTCCTTCTATAATCAACAACACACACTATAAGTAATACCATTTCCCAACTTATCGGGCTTATTGATTCATCGAACTAAATCTCACCCATTGATAAATTAAAGAAATAAATATCAAATATATGTGCTTGTTATTATATCAGGATTAAGAGCACACACTTCCATAATAACCGAGGTCTTTGTTTCTTTATAAAATCAGTATAAAAGAAACGACCTCAAATGGTCATACTCAATACACTCTAAGTGTACTAGTGTAATTATACAGTCAAGATAAACTGATACCTAATTACACTACGACCTTCTAATGGTTTGTTCCTTTCCATTTTGGTCGTGAGCTACTGTTTATAATTTATAAGGTACTGATAACATTATCTTCTGCATGTGACACCACAAGCTATGTTATCTACAATATAAATTAATTGAACAACTACAAACAAATGTAGATAATTTGACCAAATGTGATTCTTTATTCAAGACAAATGTTTACAAAAGCTTAGGCTTTCAGTATACACTCCAACAATCTCCCACTTATACTAATGACTAAGCTGCCATATCTTCTACCATACATCTGATTCCCATTCCCTCCACATGCCGATTGAAAGCTTTCGCCGGAAGGGCCTTAGTGAAAGGATCTGCCAGGTTATCTGCTGATGCAATCTTGGCAATGACAACTTCTCCTCGCTTCACGATATCTCGTATCAGGTGGTACTTGCGCTCTATATGTTTACTTGCCTTATGAGCTCGTGGTTCCTTCGAGTTTGCACCACTATTATCACAATAAATTGTGATAATTTTGGGCAAACCAGAATCACATCTAAGTCCATTAAGAAGTTCACATAGCTTCTTTAGCGCCTCGGAGGCTCACATACTCGACTTCCATGGTTGAGTCCGAAACGCATTTGCTTAACACTCCTCCATGAAATGGCTCCACCTCTAAAGTAAACACATAGCCTGTAGACTTGTCCTTATCCGATTGGAAATCGGAATCAGTGTAACCCACAGGAGCAGATCGTCGCTTGGTAAACTAGCATATAATCTCTAGTCCTTCTCGGTACTTCATATATGCTTTACCGCATCCAATGTCCTTGTCCAGGTTACTCGATATCTGTGACCATGCCGCAAAGCGGATATCGGTCTCGTCATAGCATTGCATACATTAGGCTTCCTACAAGCATAAGGAACTGCTTTCATGTCCACTATCTCTTTCGACGTCTTTGGAGACATCTCTTTAGATAGAGCTACTCCATGTCTAAAAGGTAAGAAACCTTTCTTGGAATCCTGCATGCTAAAACGAGCAAGAATTGTATCTATATATGAAGCTTGGGATAGACACAACATTCTTTTCTTACGATCCCTTATAACTTTGATCCCAAGAATGTGTGCACAATCTCCTAAGTCCTTCATATCAAATTGTTTGGACAACCATACCCTTACGTCTGATAATACCTTGACATTGTTGCCAATTAACAAAATATCATCTACGTATAGTACAAGAAATACCACCACGTTTCCGTTACACTTCTTATATACACAAGACTCATCCGGACTTTGAATAAATCCATATGACTGGATTACTTCATTAAACCGGATGTTCCAAGACCTTGAAGCTTGCTTCAGTCCATAAATGGACCGATTGAGCTTGCACACTAGATGCTCTTTGCCTTTTCAATGAACCCTTACGTTGCTTCATATGGATGTTCTCTTCAAGACTTCCATTAAGGAAAAAGTCTTGACATCCATTTGCCAAATCTCATAATCCATATGAGCGAATGGATAAGAGTATCCGGATAGACTTAAGCATGGCTACGGTGAAAAGGTTTCCTATCGATTCCCTCTTTCTGAGTGTACCCTTTCGCAACAAGCCTAGCTTTGAAGGTTTATACCTTCCCGTCTGTCCCTCTTTTCCTTTTGTAGATCCACTTACATCCAACGACTTTTACACCATCAGGTGGTTCTACA
The DNA here is from genome assembly GCF_018446385.1 of Zingiber officinale. Lineage (NCBI taxonomy): Eukaryota > Viridiplantae > Streptophyta > Magnoliopsida > Zingiberales > Zingiberaceae > Zingiber > Zingiber officinale. The sequence goes on along the minus strand of NC_056000.1, from coordinate 4,193,768 downwards.
AGCTCCCAGACCTTATTAGAGTGCATTGACTCTATTTCAGAATTCATCGCCTTTTGCCAAGATGCTGCATCTATATTTTGGAGTGCTTCGTCATATGTCCGGGGATCAGGTTCATGTCAGGGATCAAATCCAAGACTCTCCCAAAACATGAATCTTTCAGGTTGCCTTACAACCCTCCCACTACGACGAGGCACTGTCTGTGGTTGTGTATCATGTGTGACACGTGTTGCAGTCTCTTGTGGTACTTCATCTTGTACTGTTGGTACTGAAGTAGACGTGTCCTCTCTGAGTTCTTCTAAAACAACTTTGCTACTGGGCTTGTAATCCATTATATAGTCTTCTTCTAAAAACTGGGCATTGGTGCTAACAATGACCTTCCGGTCTTAGGACTATAAAATAAACCACCTTTCGTTCCTTTGGGATATCCTACAAACACACGAACTTCATACGGGATTCTAACTTATCAAGATCTGGTTTCAGCACATGTCTGAATATGTCTTAGACTGGGCTTTCGCCCATTCCACAATTCTATGGGAGTAGAAGAAACCGATTTAGAAGGTACTAAGTTCGGAACGTATACTTCTGTTTCTAGAGCATATCCCCAAAACGAATTTGTAATTCAATAACTCATCATTGATCTAACCATCTCCATAAGAGTCCTATTCCTTCGCTCGCTACACCATTCTTGGGGTGTTCCAGTGCGACAATTGGGATTGAATCCCCTTCGATAAGTAATTCCTAAACTCTCCTAAGAGGTATTCGCCACTACGATCAGATCGTAGTGTCTTGATACTTTTACCTAGTCGTTTCTCCACATCAGCCTTGTATTCTTTGAACTTATCAAAGCACTCGGACTTGCGGCGCATTAGGTAAATGTATCCATATCTTGAATAATCGTCTATGAAAGAGACAAAATATTCAAAACCTCCTCTTGCCTGGACAGACATAGGACCACACAAATCAGAATGAACCAATTCTAACACTTCTTTGGCTCTATACCCCTTGGCCTTGAACGACCTCTTGGTCATTTTACCTTCCAGGCAAGATTCACAAGTTGGAAAATTTTCCAACTCAAATGAACTCAAAAGTCCATCGGCTATAAGCCTCTGAATCCTACTTAAGTTAATATGACCAAGCCTTAGATGCCAAAGATATGCTTGGTTCATCTCCGAAGGTTCTTTTCTCTTATTAGAGTTAGAAGATGAGTTATAAATTTCCATGTTTTGCTTTGTGGAAGAAATTAGATTTAAAGTATACAAATTGCCAACTAATGCACCAGAACAGATAATCACTTTATTTCTTTTAATAACTACATTGTTACTGAAAGAAACTGAATATCCATCTAAAAACAGTTTAGAAATTGAAATTAAATTCTTTCTAAAACTGGGTACATAAAGATAATTTCTTAAAATCAAATTTCTATTTCTACTAAAAGATAAGTAGACGTCTCCCACTGCAACAGCTGCCACCTTAGTAGCATTGCCCATGTACACGGTAATTTCTCCTTCAGATAGTCGTCAGGTTTCCTGGAACCCCTACAAGGAATTGCAGACATGATCAGTGGCTCCTGTATCTACACACCAGGTGCTGGTAGATAACACCGCTAAACATATTTCAACAACTAGAGTATGAGATATACCTTTGTTTTGGTTCCTACGAGGACAGTCCGCCTTCCAATGCTTACAGATGAAGCACTTGCCCTTGGCTTCTTCATTCCACTTTAAATCCGTACTCGAGATTTATTCACTTTCTTTCTTGAACCGACTTGTTTCTTCTTCTTCTTTCCTTCGGTTTAGAAGTAGAACCATTTTCAACATAGTGAATTTGAGCATTGTGACGAAATAATCCTTCTGCTGCTTGAAGTTACAGTAGTTCCGCTAATGAATAAACCCTCTTATTCATATTATAGTTCGAACCGCTCAAAACTTCTAGGTAGCGCTTGGAGGATCATATCGATCTGGGTTTCCCATCAATTTCTCCTCCAAGGATCGTATCTCGTTCGGATAAGCCATCATCTTTAGGATATGATCCCTTACGGGTACCCCCTCTGGTGGTGTCATTATCTTTCTCATGGCTTCTTGCCTAGAAGCCCTATCCCGATGACCAAAGAGTTCCTTGAGATTATTCATAATATCATAGGTTGGTAATCTTGATGTCGATGTTGCAATACATTTGACATTGAAGCCAAAATGTAACACGCGCCATCTCATCTGCTTTTACCCATTTCCTATGATATTCAATCTCCTCTTGGGTAGATTCACCGATGGGTGCATCAGGACAAGGCTCGGTCAGTACAAATTTATAGCTTTCAGCAATAAGAACAATGTTCAGGTTTCTTTTCCAATCTATGTAGTTTGGTCCAATAAGTCTATTCTGTTGAAGTATGATGGACGGTGGGTTGAAAGACATCCTAAGAATCACAAATAACTTTTGGTCGAACTCTAAATTTAGAATAATATTGATTCCTCAAACAATACTATTTTAAATTAACCAACACCTCAAAACACCGTGAATTTTGTATGCCACGTTAGTGTGGACGTATACAAATTCAACATTTGTAAAGGAGGGTTTTAACCCATTAATTTTATTATCTTATCAACCTAACTTTTGACAAATAAAATTAATAGTTGGTATCTTTGGTCACACAAATAATAGCGGTGACTCAGATGGGGAGGATACTATTAGGTGTGTCTAAGTGTATACCATTACTTGACACTAAGTCCATTAATAAGATTATGCCTCTTCGTTGGGGAAGATCACACGCTCTTAATTAACTTCCTATAGTCATCCAAAATGGAAGTCTATTCTAGTGATCCACAAACAAGCTCATCCGTTATGGAGGAAGGCACTCGGAGCCAACGCGCAAGCTTGTTTGCATCACTTACAAACCAAATGGAGACCATGGGATTTATTTAAAAATCCCTCTCCACTTAGTTATTTATAAATGAGGAATTTTAACTATGCTAGCCTACTAAGCATGTAAACTAACACATACACACACAATATAAAAGCAATAAATAGAAAATCTAATTTTCAACTATTATGACTTTTATCTCTAGTTGTCCTCCGTGTGTTGTCATCCCAAGCTGTTGCCATATTTGGCCACCGCCACCGGGTCTCGCTGTCGCATCCATCTTGCTCCTAGTTCCATTGCGCCTCTGGTCCTTAGAAGGTTCCACGCTTTGCAAGATTCGATCCATGACATAAATAGAATTTTACATTTTTGATCCTATATTCCATAAAAGGAATGTACATGTATCTAGATCAAAAATAAAATCCTAATAAAACTAAATACAACTCCTGTTGTATTTTAATACAATCATGCACACACAGATAAATGCCCTTGACATGTCCAAGGGTCCAATCACACACATAATAACTAAAAGCCATAATAGTTGGATCCTGCATACACAAAGTTAGCACATCCTACTATTAACCTGCCTAAATTATGTATGACATGTGCATAATTAAACTAAATACCAATACCAGAGGCAAAATCCTGAGCGATACCAATTGTTGGTTGCTACTCGGAAAACCTATAGGTTCCACTGTACAAAAATTTTGTACAAAGGTCTGAACCTTTTCCTAGCTACCATGTGTTCTTTTAAATTAAATTTTGGATCGCCTGCGGAACTTAACACGTTTGATCCAAAACTTAATCTATTTGTTCTTTTAGGTTTTGACTTGGATCTCCTGCGAAACTTAACACGTTCGACCCAAGTCTCCTTAAGTTATTAATTCCATTAAATATTAATTTCCATAATTGGTTCCCAGTACTGACGTGGCGAGGCACATGGCCTTCTTGGATATGGGAGCAACCACCACCGACTAGACAAAACCTTTTATAGAAAGCTAATATTTAATTTCCTAAAATAACTTTAGGTTAACCAAAGAGAACAATCAAATCACAAGGAAAAGAAAAACAAAAGAACACAGCATCGAAAAACATATTCGAAATTCTAGAACGTAAGCCTCTTGTATTTGGTATTATTTCCATAAATAACTAGTATGATGCGGAAATAAAAATTACTAGTTATACCTTGTAGAAAAACCTCTTGATCTTCTATCGTATTCCTCTTCTAACCTCGGACGTTGTGTTGGCAACGATCTACCGAGATGAGAAACCACCAACCACCTTCTTCTCCTCAAAGCAAGGTTCGGCCACAAAGGAAGAACTTCACCAAAGAAGAAAACCAAAATACTAACCAAGCTCCAAGAGATGCTAGCTTTCTCTCCTTCTTCTTCTTCTTCTCCAAGTAGTATCCGGCCACCACAAGAACTTCAAGAGAGATGAAGTATTCGGCCACCACAAGAGGAAGAGAGGGAGAGGATGATGGCCGGCCACAACACCAAGGAAAAGAGGGAGAGAAAACAATAGAGGTTGTTCCATGAAGCCACCCTCACCCCTTCTTTTATATTCCTTGGCCTAGGCAAATTAGGAAATTTAATTACAATAAAATTTCCTCAATTTCCTTGTCATGATTTAATTGAGAAAAAATAAAATAAAATTTCCCCAAATACAATCTCATGGTCGGCCACATCATTGGAGAACAAATTGGACAAGTTTTAATCAACAATTAAAGCTTCCTAATTTGTTTTCGAAAATTTTAAAAAACAAAATTTCTCTTTAAAAATCTCTACATGGTTAATAAAAAGAAATTTCCATAATTTTAATTTTACAATATGTGAATAATTTTTAAAGAGAAAATAAAATATCTCACCAATCTACAAATAAGGAAAGAGATCAAATCTCTTTCTTTAATCTTTTGTAAATTTTACAAGAGAGATAATTTTAATTTAAATTCTCTTTAATAAATTATTTATTCCACATAATAACAATTAAAATTAAAAATTCTTTTTAATTTTATTTTGGTCGGCCCTACTAGCTTGGGTTCAAGCTAGGGCCGGCCACCCAATCTTATACCTAGGCCGGCCCTAGCTTGTTTCCCAAGCTAGCTTGGCCGGCCCCTATTGGGTGGGTATAGAAGGTGGGTATAGGTGGGTATAGAACTCTATAACTAAGAGGCTACGATAGGGACCGAGAGGAGGAATTGGTTTTGGTCTCCCGATAAAATTAAGCATCCCGTGTTCGCCCCGAACACACAACTTAATTTTATCAATGATAATTCATTCCACTAGAGAACTATCATTGAACTACCGCACCAATCCCAAATTATATTTTTGGGCTCCTTCTTATTATGAGTGTGTTAGTCTCCCTGTGTTTAAGATATCGAATGTCCACTAATTAAGTGAGTTACTGACAACTCATTTAATTAATATCTAAGTCCAAGAGTAGTACCACTCAACCTTATCGTCATGTCGGACTAAGTCCACCTGCAGGGTTTAACATGACAATCCTTATGAGCTCCTCTTGGGGACATTATCAACCTAGTATCTCTAGGACACAGTTTCCTTCTATAATCAACAACACACACTAAAAGTAATATCATTTCCCAACTTATCAGGCTTATTGATTCATCGAACTAAATCTCACCCATTGATAAATTAAAGAAATAAATATCAAATATATGTGCTTGTTATTATATCAGGATTAAGAGCACACACTTCCATAATAACCGAGGTCTTTGTTTCTTTATAAAATCAGTATAAAAGAAACGACCTCAAATGGTCCTACTCAATACACTCTAAGTGTACTAGTGTAATTATACAGTCAAGATAAACTGATACCTAATTACACTACGACCTTCTAATGGTTTGTTCCTTTCCATTTTGGTCGTGAGCTACTGTTTATAATTTATAAGGTACTGATAACATTATCTTCTGCATGTGACACCACAAGCTATGTTATCTACAATATAAATTAATTGAACAACTACAAACAAATGTAGATAATTTGACCAAATGTGATTCTTTATTCAAGACAAATGTTTACAAAAGCTTAGGCTTTCAGTATACACTCCAACATTGGGTTAACAACCACTTAGGTTATAACCAAGTAAACGATCTGTCTCTTTCTTTCTTTAATTAAGTTTGTTTTTATACAAGTGTTTCTTAATTTAGCTTGAAAAGACAAGAAATATTTTATTTTTATTTTAAGCTATTCATCCCCCTCTAGCCGACCGCCAAGGGACCAACATGACCCTTTCTCCAACCAGGTCTATGGTTGGCTGAATGTGAGGTGGGTCGGTCATTCCAGCCGGCGTGTAAGGGCGACCATCCTTAAACTCGATTGACTATTGAATGATTGGGCACACTGTCTCTTTAGTTCAAGGGTAAAGCACTGAATTCCTTATGTCTGACCAACTAAGGGTCAGTTGGTCTTTTTCTCGCCAGGCTTGGAATCCGGCCAGGCCGATTCAGTGAGCCTTGGCATTGGATAGCCAATCATGGCCAGATAGGGAGATGCTCTCCTCCATTGACCTTGACTGTCATGTCCTCTTGACTTTGACCACTACATCATCTCCTGGGTCCGTTTATTATAACTCATATCACTAGCCTCTCCTTCAAATCTAGTCGAAGGAGGTGTAACCGACTAACTGGACGCAAGCCCAATTTTCTCCCTCTCGTCTCTTTTACTAGGGCTATTCGGAAAATCACGTGCTCCTTCGTGCCTTAGGAATTTAGTAGTGTTTTTTCAAAAATTACTTGTCAGTGGTTAATTGTCCAAGAGAGATTACCGAGGATGCACAGAGAGGTATTTAGATAAAGGAATAATTTGGTTGTCACCTCCATCATAAATACCTATTTATAAGTGAATGCCACGTGGCAGCCCTCCTCATTCTCTAAAACGGCCTCTAACGCACGTCTTCTCGTATGACTCAACGACACATTTCCCCTTGCAAAATCAAAGATTCTCCAAGAGCTTGCCATTTTGATCCAACGGCTGTAATTAACTTATACGTTATAAAAATAACCCATCCTCTCAGTACTTTGCCTTTCATCTTCTCTGATCTCCTTTCCCGCGACCTCTCGTTCACAGTTTTCTTCTTTCCTTCGCCTTAAGTGACCAGTAAGTCATTTGTTCTTCACTCTTTTTATATTTTCTCATGTCTTAAGAATCTTTCACCCCCTGGTATACTCTAACCCATTCAGCTTTTGACACTACTGATAAGGTGTACATCTGTTCTTGATATGAAATCCCTAAAAATTATCATATCACCATTCCTTCTTCCAATGCTTATCCTCATCACCCTCCTGCTAACCACGTCACCTTCTTTAAGGACCAGTTAGCAGCCGGTCTTTGTTTTCCTATCCCCCCATTCTTGTCGGAGGTGAGTCGCTACTTCAACACCCCTTTACAACAGTTCACTCCCAATGTCATCCGCGCCTTGTGTGGCACGTTCATATTATTTCGTCTATACAGTATTCCCCCGACCCCTCAAAATTTCTTTCTATTTTCTTATCTTAAAAAATCAGAACCAGGGGTCTTCCTTTTCCATTCCCGTCTGAAATCAATTTTCTTTGAAGACATGTCTTCTTCAAATAAGGGCTAGAAGTCAAGTTTCTTTTTTCTTAAAATGCCTGAGCTCGCCTCTTGGCCGACTACATGACAATCTTCCCATCCTCCCCTTCCTAATTTAGGGAATTATAAGCATAACCCTTCTTTTATCTCATACTTCACCAAACTGAGCGACCAACGTTTCAAAATCCACAAGTGGTTACATGAAGGCCTTCTGCATTTGTTTGGCTTGAGACCTATCAGAAAGAATCTTCCCCGCTCTTTCGGTAAGTTTTGATAACTTGGTTGCTGCATTATCACTAGCTAAGATATTTTTTATTTTATGCAGTGAATGCCATTTTTTCATCTTTGATTGACGAGGAGATTAATCTGGAGGAGGAACAACTCCATGCTAAGGAACAAGCACTATTGACCGAGCGGGGTTTACAATCGGCCATCCCTTCCGATGGGGCATCTGGCAGTCCTACGGCTAAGTCCAACGTGGCCGCTACCTCTGGGGAATTGCCTTCTACTCCAGCTCCAGTTCTTGAGGGTTCTCCTTTGGAGGGGGAGGTTGCCCCCCAAAAGAGACACAAATGGCGTAAGCTTGTCTACACCCAAGTCCCCGAAGGACAAGCACCCTCCATTGATGTACCCTCCAGTGAGGTGCCCTCCACTCAAGTATCTCCCACCCGGGAAGAGCTCATCCGGGAGGAGGTACAAGAGCAATCTTCTAAGTGAATCTTGTCCTCTCTTCTTGTTGGACCGTGGCAGCCGACTAGAAGGGGGGTTGGATAGCCTGCAAACATAAAAAAAAAATCAACCATTATCGAACTCTTAAGCTAACACTTGCATAAATAAAGTAAACAATACAATATAAAGGAAGTAAAAGGCAGACAGAGATTTACTTGGTTACAACCAGGGAGGTTGTTAATCCAAGGAAGATGAAGCACTAGTATCTCCTTCAGGCGGAGAAGCCTTTTACAGCGTTTAAGCACAGAAATAGAAGCTCAACTCTAAACTAAAGCACACAAGCGTTGGAATTATAATTCTTGAGTTCATTTTTTTAAAAACTTCTGGACCAAAGCTATATTTATAGCTTTGGTCAGGGCGCCCCAAAAGGTTCTGGGCGACCTGGGAGGGATAAAACTATATCCCCAACGTTCAGATCGAGTCAAATCTCGATCTGGTCAAATATTGACTTCTGGGTGCCCCTGTACATTCCGGGCGCCCCGATACGGTCCGGGCGCCCTGATACAGTCCGGGCGCCCCGGGCGGGAAAGTCAACCCCGTTGACTTTTTTCAGCCCGGGTCTTCTGCTCTGGCTCCGTCCGCCTCAGATCGAGTCTTCCACTCGCTTGGGTGATCTCTGTTATCCAGAATAGGACTCACCCGAACCCAACTTCCGGTCTTCTCGAGCAGGCTTCCGCTCCGGCTTCTCGTCCCTCGGAATCGCCGCATGGTTCCTTCTCGTCCGCCAGCGTACTCATCCGCAGTCTTCATCCCTCAGGCGCACCCCGTGCCGACCTTCTCGCTAGCTGCGTCTCTTGCTCCTTGAGCAACCTTCCGCTCTAGCTTCTCGTCCCTCAGAACCACCACATGCTTCCTTCTCGTCCGCCGGTGTACTCTTCCGCAGTGCCTCGTCCCTCGGACGCACCGCGTGCTATCCTTCTCGCTAGCTGCGTCTTCTGCTCGACTACCTGTGGTCCTAAGCTCCTGCACACTTAGACACAAGGTTAGAAACACACATGACCTAACTTAACTTGTTAATCACACCAAAACAACCTTGGGGTTCCAACAATCTCCCCCTTTTTGATGTGATCAACCCAAGTTAAGGTAGGGTTAAAATAGACATAAAAATAGACAATTTATTTTGCAATAACGTTCAACAAGATAGAAAATTTAAATTTCAAAAATTTTTAATTTCTACCTCCTCTCTCCGCCTTTAATCACATAAAAAATTGGGGTTGCAAGAAAAATCTAAGGGTTGATACTTAGAAAAATTATAAAAATCTATTTCAATGATTTTCTGGAAAATATTTCTAAGTCAAGGAAAATTTCTAAGTCAAAAATAACTTTTTAAAAAATTTCTAAGTTTTCGTCATCAAGAATTAAGAACTTTCTAGGACGAAAATTTTATGCAAGAAATTTTTTTTAAAAAAATTGAGAACATTTAGAAAAATTAAAAAAAAAATCTATGCATTTATTTTAATTTTTTTAAATTTAATGCTTTTATCAGAAAATTTTAAATTTTCATTTTAATTTATCATAACTTCTTAAATCACACTTTTTCAGATTTAAAGAAACCAATATTAAATATGCAAAAAATTGTATCATGTTGATTTCTATTATTAGTTTGTCGAGATTCTTTAATCGATAAACTATTTCTTTTGACTTAATATTTTTTGTTATATTTTGAATTTCTAATTCACAAAAATATTTCGATAATATAAATTCTAACTTGATAAAGTTTTTCGACAGTATTTCTAATTTGCAAAATTTGTTCGATAAAATATTTTGTAATTTGTAAAATTTATTCGACAGAAGATTTTCTAATCCGAAAAACTCTTTCGATGATTCAATTTCTAATTCGCAAAATTCTTTCGGCGACTTTTCGATTGATTTAACTATTTGTTCAGAAGGTGGAGACCATACCTGACTTACCTTGTCAGCAGTTGATTCTCCTCCTATCGAGTTGCTTTCTTCCAAAGTCTCTCCCCCTTCATCGATGCTCATCTGAGATGAGCTTTCTGTAGCTTCGGGATGGAGTTCGATTGTCTCGACAGTTTCCTCATTCTCGGACTGTTCTGACGGTGATTTGGTGTCCATCGAGGAGTTGAATTCGACTTCAGCTTATACTTCGTAGATCTTCAAGAACTTTTCCCAAAGTTCTTTTGCACTTTTGTATTCTCCGACTCTATCGAGATCTTCATTTGGTATCACGCTTAGCAGGTGAAATTCTGCCCGACGTTTGTCATACTCTCCTCACGTTGCTTCTCGGTCCAGAGATATTTCTTGATTTCTTCTCCATTCGTTGTCTTTGGTGCTTCATAACCAAATTTTATTATTAAAGAAATACCAAAATCTGTGTTTAGATATACCGCCATTTGTTGCTTCCAAAAATCAAACTCCCCCTCGAATGCTGGTGGGTAGACGCTAGCTCCGGCCATCATTTTGTTGCTTCGATTGGCGGTTAGTCCTCCTGAAGCGCCTTGGCTCTGATACCACTTGTTGGATCGTGGCGGCCGGCTAGAAGGGGGGTTGGATAGCCTGCAAACACAAAAACAAAACCAATCCTTCTCGAACTCTTAAGCTAACACTTGCATAAATAAAGTAAACAATAAAATATAAAGGAAGTAAAAGGCAGACAGAGATTTACTTGGTTACAACCAGGGAGGTTGTTAATCCAAGGAAAATGAAGCACTAGTATCTCCTTCAGGCGGAGAAACCTTTTATAGTGTTTAAGCACAAAACAGAAGCTCAACTCTAAACTAAAGCACACAAGCATTGGAATTATAATTCTTGAGTTTGTTTTTTTAAAAGTTTCTAGACCAAAGCTATATTTATAACTTTGGTCGGGGGGCCCCGAAGGGTTCCAGACGCCCTGGGAGGGATAAAACTTTATCCCCAACGTTCAGATCGAGAAAATCACGATTTGGTCAAATATTGACTTCTGGGCGCCCCAATACGCTCCGGGCGCCCCAGTATGGTCCGGGTGCACCGGACTGTTCCGGGCGCCCCGGGCGGGAAAGTAAACCCCGTTGAATTTTTTCAGCCCGGGTCTTCTGCTCTGGCTCCGTCCACCTTAGACCGAGTCTTCCGCTCGCTTGGGTGATCTCTGCTATCCGGAATAGGGCTCACCGAACCCAACTTCTGGTCTTCTCGAACAGGCTTCTGCTCCAGCTTCTTGTCCCTCGGAATCGCCGCGTGGTTCCTTCTCGTCGGCCAGCGTACTCATCCGCAGTCTTCGTCCCTCAGTCGCACCCTATGCCGACCTTCTCGCTAGCTGCGCCTCTTGCTCCTCGAGCAGTCTTCCGCTCCAACTTCTCGTCCCTCGGAACCACCGCACACTTTCTTCTCATCCGCCGGTGTACTTTTCTGCAGCGCCTCGTCCCTCGAACGCACCGCGTGCCATCCTTCTCGCTAGCTGCGTCTTCTGCTCGACTACCTGTGCTCCTAAACTCTTGCACACTTAGACACAAGGTTAGAAACACACAGGACCTAACTTAACTTGTTGATCACACCAAAACAACCTTGGGTTCCAACACTTCCGTCTGCCAGGCCAACGTCAGATCCCGCTCGAACATAGGAGGCTATTTCCTTGCCAGACGAGTCAATAGACTCTGCCTTCTTCGTATCTCCCTGTGTGAAAACCCCTTCGCCCTCTACCATGCCGAGATGACCCCATCAATTTTCAACCGCTTTTGATATGCTATCCACCTAGGCCATAACTTCTCCCTCGACCACCTTGACCAGCTAGATACTTCTAAGGGGTCGTTTAACAAAGGCTTAGAAGGACGTTGGAAACCAACTTAGCGAGCTAACTCTTATGGACCCACTGCCGGCCCCACTGCACCAACACATACTTGCACCCGCTGAGGCTATACAGGCTTCCGGGTTGGTCGAGCTAATATCAGAACCTTTGCCTGCCCATCAGGCCTCACCACCAAAGGTTACGGGCTCATCTTCTTTCATATTGGGAAGTTCGAGGTTTACACCTGCCCTGAAGCAGGTCGACCCTTTGCTTGTGCCTTCCAAGATTGTACAAGATGTTGAGCCGGTCGAGATGATACTTTCTTCATCCGTTCGTTCAACATCACTATGGGTTTCGAGCACCCGTCCTTTAAAGCCCAGCTCTCCGACCGACCCTCATTGCTATTTCAAATAGTCTTATATATTACCAACTCAACAAGGGATGAAGGCTACTACCTCATCTTCGTATAGAGTATTAAAACTAAACAACCCCTTAGCCAAATCTTGGCTGAAGGCTCGTGAACAGTCAAAAGGATCTACCATATCGGCATGTGTGGATGAATACGCTTTAAATGCTACTGTGGTAAGCTTATAACTTAGCTTTCCTTATGATTATCCTGCTTTATGAATTAAGTCCCCCTTATCGTTGTTGCTTTCAGTTTTGTTCTTTGAGGCTATATTTAAGTCAACTAGTTGTGGATTTGGAGCATGATAACAAAGTTTTGAGAGAACAAGTAGAGGAGTTAGAGATTGCCTCATCCGCTCCAAACATTGAAGTGGCTAATATGCGAGAATAGATTAAAATTCAAGCCAAGCTTCATTTAGACATAAGGCAGGCCTTGAAGGAATCCCAACAATTAGTAAACTATCACCAGATGGATAAGAAAAGACTAGAATTATTGCTACAAACTAGTAAATCCAAGTTTTGAGTAGAAAGTGCTATGAGGGCCAAGGTTGTTTCACACTTGGCTTACAAAACTGTTCTGCTAAGGGATCTGAAATCTTCTCACCCATCCAACCCCTCTGATTGAAATGATGAATTATCTTCCAAGGACTTAGTAAGTATGGAGCAACAGAGGGAATTGGATGCACAAGAAGCCCAGCTGGGATCATTACAAGCTGAATTAGACTTTACAAGGGCAAAGCTGGAGATGTATAAGGCTGGGGCGAGCATTTTGAAGCTAGACGAAGTGCTTATCTCGATTCTCCCAACTTCAGCAAGAAATTTGCCAAGCATATCTCCAGGACACTCACTCATGCAGCCGAAGGAGCTATCCAATAATTAGCGAAGGGCAACTATTTATCAGCAGAATCTCCTCAATGTTTTATAGACTGTCATCGTCTTAATAGAGAGCTTCCACCGGACCTCTTAAGTAGGTTTGATTAAGGGCATGTCCATATTTTTCATGTGATATTCTCAGTGTATGTAATTGTTGTAATGAACAAAAACTAAGACACATATTAAACATTGTTAAATCGCACCTATCTTCTTGTACATCTTTAAAACCACAAGTACTTTAAAATATTTATTAATCCACACAATAGATTGGGCGTGATAATAATGCCAATCCGAGTAGCCAAACTGAATAAAGGAATTGTATCACTTCGGGCTGAATAATATGTCGATAATATATTGGTACCGAGCGAAATAATCAGACCGTGATTATAACCATTTATGGCCATTTAATAATAGATTCCCAAATGAATCCTTTATAGCATATTTCTGAGTTGAACAATAAACTAGGCAGTATAACACTATCGAGCATACTAATCTGGCCAGACAATATAATAATACCTTTATACTTGAAATTCGCTCGGAGACTTAAGAATTTGGGATTTGAAGGCGTGAGATCATACTCGCTTATAAACTGGTCGGTGGCTCAGGAGTTTGGGGTAGGCCCCATCTAAAACACGGGGGCTTATAATTTTGAGGCGTGAGTGTTGGGGTTGCAAGGTTGCAAACATAGTCCCATATTGAAAACACATGGAAAAGATCATGAGTTTATAAGAGAAAGATATCTCCATTGGCATGAGGCCTTTTGGGGAGAGCCCAAGAGCAAAACCATGAGGGCTTAGGCCCAAAGTGGACAATATCATGCTATTGTGGAGATATCTAAATTCTTTTCGATCCTACAATTGGTATCAGAGCTCGGACTGCCAGAAGGTTTAACCGCCGACTGTGCACAAGAGCTATGGTCTGATTGAACCATGTAAGTATAATATTGACCTCGAACAAAGAAAGTGGGGGCTCCTATGTTCGGATCAAGAGGACCAGACACCAGGCAGGAAGTCCTAGTTGCGGCTAGGCAAGGAAGTCCTAGTAGGTCGGGTAGACCGAGGGGCAGGAAGTCCTAGTAGGTCGGGTAGACCGAGGGGCAGGAAGACCTGGTGGGTCAAGGATCGGACGTGAGAAGCCCATGGTCCTTTGTTTGAGGGGGGGATTGTTGGGGTTGCAAGGTTGCAAACATAGTCCCATATTGAAAACACATGGAAAAGATCATGAGTTTATAAGAGAAAGATATCTCCATTGGCATGAGGCCTTTTGGGGAGAGCCCAAGAGCAAAACCATGAGGGCTTAGGCCCAAAGTGGACAATATCATGCTATTGTGGAGATATCTAAATTCTTTTCGATCCTACAGTGAGAGCATGCTCACTTATAACCTAACCAATAGCTCGAGAGTCTGTGACAGGCCTGGTCTAAAATCTAGGGGCTTATAATTTTGAGGCACGAGAGAATGCTCACTTATAACTCAATTAGTGGCTTGAGAGTCTAGGATAGGTTCGGTTTGAAATCCGGGGGATTATAATTTTGAGGCACTAGAGCATGCTCGCTTATAACCCGGCCAGTGGCTCTAGAGCCTAGGACATGCCTAGTCTAAAATCCGGGGGCTTATAATTTTGAGGCGTGAGAGCATGCTCGCTTATAACCCGACCAGTAGCTCGAAAGTCTAGGATAAGCACGGTCTAAAACCTGAGGGCTTATAATTGTGAGGCACGAGAGCATGCTTACTTATAACTCGGCCAGTAGCTCAGGAGTTTGGGACAGGCTCGGTCTAAAACCCGGGGGCTTATAATTTTGAGGCGCGAGAGCATGCTTGCTTATAACTCAGCCGATGGCTCGAGCGTCTGGGACAGGCCCGGTGTGAAACTTGGGGGCTTATAATTTTGAGGCGCGAGAGCGTGCTCACTTATAACCCACCAGTAGCTCGGGAGTCTAGGATAGCCTCGGTCTGAAACTTGGGGGCTTATAATTTTGTAGTGTGAGAGCATGCTCGCTTATAACTTGGTCGGGGGTTCGGGAGTCTGGGACAGGCCTGGTCTGAAACCTGGGGGCTCATAATTTTTAGACAATTTCCGGATGAACTCACCTGTATTCTCATTAAGTGTAAAAGTTTAACATAATACATGAGTAAATTACAAGCGTACTTTTCAAACCCTATAAGGCTGTAGATGATTTACGTTCCAAAGTCCCTCCAGCCTTTTTCCTTCTATATCTTCGAGGTAGTAGGAGCCCGAGATGAGCTTTTGCACCACTTTGTATGGTCCTCCCCACTATGGCTTCAATTTATTAACATCCCCGACCGACTTGATCCACTTCTAGACCAAATCGTCAACTTGAAAGAACCGGGGTATAACATTTCTGTTGTAATTTTGTCTCATCCTTTGAAGGTATGCCATTAGCCGAGTCATCGTTTTGTCTCTGATTTCTTCTATCAGATCAAGCTCCATGAGATGTCGGCTAGCATTATCTTTGTCGTACAATTGCCTCCGATCGAACTCCACACTAATTTCAACTGGGACCACTGCTTCACCATCATAAACCAGATGGAAAGGAGTTATACCTATCGCTTCTCGGAGAGTTGCACAATATGCCCATAACACATTGGACAACTCATCAACCTAACTTCCTTTGACGTGGTCTAGTTTGGTTTTTAGTCCTATGATGATTTCTCTATTTGTTACCTATGCTTGGTCGTTACTCTGGAGATAAGCCACAGATATGAATGCTTAAGTGATACCATAGGTTGAACACGACTTATAGATTTTCCTATCCTGGAATTGTCTTCTATTATCTAAAACTAGTTTGTGTGGAATTCTGAACCTGCAAATAATATGTTACCATAAGAATTTGATAACCATCTGCTCGGTTATTTTAGCTAATGGCTTGGCCTCCACTCATTTAGAGAAATAGGACACTGCTACTAGCAAGAATTTCTTCTGGGCAGGGGCTAAGGGAAAAGACTCCACTATATTCACACCCCACTGATCGAACGAGCAGGAGACAATGGTAATTTTCAATAATTCAATGGGGTGATGGGGGATTTCTGGTGCTTTTGACAGGATAGGCAGGTTCTTACTAGCTGAGCTGCATCGACCTTTAGAGTGGGTACTCAGCCAGTAATATTTTCTGAACGAGAGATCGACCGTCCACATGATTTCCACAGGAACCTTGATGTACCTCTTGTAAAGTATATTACACGTCGTCCGGGCCAATGCATTTGAGTAAAGGACATGAGAAAGCCCTTTTATAGAGATGGTCTCCTATCATAGTGAATTGATCGACTTTTTTCATAATCATGCGTGTCTACTCTCCTTCTACTAGTAAGATGCCTTGTTGTAGAAATAACATGATGGGCGTTCTCCAATCACACTACAATTCTAGGTTAGTTTATCGCTTGATACAAGCCACCAATAGTGTATATTCTACAGGCTTGTCTAAGGTCCATGAAACTATAGCGGAAGCTAATTTAGCCAAGTTGTCTGTTGTCTGATTTTCTGCTCGGGAACCTTCTGGATAATTACCTCCTGAAATTCAACTCTAATTTTTCAAAAGCTTTTGCCTATAACTTGAGCCGCTTATTATTAATTTTGAAGTTGTCAGACAACTATTGTAGTGCTAGTCGAGAGTCAGAATAAATTAAAACTCGAGTGGCGCCTACGTGCCAGGCGGCCTGTAAACCGGCTATCAATACTTCATATTTTGCTTCATTGTCAGTAGCCCAATAATTCAGCCGAACAGATAACTGCATTCTATCTTACCTAGGTGATATCATGAGAATACCTATCCTGCTGTGCTGCCGAGTTGAGGATCCATCTACATATATTTTCCAAGTTTTTTCAGGTTCATGGTTTTGTACCTCAATGATAAAATCAGCTAAAGTCTGGACTTTAATGGTCGCTCGGGGTTGATATTATATATCATACTCACTGAACTTCGTGGTCAACTTAATCAACCTCCCAGAGGCTTCAAGGTTGACAAGTAGTCGGCCTAAGGTGGTGTTGGTCAGTACTATGATTGGATACAATAAAAAATAAGGGCGTAACCTCCAAGCAGCTAAGACCAATCCATACACTAATTTCTCGAGTGCGATATAATGACATTCTTCTCTTTTTAATAAATTATTTTAAAAAGTACATAGGCTATTGATCTTTTCCTTTTGCCTTACTAATACTGACCCAACTATGTGTTCATTGGTTGATAGATACATCCATAAAGATTCACCCACCACTAGCTTAGCAAGTACAGGTAGGGTGGACAAGTGATTTTTTAGCTCCTCAAAAGCTTTGTCATAGTCAGCATCTAGGGCTGTAAATAAATCGAGCCGAACCGAGCTTTGGGGTGTTCAAGCTTGTTTAATAAGGTAACTGAGCCGAGCCGAGCCGAACTAAGCTTAAAATGAACCAAGCTTTTAAAATGATTGTTCAAGCTTGGCTTGATTTTTTTTTATGAGCTTGAGCTTGTTTGAAGCTTGACTTGAACTTGGTTCATTTAGATGTTACCGTGCTCTCAATTTAAGCTTGGCTAAGCTTGGTTCGAGCTTAGCTTGAGCTTGGTTCATTTAGATATTATCAAGCTCTCAATTCAAGCTTGTTTGATTGTTTGAAACTTTTAGTTGTTTGATTGATTATTGAGCTTGATAATTTAAATTTATTTTATTTTATTTTTATTTATCATATTGAAAAGAGTTTTATTAATGAATATGGTTCATGAACATTGTTCATAAATATTGTTCACAAACGTTAATGAGCTAAACATATATGTGTTCAAGCTTATTTGTTTAGCTTAACGAGATATTCAAACTTGTTTGTTTAATTAATATTGTGTATATTAAATGAACATAAACAAGCTCTTATCAAGTTGAACACCAAACTTATTCATGAACGCTTGGTTCATTTACATCCTTATTAGCATCCCATTAGAATTTGGTCACCCAATGGAGGATCTTGAAAAAAGGCAGGCTTCAATCAGCCAACCGAGAGATGAAGTAAGACAGGGCGATGATCCGGCTGATCAGTCTTTGTGCCTCCTTCAGATTGCGAGGGGGAGCCATGTCTCGGAGAGTTTGAACTTTGCTTAGGTTGGCCTCTATCCCTCGCTCGGCCATAATGTATCCCAGGAACCATCTTCTCTTTGCTTCGAACAGACATTACTGGGGTTAACCTTTAGTCTATATTGCCTTAAGGTCTTGTAAGTCTCTTCCACATCAACACACAGGTCGGCCGCTCAGAGGGACTTGATAATGATGTTATCTACAAAAACCTCCATATTCCGCCCAATCTGCTTCTGGAATACTTTGTTCATAAGCCATTGGTAAGTAGCACCTATATTTTTTAATCCAAATGATATAACATTATAGCAATAAGTGCCTTCAGCGATGATGAAGTTAACCTTCTCCTAGTCATCCTTAGAGAGCGGTACTTGATGGTACTTGATAGGCGCCCATCATGTAAATTAGCTCCCATCCAGAAGTCGAGTCTACTACCTAGTCAATCCTTAGGGCACGGTTTGTTGAGATCCCGGAAGTCAATACATAGCCTCTATTTATTTCCTGGCTTAGACACCAAGATTACATTGGCTAGCCATCTCGGGAATTGTACTTATCGCATGTAACCAGCCTTCAACAGCTTGTCCACTTTTACTCGAATGATTTTGTTCTGATCTGCCCCAAAGTCTTTTTTTCTCTTCTTGACCGGCCAGGCATCAGGGAAGACATGGAGTATCTGCTCCATGACTATGGGAGAGATGCCCATGATCTCTTTGGGCTCCCAAGTAAAAGCATTGTTGTTACGCGTTAAACATGCAACGAGCTCTTCTTTAAGCTCTAGACGTAGGTCGACCACTACTTGAGTAGTGGCTTTCGACCGACCTAGTCGAATTTGAACCTCCTCTTTCTCCTCATAGACCAGGGTGGGTGGTGCCTCTCGGATGATGTTACATCTATCCATTGTATCTTTCTAGCAGAGCTGGCCTCGGTCTTGACAATTTCCACATAGTACTTACGTGCTACGAGTTGATCATCCTTGTCTTCATCCACCTAGTCATCCACATGAAATTTTACTTTATGGAAAAATGTGGAGACAACCGTCTGGATTTTATTTAGAGTCAACAGACCCAAAATGACATTGTAGGCCGAGGGTGCGTCCATGACTATGAAAGTCAATCGACACGTCCTCATTAGGGGCTCCTCCTCTAAGAATATGTCCAACTTTATTTTATCGAGTGGGTGGACCTCATTGCCCGTGAACCTATATAGACGGGTGGCCATGGCTTGGAGTTCGCTAGGGTCTATTTGTAGCTACTCGAATGCCTGTTTAAAGATGATATTAACTGAGCTTCTTGTGTCAGCGAAAGTACGATGAATATTATAATTAACTATAACAACCTTAATTATTAAAGCATCATCATGGGGGACTTCCACCCCCTCTAGGTCTTTTGTCCTGAAGATAATTTCAGGGTCGGCTGCCTACTTTGCACTACAACCAACCGTATAAATCTCCAATCGACGAGGGTGTGACTTTTTTGCTCGGTTGGAATCTCCATCAGTTGGACCTCCGACGATCATGCTAATATCACCTCGGGCGATGTTATTGCGGTTCTCCTCCTACCCTATTGAGAGCTCTGGCTAGACTCGAGCGGGAGCTTATGCTTAGTCTGTTGGAGGTGGGGGCCTTCTTCAACATCGCTCGGCTTCTCGCTGGTCTCTTCTGGGTGAGTCGTTTGACCTTTGATAAGGGCATCAATTGGGAGATGGTGAACGTCGACGGAATCTTTGATTGTTGTTTTGGCGATTTGCCCGACTATACCAATCCTCAATGTCATGGGTAGCTGACCGATAGTATGTTGATCATCGCCACGGGGCTCCTCGAGGGGGCTGAGGGTATCTTTCTCGCTCGTCGTCCACATGCTGCATGACCTGAGGTTGTGGTTCTTGATGTCGAGGCTGAGGACCCATCCGAGATCGTCTATGTGGCGGAGTGAGTAATGCTTGGCGTTCGGGTGCTGGAATCGCAGCTAGTGCGGTGACTTCCTTCTTTCGGGCAACCAATGCCTCCTCAATAGCGATAAACTTAGTCACCCGATCCAATAGATGATCAAAGTTCCTTGGAGGTCTTCTCACCAAGGAACGAAAGAAATCATTATCGGCAAGGCCCTGGGAGAAGGCACTCACCAAAATTTCAGTGGTGGCCGTAGGAACATCCATGACCACTTGATTAAATTTTTTAGGGGGTATTTGGTTGATGGGTTTGGGAATGAGTGAATAGAATGATAGTAAAAGATAGTGTTTGGATTGTGGGTTTGGAAATGATAATTTGGGAATGATTACTAGATTTATGGGAATCAACCAAACTCATATAACTAGGTGGGTTTCATTTCCATTCTCATTCCATCCTACTATCAAACTCATACCTATAGTCATTCCCATCATTTAACTAAACACCACCTTAATGTAGGCCCTGAGCGTCTCTTTGGGCCCTTGCTTGAGAGGAAAAATCTCAGGGGGTGTCTTCTGATAACGGCGACTACTAACGAAATGATGAAAGAAAGCCTTAAAAAATCCTTAGAACTGTGAATGGATTCGACCAGTAGTCGCTTAAATAATCTTTGTGCTGAGCCGACGAGAGTGGTGAGAAACACTCAGTACTTCACACCGTTAGTAAATTGATGCAAGAGGGCGGCGTGCTCAAACTTGAGGATATGATCCTCAAGGTTAGTTGACCCTGAATATTCTCCTATCACCAGGGATTGATAATGTTTCGACCGTTTAATTTCGAGCACCCTCTGAGAGAACTGGATGCTAATTTACTCAGGAGAGCTACAAGTTGTTGGAGCTTTTCCCCTGTGTCCATCTCGAACAGGTGCTTCTCCAGAGGACTCTTGGTGTGACCCTTCTTGACTCATGTGCTCTGGCAGCGTGCGGAAGAGTGCCCGAAGGAGTGGAACTGGGGAGCAAGACGACACCGACGACAACTGAAATGGGTCTTCCTCCCTAGCTTCTCTCTCCCTTTGATGGACTGTTGTTGATGCAATGGGATTAGGTGGTGGCAAAGTACCGCCAATAGCTTCTTCTTGTTGTTGTTGTTGCTATTGTAATAGTTTTTGTGCTCGAAGCCTCGAACGTTAATGAGCATATCCAAATCTTCTTGTGTTAGGGTAACGGTGGTGAGTCATCCGGTTTCTTCCATCTTTGATCTTTAGATTCAACTAAAAGTTTCCACAGACTATATCAAATCTGATCCTCTCTGAAAACTGTATAGATGATGCTCTGGGCACGGTGGCATGATGGTTGACTGATAGAAGACCTCTTACTCTACTAAAAAGCTTCCTTTCAACCCTGTGCATATGGAGATGAGCCAACAAAATGTCAGTGCTTAGAAACCAGGATGGGAGTCCCTGGCGAAGGTCCTCAGATGCCCAAGTCAGTACAAGTCTGGACGAGTGAATGAAGAACAACAGTGAATGTGTGCAAGAGTATGTTGTATATATTCAAAGAACGTACCTTCGCCACAGAGAGGACTCCTCTATTATATATCACCTCACATAACCTCTATAATCATGAGGTGGAGCAGTGTGTCAGAGTTTGTTAGGTAAAAGAAAGTGTACATCCTAGGCAATTGGTCATAATTATCTTAGGAATCTTCCCTTTACCCATATGCATACTTCTTTTTTCATTTATAACTTCTGTTATTGCTGGTGTTGCTGAAAGAATGTGTTATAAATGGTCGGCTAATGGGAGACACAATGGTCTCTAAAGAAGTTTTCATAAGAATATTCTTTGCCACATGTTTGTTATTCTAACAGGTTATTAGGATTCTCTGATTATACTGTCGGTTGAATATGTCCATGCCAGCCTATAAGGTCAGTCGTCTTTATGCGAGTCTTTGTATTAAGATGTCTTGTTATGTATTGAAGGATATGTAGAAATCTGCTCGAGAAGTAATAGAATGCCTTGAATATGTTGGGAATCTGTTTGAGAAATAACATGATAACCTGTGCGCACTGGAAATCTCTCTGATGACATGCACATGTTATATATTCGTTCGGACAGTAATATGAAGATAAGCAACTTAGACCCAGTCAGTCTTTTGTCTAGCCGGGCATACAATGAGCTTCTAGAGAAACGAAACTGCGTTCTGAGCAATCCGATCGGTATTTTGAGCCAAAGTGCCTTAGATCCGGTAGGAACCTTGTCCGGTCGGGCGTAACCTAACTTGTGGTTAAAGTGTAGTTGGCATTCTAACCGAATGTATAAGACTATCTTATACTTGGGCATTACAGAGATGTGTATGGAATCCTATAAATCCGTTTAGTTTTATTATTGAATAGGTCAACCAGACATATGTAGAATGACTCATACAGAGTAAGGAGTTTGACTCTCCTTCTGATCAGGTCTATGGTTGGTCAAATGTGAGGTGGTCGGTTATTCCAACCGACCTATAAGGACGATCATTCTTAAACTCAATCGGCTATTGAATAACCGGGCGCATTGTCTTTTTAGTTCAAGGATAAAGCACTAAATCGAGCATTGGCGCTGGACTGTTCTTCTCTATTAATTTTGACTGTCACGTCCTTTTGATTTTGACTGTCACGCCATCTTCAAGGTCCGCTCATTATAATCCACATCAATTATTATTATTATTATTATTATTATTATTATTATTTTGATGTTTTCTTTAAACCTGTATTATTTGCTTAAATAATCGTGTACCAAAAATAAAGGTATTTAGTAAAAATGAGAAAAACAAAAAACAAAAACAAAAACAACGTGCGCCCGGTGAATTTGCCTCCATCAGTTTCTTTTCTGACAGGGTAAGAATTAACGATTCTTTTACTCTTTTGAAAATTTTGGTTTAAATTTGATCAATGTCTTCCTCAGTTTTCCCATTCGCCTTCGATCCAGTTGAGATGTTACGAGAAGTTGGTCTTTGCTTAGTTTATTCGTGGGAAGAAGATGGCGGAGTGAAGCAAAGCTGAGCGGATCATTCTCCTCGAGATCGGACGGATCCGATCGACCTCCCGCTCCTCGTCGACTGGTTCGGGGATTTGTTCTTCTTCCATGCCTTGGCACAGATGATGAGAGCTTTGTTTGAGAAAAGCAGAGAGGTGGACGTCAGGTTGCTGCTCTCAAAGCTAGGTTTTGCTGTCTCTGTTCCCATTGCTGGGTATTTGGCGGTCAACCCTAATCTACCGGGTTCATCCTCTTCGGGTATTTGTTTTACAATAGCACTTAAATCTTTCTTGTTTTACCGATAACGTTTTCGTATGTTTGATGATTCAACAGCAGCAAGCTCTGAAGCAGGCGGCGTTGGCCAGTCTACTGTTTTCTCTGGAGCTAGCAGAATCTTCAAAGATGAGCTTCATATCCGAGAAAGTGTAAGTGATTGCGATCGGAGGCAAGTTTCTGTGTTAGAAACATGGTCTGAATTTATTCATCTATAGGTTAAGATCCTCGACATGATCATGTTGAATTAAGCTTGAACTATGAGACAAGTTTTGCAACCTAGCTCAAGCTGAAGATCATTTTGTTTGGAATTTATTCCTGTTGAATAGATAGAAAACACTTCTCAAGAATTAATGTTCCTATTTTTATGTTTGGATTTGATTGGGAAAATGATAGTTGGAATTCCATTTCTAGTTTTTGCATTCATATGATAATGACATGTTTGTTAGTATGCAGCACAATCCTTTTTAAGGAGAAACGAGTTTTCTCCTGGAGTTTTCTTTAGCTCATTGCTGTTCACATAGTAAACACATTTAAGTTGGGTGTAGGCAGGTACCATGGGTTTGGCTATTCCTTTGGCATATCAGGTTGGATTTTGGGTAGAAGAATAAGAACGCTAGTGGTAATTTTATTTAATTGGATTCAACTAACAGGACCTTGAATGGATTAAGAACCCTAGTGGCAATTTAATTGGATTCAAATAGTTGGTGCCTGATCGGTGCCATTCCTGAACATTACAGTTCTTCAACTTTCAAGGTGTAACAACCTCTACGTTGGAGTAGTTCACAAGATTGCAAAAAGGCTGTGAAATTAGCATAAAGACGAACCATATCTGGCATATAACTTGATGAGCATCAGCTATGTGAGCAAGTAATGGATTTCTAAGTTGGGGAGATCTCTAGATTCATAGTCTCTGGAGAAATCTCAAGCATAAATTGGACCAATTTTGATCAATGTTTTTGGGATTTTTTTTTTTTTTAACACTGGAACTTGCTACAATGTTAGAAATAAAATTCCAATTCTGTAAAAACCCGATGGTTCTAAGGTAGCTGTATTTGAATGATTCATGAATTATTCTGAAAGCATTGTCATGAAAGAGTGTAAAGTTCTAGATTTATTGTTGTGCATTTTGAAAAAAAAAATAATAATTTTTAGATGTTAATAATTCATTTTCTTTAATGTGAAGGAGGGAGTCTTGGCAAAGATCATGCGTGGAACTTCAGATATCACAAATACCACCAGGGCCATCGGTGCCATCCAGAGGACTTCTCCAAGCATCATCAAGAGTTGGGTTGAAGAGGGTTGTCACTTACCACCAGTCGAGCAACTTCCAGTATACCCAGAGAGCATTATTAAGCAACCAACTTATACTGAATCAGAAGCCGAGAAGGTGGAGATGGAGCAAGAAACTGCAGAAATTCAAGAACAGAAGAGAAGTCATTCACTTGATTGCTGTGTTTCAAATAATCAGCAGGATTTAATGAGAGAAATTGAGGAGCAGCTAAAAAATAATCTGATGAAGGCTAATAATCTGTACATAAAATTTCATTCACAAAATGAAGAAAATCATCATCTCGTGATTTGGAACCCAGAGTGCTGGGGAATGATCAGGGAGTTTGAGACTGTGATAATGGTTGTAGCTTGTCTGATCAGGGCATTGCAATCTGATTGGTGGCACCTGAGTCATAAGATGGCAGCTTTGGAGCCAAAAAGGATCACCATGATGGCTAATAAAACTGAAGACAAACAACAAGGTGATGCCAAGATCAAGGATAGCTCAAAGATGCTGGAGATGGAAACTGAGAAGGGAAATCTTACAAAATTAAACATGAGCACGGAAGTAGAGCTGGTTGATAAGTTGGAGGTTGCAGAAAATCTGGCCTCCTCCAGTTGCTCCCCAAATGACCAAGAGGTAAGGCTGATCTATAGTTCACCTTTTCTTCCGTTTTGTTTTTAAATTTTAGAACATAACATATATTTGCAATTTTATTCTTGACCATCACAAAAAAATTATCATTCCTTTCAAATCTCTAAGTTTTGTTACTTGGCCTTTTGTCATTCAACTGTTTTGAAATTACTGCTCATCAATTGTTAACCCTTCCTTGATCATGAACTTCCACCCTTTTGTTTTGACACTAGAGTGAAGAGGACATGGTGATGAGTTACCTAATAGAAGCAAACCAAGAAGAAATGGAAATTGTACGGCTACTGGGTGATCATATTGCAGAATTTACAAACATGGTGCAAGCTTGGCAAATCAATACTTTGTTTGAGAGTGAGCAGTGGGATTCTGCAACATCCAGTAAGAAATCAGCAAAAATTTCTCCAATTGAAAGCTTGAGTACTGGAGCAGAGAAGAAACCAGAACAAACTGCTATTCTACCAGCAGATTCCGACATCGATCAGAACAAGTACTTGAATGACGTGGACACTGAGAACTGCAATCCACCCAAAACGAGCAACATGTTGAAGCGTGAGCAAAGGAGTTCCGCGACTTCCTTTGAGAAAGTTGCAGGAAGTTGTCCAAGTGAAGACTTGGGTGCTGAGACAGAGGAAAAACATGAAGTTGTGATTCAATATGGAAGTTTTGGTATAGATCAGAAGGACAAGAACTTGAATGATTGTCATTTATCTGATTGCTCTTCACAACGAGTTATCAACAAATATCCAAATAGTTCACCTTCTGTCTCTTCCATGATGAGTAACAGCAGTACAGGAAGATCAAAGCATCATAAATCATTTGGTTCAAAAGTCCTTGGCAAGCTGAAGATGGTCCTCAGAAAGCACACCCGCAAGAAGGCAAAAAACTTTCCAGATAATACTTCTGATACAAAGGCAGCTGTTTCATCGTGTTGTTCAGGAGATATGAGAAGGAACTCATGCAATAGTGATCTCTCGTGTTCTGAGAAGCATCCTTCGACACAAGAGTTATTCAAAATCAAATACAAAACTGATAGATGGAAGAGTGACACCGCATGGAGTGAGAGTTGTTTCAGATCTACATTTGAAATTCCAAGGGAAAAGATATCTGCTATACAAGAAGAGGATACAAATGCATTTTGAGGCAAAACCATCATATAGCATCACTTGGTGGAGTAACTAAACTCGAACAAGATAATTATGAAAATGAAGATCAACTTGTGGGGTTTGAGAATAACTTATGTGGTTTTTAATTCTGTTTTCAAGGCTTTGATCTGTATTTGTGACATCTCGAGTTAGATAAGATACATAAGTCTCGAAGCGCCATGTTGTGTGATTTCCTGCTGAGGTCTCTCAAAAAACATACCCATACTTTCTCTTAAATAAAAATGCTAAATACAAAAAAGAGATTTTTTAAAAAAAATACATTTATTATTATTTAAATCCTAAATAACATTATTGAGCCAAATATTATAATTTCATAAAATTTTAAATACTTTTAGGAAATTGATTAATTCCGTAATTGTTGTTAATTTTTCTACGAGCATCTTGGAAACGAAAGGCCTGGCATTAAATAAGACAATTGTCTTGGCAAAATAATAATTGATTTTAGTGGCCTTTTAAAAAATTGCAAAAAAGAATGCATGTATCGGACATAGATGAGAGGGTAACCATGGGATAGGATGTCCTTTTGCCGCATTGATTGGGGCAATAATTTTCTAAAGAATTTCAACTGCTTTTTCAATATATTCAATCAACTAAGGTTATCAAAAGAAACAAAAACACTCGGTTTTTTTCGTATAACTTGCCTCATCACTTTGAAGAAATGTAAAAGTCATGAGGATTGATTGACCCTAGATTCTCTTCCGCTTGCGACTCTTCCTCTTAGCCGTAACTCTTTTCGTAATTTTTCCTTTGGTGGTGGTAGAAAGAGCAACAGTGCTAGATGGTTTGCCAGTTGATGTCCTACTTTTCCTACACGCCCATTTTAAGGGAAATTTGTTGGTCACTTTGGCGATATCACCAGTAATAGTAAGCTCCACAAGTCTCTGGGTCTTGTGCTGCAGTTGAGTAGCCCACGCATTAGATAGATCAAGTGCGAGTGAGTCATCCATTGGTCTCTTCCAAAGATCGAGTAACACATCCTGAAATGAGAGGTATGACATTGAAGGCTGATACTCTTTTTTATGTTGGCAGAGCATGTTAACCTTTATAATGTGCTTGCATAGGTTCCCTTGCATTGACCACGAACAATCGCAGTGAGCAAACTCAGACCCAGGATTCCAGATGGTGCGCACTTGACCACTGTGATTCTTGCTTTGAACCTTAGCAAAGAGATGCTCTTTATCATCAAATGTAACAGCTTCATCTGGAATCAACATAGCCCTCTGCCATGAAGTGGAATATATATAGTCCTCTTTGACCGATTTGAAGGACCCACTTTCATCAGCATATAGATCAAGCCAGTAACCAGAATGAAGCTCAGTTGTTAGCTTATGAACTAACCAATCCACCCGTTGGAGCGCATCAAGGTGAGAATCATCATAGACTTTCAGCTTCAACTTTACATGATATCCTTCGATAGCACTGCAGGCCTCCTGGCTAGCAAGTGGTAGACTCTTAACAGTTCCAAGCCACATCTCTAACATGATTGAAAATAGATTTATGAAAATTTAGAACCATCAGACTATCATAAAAATAAGAAAGGAACTCACCAATTTTTGGAACCCAAAATGCCTTGAAATACTGAAGGAAGGCGGTCTGGTCAACGAAATCCTGAAATAATTCTTCCATGGTATCGATAGGATTGTCTTTAGTCCATATACTGTATATTATCTTGCCCAAGTGTTTAAATATTTCTCGCTGAACTTCAATGTGACCACATTTCTTTATCACATTCCTGAGCCATGATTTACGAATTCGCCATAGAGAGAAGAGAATGGGACAGCAAAAGATCTCCCTGTAGAGCACTAATTCTTTTAGCGAGGAGATTATTCTAATAAATGATACCACAATAACAGTTTAATAACTGACAACTTGCCTAATGGGATCCATCTCTAAAGCTGGATCATCAATAATAAACCCACCAATTCCCCAAGCTGAATCAACAGCATGAATCCTGTCCACGAGAGCTTTCATCCACTTAGCAACATCCTGCTTAGTGATAGTTCGGGTTATGACCCAAGCAACAGGTAAAGCATGTTGCCTGGAGTCAAAAGCAAGGAGTGTATGCAGTGGATACTGCAAGAACAAAGAGGCTCATAGCATAAGATTCTGCTTGATTAATGGTTAAGGTATAATCACTCTACTTTGTCATTTGAATATTCATAAAAGCAGCAAGTAAGATGGGCATTTCCTTAACAATGATTTCAATTCTCAACATCCAGTGACAAGTGGAGTCATTTATAGATGTACAAACTCTTAGAAGATACCAACATATCATTGAATGCAAGGGTAGTAACTGCCTTACTTCCTTTGATGAAATGCATCCATTTAACTGGCTTGTAGAATTGCTGTAATCTAATAAGTCTGAGACAAAAGCTCATAACTTGTAAGCTGCATGCCAGAACTAAACAATAGTACCATACTACAAAAATGCTAGAATGCATCTGAGAAACCAAACACAAACCTGATAAAAAAAATCAGGAATGAATTATCAGTTAAATACCTTGAGCTTGCTTATGCCGAACGATGAGTGACATGCTAAGATGCTTTGATGACAGAACCTAATCATCTGCTGCAACTGCCAATGTGTTTGGATTCCCAATATGAATGGATCAGTCTCTGAAGAATCCTGGTAGAAGAACACTGATTTTTTATTTCTCTCAACCCACATGCGAATACTAGCTTGGTCATCCAAATCTAGCTCATGTGTGGACCTCTTGATGATCATTCCAATCTTCTGGACATACTGAGAGGCAAGACTATTTGCACTTGCATTTGGACCACAATAACGTTGGACACCCTCTATATGAGCTTGCAATATATTTTCTTCTGGGATGCCAAGATAAATCAAGGACATGGTCTGTTGTTGGATTTCACTGCAAATGTAGGGAACTTTCTTAGCCCCTGGGCCAATTGCATCTCGATCAAGAGGACCATGGCATATGAAACCAGATTTGTTCACATGTCTCCTCTCATGATATATGATAAGAGCAACCGATGGTCGTGCATACAAGCGCTTGACAGCAAAATGGCAAGTGCAACCACGCATGGATTGTGGCCGGGCAGCACGATTTCTTGTGTTGAGCCTATATCTTCTGCTTGGTAATATGGTTCCTCCCTCGCCATAGTTCTCAGGTCCAAATGAACACCAGTATCTTCAGATGTTAGGGTAATTGGAAAAAAAGGACAAATTAGAACATGCATACAGATCTAGCAAGATTGGAAATGATGCAAGACGAAATCAACACAACAAGAACTCACAGCCTGTATAGGAGATATTCATCATTTTTGTATTCCTTTAGGCTACCCTTCTCTCTCTTTCTTCCTCTTTCAATATGGAATCGAGTAGGGTGCTCAGCAATTGAACATTCTCCGTTGATAAAGGCTTCAACTCGTTCATAAGGAATGAGTGCAACATCATCCAAATGATGCTCGAAGCTTCCATACTTGGTCCAAGTGAGGTCCGAGGCAGAGAACTCCTCTGTTGGAGGATCCTGGACCATGATATCATCAATTGAGTACTTTATCTCCATTTTCTCACTCCTATTTTCAAGCTCTATACAACCTGTAAAAATAATAGATTACACCCATAATGCATACCCAAGATGACCTTGTTCCTTGAACTCAGAGGACACTAAATATATGCCAACAATAATTAACAAGAAACTTGCAAAATCTAAGGAAGGACAAGGAAAACACAAGGTTTTAGTTTTTTTTTTTTAAATCTTAATTGAGATATTATCAATAAAACAAGAGACGTCATTTGGAAATCTGGCTAATAACTTGAATTGCGTACAATTATCAGTGAAATATCTACAAAGAGTAGGTTGAAGAGAGGGAAAAAAACTCTAAAATGTAAATGAATAAAGAAGGGAAAAAGTGGGCACATGCAGCATGTGGAATTCGGAACAAGGCAAAAGCCGAGAACCATGTCCTACTTAGTAAAACATTAATAGAGGAGGAGAAAGCAACAGACAAGAGATATCCATTAAGGCTTTAATGCTGCAGACTTACTTAAGAAGATAGCTTTTTTTTCAAGAAAGAAAGACTTCTGGCATTTCAAGCGATAAGATAAAGAAGAAAACTTGCTGGCCTACGCACTCTCCAAGTGTAACTGCCACGAACTTGGCGGTGGGTGGAACTTTGTAGTACCGCCATAGATCGCGGCAGTAGAGAGAAGAGAAGAAACTGATAGTTTCAGGTGCAGAGGCAGTGACACTCGCAGAAGAGGAATACAGAGAGAAAAGAACTGCGAGAAGGAAGAGCGCGGACCTGAGTATCGGAATACAACAGAGCGGTCACTTCCGTGGTAGGCGGCGACGTATACGACCGTCGAGAACAAGGCGGCGAGGGAGGCATAGCGAGGAGGGGAAGCTGATTTAGGGTTTGCGCAGGGCTGTCGGGGTTTTGTTAGAAGCGCCGCTTGCTTGGTGTCGTCAATTGCTCGAGCAGGTGCGGGGCAGCACAGTTTAACTCCTCAGAAGCACCCCTTCAATATTTCAAATTTCGATTTCACCCTCCCAAGTTTTCAGATTATTTGTTCGCTCCCCTAATGTTTTCAATTTGCATTCACTGCCTATGTTTCACTTTGTCCCATAGTTTTCCAATATGTTTAAATTTGACTAACTAATTTTATAGGTTGAAAGTTAAATCCATTAAAATAAAAAAATACAGGAGAAAAGTATTCTGTTTTTTTACAATAAAAAAACTAAAAATATTTTAATATTAACAATTTCAAGTAATATTTGAAAATATTTGACCATTCCTTTTCATTTTTCATTTTTCATTTATTTTTGATGGTCTTGACTTATTTGAATGAATGAAAGAAGGTATAAAAAATCAAAATGACGCCTCCAAATTAAGAGAAATATTATATTAATATTAAAAAGAAAAGTCAAATAGGCACTCCTTCCATGATTTTCTCTAAAAAAAATCCCTTCTACATCATGTAAAAATTACTAGCTAACTTCTACGTGTAAAAGTTAACAAGTAGTTGTTACATATTATAGAAGCTACATGCTAGTTTCTATACGTTCAAGTCAAAATTAGATTATATTCATTTAAAATGTATTGAGTGTCATGAAATCTACATGTTGTTTTACTCATTGAAATAATATTTTAATCAGGTTATCAATTAGAAAATTAAAATCAAAATGATATTAAATCACTTTTCTAGAAGCTAAGCATATAACTTTTATAACGCTAGCTCCTACACGTTATAGAAGCTACATGCTAACTTCTATACGGTCGATCGTGATCATCATTTGAAAAGTAGTGAGTGTCATGGGACCCTTATCATTTTGTTTTGCACGTTGAAATGTTATTTTAATCAAGTTATCACTAGAGATGCAAAATCAAAATATACAAAGTCACTATTGTAAAAATTAGATGTTAGCATCTACAACGTGTAAAAGCTAGCTTCTACAATTGTAGAAGATAATTGCTAGTGATGCGGAGGTATGAAATAGACTCTACGTCGACAGAGAGTTTTCCGTTTTTTCCTTCTTTTTCCCCCCCTTTTAGGGTTGAAATTGAGGAGAGAAATGGATATTAAGGGGAGCCACCAACTCCCCCTTCCCTCTCTCCAACGGCCTCTCTCTCTCTCCCCTAGCTTTGTAGTCACCATCGCCTTCGACGAATGCCCCCTCAACCACTCTCACGCTCACGCATGACCTCCTCTTCTCA
Source organism: Zingiber officinale (assembly GCF_018446385.1). Taxonomy (NCBI): domain Eukaryota; kingdom Viridiplantae; phylum Streptophyta; class Magnoliopsida; order Zingiberales; family Zingiberaceae; genus Zingiber; species Zingiber officinale. Next base: position 4,161,626 of record NC_056000.1, on the reverse strand, counting down.
CATACGCTGCACTTATGTGGCTCCCTTGCCACCGACCACGACCTCTCAACACTAATGTTGATACATGTCAAAGCTCCCTCTATTAGGTTCTCTCCCTTTCTTCTCATCGCCACGCATCGATTGCCCCTTCGGCTCACGCTGTTGCCAGCAGGTAGTCACCATCTCCTCACCTTTCTGCCACCTCCAGCCATCGATGTCGTTCCATCTAATCTCAGGCCAGCCCTTCGCCAATCGATCTTGTTGCCTGTCGCCTTCTCAGTCATTGTCGTGGCTGTCGTCGCTTCTCACAGTTGTTGTTGTAGGATCGAAAAGAATTTAGATATCCCCATAATGGTATGATATTGTCCACTTTGGGCCTAAGCTCTCATGATTTTGCTCTTGGGCTCTACCCAAAAAGCCTCATACCAATGGAGATATCTTTCTCTTATAAACTCATGGTCTTTCCCATGTGTTTTTAATGTGGGACTATGTTTGCAACCTTGCAACCCCAACAGTTGTCACCTTCTCAGCCACTACCATGGCAGCCGCCTCTTGTTGCCAGTATTGCTCTCGTCATCGCTGCTGGCCTCTCCACCGTAGTCGCGATCTATCGCTGATGGGCCATGCCTTTGCAACAAATCTAGCCCCCGAGGCATTGATGTTGTATGCCTATGTCGTGACTCTGTGCCTCTTACTTCCGGCTCAATGCCCCTAATTGGCTCCCAGTCAGCCTACGGCTCCGCCTCTTACTCCTGGTTCAACACATATCTCATCTTCTATCGACCCTGTCTTTCGGGCGCCTCGACTCACATTCCACTCCGTGCTATAAAAATTCCTACCCCTATGGGCCAAGGTACATGTATACTTTTACATACAACTACATACACACATTTATTACTATTTCTATTCCTCCTCTCCCATCGAAGATTGAGTTGAGCGTTGGAGTGGATGAGCCGAGGTACCCTCGACCTTCATTCTAACCCTCTCTTACATTCTTTTACTCCCTGTAAGTTCTTTGGACGATTTGATTCTCCCTGTAGAGCACACTGGCACCCTTCTATACTCCACGGATATCTCTGATGACTCCACTTCCCTCCAACTCACTATGACTTCGTCAACTTCAACTGGTGGGCCCTGTTGATAGAGGTTCTTTCTTCATCTTCTTTAATGATCTCTGATGAGAGTAATGTACGTCAATAGGCTCGTTGACTAGTGGCTTGACCATCCACAGTATATTGGCTAGAACAAATTGAGGTAGTCTGTGGGAAACTTTGAGTCAAGACATTGCGATGGTTAACACTAGAACAACTATTGACAGTCGTAATTCCGATGGAGAAAGAAGATGTGATGGGAAAATGACCATCACGTAAGAGAATGTTAATGTCACCAGCAGGATCAAGTCATTCTCTACCTCAACGAGATCGAGTTATTCTTTCAATGGAATCGAACCATTCTCTATTTCAGCCTGATCAAGCTATTATCTTCCTTAACGGGATCAATATTACTCTTCTCTCCTTGACTTTGAGGATACTTGGGAGCCAAGGGATCAGTATATTATTTCCAGACAATGGCACATCAAAGTTGTGCATTAGATTCGAGTACATTTAGTTCTATGCTTTGAATATAAATTATAGCACGCCCTTATATTTTTACTTGAAGGTATATTGTAGTCGACGACTATTTCTCCTAGTCTCATACTAGCGATCTATATCAACAAATGTCCTTTTTAAGGCCTAGACTCTCCTAACTCGGATATAGTTAGGGTCGAGATCCTTCAAGTTATGGTAGTGGACTCCTCTTCGCTCAAGAGTTAAGCGAGTACTATATCACTTTGTCATGTCAGGGCCCAAACTTCACCAACTCGGACATAGTTGAGATCGAGATCCTCTAGGCTATAGTAGCGGACTCCCCTTTATACAAGGGTTGAGCAAGTACCTTATTGCCTTATCATTTCAGGGCTCAAACTCTCCTAACTCAGACATAGTCAGAGTCAAGATCTTCCAATATATAGTAGCGAACTCTCCTTTTTGCACAAGGGTCAAGCAAGCACAGTATTGCTTTATCCTTTTCAGGGCCTAGACTCTTTCGACTCGGATACAGTTGGAGTCGAGATCCTTTAGGATGTGGTAGTGAACTCCCTTTCGTACAAGAGGATCAAGCAAGTATTGTATCGTCTTATCCTTTTGAAAATCCAGACTCTCCCGACTTGGATATTATCGGGGTCGAGATCCTCCAGACTTTAGTAACAGACTCCCCTTCATACAAGGATCGAGTGAGTATCATATCACATTGTCTTTTTTATTGGGATCTTCTGTATAAAACAACATATAATGCAGCGAAAAAAGGATCCCTCCAAAGATCCTTGCGAATACGATATACTCATTTTTGTTACTCTATTAGATAGAATAGTTATCTTTGTTGCATGACCAGTACTCCTTACAATAACTTTAATTCAGATGCAAATCTTAGTGGGATCAAAATGTCAGCGTCTCTACGGTATCCACACGAACATGTTCTACATTCATTACATGAGCACAGCTTCGAAGAAGAACCATCTTCATGGTGCTAGCCACAAGAGAGATTTGGCAAAGGCAAGAAGTAAAGGAGGAAGAAGATCAAGAGTATCATCGAAAAGGCAATGCCAAAAACCTTTTATATTCATCCAATGAATACTAAAGGTTTTTGTCCTTTAGTCTTCCTCTTAAATGTATAATTAATCTCCACTAACTATCTTTAATGGATTAGATTTTAACATATTAGATTAATCATTAACCCAATAAGTCAATTCATATCCATTAACTCAATAAGCTTAATCATCTTATATTCTTATAATTAGCTCTTAGGGTTAATACTAACATTAAAAAGCACAAACTCTCTCGACATGGGCATAGTCAAGGTCGAGATCTTCCAGACTATGGTAGCGGACTCCTCTTCATATAAGGGTTGAGTAAATATTATATTGCCTTGTCCTTTTTAGGGCCCAGACTTCCCCCGACTTGGACATAGTAGGGATCGAGATCTTCTAGGCTGGGGTAGCATACTCCTCTTCATACAAAGGTCAAATGAGTATCATATCGCATTGTCCTTTTTAGGGTTCAAACTCTCCCGACTCAGACATAATCACAAATTGAGTTATTATCTTTCTAACTCGGCAGATATTTAGGAGTCATGAGATTGACAATTATTATTTTCTTCCGATTCAAACATAATCCCAAAATGAACTATTATTTCTCTGACTCCGTGGATATTGTGGAGTCATAAGATCAACCATTATTATTCTTTTATGGTTCGGACATAATCATGGATCGAGTTATTATCTCTCCAACTCCGTGGGTATTCGCGAGACGTGAAATTGATCATTATTATTTTCTACCTGCTCGGGTATAGTCATAGATTGAATTATTATCTTTCTGATTTTGTATGTATTCGGGAGTCATAAGATCAATTGTTATTATTCTCTGCTGATTCGGACATAGTCGCGGATTTAATTATTACCTCTCCCTTATGCCGCAAACACTTAGAAGTCGAGAATCGAGTACGATGTTACTTATGATGGTTAGCCTCCCTTCAGTACTATGCCGGTAAGCCTCTATCCCCGACTCCTCAGTCGGAAGTCATTAGCCTTACTACAAGCTTGTCGATTCTTTCCTTCAGTCGAAAGTCATTAGCCTACTACAGGCTTTTCGATTCCTTCTCGACTCATCAGTTGAAAGTCATCAACTTTATTACAGGCTCATCGATTCTTTCTTGACTCCTCGGTCGAAAGACATCAACCCTATGACAAACTTATAGCCTTATGACAGACTCAACGACTCTTTCCCAACTCCTTAGTTGGGAGGCTCGACGACTTTTCCCTAACTCAGTCGGGAGTGATTCAGCTTTACGACAGACTTGACAATTCTTTCACTTATACAGCCACAACATAACAGTATAGTCAGTCGGACTCGTGTCTCTTGCGATTAGACTTAAAGAGGAGATTTGTGATCGGAGGTATGAAATAGGCTCCACATAGAAGAGGGGGTTTTCATCTTTTTTCTTCTTTTCCTCCCTTTAAAGGTTAGGATTGAGAAGAGGAATGGATTCCTCACACAAGGGGCGCCGCCAACCCCTCTCTCTCTCTCTCTCTCTCTCTCTCCAACTACCCCTCCCTCCCTCTCTCTCCCACGACTTCAAAGCCTCCACCAATTGTCATCGCCTACGGCAAATTCCCCTTCTCCCACTCTCACGCTCACGCTCACGCACGACCTCCCCCTCTCTTTTTCTCACGTGCCAAGCCTTCCCCTTGAAGCGTAGCTCCCCTTTTTTTACCTCCCTCACCGCTGACCACAACCTCTCAACACTGACGTCAATACATGATGAAGCCCCCTCTGTCAGGTTCTCTCTCTTTCTTCTCGTTGCCACACATCTATCGCTCCTTTTGATCACGTTGTTGCCAGTTAACAACCGTCGTCTCCTCTCCTTTGTCGCCACCTCCAGCCATGGCTATCGTTCCGGCCAGCCCTCTACCAATCAATCTTGCCACATCCGGCATTTGAGTCACAACTAACTTCCTCTATCGCAGCCTCTCATTAGCGCTAACACCATCACCATCCCCATCGTCGCCGCCGCTTCTTCCTGTCATTGTCACCTTCACCGCCACTGCTTCTTGCTGCTGCTGATGCTTCAGTCATCACGCTAGCCCCTCCACTGCACTTAGATCTTTTGTTGTTGGGCCTCGCCTCTACAGTAAATCCAACCCTCGAGCTATTGTTGTCGTGTGCCTATATCGTGGCTCCATGCCTCCTACTTATGCCTTGACCAACCCCAATCAACCCTCAGCTTTGCCTCTTACTCCTTGCTCAACACTTAGCTCATCTCTGATCAGCCGTGCCATTCAGACGCTTCGACTCACATCCCACTCCGTGTTATAAAAAGTCTCCCCCCCCCCCCCCTCCCGCAACTTGCGGGCCAAGGTAAATGTTGTTGGGGTTGCAAGGTTATAAATATAGTCTCACATTAAAAACATATGAGAAAGATTATGAGTTTATAAGGAAAAGACATATCCATTGGTATAAGGCCTTTTGGGTAAATCTAAAAAATAAAATCATGAGGGCTTAGGACTAAACTGGACAATATCATGTCATTATGGAGATATTTAAATTCCTTTTGGTCCTAATAAGTGGTATCAAATCGAGGTCGCTCTTCATCAAACTAACCGTCGGAAGAAGCACGAGCCAGAGCCATGATCCAAGATTGAACCATGTGGGTGAAAACTGAACAAAGTAAGTGACCTAATGTTTGAGGGGAAGCCCTGAGCAGGTCAAAAGTGACACGATGCTCAAGGAGAGACTCTGAGCAGGTCAAAAGTGATCTGATTCTTGAGGGGGGGCCTGTGGTCCTTTGTTTAAGGAGGGGATTGTTGGGGTTGCAAAGTTACAAATATAGTCTCACACTGAAAATATATGAGAAAGATCATGAGTTTATAAGCAAAAGATATCTCCATTGATATGAGGCCTTTTGGGTAGATCCCTAGGCCCAAAGTGGATAATTTTATTCCATTATAGAGATATCTAAATTTCTTTTGATCTTAATATATACACTTTTAAATAATGACTACATACATGCATTTATTACTATTCATATTCCTCCTCTCCCGTCGGATACTGATTTGAGCGTCGGAGTGGATGAGTCGGGGCACCCTCGACCTCCATTCTAACCCTCTCTTATATTCCTCTACTCCTGCAAGTTCTTCGGACGATTCAGTTCTCCTTTCAGTGCACAGTGATGCCCTTCTATAACTCTATAGATATCTTCAATGACCCAGGCCACTTCCCTCCAGTTCACCATGACTTCGTCAACATCAATTGGTGGCCCTTGCAGATAGAGGTCCTTTCTTCATCTCCCCTAACGATCTTCGAGGAGTAACGTCTGTCAGCAGGTTGATTGACTAATGACGTGATCATCAATAGTATATTGACCGAAATAGCTAGCTTTTAGATAACTAATTAATCAGATATAATATAAAGAATTTTGAGTTGTTCAAGTTAAATAGGAGGGGGTGTCCATTTAACTTTAATTAAAAATAAGATGTAGATGATTTTATAAATGATGAACGTCATTTTAATTTTTACCTAATGAAAAATAAGCTAAAAACTAATAAGAGGATATATTTATAAATTCATCCATCTATTATTTGATAACAAATAAATAGTGAAAATGATGAATAATCTATTCTGCCTCATGGAATAAATAGTGAACATCTGTCTGTGTGAAAACTTTCCTATGTTTTCAAATCCAACCTGAAGTAAAACGAGAATAAGAGAGAGATGAAGTAACAAAACCACAACACTTCAACAGAATAGCAACTAGTGGAGGATTACAGTACGCCTCCCGTCGATCTTGATCTGTGTTCCTTTGATCGAGAGAGAGGACAAGGGGAACGCCATGGACGACATGAGTCGAAGTCATTCCACGATTGGATGATGCAGCTGGATGTATACAACAATCGATTAGCGGTGGCACCCCCTCTAGGCCTGCCTGATTTCAGGAGCTATGGTGCTTCCTACACATACTCCTATAAAGGAGGTGGTGGGTATGACCTTGATGACTTCAAGTCCAAGCCAGACCGTGGGTCATCTTCTTCGTCCAACAAGGGCAGTGACCGATGGAGCTTTAGTGATCCCGACTTTAAGCAAAAGAGGCAAGTCATCGGCTACAAAGCCTACTCTGTGGGGGCAAGGTGAACGGATCCATCAAACGAAGCATTCGGTGGCTCAAGGATAGGTATTTCTTGATCATGTATGACGGGTGATTAGCTAGTGCTCGCTTTACCTTGCGTATGCCGATTCTTCACCATGTTTCAATCTTTTGGTTCAATTTTACCTCTTCCCTCATATTTGTGTCTTAATCTTTGCACTTGTCTGCTATTTTTCTGATTAATGCAACTTGGGATGGTAATCAGGGTTTTTGATTGTTTTATTCGTGGATTGCATCATCTATAATTACCATTGTTGGTGTTTTTTTTTTCTATTACATCTCAATTAAACATGGATAAACCTGTTATTATTTTTTGCTGTTTAATTACTAGGTCTAGAATATTTAGAATTCTTGCTCTTCATATTGCACATGGAATTTCTATAGAAAACTCTAAATAAGAACAATTATTCCAAACATGTGATTCATTAAGTCATCTTATGTTTATGATTCAATAGATTTAAGTACAAATCCAAAATATGATTAAGGAAAATAAAGATGTTCAGAGAACTCTCTTAGTAGCTGATCTGGTGAATAGGGAAGGGGTGAATAAAAAAGGGTCCCTAGTGGGATCCACATGTCAACTAGCCGGTGTGGAAGATAGTTAAAGTCCAAAGCAGGTCAAAAGTTGAGTAACTGACCTAGCGAGACCATCATCTCCTGATCGACTAATGCCGATTGGACATACCCTCAGGGGCCAGCTCCCTGGCTCTGCAAGACACCTATGGGCCCTTGCTCCCCATCTTCTTTCGATAGGCTAACGCCAATAGAGCAGGCTCTCAAGGGGCCCACTCTCCGGTTCTGTCGGATACCCACAGGATTCTATTCTCCGTTCTCTCCCGATTGGCTTAACATGCTCTCAAGGGGCCCCACTCTCGGCTCTATCGGACACCCACAGGTCTTTGCTCCCTATCTTCTCTGATCGGCTAACGCCGATCAAACATGTTCCAAGGGGCTCCACTTCCCAGCTCTATAAGACACCCACAAGGCTATGCTCTCCATCTTCTCCCAATCAGTTAATGTTGATCGGATATGCTCTTAAGGGATCCCACTCTCCGGCTCTGCCGGACACCCACGGGGCTCAACCGATTAGACAGGCTCTCAAAGGGTCCCACTCCCCAACTCTGTTAGACACCTACGGGGCTCTGTTCTCCATTTTCTCCCGATTGACTAATGTCGATCAGAAAGACTCTCAAGGAGCCCCACTATCCGACTATGCCAAATATTCACGAGGTTCTGCCCCCATTCTTTTCAGATTGGCTAATGCTGAATGGACCGATGCTTAAGGGGCCCTACTCCTTGGCGTTGTTGGGCATTTACGGAGCTCTACTTCCTGTTTTCTCCCATTGGCTAACGTCGATCGGAAAGACTCTCAAGAGGCCCCCCTCTTCGGCTCTGTGGATATATACCCACATGACTCTGCTCCTCATCTTCTCCTAATTATCTAATGTCGATCAGACAGACTCTCAAGGGGCCCTACTACCTAGCTCTGTCGGATATTCATTGGGGGGGGCACTCCTTAGCTTTGTCAGACACTTACGAAGTCTACTTCTCGTTCTCTCCCAATCGACTAAGGCTTATCAGGTAGATTCTCAGGGGACTAGTGCGGTAGTTTACTAGTTACCTATAAAGCTCTACTCCCTCTTGGGATATTACCACAACCCATTTAAACCTTATGAGAACATGGAATCCTTATACTGAGCCCATCTTCTAAACTAGCAATCCAATAGGCCTCCCTGCCCATGAGCTCATTTCGCCATTTATATAACACGTGTGTTTGTCAGAGAGTTAGAAGATCATATTTGTGTATAGATATGCAATACGCCCTCCCCATACTCATGATGTGACTATTGAATATGATGAAAGCATGGCAATGGGACAGGTTATCTGACAGTAAGATGATATCTCATTAAATACGGAGATTGTGAGAGGTATTATAAAAGTGATCCTTCTCCACTGTTATAGGTATACGCATAGTCTCATACTTTTTCCCATTATGCCACTACTTGGCTCCCTCCATTTTTCTAACTTGATTGTCATAGTAACTGCACCAAAGATCCCCTGGCCCGCTTAGTAACTATTTTCCTCCCTCTTTTTGCTGGTATTTGCAGTCCATTGAAAAGCTCCGGATAGTAAATTGACATTAAAGTTGACTGGGAGTAAGATTTTCGCTAAAGTGTTTCAGGAATCACTCCCAATCAACTTCCATCCCAGTTCACCGGTGGTCCACAACTCATTGTTAGCCTTCAGCTTTATAAACTTTATGACATTAGGAGTTAAAATTCTGACTGTTTTAACTCCTAATGTGAAACTTATCCATTAGACCAACATCCATATTAATCTAATATTTTTGACAATGAGTAAGCTACTTTTAACACAAATCTCGATTCTAGATTATGCCCTCAAGTTTTTCCATTAGTGGTTGAATTCATCCCTTTTGGTTAGGAAAAAGTCACTTCATTCTCCACATGGTTAGCAAGATTGGTTTCATCTTGTTACTCTATCAAACTATTATATCATTTTCTAGCAACCTTTGGTCTTCTTTCCCTTAAGATGGACTAAACAATGATTCAAATACAAAACTACTTCACTACCATGCAAATTAAGGGCGTTTTCTTCACATTGTCTTCATGGACATGTGACATGTGTCGTTTATAAATTGACTTGTCCTGAGTATATTGCTGATAATTATGTCATCAAAAGGTGCTTGCTGACTAGAAGAATGGCTATGATAGAATCTCAATTTTCTATATTTTTATTCTTATATTGACAATCTAATAGATGTAATCCATGCATTGCATATTTACTCATGCTATTCAAATAATAAAATTTAAATATTAGGTAACGCATCAGTATCACTCATATATTTGTATTAATTATGTTGTTATTTATGTTGGCTATATCAATTTCATCCCTTGATACATAATATATTTAATATTGTAATTATGATTTTTTCTTGTATCTACATATCATACTCAAATTAACATATTAATTATGTAAATAATTATTGATTAAATATTATGTATGTCGTGGATATTATAAGAGGAAAAATAGAAAATAAAAACAAAGGAGCCCATTTAATATTATGATTTTTCTAAATTGCCACAGTTTAATTATTATATTAAAAAATGAATATAATAAAAAAGATTATTATAGAATATAGATTCTACCTTTCTCTCTTTTCTCTTTGTTTTAGTATATTATCTTAAATTTATTTTTTGGACTAAAAAACACAATTATAGATTGAAAAGAAATTTAATAATTATACCATATTTATATATCAACTCATTTTTTTTTCTTCTTTTAGAATCAATTTTTGAACACAATTCAAATCGAAGTAAAAAAGGAATTTGTTGTATGTTTTATCTTTGGAAAAATCTGTTTCACCTAGCAATAGTACTTCAAAAATAGATATTTTTTTGAACAGATCTGAAGAGTTGACCAATGGAGGGAGGCAATCTGGCAGTAGATGTCAATCGGATCTCAAGGAGATTTCTCGGAGAACCAGATAATCACCACTGGAAAACAGCAATAAAATCGCATGAGACGAGATGATGGGGATTGAAGATTCAAAAGCATGCCGTTATTGCTTCCCCTTTCCCGAATCTTGCTTTCCCTTTGTGCCTTCCCCCTTTGTTCGATCCGCGTCACGGCTCACTGCCTCTCCGCCAATTGTTGGATCGCGCTGTTCGCCTGGAGGTCCTGCTCCAGCTTGTCCCATCCGCTGCCGAGGTGGAATTTTGCTGCTGGATTCGGTGCTCCAGGTACTCTTTCCCTTCCCCACTGCCGAATGCTGTCCAAAATCGTGAATTTTCTTGGCGAAATTAGCAGCTTTTGTTGATAGATTGGTTGTTTATCTGCTTCTGTTGGGTTTTTTTTTCCCAACTACTGTCGATAATTGTTTTCTTCTCAGTTTGTTAACTAGGGTTTCTCCGACGGCGATGGGTTAACTCCACAAGTTTTTCGGGTGTACGAGATTTTGGGAATCGCGTGGTATGAAAGGCGAGGAGGGCGATAAGATCATGGGGCCTCTCTTCCCGAGGCTCCATGTGAATGACACCGATAAAGGGGGTCCGAGGGCGCCTCCGAGGAACAAAATGGCGCTATACGAGCAGCTCCGCGTCCCTTCTCAAAGGTTTAACTCGAGCTCCTTTGCCCCGCCATTTCCTCCTGACCATTCCAACGATTTGGTCCCTTCCCTTTCCTCTAGCCAGGTTGGAACATCTTTCGTTTTTAAACACCTTCTTGCCTTTTCTGTTTGTTGAGCTGCTTATCTTCCTGCCATGATGCATCTATTCCTGTATGTTTTTCCTTGATTAAATCACGCATTTTGTGTGACGATGGAAACTAATTAGATTGTTTTCATTAGCAGCTAAAATGAATGCAGTAGGTAAAATCACAGAGATATGCTCAAAATTAATGATCACTTCTGCTGCATATCAATAAGATCTTGAGTTCCAGATCAAAGGGGGTAGGCGTTCAACATGACATCCCAAGGTCGTCTAACTTTAATGCATGTGTTAGGTTAACCAAATTTTTTGAGTTATAAATCTTGTTGTACCTTCTATGTCACCTCTTCTAAGTGGAGACTGGAAATAAGAGCAGACGAGGTGATAAAAAAAAAAAGGAAAACAGAGAGAATAAGGATTGGAGCCAAAACCTTAAAAAAAGAAAGAATAACAGCCACAAGAAAAGAAAAACAACCATGTTGGATTTCAAAGATAAATGCAACATATAAAAGAGTGACTGATCAAAATTATGTAGATTTTGAAATCTTTGTTCATTGCATGCCAGCGTTTCCTAAACAAATTTTGAAGTCAACTAGCAATTTCAAGTAACAATATTGATATTGAGCTGCAAAGTAATCATTCTCTCAATTTAGTGAGGTTACTTTATGTCTTTTCCAATCTTCTTTCTTATGTTGGAGAATGCCAAAATCATACTTTATGGTGATATCCGTAAATTATAAATACCAAGGGGACCACAGTTTCCAACCTATGGTGTAATATTTGAACTTGTTCTCATGTTCCTTGTATTTTTACAATATATCGAAAGGTGATTGTTGTATACTTTTGACTCTTGATTGTTGACAAGCATTTATCTTTTGGGGATTTGGTCAGCAGAGGAAGATGCTTTCTCCTTTTCATATGACCTGTCAAATGCCGGTTCATTCTGCAGAGAAGGCTAGAACGTCTGATGGAATGAATCTGGTTGGGAAAAGTATGGAATTGGAGAGAAAACCTATAAAGCATGTAAGTTCTGAGAATATGTTTGGCACAGGATTAGCTTCTGAATGTAGATTACAGAGACACGAAAACTCCAGCATGAAACATTCTTGTGAGAAGGTTTTGGATGATGCAGATGATATTGTCGTTCATACCTTTGATCAGTTGGAAAGTGTTGCATACTTGAAAAAGGATACACATAAGACAACTCCAAAGATAACTACCTCCATTTCACACAAGATACAGAAGAGTCTTACTTCTGGTAATTCTTCAAGTCGAGGCACAAATTTGGACCAGAAGCTTTTGGAAGATACAGAAATGTCAGGAATTAGATCAAGAAGTTGTCATGAGACTTTTATTGGAAATCTTAAAGAAATTTCACCTATTGAAAAGACAAAGGAAACCAAAGAAAAGTCTCCATTCAATAGAATCATCAATCTGCAAAACAGTTCAAAAAATTCTTTTGTTAGAACTGGCACAAATAGTTTTTGTTTTGAAAATTTTGTGAATGGAAAAATGGTATTATGTCAAGAAAATGGTGATCTAAGCAATTCTCATACCTTGAATGACATTGCTATTCCTATTAGTGATAAATCTTTGGAGGCCAAAAGTGAGCTATTTCCCAAATTGTCACCTAGAAAAATCCCTGGAACTATCAGTTTGTCTAGGAACTGTTTTAATGAGGACAATGCAAAGAAAAATGGGTTACTGGTATACGGTGATGCAGAGAAGCAAGATGATGCTTATGAGCCCTCAATGGCAGACACAGTACCGAGCTTGGATATGTCCCCAGATGATATTATTGCAGTAATTGGTACAAAGAACTTTTGGAAGGCTCGAACAGCTATTGCCAAGTATGTATACCACTTAGTGTTACTATTTTCCTCAAAGTGCACATTTTATGGTATTATTTATTCTCAATATACTCTTGAGCGTCTGCATTCCTTTATTTGGGATTTACTTTGCTAATTGGTAAATTTGGATTGTTTATCTTTCCAGATTATCAGCAAAAAAACTTATATGTTGCTAGACGATCCAATTAGGTATTTAAGTTACTCTTGACCATAAGAAAACTTCATACAGTTTTGGTATTTAGGTTACTCTTGACCATAAGAAAACTTCATACAGTTTTGATGACATGATCAAATTTTAGGGCCAGAATTAACTCTTTTATGAGCAACCAAATTTTTATGATCAATCCTGAATATATTATGGGTTACCTGTGAACCATAAGTTGTGGCATTATTTTAAGTGTCTATAAAATGGGTTTAACGAAGGCGAGCCTTGGCGCAACGGTAAAGTTGTTGCTTTGTGACCTCAAGGTCATGGGCTTGAATCCTGGAAACAGCCTCTTGCAAAAAGCAGGGTAAGACTGCGTACAATGGATCCTTTCCCGGGACCTCGCATGGTGGGAGCTTCGTGTACCGGGCTGCCCTTTTATAAAATGGGTTTAACTTGTCCTATACAATTAGATTAACGGGGCAACTTGAAGCTTCAAAAAGTCTTTACATCGATTGGGTTATTAATTGTTAGACCTTTTGTTCTGGGTCCAGAACACTTTTTTACTTTTGCTATATCATTTTGGTGAATTAATCTTTGTATGCTTTGCTTCAATTATGAATTTATCTTTCCAGTCAGCAAAGATTGTTTGGAATACAAGTGTTTGAGCTTCACAGATTAATAAAGGTTAGTTTTAAAAGCTTGTAGTGTTTATTGGCCGTCATATATCCTTAGTTTATTAAAAGGACAGTCTGGTAATATTGTACCTAAAACAGGTTCAGAAGTTGATAGCTGCGTCGCCTCAATTGCTTCTTGAAGGAAACAATTATCTAAGCAAACCCTCAGTAAAATCTTTGCACAATGCCAAAGAACCTCAATGCAACAAAAATTCACAGCCAGTGGAATTTAAGAGACAAGATGATCTTCGTAAAATAAATCATAATGTGGAGCAGCCAATAGAGGTTGGTATTGCTCCGGTTCTCTCTGTTTGTGTGGAAGGGTCGAAAAGGAGTCCACAAGATCAAGTGCCACAAATTGGGCCACACGCTGTTGTGCCTTCAGCCGTGCCATTTTTTCCTAATGAAAAGCCAAGTCCTTGGTGTTTTCCTCCTCTAGCAAATCAATGGTTAGTTCCAGTTATGTCACCCTCTGAAGGCCTTGTGTACAAACCCTATTCCGGACATTGTCCACCAGCTGGTGGCTTTGTGCCCCATCTTTCCGGAGGCTGCACTCCCCTTGGAGTCTATCCTCTGGCTGGGGACTTTATGAACTCTGCTTATGGCATTCCAGTATCTCATCAAGCGCCGAACATGATTTTGCCTGGACCATCTGCAATGGTTCCTCACTATTTCCCTACTACTTATGGCCTGCGGCCTTCAAAACCAATCATCTCAAGTTCTGCAGTCGAACAGGTTAGCAATCTGTCTGGTTCGCATGCAAATGGGAAGAACATGTTCCATCATTCAAGGAAGGAAGCAATTCCTGGCAATCTTGGGAAATTTCAGGTACTGAAGAACAGCGAACTGCAAGGAAGTACAGTAAGCAATCCCTCTGAGAAGACGCATCCTGAAGGTGGAAGCCAAGTCCCTCCCATTGCTGCAGCTCCAACAGCGAGTAGGGATAGCCAAACACACGTTATTAAGGTTGTGCCGCACAACGCTATGTCTGCTACCGAGTCAGCAGTGAGGATTTTCCTATCTATTCAGAAAGAGAGGCAACAACATGAATCGTGATCAATAAAGGTGATTACGCTTATCCTAAGCACCCTTTCCATTTCCAGATTATATGAAGAGGAGTAAATTACGGGATCATCTTATAGCTGACCGTCAAATAACTAAGAGGTGAGAGGGGTTTTTTTCCCGTGTCCATGCACTTGTCTAGAATTAATCCCTTACCTAATTATAACATATTTGTCATCTTCTAGCCAATTGAGGATCCCGTGGAGGCAATTGTGATCGTGATCAATAAAGGAATCGAGTTCAGTTTGCTTATGAACGTGGATGGTAATTTATTGAAGAAGGTTTACATGTCACTTTGTCATGCTTCTGAGTTGATCATGCTGTCAAACTTATGCATAAACACGATAGTAGTTTACAGGTTTTGGCTTTTATCTTATAGGTATTATTACTTGTATAATTCCATGTACATACATGAAAGTTTCAATAGTGACTAATTGTGGTATCGGGAGAGGTGGAATGACCTCGGTCACACACATTTCTACACCGAGGGATGCAGAAAGGGAATAGAAGGAAAGAGAAAAGGAGATCATTTATCATGGTTAAGTTGTTCAGGGAGCCGAGAAAAGATGAGCCAATCATGTATATAAATTATTAATTTTATTATCGAATATTTCTTTCTAGCAAAATTATTTAAATGGATAATAATATTGTAATTGATTCAATTTTTTCCCTGTTCTTTTTGCAGAAATTGCCCGGGAGTATTATCTGTTTTTCTTTAGTCGAAAATTGGCAAGAGTGATGTAAAGCTGTTGGATTCAAGCGAACTGACGCGTGCCGAACTCTATCCTGAATCATGTTTCCTTTTGTTTCCACGCGAGAAAACATACCCTTTAAAAAGCAGAGATAAATTTAGTTCAATCTAGGATTTTACTGCCTTAACAAAATACCTCAATAATCTTACAACTAAACTACAGGTTTTAAGAGCGTGTGCTTCAGAAAAAAGACCCATGAAGTCAAAAAATAAAAAACGTCATTAGACACAGCATACTTAAGTTGTAAACAATTTCGGGCCTTGCACCTTGAAACAACGGTTGTCATCATCTTCTGTGATTATTCATGAGATCTTTATCGCTGGCAGAATAACAATGTATTGGTATTAATAAAAAAATTCAACCAAAACATATTGGTGCACACGATTTGAATTACACATTTAGTAACCACTGACCAGCATGACAAATTTGTGTTTCAGAACTGAATAGTGAACAATACACCCATCATAGTTTAATAATCAATCCTGCAAACCTATAAGGTTACAACTTACAAGGACGACTAGAGATAAAAGATTCATGAATGATCGCAGGAGACAGCCCAGAGAAAAATAAAGTTACCAAACAAAAGGGAGAAATGGCACCAAATAAAAAGGAGCAACAAAACTAAAGGAGGTTGTTAGAGGTAAACTAGCAGTGTAAGGTATGTTTAGTTTAAATTATCAATTTTAGTTATGTGATTACCACTTAATTATATAATATGATATTATTTGATTCAATTTAGGTAATACAATAAAATTTTATTTATTTAAAAGTTTTAATATATAAGTTAGTATAATATTTTATTATATTATCCTTAATTAAATAATGATAATATTACATAATGATAATATTATTATTAATAGTGATATATAAATAAATAAAATTGAATAATATATTTTTTATTATTTAAGAATATTTTTAAATAATTTTATTGGACGATTAAGTATATTTAATTTATCTAAACTATAGCTAAGGAGTTATTGATATAATTTATTAAGATTTTAATTAAAATATCAAGTTAAAATAATAAATAAAATCCTCCATCATTTTCCTCCCGTGCTCCCGCTCTGCCACCCGTCATGCACCATCTGTCACTGCCATCTCTGGTTGTCGTGCTTATGTGCCCCGTTGTGTGCGCACGAAGCTTTAACAGTGACCTACATGTTTGAAGAAACGAGACGTCCGCTATCGTCGCCTGTTGCCACCTCCGACATTGCCTCATTTCCAATCTGGCACATCCCTGCTTGACGACCACGCTCAGTTCCGATCGTTCATAGGTTAATTTCAAAAGAAAAAAATTACTTAACCTCCGGGATCGAGAAAAATCACGACAACTCGAGGTTTTCCGATTACAAGTCAAATGCCCAAATTGATGTTTACTGACATTTCAGAATCGAGAAAAACTTCAAATTTAGAAAAACTAAAAACGATTATCATGGATAACCGTAGCAGCATATCACCCAGGTTATCTACTCTGAACCAAACACATCATAATAGTAATATGGGGCATTTGGATACAACCCTCCCGAGAAACCTCTGTCCAAGAGATAAACCTGTTGATTGCTGATTATGGCTTTGGTACGCTGATGATGATAGCATAGCCGGCCTTAGGCCAGGGTTCATGTCCAGGTTCCAAAAATACCAAGAGTCCATTCTTATATATATAAGTTTTTTTTTTCTAAAATCAACTACGTTTTTTTTTCTAAAATTAACTATGTTTTTTTTTCTCTTTTCCTCGCCAAAGCCCTAGCTCTCTCCTTGACTCGCCCTCACGATTCTCCTCGTCGAAGGCTTGAAGCCCTCCCTCACCGTGACGACTTCGAACCCTCTCTCAAAGGTGCCCTCCATCAATGAGATGAGCACTCTTTGGCTCTCTCTTCCCCTACTCATTTTCCCCGTTATTTTTCTTGATTCCTATGAACATTTATGTTTTAAAGCCTATATCTAAAATCCTTAGAGTTATTGCCTAATTTGTTATCTATTTTTCTAGCCTTAGATTGAGTGGTTTTAGCATGATAAGCCACATATTTTTCTTTAATTCTATCATGTCTTCTATTTATATGATAAATAACATTAAAATGATATAAACTATTCCTATCATGCTTTTTATCATTACTTAAAAGGGATAGACTCAATAAATGATATCTTGGGTTTGCTCTTGAGAGCCCCCCCTTGACTTGAGCTTCCTCCCTTGACTTTGACCGGTTTCTTCTCCTTTGGACATTGACTCCGATAATATCCTCTTTGATTGCACGAAAAGCACACTATGTGCTCTTTGCTCTTCTTTGTCACGGGGGCAGTCTCTTTGGGCTTCTCCTTGCCCTTAGGTGCCACTTGATCCTTCTTCTTGGCCAATTTGGAGCACTTACTCTTATAGTGTCCATGTTCCCTATACTCAAAAAAAATGATTTGATGTTTATTATTAATAATTGAAATTGTTATACCTTAAATTGTAGGGATGACATATGATCCTCCACTTGATTTTTCTTGATTTGTGGAGGTGGCACCATCTTCTTCTCCATTTGACCTGGAAGTATAAGCCTCTTCTTTCTTCAGTGTCAATGAATGATGCTCCCCCTCAATCCTAGAGGTGGAGGCCTCTTCATCTTCATCCTCTTGCATATGGAACAAAGAGTATGCTTCCGCTTTGCTCTTTTGGTTGCACTCCTTTGAGGATGAAGGCATGAAGCTTCTTGGACTTCTTCTTCTGAAGTTGAGCATCTCTCAACTTCGAAGTCTTTTTCCTTTTGATCTTGATCCAATGAGTCACCCTCTTTGAATTTTTCTTGGTTTGGTACAGTGGAGGGGATCTCATGGAGTTTAGCCAATTTGCTCCATAGCTACTTGGCATCTTCAAATTATCCTATTTGCTTCAAAATGTTTCTCTGCAATATGTTGACCAATACTTTGGTCACTTTGTCATTGACCTCACTTCTTTGAATTTGCTCTAGGCTCCATTTGCTTTTCTTGAAAATTTTACCTTTTGAATCTCTTGGAGCATGAAAGCCTTCCATTAGAGCAAACCATTGCTCTATCTCCATCATGAAGAAATTTTTTATTCTTGATTTTCAAGAATCGAAACTTGTCATTGTGAATGGTGCAGACACCCTTGTGTCGTATCTAAGTCCATCTTGGAATTCCATTTGAAGTTGAGCCTTTTGATGAAGTCTTTGACTTTTGAAATTTGCTTCAACTTCTTCTCACTCTGGCTCGTTGCCCTATTCGACGATGATTCTGGTAAAGAGTAACCTCACTCTGATACCACTTGTTAGGGTCGATTTGTAGCTAGAGCGAGGGTGAATGGTTCGTCGCGCTTTGGTTGCTTGCTTTGATGAAGTTGTTGCAGCGGAAAACACTCAAGCAACTCTCACAATGCTAACACAAGGAATTTACTTGGTATTCACCTCAAGAGGAGGTGACTAATCCAAGGATCCACACACGATATGCTCTCCACTATGAAAAATACTCCTTCTTAGTAACTACCGGAGGTGGAGAAACCTCGTACCAGACTCACACAACATACAACACAACGCAAGAAGAAAAATACAAGTACACAAAGGAAAAACCTTTTCTTGCTTGACCTTGTTGTAGTTGATCGCCTCTTGAACCTTGGAAGTGCAGCAGCACTTGTCCCCAAGAGCTTCCAAGAACTGGCGATGAGTGTCGGAGAAGATCACGTGAGCTTGAGAAGAAGAGTTTTTAGCGTTTGAATGCTTCGTTGCCTTTATATCTGCGCTTCTAGGGTTTCCAATCGATTGGGGCTTCTCCCAATCGATTGCCACGTCAAATCCCAGCGATCTCGGCTGTCCAAAACCTGCATCCTGCGCAACGGTCGTATCCCAATCGATTGGGGAGGCTTGAATCAATCGACTGATCTGATCCTGTCCGAACGCTAAATCAACGGACACTGGGCACGTGGCGTTCTCCGAACTGCTGACATGGATCTCCGATCGGTCGCCCGGGTCTTCGGCGAACCTGCAAGGAAGTCGGGCCGGGAAGGGGTTCCCGGCGATGACCCTCTGACGCTCAAGTCAGGCAAGAGGAAGACAAGAAAGTGGCTCTGAATATGCGAGATCGCGTACCTCCGGCGAAGTATGAGGACCCTTATATAGGGCTATGGAGAAACGAGTGCACACATACCGAGGTGAATATGTGTCCTCTAACCATACCTCAGTATGGGCTTGTCAGAAGAGCTTACCTGACACCATACTGCTACAGTCCGAGCGCATCTCTGATGGGACAGCGGAACCCTCTGTCGTAAGATCCTGCGTATGGCCTGGTCGTTGAACATACCCGCTGTCAGAAGATGTTCCCTTGCCCTTTTGTCTCTTCTAACCCCATTCCGAGCGTCCGGTCGGTCGACAGTCCCCTCACATCCGACCGGTCGTATGTGCTAGTCTGCTCGGGAGATTTCCGGTTGCGTGCTCTGTGGAGACTGTTCGCAGTATTACTACTTTATACCTTTGGCCGAGCGGGCTATCCGCTCGGCCATACAACCTTGTTCAACATGAGCGTCGGAACCCCGACTCCCCGCCGGGGTGTCTTTGCTTCCGCTAGGGTCCCGCTCGTCCGGTCGGCATCCCCTTCTCCGGTCGGCCGTTTGACCTTTGACCTCCACATGACGTTGACTTCCCTCAAAGGGGGTCCCCCGTCGTTACCGCCGGATCACTTGCCTCCCATTCAAGTCTAGTCGAAGGAGGCGATTAGTCCGACTGACTGGACCATCAGTTTCGCTGAGCGGCGTCCTTAAGCAACTATCCTCCGCTCGGCCCCCATGGGAGCAGCTAAAACGCCAGTCAACGCCACCCCCCCTCGGTATCTTTTCAAAGTTTTCGCCAATCTCCATCTTTAAGGTCGAGCACGCGCTCTGTGCCTCGTTAAGACGCTCCTTAAATGCTCCCCTGTGATGGAATGCCACGTGGCCTTGCTAACGTCATCGTACGGCGGCGGCGCCGCGGGTGATGAGACCGAGGCGGTTCGAAATGGACGGTGCGATGCGTGCTCCGATTCTCGCGACCTGGATCCGACGGTGAAGGTCGCTCGGCTTCGACCCTATAAAGGCTTCTCTTCTTTCCTTCGCCTTACTCCTGCCGTCGCGTGCTTATCGCTGCTCCTCGCGTTCCAGATTTCCGGCGATCTTGCTCTTCTGTTTTCGGCGATCTCCGGTGCGCTTCCCTCGATCCTCCTCTTCGTTGTAAGGTTCTCCTTCTTTCTCTCTTTGGTTCTTGTGTTTTCTTTGCATTTCTTTCCCGAGTTTCGATTCTCGGGGCATCGTTTTGTTTGCTGTCTTCTTTCTCCTGTCCTCTACCTTTCTTTGCCTCTTTTGATTTCGTCCGTTCGGACAATGACCCATTCCTCTCAATCCCAAGACCAAACTCTCGGCCCGTGGTATGTTACCATGGAGTCACGCTTCGATCGGCGTGACACCGATACTTTGATAAATAATTTTGACATCCCTTCCGACCTCGAAATTATCTTACCCACTCCCTCCGCTCGGCCACACAAACCGCCGCGCGGAGCCTTTTTTGTTTTCCGCGACCAGTTCACTGCCGGTCTACGACTTCCAATTCATCCCTTTATCATTGACGTTTGCAATTTTTTCGGCATTCCGCTCGGAAGCCTAGTACCCAACACTTTCCGCCTTTTATGCGGCATTGTCGTCCTATTCAAAATCCATAACATTCCCCTCCGACCGGAGGTATTCTACTATTTCTACTACCCTAAACAGTCCGAGCTGGGAACTTACATGTTCCAGGCTCGGCCCGGTTTAGTTTTCTTCAACAAACTACCCTCTTCCAATAAGCATTGGAAAGAATTCTACTTTTATATTCGTCTTCCCGAGCGGGCCTCCTTCCAAATCCAATGGCAGATCGGACCACCAACCTCCCCCGAGCTGAAGAGATTCAAGACCCGGCCGGACTATCTTCACGCCGCCAACATGTTAGCCGGCCTAAAGTTCGACATCAACAAGTTCCTTTCGGAAGGGGTTATGTACATATTCGGCCTGAGCCCGATCAGAACCCCCCTCCCGAGCGGCTTCGGTAAGAATTTTACTTGTACCTTCGCCTTAATTGCTAACTGATTTTCTTCTTTTTCCTTTGCAGCAAACATTGTCATAGAGTCGGTGATGGCTGGAATTTTGAAGAGGAAGGCGGCGGCGCTCGAGGTCGCGGCTGCAAAAGAGATGGAGGCGCTTGGCATTGAGCCGGTTGGCTCGCATGAAGGGGAGAGCGGGACTCACGAGGAGTCGGCCGCTCAGGCTTCTCTCCCGGAACCGGCGGTGGGAGCAACTGTTAGCCAAGAGCCTTCCGTCCGAGAGGAAGGCTCTGCTCAGGGAGAAGAGCGCCCTTCCCGACAAAAGAGGCGCCGCACGGAGACACCCCTCCGCTCGGCTACATCCGCGGTCCAGCCGTCCGAACGGGCCACTGCAGCTGCTCGCGGCAAGGCTTTAGAGGTCGAGGCGATTTCGTCCGATCGGACCCCATCTCAGCTGGATGCGTCTGCGGACCCTCTTGAGGCTATTCTAGTCAACGCCCTTCCGCCCGCTCCCCGTCGAGTAGAGCGCTCGACAATTTTATCCCAGTTCTCTACGTCGGCTTCCGATTCTTCCCCGGCGTCCGCCCAAACTACACCCTGTCGGCGCCGCACCGTCAGGGTCTCACTTCACCTCCCGATCGAAGAATTGCTGCCCGAGGCCGCTCGACCAACCGCGCCCGAGCACATGATCACAATGAAGGGGCCTCTGGCCGAAATGTGGGCCGACGCTCGGGCACGCGTCGCTATGATTCCTCTCAGCAACTTGGCCAATAGCCACATGCAACAGGCCACGGGGGTAAGTCTATTTCTTCCGAAGTTTTTTACGCACTCCTTCCGACCGACTTTTAATGATCTTATTAATTGCAGAGATGGGTAGAGGAGATAGCTGTATCCAACCGCCTGGCGATGGTGGACGAAGAATTGAGAAGACTGAAGGTTGCAGGCGGTCCGCCCGGCTCCCAAGGCCCTTCTTACTCTGAGCTGCAGAAAGAGCTTAAGAAGGCCCAAGACTTGTTGGCGGCCGAGCAGAAGAAGACGGCCGATTAGGCCCACACTTTGGCCGAGCTCGAGCGGCAAGTCAAGACGCTTGACCAAAAAATAAGCCTAGCCACTACTCGGAAAAACACGGCTATCTCTGATCTGGAGAAAAAGAATGTCGAGGCTCAGGGCTTGGAGCAGAAAGTAAAGGAGTTGATGGAGCAACCGGCCAACGAGAAGATTGCCCGATCGGATGAGGTGGCGAAGCTCGAGACTGCTTTACAAGAACATCAGGCAGTCGTCGATGCTTCCCGAGCGGCCCTTAAAGAATATCAGGAGGCCGAACCAGGCCGGGTCGCTGCCTTGAGACAAAATTACATCCATTCGGCCGAATTTTCGGAGAAAGTTTGCGAGCGGATGTACACGGCCTTTGAACTTGCCATGAATGCCACGACAGAATATTTGAAGTCCAAAGGGCAACTTTTCGATTCTGCCACCATCCCAGCTCAAGACCAGGCAGGCGGCACTCCTTAGCACTATTCCGAAGGATCTTTACGATTATTTAGAATAGAAGTTTGCCTGTTATTCGGTCGCTCGGCCAAAAAACTATCCTTTTTTTGTAATTTGGCCACTCGACCTTAATTTCTTTAATGCTATCCTTTTACTTGCTTTTTTCCTTTTCTAATCAATATGAGTGTTGTCCGCTCGACTAGCCAACTACCGTTCATGCTCCTGTTTCTCCTCGTTATTCGCTTCTCATCCCACCTTTCTTGTGTTCGAAAGGGATTTTTTACGAAGTATTTTGCATAGCTTGTCCGCTCGGCTGAATATATCCTGCTTTGCAAATAGGATTTTCGATAGACGTTCACGAAGTACCTTTGGTTCGTTGGCCGAACGGCCAAGCGACAAACAAGCCGACCTCTTTATTATATTCCGGCCGGAGGGTTTATAGTCGCCGGCTCGACTCTCGATATTTAACGTCGGAGCTCGACGGGCTTCCGCTCGGAGGGTTTATAGTCGTCGGCTCGACTCTCGATTTTTAACGTCGGAGCTCGACGGTCTTCCGCTCGGAGGGTTTATAGTCGCCGGCTCGACTCTCGATATTTAACGTCGGAGCTCGACGGGCTTCCGCTCGGAGGGTTTATAGTCGCCGGCTCGACTCTCGATTTTTAACGTCGGAGCTCGACGGTCTTCCGCTCGGAGGGTTTATAGTCGCCGACTCGACTCTCGATATTTAACGTCGGAGCTCGACGGGCTTCTGCTCGGAGGGTTTATAGTCGCCGGCTCGACTCTCTATTTTTAACATCCGAGCTCGACGGTCTTCCGCTCGGAGGGTTTATAGTCGCTGGCTCGACTCTCAATATTTAACGTCGGAGCTCGACGGTCTTCCGCTCGGAGGGTTTATAGTCGCCGGCTCGACTCTCGATATTTAACGTCGGAACTTGACGGGCTTCCTCTCAGAGGGTTTATAGTCGCCGGCTCGACTCTCGATTTCTAACGTCGGAGCTCGACGGGCTTCCGCTCAGACGGTTTATAGTTGCCCGCTCGACTCTCGATTTTTAACGTCGGAGCTCGACGACCTTTAAGGCTAATTTCAACACTGTCGTTCGGTGAAGCTTGGCAGATGCCTCTTTTATCATTTTGCTTCCTGCATTACAAGGACATAGGCGACCAAAAGATACACAAAATGAATTACATCAGCGCACCTCTCACCCAGCTCGGTACGGCTGGAGATGATTTGCGCTCCATGGTCGATCCAATTGTCGTCCATCTTCATCTTCTAAATAATAAGCACCCGAGCGTAGCTTTTCAATGACTTTGAAGGGACCCACCCAAGGAGCCTCCAGCTTGCCAACGTCGCCGACCGGCTTTACTTTCTTCCACACTAGGTCGTCGACTTGGAATGCTCTAGGGATCACGTGCCGGTTGTAATTCTGCTTCATCCTCTGCCGGTACGCCATCAGCCGGACGGACGCTTTGGCTCGCTCTTCATCAATCAGGTCCAATTCCATGTTCCTCCGCTCGGCATTATCATCATCATAATTCTGGATCCGGACGGACTCGACGCCGACTTCAACCGGTATAACCGCTTCGTCGCCGTACACTAAATGGAACGGCGTGACGCCCGTTCCCTCTTTTGGAGTCGTGCGGATGGCCCATAGGGCGCCTGGCAGCTCGTCCACCCAACTTCCTCCTATGTGGTCAAGTCGAGCTCGAAGAATTCTAAGGATTTCTCTGTTGGTTAGTTCCGCTTGGTCGTTGCTTTGGGGATACGCCACGGAAGTAAAGTGTTGTTCAATGTCATAACTTTTGCACCAGTCTTCGAGCTGCTTCCCGACGAACTGCCGCCGACGAGGAATGCCGAACCGACAGATTATATGCTGCCAGATAAATTTTTTGATCATTTGCTCTGTGATCTTTGCCAGCGGCTCGGCCTCCATTCATTTGGAGAAATAGTCGACCGCCACCAGTAGAGACTTCCGCTGACCGGTCGTCATAGGGAACAGACCCACGATATTCATTCCCCACTGATCGAACGGACAGGCTACCGTAGACGCTTTCATCTCCTCTGCCGATCGGTGGGAGAAGTTGTGGTACTTCTGGCAGGAGAGGCATGTCGCGACGGTACGAGCGGCGTCTGTTTGCAGGGTTGGCCAGAAGTATCCGGCCAGCAAGATCTTCTTGGCCAGCGATCGTCCGCCCGGATGTCCCCCACACGATCCTTGGTGCACTTCGCGGAGGATGTACTCCGCATCCTCCGAGCTTACACACTTCAATAGTGGGCAAGAGAAAACCTTCTTGTAGAGTTGGTCTCCAATGAGCGTGAACCGACCGGCTCTCCTCCTTAATAGTTGGGCTGCTTCCCGATCTGATGGTGTTGCCCCCGATCGAAGAAACTCCATGATGGATGTCCTCCAATCGCTAGGAAATGTGAGGCCCTCCATCTGGTCGACGTGTGCCACCAAGGCTACTTGTTCAATTGGCTGCTGGATGGCGACCGGTGATATTGAACTTGCTAGTTTGGCTAATTCATCTGCCGCCTGATTTTCCGCTCGGGGTATCTTCCGGATAATAACTTCTCTGAAGTTGGCCTTGAGCTTTTCGAAGGCTTCAGCGTAAAGTTTGAGCTGAGCGTTGTTAATCTCAAAAGTGCCTGAGCGGCCAACTGGGAGTCCGAATGGATTGTCACCCGACCGGCTCCTACATGCCGAGCTGCCTGCAGACCGGCTATGAGGGCTTCGTACTCCGCTTCATTATTTGTGGCTCTGTAGTCCAACCGAACGGATAAGTGCATCCTTTCTTCTTGGGGAGAGAGTAATAGCACGCCAACCCCGCTCCCGAGCCGACTGGACGATCTGTCCACAAATATTTTCCACATAGCTTCGGGTTCTGGCTTTTGCACTTCTGTGACAAAATCTGCCAAGGACTGCGCCTTTATCGCCGAACGGGGTTGATACTGAATGTCAAATTCGCTCAACTCCGTGGTCCCTTTGATGAGCCGTCCGGACGCTTCTGGGTTCAACAACACTCTTCCCAAGGGGCTATTTGTCCAGACGATGATAGTATGAGCCAAGAAATAGGATTGTATGTGCCGAGAAATAAGGACGAAGTTCAAGCCCGGTGTAGCGAGATTCAGCGTCTTTTAAAATATGGCTCAAGAAGTACACTGGTTGTTCTTCTCCGCTCGTCCTCACTAGTGCCGAGCCTACTGCCTGCTCGGTTGAAGATAAATAGATACAAAGTGGCTCACCCACAGCTGGCTTGGCTAGCACAAGCAGAGAGTTCAGATATGTCTTCAGTTCTTCGAACGCCCGATCGCATTCTTCATCCCAATGAAACTTAGTGGCTTTGCGCAAGATTTTGAAAAACGGGAGGCTCCAATCGGCTGTCTTCTGGACAATACTGTTATCCGACCAGTCAAACGCTGTACTTCCCTCAGATTTCTTGGGGGCGGCATATCTTGTAATGCTTTCACCTTGCTGGGATTTGCCTCGATGCCCCGCTCGGTCACTATATAGCCCAAAAAACTCCCGCCTTTTGCCCCGGACAGACACTTTTGAGGGTTCAGCTTAACTCCATACTTCCTTAGCGTTCGGAAAGTCTCCTCCATGTCTTTAAAGAGATCGGCCCCTCGGACGGACTTGATGAGAATATCATCCACGTATACTTCCAAATTTCGCCCGATCTGCTCCTTGAACACTTTGTTCATCAAGCGCTGGTAAGTTTCTCCCGCATTCTTCAGTCCCAACGGCATCACATTGTAGCAGTAAGTGTCATCGGCTGTCACGAAGCTGATCTTCTCTTGATCTTCTCGTGCGAGCGGCACTTGATGGTAGCCCTGATAGGCGTCGAGTATGCATATCAACTCACAGCCGGCTGTGGAGTCCACCAGTTGATCGATTCGGGGTAGAGGATAAAAATCCTTTGGGCATGCTTTGTTGAGATCCTGGAAATCGATGCAAACTCTCCACTTGTTGCCCCGCTTGGAGACTAGTACCACGTTCACCAGCCAGCTCGGGAACTGGACCTCGCGTATATGACCGACCTCCAGGAGCTTCTCAACCTCCGCTCGGATGATGGATTTTTGTTCGGCGCTGAAGTCCCTCTTTCTTTGCTTCACCGACCGAGCGTCTGGTCGGACGTGGAGCTCGTGCTACGCTATACTTGGCGAAATTCCGAGTAGCTCATGCATTGACCACACGAAGACATCACTGTTTCTCTGGAGACACTTGATCACTTCCTCGTTCAGGCTCGCCTCTAGATCAGTCGCAATGAATGTGGTGGCCTCCGATCGGGTTGGGTGAATATGCATTTCCTCTTTTTCTTCATACACCAAAGAGGGTGGTTTTTCGGTTATGGCGTTTACCTCGATCCGTGGCGCGTTCCGCGCGGAATTAGCTTCAGCCCGGTCCATCTCGACGTAGCATCGTCGAGCTGCCAGCTGGTCTCCTCGCACTTCTCCGACTTTATCTTCCACCAAGAACTTGATTTTCTGGTGGAAGGTGGAGACGGCCGCTCGGAACTCGCTGAGCGCCGGTCGCCCCAAGATAATGTTGTATGCTGAGGGAGAGTCAACAACGACGAAATTTGCAGACCGCGTCCTTCTGAGCAGTTCCTCTCCCAGCGAAATAGCCAGTCGGACCTGTCCGACCGGCAGCACTTCATTGCCCGTAAACCCTTAGAGGGGGGTTGTCATGGGCAGTAGCTCGACACGATCTATTTGCAGTTGGTCGAAGGCCTTCTTGAATATGATATTGACCGAGCTTCCTGTATCGATGAAAACACGGTGAATAGTATAGTTAGCTATTACCGCTTTGATGAGGAGTGCGTCGTCATGTGGCACTTCAACTCCCTCCAAGTCCCTGGGTCCGAAACTGATTTCGGGCCCGCTCTCCCGTTCTTGGCTGCAGCCGACTGCATGGATCTGAAGCTGCCTGACGCTTGCCTTCCTTGCTCTGTTGGAGTCGCCTCCGGTCGGCCCGCCAGCAATAATATTGATTTCGCCTCGGGAAGTGTTACTTCTATTTTCTTCTTCCCGAGCGGACGGCCTAGGCCGCTCCCTAGACACCCGGGGATTGTCCTCGTGCCTTTGAGGGTAATGCCGTTCGGGAGACTGATGCTGTCGCCTGTCGGGTATCCGCCGATCGGCCTCATGTTGTTGCTGTCGCCTGTCGGATGATGGTGATCGACGGCGGTTACTCCGAGGAGTGGGGTGGGCGATCAAGGGAAGGCTTCGACAATCTCTTGTATTATGAGTGTCGGTCCGGTGGAAAAGAGCAGAACATGGGGGTCCATACCTTCTCCTTTGGTTTGGGCCGCTCGGCAGATACCTCTTGGACATGGGACCTCGCATGGTGAGAGTGGACTGCTTCGGCCCGCGGTCCTCTGGGCGGCTCCTGGCGGGTGACAGGCTTCCGCTCGGTAGGGGCTAGCCGCTCGGTTGGAACTTCTTTTCTTCGAGCCGCCTAGGCTTCCTCCACATTGATGTACTCATTGGCCTGGTGTAACATATGGTCGTAGTCTCGGGGCGGCTTTCGAATAAGCGAGCGGAAGAAGTCTCCGTCCACGAGGCCTTGCGTGAACGCATTCATCATCGTTTCTGAGGCGGCCGTTGGAATGTCCATGGCCACCTAGTTGAATCGTTGGATATAAGCTCTGAGCGGCTCTCTGGGCTCTTGCTTGATGGCAAACAGGCTGACACTTGTCTTCTGATAACGCCGACTGCTTGCGAAATGGTGGAGTAACGTCGTGTGGAACTCCTTGAAACTTGTGATGGATCCGTCCGGTAGCCTCCGAAACCACCGTTGCGCCGATCCCGAGAGGGTGGTAAGGAACACCCAACACTTTACTCCATCTGTGTATTGATGAAGGGTGGCTGTGTTGTCGAACTTACCAAGGTGATCATCCGGGTCGGTGGTTCCGCTGTATTCACTGATCGCCGGGGGCGCATAGTGCTTTGGCAGAGGGTCCCGCAGGATGACCTCTGAAAATTGACGGTTGATCCGCTCGGGGGAGGCATCCGCTCGGGGAGCCTTGCCTTTTCTGTTGTCTCGTATTGGCACTTCATCTGATGAAGATCCTCGATCACGATTAACTGTTGCAGCTTCAGGAGGCGTACGGAATAGGGCCCGATGAAATGGAACCGTGGCATGCGGTGCTTCTGCTCGGCCCCCTGATGCTGATGTCGCTTGCTGCTCAATCCGCTCGGCTTGCGACTTCTGCCTTTGTTGTGCCACGAGCTTAGCTGCTCTTGTTTCGATCAGAGCGTCGAACTCCTCTGTGGAGAGCATCACCGAGTGCAGTCGTCCAGCTTCGTCCATTGCTTCCGCTCGGATGCAAGTGTGTTCCCACAGACGGCGCCAAATTGATCCTGTCCAAACGCTAAATCAACGGACGTTGGGCACGTGGCGCTCTCCGAACTGCTGACGTGGATCTCCGACCGGTCGCCCGGGTCTCCGGCGAACCTGCAAGGAAGTCGGGCCGGGAAGGGGTTCCCGGCGACGACCCTCCGACGCTCAAGTAAGGCAAGAGGAAGACGAGAAAGTAGCTCTGAATATACGAGATCACGTACCTCCGGCGAAGTATGAGGACCATTATATAGGGCTGTGGAGAAACGAGTGCACACATACCGAGGTGAATACGTGTCCTCTAACCATACCTCAGTATGGGCTCGACAGAAGAGCTTACCTGACACCATACTACTATAGTCTGAGCGCATCTCTGATGGGACAGCGGAACCCTCTGTCATAAGATCCTGCGTATGGCCTGGTCGTTGAACATACCCGCTGTCAGAAGATGTTCCCTTGTCCTTTTGTCTCTTCTAACCCCATTCCGAGCGTCCGGCCGGTTGGCAGTCCCCTCACGTTCGACCGGTCGTATGTGCTAGTCCGCTCGGGAGATTTATGGTTGTGTGCTCTGTGGAGACTGTTCGCAGTATTACTACTTTATGCCTTCGGTCGAGCGGGTTACCCACTCGGCCATACAACCTTGTTCAACATGAGCGTCGGAACCCCGACTCCCCGCCGGGGTGTCTTTGCTTCCGCTAGGGTCCCGCTCGTCCAGTCGGCATCCCCTTCTCCGGTCGGCTGTTTGACCTTTGACCTCCACATGTCGTTGACTTCCCTCAAAGGGGGTCCCCCGTCGTTACATTCAGAGTGCCTCTGTGCTCTTTGCTGGAAAAGCCTGAATCGATCAACTGATCGATTCAACTTTCTTGCGTCACATGCGATTTCCAGCCTCCAATCAATAAGTTGATCGATTGGTGATGCCCAATCGATCGATTGATCGATTAGGGAGGCTTCTGTTTACGCGATAAACGATTGGGTTGCTGTTTATCGCAGCATTCTCCCAATCGATCGGAGCTCAAGGGTCCCCAAATCCAACATCTGGTCAACCGTGACCTGTTGGAACTCCTCGTGCCTAGCATCCGATCAACCTTAACCTGCTCGGACTTCTTCACCAAATGTCCGGTCAATCTTTTGACCCACTTAGACTTTTATCTTCGTGCCAAGTGTCCGGTCAACCTTGACCTACTTGGACTTGTCGTCTCGTGTCGAGTGTCCGGTCCTCCATGACCCACTTGGACTTCCACCAGATGTCCGATCACCCTTGACCCATCTGAATTTTCTCGTGCCAAGTATCCGTTCAATTCTTTGACCTACTTGGGCTTCCCAACACCAGGTGTCCAATTAACCTTGACTCACCTGGATCTCCACGTGCCTGGCTTCACTAATCAAGTCTTTCCATCTACCTAGCTTCACTCATTAAGACTTTTCATCTGCCTGGCTTCACTTACCCGGACTTTCCATTTGCCTAGCTTCACTCACCAGGATTTTTCAACTGTCTAGCTTTACTCACTAGGTCTTTCACCTAGCTTCACTCACCAGGACTTGTCCAGTTAAGTATCCAGTCAACCTTGACATACTTGACTCTTCTTCACATCAAACTAATCATCCCTTGACCAGAGGGGGAATTACACCAACAAACTCCTCAATCGGACGATCACATCTGCAATCTCCCTATATTGTCAAACATTAAAATTCAAACATCAAGACTCAATCTTGAGCCAACTCAAGCTTAGTCAACCTGGTCAACCTGACTCAGGAGATATTGCACCAACAATTTTATTCACCCCAGACGCCCGAAGTCCTTCTAGGAGCCCATAACATGGCTACAAATATAGCTCTGATCTCAGTTGTCAGAACAACACTTGTAAAACGAATTCTCTTTCTGTTCTACTACTTTTGTGAGCTGTTAACATTGTAAGATGCTACTCCACCTAAAGGAGATTTTAGTGAGCTTCATTTGCTTTGGATAGCAATCCTCTGATTACAAACCAAGTAAATATTTCTTGCCTCTGTTTGTATTTTATACATTTTCCTTTTTATAAACAAGTGTTTTTCTAACTTAGTTTAAAGTTTGAGAAAGATTTATTTTTCAATTTTATGCAATTCATTCCCCTCTTGTCGGTCAACAGGGGACCAACAAAATTATATGAGCCAAAGGGTCAGATGCACTAAGTAGAGGAGGAATGAATTGAATGATGCGAGCCTATAAATCGGTAAAGTTGAATAGGATATTCAAATTGTCATCTAGGTATTCGTAGTTCGATCTCTAGCTATGATGTTGATCCTGTCCGAACCAGAAGTCAACAGACGCTGGGCACGTGACGCTCCAAGGCTCGCTGATGTAGGTCTCCAACTAGTGTCGAGATGCTCCGGCTATCCTGCACAGAAGTCGAGCCGGGAAGGGGATTCCCAGCGACGACCCTCCGACGCTCAAGTCAGGTAAATCACGATGAACAAGGTGGCTCCAGAAGTCTCAGAGTACATACCATCCTTTTCTGTCGATGAAACCTGAGGTTCTTTATATAGAGCTGTGAAAGG
Organism: Zingiber officinale; assembly: GCF_018446385.1. Lineage (NCBI taxonomy): Eukaryota > Viridiplantae > Streptophyta > Magnoliopsida > Zingiberales > Zingiberaceae > Zingiber > Zingiber officinale. Next base: position 4,129,803 of record NC_056000.1, on the reverse strand, counting down.
TTTGGGCACGCGTACCAAGGTGCATAAGTGTCCCCTGTCTTATCCTAGGTATGCGGCTGTCAGAAAGCTTACCTGTCCTTTCCTAGGTACGCGGCTGTCAGAAAGTTTACCTGACCCATATCGCTACAGTCAAAGCATGCCCTCGATGGGACAGCAGAATCCCCTGTCACAAGATTTGGAGCATGACACACACGTGAAACCTACAGGTTGTCAGAGAAAGAAATCCTCTGGCCCTTTCCTTTGCTCCAAACTTGTAGTCCGAGCGGAAAGATACCTAAACATCCGACCGGACATCCGCAGTGGTTTACTTGTGCTTTGTGGAGACTAACAAACAGGGGTGCTTTATGACTGTGATCGGTCAAAAGGTCAGCTCGGTCCATGACCTTTTTAACTGAGCGTCGGAACCCCGATTTGACAGGGTGCCTACCAACTATAAGTGCAAACCGGCCGGACCCTTCCGGGTACTCGATTCCATCGGCCGGCCGGCAGTCCAGTGGGACCGGCCACCTATGGCCGTCCGTCCGGTCGGACCACACTCTCCTCTGGGTGGGCGGCTGTTCCGGTGACTTCCATTTGGCGTTGACTTTGCAAGAGAAGGGGGGGCCCACTCTTACTACCGGATCACTTGCCTTCCCTTCAAGTCTAGTCGAAGGAGGCGCATAGTCCGACTGACTGGACTGTGAGTCTAGCCGAACGGCTCTTCCATGCTAATCTTCTCCGCCCGGTCAGCGGCAGAGGTATCCTTGAATGAATCAATGATGGCTTTCGCCGGATCTCCTTGCGTTCTGCGCCAATCTTCGACATCAATGTCGATCATACCTTCATTAAATGCTCCGAATGATTGACTGCCACGTGGAGCAATGCCATCAGAGTACGGAGGCGGTTGCATGATATTTTGATGTGACCGAAGCAATTCGAAATAAACGGCTAGATGTATGCATTGATTCCCGTGACCTGGATCCGACGGTGGAGGCCGACCGGCCCTCACCCTATAAATTCTTCGTTTCCTTCTCGCCTTCACACGCCTCCGTTACCTCTACTGTTGCTCTCTGCGCTGTGGAGCTCCGGCGATCTTGTTGCTGCCTTCTGACGCTCTCCGGCGCCTTTCCTCGATTCATCTCCCCTCAGTAAGGTTTTAGATCTCTCCTCCTTCCTTTCCGGTATCTAATCCGTATTTCTTCCCCTAGCTCGAGTCTTTGAAATTCCATTCCTTCGTCTTTGGAACTTCCTTTTTGATTTCTTCTGCCCCGATCATGGCCAGTTCTTCTCATCCCGAAGAACAATCCTTAGGCCCATGGTATACTACCATGCGATCTCGTTTCGAACAACGGGATTTTGATATTTTGGCTGACAATTTCGAAATCCCTGGCTGGTCCTGTCGCTCGGCCACACAGACCGCCGCGCGGTGGTTTCTGTGTCTTTCGCGACCAATTTACCGCCGGTCTGCGGTTCCCCGTCCATCCTTTTATAGCAGACGTCTGCAATTATTTTGGCGTGCCGCTCGGAAGTTTAGTACCAAACACCTTCCGTCTCCTCTGCGGCGTTGTCGTTTTGTTCAAGATTCACAACATTCCCCTCCGACCGGAGGTCTTCTTTTATTTCTATTATCCTAAGCAAGCCGAGCCGGGCACCTTTATGTTCCAAGCTCGGCCCGGTTTGGTCTTCTTCAATAAACTACCCACTTCCAATAAACATTGGAAGGACTATTATTTCTACCTCCGCATGCCCAGTCAGCCAAACTTTCCGACCCAGTGGCAAGTCAGTCTACCTCCCCCTCCCGACCTGAAGAAATTCAAGACCCGACCGGACTATCTTCACGCCGCAAATGTACTAGCCGGTCTACGACTTGACATCAACAAGCTTCTTCACGAGGGAGTGATGTACATTTTTGGGCTGAGTCCTATACGGACCCCACTTCCGACCGGCTTCGGTAAGAACTTTGCTTTGGCACTTGCTTTAATTGCTAACTGATTTCTTTTTCTCTTCATGCAGCTGACATCGTCATGGACTCGGTGATGGCCGGCGTTCTAAAGAGAAAGGCAGCAGCGCTGGAGGCTGTGGCAGCCAAAGAAATGAAGGCGCTGGGTATTCAGCCGGTCGGTTCTCACGAAGGAGAAAGCGGCACCCAGGCTGAATCGGCCGCTCAGGCCTCTCAACAGCATGTGGACAGCGGCGCTACCCCCTCCAGGGAACCAACGGCCCCCGAGGAAGGGTCCGTTCGGGAGGAGGATCAGCCGCTGCAAAAGAGACGCCGAGTGGAGACCCCGCTACGCTCGGCTACCTCCGCGGTCCAACCCTCTGACCGGGCCGCCTCGACTGCGAAAGGGAAGGCGCCGGTGCCTGAGACCATTTCATCTGACCGGACGCCTTCTGACTGGGACGAGCTGACTGCTCCGGTCGAGGCCACTCCGGTCGACACTCTCCCCCCCGCTCGCCGTTCAGTCCAACGTTCGACCATCCATTCGCGGTCTTCTGCGCCAGCTTCTGATCCCGGTCGGGCGTTCCCTGGTCACGGTCGCACAATACGGGTTACTCTTCATCTTCCGAACCGTGCCCGAGCACACTGTTACTTTGAAAGGGCCCCTCGCCGAGATGTGGGCCGACGCTCGGGCGCGCGTAGCACTGATCCCTCTCCAGAACTTAGCCAATAGCCACATGCAAGCGGCTACGGGGGTAAGTTCTTCGTTGTTTTTTGTTTTTTGTTTTACCTAAAATATTTCCGCTCGGCTTCTAACAACTGCGACTTCTCGTTTCAGAGGTGGGTGGAAGAGATAGCAGTTTCCAACCGTCTGGCTATGGCGGACGAGGAGATAAGGCAACTGCGGGCGGCAGGTGGTCCGAGCGGCTCCCAAGGACCTTCCTACTCCGAGTTGCAAAAAGAGCTGAAGAAAACTCAAACTCTGCTAGCTGCTGAGCAGAAGAAAACAGCTGATCAGGCCCACGCCCTAGCCGAGTCCGAGCGACAGGTCAAGTCGCTTGACACAAAGATAACTCTGGCCACCACTCGGAAGAACACAGCCATCTCCGATCTGGAGAAGAAAAACGTGGAGGCCCGGGGCCTGGAGTTGAAGATAAAGGAGCTGACGGAGCAGCTCGATCGGGAGAAGGCAGGCCGCTCGGCCGATGCGGAGAAGATTGAACGTCTGAATGAGGCCCTGACAAGCTCCCAGGCAACCTTCAAGGAATACCAGGATGCCGAGCCGAGCCGAGTCGCCGCTCTCCGACAAAGTTACATCCGATCGCCCGAGTTCTCGGAGAAAATTTGCGAGCGGATGTACTCGGCTTTCGACCTGGCAATTACGGCCACTATGACCTATCTGAAGTCGAAGGGCCTTCTTCCGGAGTCCACCAATATTCCAGCCGGCGATCAAGTGGAGCTCCTGAGCAACATTCCGAGGGACCTCTACGACTACATCGAGTAATTTTTGTAATTTCGCCACTCGGCTGAACATGCACCTTTTTGTACTTAGGCCACTCGACCTAAGGTTCTAATTTTAATGAAATGCTTTCCTTTCGTGTACCCTATCTTTTTGCACTGTTCCCTGGCTAACACTTGTACGGTCCGCTCGTCTTCTATCACATCATACCTTGGGCATTCGAGGTGCATTCTTCCAGAATGAAGTGTTTTCCCCAGCTCTTCCGTCCGGCCGAATATCAATCTGGGCTGCTAGCCAGAATCGCTCGCTATAAGCCGATCCGAACCTTTTATACCTCGAGTCCGATCGGAAAATAGCTTCGGTCTGAATCGGCGGGGAATACGAATAATCGCAGTGTCGACGATATTCCGCTCGGATTATTTATAGACGCCGGCTCGTCTCTTGATTTTTAACGACGGTGCTCGTCGGCGCGGATATTTATAGCCGGTCGGCGCGGCTCTCGATCTTTAACGACGGAGCTCGTCGGTATTCCGCTCGGATTATTTATAGACGCCGGCTCGTCTCTTGATTTTTAACGACGGAGCTCGTCGGCGCGGATATTTATAGCCGGCTCTCGATCTTTAACGACGGAGCTCGTCGGTATTCCGCTCGGAGGTTTTATACGCCGGCTCGTCTCTTGATTTTTAACGACGGTGCTCGTCGGCGCGGATATTTATAGCCGGTCGGCGCGGCTCTCGATCTTTAACGACGGAGCTCGTCGGTATTCCGCTCGGAGGGTTTATAGACGCCGGCTCGTCTCTTGATTTTTAACGACGGTGCTCGTCGGCGCGGATATTTATAGCCGGTCGGCTCTCGATCTTTAACGACGGAGCTCGTCGGTATTCCCTTCGGAGGGTTTATAGACGCCGGCTCGTCTCTTGATTTTTAACGGCGGTGCTCGTCGGTCGCGGATATTTATAGCCGGTCGCGGCTCTCGATCTTTAACGACGGAGCTCGTCGGTATTCCGCCCGGAGGTTTAGACGCCGGCTCGTCTCTTGATTTTAACGACGGTGCTCGTCGGGCGGATATTTATAGCCGGCGCGGCTCTCGATCTTTAACGACGGAGCTCGTCGGTATTCCGCTCGGAGGGTTTATAGACGCCGGCTCGTCTCTTGATTTTTAACGACGGTGCTCGTCGGCGCGGATATTTATAGCCGGTCGGCGCGGCTCTCGATCTTTAACGACGGAGCTCGTCGGTATTCCGCTCGGAGGGTTTATAGACGCCGGCTCGTCTCTTGATTTTTAACGACGGTGCTCGTCGGCGCGGATATTTATAGCCGGTCGGTGCGGCTCTCGATCTTTAACGACGGAGCTCGTCGGTATTCCGCTCCGGAGGTTTATAGCCGGTCGGCGCGGCTCTCGATCTTTAACGACGGAGCTCGTCGGCGCGGATATTTATAGCCGGTCGGCGCGGCTCTCGATCTTTAACGACGGAGCTCGTCGGTATTCCGCTCGGAGGGTTTATAGACGCCGGCTCGTCTCTTGATTTTTAACGACGGTGCTCGTCGGCGCGGATATTTATAGCCGGTCGGCGCGGCTCTCGATCTTTAACGACGGAGCTCGTCGGTATTCCGCCCGGAGGGTTTATAGCCGGTCGGCGCGGCTCTGCGGTTTAACGTCTGGGCTAGACGGCCGTCAAGGCTAATTTTGACACTTCCGTTCGGAGTTGCTCTTCGCCTTTCCCCCAGCTTGGATAATGCCCTCCTGGCCGCACGGCTCAGGATCTACTTCATCGAGTATTTTGGCTCGGATAATATACCTCCGTTCGAAGGGTACGGGGCCTTCGATCTTCGAGCGTTTGGCTTGACCAATTTAATTCCGGCCGAACGGCACGGGTTATTTGCTTACAAGTCTAACCACATAAACCTCCCGGCCGATCGGCCTGGGGGCCTTCGCGCTACGATGATAATGCCTTATATTCGCTCCTTTGACTTTTCATCTCTGCATTTCAAGTATTTAGTCGAAAAATGAAATACACAGGGTGATTTACAGTGATACACCTTTCACCCCGCCCAGAAAGGCTGGAGGTAGTTCGCGCTCCACGTCCTTTCTAGCTGCCGTCAGATAATACGCGCCCGAGCGGAGCTTCTCGATGATTTTGAAAGGGCCTGCCCATGGCGCTTCAAGCTTGCCGACGTCGCCGACCGGCTTGACTTTCTTCCAGACGAGATCGCCGACTTGGAACGACCTGGGAATTACGCGCCGGTTGTAGTTTTGCTTCATCCGCTGACGGTACGCCATCAGCCGAACGGACGCCTTTGCCCTCTCCTCTTCTACCAAGTCCAGCTCTATGTTTCTTCGTTCGGTGTTGTCATCATCATAGTTCTGGATCCTGGCTGACTCAACGCCTACTTCGACCGGTATGACAGCCTCACCGCCGTATACCAAATGGAACGGTGTGACTCCCGTCCCTTCTTTTGGCGTCGTTCGGATAGCCCACAAGACGCTCGGCACCTCGTCCGGCCAACTCCCTCCTAAATGGTCGAGCCGAGTGCGAAGCATTTCCCGGTTGGCGACTTCAGCTTGACCGTTGCTCTGAGGATAGGCCACGGATGTGAAATGTTGCTCAATGCCGTAGCTTTGGCACCAATCCTCCAACATCTTCCCTGTGAACTGCCGCCCGTTGTCGGACACCAATCGGCGAGGGATGCCGAACCGACAAATGATGTTCTGCCAGATGAATTTTTTAACCATTTGCTCAGTGATCTTTGCCAGCGGCTCGGCCTCCACCCACTTGGAGAAATAGTCTACCGCCACTAGTAAAAATTTCCTCTGCCCGGTCGCCATCGGAAATGGACCCACAATATCCATTCCCCACTGATCGAACGGACATGAGATGGTTGATGCCTTCATCTCCTCTGCCGGTCGGTGGGAGAAGTTGTGATACTTCTGGCATGAAAGGCAGGTAGATACTGTCCGAGCGGCATCTGCTTGTAAAGTTGGCCAAAAGTATCCGGCCAAAAGGATCTTCTTGGCTAACGAGCGTCCGCCCGGATGACCTCCACATGATCCTTGATGTACTTCCTGGAGGATGTAAGCTGAGTCCTCCGAGCTCACACATTTTAGCAGAGGACGCGAGAAAGCCTTCTTGTAAAGCTGATCTCCGATGAGTGTAACCGACCGGCTCTTCTTCGGAGGAGCCGGGCTGCATATTCATCGGATGGTGTGGTGCCCGAACGGAGGAATTCTATAATAGGTGTCCTCCAGTCACTTGGAAACGCGAGGCCTTGCATCCGGTCGACATGCGCCACCATCAGCGTTTTTTCAATTGGCTGCTGAATGGCGATCGGCGTTATTGAGCTCGCGAGTTTGGCCAACTCATCGGCCGCCTGGTTCTCCGTTCGGGGAATCTTCTGAATAAGCACCTCTCGGAAAGTAGCTTTGAGTTTCTCAAAGGCCTCAGCGTAGAGTTTAAGCCGAACACAGTTGATTTCAAAGGTGCCGGAAAGTTGCTGAGCGGCCAACTGTGAATCCGAATGGAGAGTTACCCGACCGGCCCCCACATGTCGTGCCGCCTGTAATCCGGCTATAAGGGCCTCATACTCTGCCTCATTGTTGGTGGCCTTGTAGTCCAGCCGGACGGATAGGTGCATCTTTTCTTCTTGCGGTGAGATAAGTAATATCCCAATCCCGCTTCCGAGTCGAGTGGAAGACCCATCCACATATATCTTCCACAGAGCTTCCGGCTCGGGCCTCTGCACTTCGGTCACAAAATCAGCCAAGGATTGGGCTTTAATCGCCGAGCGGGGCTGGTACTGGATGTCAAACTCGCTTAATTCTGTCGTCCACTTGATAAGCCGTCCGGACGCTTCTGGATTCAACAGGACTCTTCCGAGTGGACTGTTCGTCCGGACAATGATTGTGTGGGCCAAGAAATACGGTCGAAGGCGCCGAGCGGCTAGAACCAATGCAAAGGCCAACTTCTCGAGCCCGGTGTAGCGAGATTCAGCATCTTTCAAAATATGGCTCAGAAAATACACCGGCTGCTCTTCGCCGTTCGCCCTCACAAGTGCTGAGCCTACAGCATGTTCAGTTGACGACAAATACATATACAGTGACTCACCTCCGATCGGCTTGGCCAGTACAGGCAGGGAATTCAGATATGTTTTCAACTCTTCAAATGCTCGGTCACACTCTTCGTTCCACTGGAACTTAGTAGCTTTGCGTAGGATCTTGAAGAATGGCAGGCTCCGGTCGGCAGTTTTGGAGATGAATCTGGACAAAGCAGTTATCCGACCGGTCAACCGTTGCACTTCCCTTGTGTTTCTGGGAGGAAGCATGTCTTGCGGAGCTTTCACCTTGTTGGGATTTGCTTCGATCCCCCGCTCGGTCACTATATACCCCAAGAAACGCCCTCCTTTAGCTCCGAACAGGCATTTCTGGGGATTTAGCTTGACTCCATATTTGCGCAGTGTTCGGAAGGTTTCTTCCATATCCTTGAAAAGATCGGCCGCTCGGACGGATTTGATAAGAATGTCGTCCACGTAAACTTCCAGGTTCCGCCCGATCTGCTCCTTGAATACCTTGTTCATCAAGCGCTGATAGGTGGCCCCGGCATTCTTCAATCCGAACGGCATCACATTGTAGCAATATGTGCCGTCGGACGTTACGAAGCTCACCTTTTCTTGATCTTCGCGGGCGAGCACAGTGATAGCCCCGGTAGGCGTCGAGCATGCAAATTAACTCACACCGGCCGTAGAGTCCACCAGCTGATCAGGGCAGAGGATAAAATCTTTGGGACATGCTTTGTTTAAGTCCGAAAGTCAATGCAAACTCGCCACTTGCCGCCCGGCTTGGAGACCAACATTGGCTAGCCAGCTCGGGAGCTGCACCTCGCGTATGTGGTAGGCCTCCGAAGTTTCTCTACTTCCGGGATTATGGCATTACGCTCGCGCTAAAATCTCTTTTTACTTTCGGCGGCGTCGGTCGGACATGCAACTCATGTTGCGCTAGGCTAGGCGAAATTCCGGGCAACTCGTGTGTCGACCAAACAAAGACATCATGATTTTTCTGGAGGCATTGGATCAACTTCTTCCTCTGTTTTCCTCTAGATCCGAGGCGATGAAAGTGGTGGCCTCCGATCGGGTCGGATGGATCTGAACTTCCTCCTTTTCATCATAAATTAAAGCGGGAGGTTTCTCGGTTATGGCGTGTACCTCGATTCGGGGACCTTCCGAGCGGAAGAAGCTTCGCTCGGATCATCTCTATATAGCAACGCCGAGCTGCTAGTTGATCTCCCGCACTTCTCCAACTTTGTCCTCCACGGGAAATTTTATCTTGGTGGAAGGTTGAGACAACCGCTCGGAATGCGCCGGTCATCCCAAAATGACGTTGTAGGATGAGGAGAGTCAACCACCACAGTTGTTGTCTGGTCCTCTGGCTCTTCTCCCGGTGAGGTGGCTAACCGGATTTGTCCGGTGAACTTCATTGCCGTAAACCCGTGAGGCGGGGTCGTCATTGGAAGCAGCTCGGCTCGATCAATTTGCAGCTGATCGAACGCCTTCTTGAATAGTATGTTGACCGAGCTCCCTGTGTCAACAAATATGCGGTGAATGGTGTAATTTGCTATTACCGCTTTAATGAGCAGCGCGTCGTCGTGGGGTACTTCTACTCCTTCCAAGTCTCCGGGCCCGAAAGTGATTTCCGGTCCACTTGCCCGCTCTTGGCTACAGCCGACCGTATGGATCTGCAGCTGCCGAACGCCTGCCTTTCTTGCTCGGTTGGAGTCTCCTCCGGTCGGCCCACCAGCAATAACGTTGATTTCGCCCCGGGAAGTATTGCTCCTGTTTTCTTCCTCCCGAGTGGATGGTCGGGACCGTTCCCTGGACGTCCGGCGACTCTCCTGTCTTGGGGATCTATGCCGATCGGACGTATGGTGATGTCGCCTCTCTATGCGGGTCCGGTCGGCTTCCTGGGTCCTTTGCCTCGTGTTGAGGGGAGGAGACCGTCGTTCGGCTCTCCGGGGAACAGGATTGGACACAAAGGGAAGGCTTCGGCAATCCCTCGTGTTGTGCGTATCCGTTTGGTGGAATTTGCAGAACATTGGGGTCCACCTCTTCTTTGGCTTGGGCCGAGCGGCAGCCACTTCTTGCACGTGCGATCTGGTGTGGGGAGATCGAATTGCTTCAGCCCTTGGTCCTCTAGGTGGTTGCTGAGCGGAGTGCTGCTTCCGCTCGGCATGAACAAGTGCACGCTCGGTTGGAGCTTCTTTTTTCCGAGCGGCTTGCGCTTCTTCCACGTTTATGTATTCGTTGGCCCGATGTAGCATGTGATCATAGTCTCGGGGCGGCTTTCGGATGAGCGACCTGAAGAAGTCCCCATCAACAAGGCCTTGTGTGAAGGCGTTCATCATCGTTTCCGATGTGGCTGTTGGGATGTCCATCGCCACTTGGTTGAATCGCTGGATGTAAGCTCGAAGCGATTCTTTTTGTTCTTGCTTGATGGCGAACAAGCTAACGCTTGTTTTCTGATAACGCCGACTGCTGGCGAAGTGGTGGAGGAAGGCCGTTCGGAAGTCCTTGAAGCTTGTGATGGATCCGTCCGGCAGCCTACGGAACCACCGCTGAGCCGATCCCGAGAGCGTGGTAAGGAAGACTCGGCATTTCACTCCATCAGTGTATTGGTGGAGCGTGGCGGTATTATCAAACTTACCCAAATGATCATCCGGGTCCGTTGTTCCATTATACTCGCCGATCGTAGGGGGCACGTAGTGCTTGGGCAGAGGATCTCGCAGAATGGCTTCCGAAAATTGGCGGTTGGTCCGCTCGGGAGATGAGTCCGTCCGGGGAGCTTTCCCCTTCCTGGCATCCCGCCTTGGCATTTCATCTGAGGAAGATCCTACATCTCTTCGGGCTGGCGTGGCTCCAGGGGTGCGAAATAAGGCCCGGTGGAATGCGACGGTGGCTGGAGGTGCTTCCGCTCGGCCCCCGGACGTTGCTGTTGCTCCGCCCGCTCGGCGGATGCTTTTTGCTTTGCTCCACGAGTTTGGCGGCCCTTATCTCGACCAGGGCGTCGAGTCTCCCTTGAAAGCGTCACCGTGTGCTGTCGTCCAGCCTCGTCCATTGTCTCCCGGATGCGGAGCGTTCCCACAGACGGCGCCACAGACGGCGCCAATTTGATCTGTCCGAACAGTCAGTCGATGAACGTGGCGCTCCAAGGCTCGCTGATGTAGGTCTCCAACTAGTGTCGAGATGCTCGGCTATCTCACGCGCAGTCGGAGGAAGGGATTCCAATGACGACCCTCGGCGCTCAAGTCGGGTAAATCACGATGAACAAGGTGGCTCGAGTCTCGGTACATACCATCCTTTTACATCGATGAAACACGAGGTTCTTTATATATGAAAGGTTTGGAGCAGCGTGCAAGGTGCATAAGTGTCCCTGTCTTATCCTAGGTATCGGTGTCGAAAGCTTACCGTCCTTTCCTAGTGCCGGAAAGTTTACGACCCATATCGCTACTGATCAAAGCATGCCCTCGATGGGACAGAATCCCTGTCACAAGATTTGGAGCATGACACACACGTGAAACCTACAGGTTGTCAGAGAAAGAAATCCTCGGCCCTTTCCTTTGCTCCAAACTTGTAGTCCGGCGGAAAGATACCTAAACATCCGACCGGACTTTGTGGAGACTAACAAACAGGGGTGCTTTATGACTGTGATCGGTCAAAAGGTCAGCTCGGTCCATGACCTTTTTAACTGAGCGTCGGAACCCCGATTTGACAGGGTGCCTACCAACTATAAGTGCAAACCGGCCGGACCCTTCCGGGTACTCGATTCCATCGGCCGGCCGGCAGTCCAGTGGGACCGGCCACCTATGGCCGTCCGTCCGGTCGGACCACACTCTCCTCTGGGTGGGCGGCTGTTCCGGTGACTTCCATTTGGCGTTGACTTTGCAAGAGAAGGGGGGGCCCGCTCTTACTACCGGATCAGATGTATTTATAGAAATTTTTTCTTTAAATGAGATACACAATCAATAAATACTGAACTTCTGGATTACACATAGCGCACCTTTCCAATTTATTCTAGTGGTCAGCCTAATCACCTTAAAACTAATCAATGAGATTAAAGGATTTATCATTTTTATAGATACAACAATAAATGGGAGAATAATTCTACGCTAATAATTTTATGATAATAAAGTAATTTATATTGAATCGGCAAGTATAAGAGGGTCGTTTAATTTGTTGACCAACTTTGATAGAAGGGTGCAAGTTTAGAATTGATTTGTAGATAAACACAGATTATGTATTTAATTTTGTTTCCCTAATAAAAACAAGGCCTCGTCAATGTCACGGTACGAGCGACAAGAAAAGAAAGGAGCAACGGAGAAATTTTTTGATATGAGACGAAACGTCCATCACCGCGGCGGCAAAAATATCAAAGAGAGGCTAGGTAAGTTGGGGCTATCATTTATATGGGCCCCTGCAAATAATTAAAATACCTATTAAAAAAAATCCGATATTATATATATATAGTTGCCTTACAAATAGATCATACAAGATTTATAAGACATAATTGACAAACAAAATTGACATGGGACGAAACCACTATCACAAATTAATATAACAAAGAAAAGATCTATATATATGGTCCCCTACAAATAATCAAATTAAAATATCTAGTAATTTCCCATTCAAGTTGATTTTCTTTTTGCAAAGATAAATTACGTACCTACATTTTTGTTTTCCTGGAGTACTATGTTTCTTCAGATCTGTATACGACTTCCACTGATCTGCTGATCGATATTTCATTCAAGTTTTGTCTCGTTTTAATTAAGCTTCTCTAAGAGATCCTAGGCACACACTCAGCCAACTCATAATATGCTTAGCTTGCTTAGAAATTAATAAAAATTCATGAAGAAATACAAGTAAATTTAATCACTGATAACGAGTACAAGGTACAGATTAATATATCAAGAGTCGAGTACTGCAGGACATCTGAGCAGAGCATAAACTTCATGCACGTTCTCTAATTCCTCCTCCTCTTCAGCCTTCTTTCAGCAAAACAAGGATCATAATTCATTTTCCAGAACCGTTCGATCGCCTCTGGTGTTCGGCCAGGAATTCGACCAGCTATCAATACCCACCTAAACACACTCAGCGTGCATTAATTTTAGTGTCCTGGAGGCCGACGACGAATTCGAAAGGGACCATGGAACAAGTTGAACAGTTTGGGGACTTGTAAATTAACTCTAAAGGAGTCCGAGATCCGATCGACAACGAATGAAAACTTACAGAACAGGGAAGGAGGAGAGAGGTAGCGTTAATTACCTGTCTCCGACAAGTCTATACATCCTGTGAACAAGGTCTTCCTCCTCCTCTGACATGTCGACGAATTCCCACTCGATGCTGCTCACCTCTGCAGGAATCAATTAAACAGTCAACTGTTGTCCACCATGCCCAACAAATTGCAGAAATGGAAGGCGTAATTAAAATAAAGAGCGGAGCAAGATGCATGTGCAGCGCGCGACCTTGGAAATCATGGCCAAAAGACTTCGCCTCGCTGGGCCTGCGCTTCTCCATGGCTTCTTGATCGAAAGAAAACAAGAGGGTCATCTAGTACAGCGAAAAATATATATATATTTATAGTACAAAATGAATGAAAAGAATAATATAAAAACATTATTTCAAATAAAATAATTATTATATATAATAAAATACTAATTAATAGTACGCAGAACATGGAATAGTGAAGTAGTTTCCTAATATGTGAGTTAGTACTGCAATGTTTATAAAATTAGTTGGAAGGACAGGTAGAAGACAAATGACTGGAAAGCATCTCTCCACCAACCATTTAATAATAAAAATTTCAAAATTATAAATTAGAGTGCATGCCAGATGCAACTTGAATGCCGAGCACCTAGCCATAGATTAAAAGTTAAAAATAATAATGTTTCATAAAAAAAATAATAATATAAAAAACAGTATTTCAAATTAAATTATCTTAATAACTCATAATTTCGTAAAATTAATTATTATATATATAATTTTTAAATAAAATACTAATTGGATGTAGAACATGGACTATTTTATTTTCAAAATGTCACGTACCTTCTGATAAGAGCCTAAGTGATATAGGTTAATAGCTACCATGTAAATCAAAGTTAAAACGGTAAAGATTAATCCGAATAAAAATAACTACATTAGCTGATCAGTGGGAAATCAGTCTGAGTGGACCATTCACCCGGTCGGATATGGTACCGATATTAATCATGTGAAGTAATTAAGGAGAAGACTAAAGGTCTTGAGGGAATGAAAGTAAAGGAAAATACTTTATCTATTATTAAATACACAAAAATCAAAATAAAGATGTCTTCTGTAGATAATCAATATCATTAAATAAGGGAAGATAAAGGATCACTAAGAAAGATATAAAAGGACATGTCAGATATGAGGAAAAGACAAGAGAAATAAGAATCTTCGTCTCTATTATTTTTCATTTTCCTTCTTGTATTTCTAATTTAAACATCGGAGGGCCAACGCCAGAGACCTCTTTCTTGATTTTAATTTTATTTTATAGAGAAAAGCGAAATCTTCATCTCGTTATTGGAACTACTACCTCTCTGACTTTCTAACTTCGCGCCTTCGAATATGATGATTTTCCAATTCCCATTAAATTTACCTTTTATATATAAATTATTAAGAAGAGAAAGAGTTAATGGCGTGTGATTTGAAGGCCACTAATCTGAGTAGTGAAAATAACCTTTTACAAGGTATATAAATTGTTATATATAGATTGTTAAACTATGCCATATTTTAAAATATTGTGGATGGATAATAATTAAATAATCATAAAATAACAAACAGTGAAGTGATTAAATAGAACCATGTAGAAGACAAATGACATGAGAGCATCTCTCCACCAACAATTTAATAACAAATTTTTTAAAATTATAAATTAGAATACATGCAACTTGCATGCCGATCCCGACCCATAAATTAAAATTATATTTAAAAAAAATTATAAAAATAACTTTAAACAAAAAATTTAGAATATTTATATTTTGATTTCTCAAATACTTATTTAACTTTCCTTTTTAATTTTTTTTGAAGGTATAATGCGATGTCATGCATCATACCTGATGCGGGCTGTGATCTGATAATGGGCCTCTTAAGTTTGTCTATGTTTACGGCTTAATAGTTTCAGTTGGAGGCCCACTAAATTCGGAAGCCCAATCGAAGCCAGCTATAAGAGTTCATCGATGGCAGAAATCTGCAACAATTCCCATTTTCGTCGGCTTTTCTTTGTAACCCTAATCCTTCTCGGTCGCTAACGAGGGTGAAGATTGGATCGATGGCAGGGAATGGACCGATCTCCCAGGACTGGGAGCCCGTCGTGCTCCGCAAGAAGGCTCCCACCGCCGCCGCAAAGAAGGACGAGAAGGCCGTCAACGCCGCCCGTCGCAGCGGTGCTGAGATCGAGACCATCAAGAAGTGTACGCCTCCTTTGTGATTGATTTACTCTGTAGTCCCTTTTCCCCTCTCTGTGTCCCTGCGCGGGAGCGAGATTTATTTGCTATTTTTAATTGGGTGTCTCAGTGTTGGTGATTTTGTTGGACGTTATGTTACAGTTAATGCTGGTTCGAACAAGGCTTCCTCTAGTAGCACGTCCCTAAACACAAGGAAACTTGACGAGGAAACAGAGAATCTTACTCGTGAGTTTCTCTGTTTTGTTTGCTTTGTTGGATCCTTATCCTTGAAAGTGGCTTGTTTCTATTCCGGTAGTTATGCTATTATCTTTATCTCTATATTGGATCTCGTTTGTAGCTGCAATCCAGGTTTTCTATTGCAGTCAGTCGTTGGAGAGGGGCTAGGATGGACACAATTCGGTTTACAGTAAGTAAAGAAATTTAAGCCAAACCAGCCAAAGTATGAGAAAATTTTCAAGCTGAAACCCAAACAAACTAAAAATTTTCACACGCGCAGGCACATATTTTATACAGACGCACGTAGTCATATTTTACACAGAAGTGCACGCACATTTATATATGTTTATGTGAAAAACAACCTTCATCTTTCCGACTTTAGCACCCATCTTGTTTACTTGGTCGAAATCAAAACTAAGAATTGAAAGGCAGAAATACTGTTACTTATATTGCATGTATTAGAGACTTAATTTTATTTCCCTCCAATTATGCCCAATTTGGTCAAAAATAAAATGGAGGAATTGAATGGAATGAAATTCCTTCCTCTTATCCTCTTCTTCCTAGAAAGTAACAAATAAGAATATATATGTATATATAATCTTTTCCCTCCTATGTTTCCCCAAGCATAATGCGAAGCTCCATGCATCGTTTCCATTGTCTGTCTGGATATTGCTAGATTGTATAAGTATGCCCTATCACTTGGTAGATAGGGAACTATGTTAATTGCATTTTTTTTTTTTCATTTTTTTGTTTCTTGGTTTTGACACGGATTTCACTTTTCTTCAAGCCATCTGCACATGCTAAATTATGAATGAACAGAGATATTAAGTCCTACTCTGTCACAGAATTATTTGTTTTTTAAACATCTTTTCTTTGTTCTTTGATTTTATTTTCCAATAATAACCTAATAGTTAAGTGTCCATGTGGTCGGTCTTTTTTTGACTCTCAAACATGACTTACTTTTGCAAGCTCTTTTCAGTCTCAGAAAGGCATAACTTTTTAAATTTTTATTAAACCTTTTTGTCGTCGTGTATTTTGTTGCAAGTTTAAGAAGCTATTGGATGTATTGTAATCAACTACAATGGAGGACCATGGTTAATCATCTCTGTTATCATTTCATGCTTGCTTTATAATGCCAAGTGCCTCAAGTAATTCTATTTCCTGTTCAATCTTTTTGATTGCTACTTGTGCGAAAATCACAATCCCTATGTTCATATGATGAAAGAAAAGTCTTCAATTTTTGTGTTCACTTGTTTCACACAGTTTGCAATTAACCTGGTTCTGATTAATCATATTTAGTTTATTCGTTCTATTCCTGTTCAGAGGAAATTCAATTCTAAATCCTAAGAAGTATGTTACATTAGAAGTTGGAGGTATCTTTCAAAGCTATAATTTAAACTTTCAGATTCATGGCCACCTAAACGATACATTAGCTAGTATTTTGTTCTAAATTGCATATTTATTTGTGACGTGAGACGCTCAAAAGCACATAGGTACTGTGGGGCTTGAGGCGCTAGGCGCAAGGTGAGGCGCACACTTTCTCGAAATAAGGCACTTTGGGTATGATTTTTATAATTCAAATATATATAGGAAATTTCTATTAAAATATTTCACTAATAAAATTCAAATATTTCACAAACTCTTAAACAATAATTTAAATATAAAATTCACTAACTTTCAAATATTGAAATAATTTATCTTCATAATAAAAAAAATAAGTGGAATGAAAAATTCTAAACTAATTTACAATTTGAATTTGTGAGGAATGAAAAAATAGAATCATCAAAATATAAATTCTGCACTAATTTACAATTAATTTTGTGAGAGAACAAGCAAAACCAATAAGAAACTTATAAACTTAAATCTGTGAGGAAAAAAATATACCATTATGATGAAATAAAAGGAGAAAAGCAAGAAAGTGTAGCCAAATCGACCAATGTTGATATTTTAGGAGAGAGCAGAGTTCATGTTTGAGAGGAGAGGGGAGGTTGATGCTGATTTTTTAGGGGAGAGGAAGAGTAATGCAAGAGAGAAATAAGTTTGCAAGGGATTAAGGGAGGTTGATGTTCATTATCTTGGGGAGAGGAAGAGCAAAGCAAGAAAAATGTGTCGCATGCGTGCAAGTTAATACAGCCTAGTTAATTTAAAGGGTATTTAAAGGTATTGGCTAGACTTAAAAAAAAAAATTAAAATTTCAATAAAGAGAGTAAAATTGTGCCTCAAGCATGCCTTAACCTTTCAAAAGGAGCGCTCTTCATTCAAGTATTGCTGCTCACCTAGCTGCGTCTTGCATCTAGGCGTAGTTAGGCGCTCGCTTTTCACAACTATGCTAAATTGCATGCATTCTTTTCACATGACAGTTTCTGTTTTCATTCATTCTAAGAAGCCAACTAAAATAAGACAATGCAACCATATGTTGACTAGGCTTAACCCAAGTTGCTAGATTGGCATGGTAGTGTATGTATCATTCAATTCATACCTGGCCAGCACCTATAATCTTTACTTCCATCATTAATTTTCTCCTCTTTGTTCCCAGTATTAGATTCATAGTCGTCAAAATCTATATGAGGATAGGACTGGATGGTCAGAGAATACAAATACAGTTGTATCAGATTGGTAGGAACAATAAAATTGGAATCAATGGAAAAAAATAAGAGAGATTAAAAAATACAATTTCATATATGAGATTATAATATATTCATAAATCTTAAAGAATATACTATATATATATATATTATTGTATATGCTATTATTAATCCAATATACAAATAATGTCACATTTATTAGTATAAAACTGACAAAGACTAAAAATAAATTAGAACCACCAATAAAATCATTTTTTTAGTATAAATTATTAAATAACATTATATTGGTAAAAGTGTTAATGTTTAATATTTAATGCTATAGGTTGTAGTTGGGTCCGTAACTATTTTTTAGTTGAAGGTAGATTGTTGTTCAATAGAGATTATTAAGAGATTATGGTATTCCTTTTCAATCCCTAATAGTCTCTTGATTCATGATAACCATGCTCAATTAACTGTTAGTGAGGGAAAGATAAATAAGGGGTTGAGTCCGGCGAGTGATAAAAAAGTTGATTGAATGATGCTTGTTCTTTTGGTGTGCTGAATCTCATGTTGTGGAAAGTTGGGATTAAAAGGAACACTAGAATGGTCTGATCTGCCCGAAATTGATGAAGGCGGTGAGCTGGTGACGTGGCTCTGCTATTGACTTGATGAAGATTTCGTGTTGTCTTGCAACATAGGGTGCGTTAGTGTCGGGCAGGAAGGGGCCCTCGGCGTTGGCCCTCCGATGCTCAAGTCAGTGATCAATTCGGGAGAAGAAAACAGTGGAAGCGAACTGTAGCAAAGAGCATATCTAAATATGAAACATGATATACCTCCACTTGTAGATGGAGACCTCTTTTATAGTGTACTGTTGTGTTATGCATGTGTCCCCTCGGATGAGTCTAGTGGCTAGCGCATGAGGTGTTGCCACCATGAGGTCTGGGGTTCGAATCTCAGCAAAATCGAGGTAAATGCCTCCCTTATGTGCTAGTTACTATTCCAAAGGCTAGTAGCCGTCCGTGATTTACCTCCTGTCCTCCTCCGTGTTGGTCATGGGACGGGTTGGCGGGGGCGCTGGGGCGAGTGTATTCGCCTTTTGCCACCATGTTGTGTTATGCATGCATCTCAAAGCATTAGCATGTTTCCTAAAACTTTCCTAAGAAAGTACGGGCCATGAAGTGCCTCACACACAAGGTTTAAAATCTTGACCTGTGCCGAAGTTTCAGTCCCAGATCGAAATGATACGGTTTCGGTATCGTATCGTGCTGCGTTGATACGGTTTCAGTATTTTTTTATTTAAACTTAAAACAATCATCTAATAATAATAATTCAGCTATCTCAATTTAGAATGGTCAGACATGTATAAGATTGTAAGTGTTTTATTAAGAATCATAAACTACACATTTATCAAAATTTTTTAAATAAAGAACATATAATATTTCCTAAGCAGATAGACATTCTAAAAGTAAAAAAAGCTAAATATTTTAAAATTCATAGATCTAAATTTTAAATTGATTCTAAGATAAAAAATATTATCTATAATAAATATATAAATTAATTAAAAATATTACGTTATGTATAATAATTATATAAATTATTTATTTATTTAAATTAATTATTATTTTAAATAATATATATTTAAAGTGATAAAAAATATCAGAATATTAATTAAATAGTAAAACAGGAAAAAATTAAAAAAAATATCAGAATATTAATCTGATTTATTAGACTTTTTTTAAAAAAAAATAGATTTTTTAAGAATTTTTAAATAAATTAAATCAATAAAATTATTTTTCAGAATATTAATTAATAAAATTTATTATTATTTTTAATTTAAATATATTTATATTTTATTAGGATAATTTAATTTGATTTTATAAAAGCCTTTTCGAGATATCACAATTAAGTTAGGAAATGTTTAATTAATTAAATTAAAATATTTAAATTTTAACAGTAATGCCTTTAGATATTCCGTTCTTCATGCGTGCTGGTGGTGCTGTAGAGTCGCGGCATGCCTTCGGCGGTACGGAGGAGTCCTGACTCCTTTGGCGACGTCGGTCGCGATGGAATCGTGACATGCCATCTGTCACGTAACGATGATCATGCGATTCCTCCTGTCGCTCCTCTTGTCGCGTACATGCGATGACTCGACGAAATAATGGCTAGTCTAGTTTAGGTGTGTGGGTAAAACGGTAAGTTTTGCCCATTCTGCCTGGCACGGAACGAAATTTTGAACGATGTCTTGACACCCTTCCTTAAACGAGCATGCAAATCTCTATGATTTGACAAGCTGGAAGCTTCTAATGGACGATTTGTCGAAGGGATATTTTTTTGTCCTTTTCGGCACAAATTTCCAAAAGAGTATGATTTGACAGGTATCTAGGTTCCGTGGTAGGCCGACCGACCGCCACTCGGTCGGGAGATTGCCAACTCGGCCTTACAAGATGCAATCACCAACTTGTTCTTCATTCGACCCTTCATTTTGTCGAGGAGACGCAATGTGTTCGATCGGCTAGGACAATGGGCCAGGTAAATTAGTACTCAACTTCAAATCTTGTCTGTAAGTTGTGAAGGATGGCCGCTCTAAAGGTTCGGTCAGACATAGCTAGGTCAATGGTTCTAGGTCTGCCTGATCATGTAACTTTGACTATTTGACTTTGACCTTCATGTTAGCTGGTCTCCCTATTTTGACCCACTTTTTGGGGGTTATCTTTATCACCTTATCATGGTCAATTTTTTCAAATATATCTCAATTTATCTAAATTTAATCGATTTCATTAGTTTTCCCTTTCTATCTGATCAAATTTCAATGAATTTTATCAGTTTTCTATTGTAAATACAATAATTTCTAGCTATTTTCATCGATTTATTTATTTATTTTAATTCCTCTTTAATCTTTGTGAAATTTTAATTTCCTGGGGAAAAAAAATCAAGATCTGTTTTTGCTGATATTGATCCAAACAAACTGTGATTAGATCCTCCTGTAACACATACATAGGTTTTCAGGGATCTTCTATAGTCATTTCCCAACTATCTGTAAAATTTCCATTGTATACTTTGCTTCTGCATGGGTATTCATTTCTTGCGATGCGTACATTCATTAATTTGTGTACATACATCATGCATATGCATGTAGCAATGTGTGTTTATGCCTAAATGTGGTTTCCATATAGTCAAATTGTTTATCATATTATAGAAATTGATCATCCTGGATGTGTATCTATTTGTTGCTATTAGGATAAAGGTATATATGACTTGTTTTCTTGGGTGGATAAATAGACGGGAATGCTAAATTGTGAATGAATGGAGCAAATTTCCATCTGCATATGAGAAAGATGACCTCCCATGAATGTTTTTTTCCCCCTGTTTCTTTGCCTTCGCTCTTATTAATTCAAACTCACCCTAGTAAACAAATCACTGAAGATGTAAGATGTGCTTGCTTCTTTTGTTCCAGTCTGTACTATGTGAGTGAGATCTACAATGGTGTGCTCAATAATAGTGTTTCTCAAAAGTAAATGTAAACAGTGAGTTGCCATATCCAACAACTTACTATACAATTCCATGTCCTAACCTTTTTATCCTATTCAACAAGATGAGCGAGTATCAACTGAACTGAAGAAGAATCTCATGCAAGCTCGACTTGAAAAGAAGCTTACCCAGGCTCAACTTGCACAGGTACGCATCTTCTCTTTCAGCCTCCATTTTACGGAATGCATTTCCTATTTTTGTTTTTGGCTAGCATTTTTGTTTGATTGTTTCTGGCATATCCAACTGAGCCACTCCTATTTGTATCAGCTAATCAACGAGAAGCCCCAAATTATCCAAGAATATGAGTCTGGAAAGGCTATTCCAAACCAACAGATAATTATCAAACTGGAAAGGGTGCTTGGGACAAAACTCCGAGGTAAAAAATAATTATAGCCCAGCATTTGACTACCCGTCAGCACGATGTTTAATATGCAGCATGCAAGTTTTGCATGTCAAATGCACGTGGACTCGTCTTTCGCATGTTCAACTCCCTTGGCATTTGGTAGCTTTCCCTGTATTTTGACCCAAGTTTCCAATGCTATAGTAAGTTTCATGACTGTAATTTTCGTTTTTTATTTGGTGTTGATACTCTTTTTGAACCAATAAGAAATGTGATGTGGTGATGGGGCTCAAAGTCTTTCTGCATATGACAACCTACTTAAATCTCAATGATAAAAACTTTTCATGCTATATTTGACACTTGAGAAGCATCGATCCGGCGTGCGGTGTTTGTATTATGTTTATTGGAAGGAAATAAAAAATATTTTACAGTCGTGGACTGGACTGTAGAGCTTGGCCCGTCGGTGCACTAGTGCGAGTGCTCTTTGATGTACCGGATGGACAAATCAGGGAGGACGTCTAGAAACTTGAATTATATATATATATATACACACACTTATCCGATCTGTGCTGACCCGCTCCCATCCGTCGCCGATACGGAGTCATGGAATGGACATTGATTATTTTATTTGCACCATTCGTCTCAGCTGGGTCGATCCGGCGACCACCTTCCATTCGTTGGATCCAGAGCTCGGCTCGAAATCGAGATTTGTTCTCTCTCGTGCTACTAGCACGAAATCATCGTTGCTAACTTGATCTTTTAACTATTAAATAAAAGATATGGCAATTTGACAAGAATCTTCTTCCCCTAAAACCTATTTTGAAGATTTGATTGATATACAGTTGGCTTCACAGGCTGCATATTATAGTTTCTTCATAGATTGATTATATAGTCAATACCAGTATCAGTCTTTTGCCTGAACGTCCTGGTCTTTTGTCCGATCTTATTGAGACATGTGGCAAAAGATAAAATCGCTTGCTCTCAATGTCCTCATCGCACCCAATCCTAAGTTATCATGTAGGAGGTAAATCATGGTAATCAAGAGGATAAGCGATGATGGGGCGAGTTACACAGGGTTCGATGATTTACACCCTGACAGTCCTACGATTCGATCCTGCGACTTCATGTGATAAATATGTCATCACTTATCATCTCGGATAATCCATGAAATCCGATCTTATTGAGACATGTTATCCTCAGAACAGGTTCTATGACATATATTATTATTTTATATAATTCAAAATTTTAGCTCTTCGAATTCTAAAGCTCAATTTGATTTATAAAATTCTTGTTTTCGGCGATATCTATCCAAACATATCGTTACCTGATTAATCGCCATAAAGACGTAACTGCTGGGGCAATATTACTATTATTGTTTTAGTATAAAATGGTGGACTTCATTAATAAGTTGCGCTATTTTCCATTGTCAGAAGCATTAATCTTTTAAAATTCACGTTTGAATGTAGTCCAAAACGACTTTTTTTTTTTAAAAAAAATAACAATAATAAGATAACGATCTTTTCGCTTTCATCAAACGATGACGAATGCGATCCATTAACACTGTTCCGGGACCCGTTCAAAATGGACATCAAATAGCGGAGGCAGGCTTCCCAATCGACCCTTCCTTCCCCGCTTCTTTCGTCCTTCTGTTCTTCGTCTTCGGTGGCAATCACTAGCCCCGATCTGATCCTCGATCATCAGCGACAGCATTCGATCTCCATTGCACGGAGAGAGACAGATAATGGAGAACTTGATTTCTTTGGTGAACAACATCCAGAGGGCTTGCACCGCCCTCGGGGATCACGGGGAGGAGAGCTCCTTGCCGACCTTGTGGGACTCGCTGCCGGCGATCGCTGTCGTAGGAGGGCAGGTATCACCTCCTTAGTCGATCTGGCTTTCTTCTGTATGTATCGCTGAGGGCTTTTCTGATTTTAGAGGGTCTTGCTTTACTGGAGATTGTTTTCCTGGATTTTAGTGGAAAGGTCTCGCCTATTAGCCTAGACCGTGCATTCTGCAATTCTCTATTGTTTTTAGCTCCAGACTTGTAGCATTTGGATTCTGTTTGTCCCCGTAATGTATCGTGATTAAGTTTCTGAAATATCATCTTCTTTTTCATAAAGTCATTTGGTTTTGCCATCTGTTCTATTCTATTTCATGCACCTAATCTTCTATCTCTATTATTTGGCCGCTCAAATTCTGAAGTTTTACATGCATTGTACGAGAGTTCTCACCCTACTACATCGGTACTCTGTCTTTTATCTCGGTTATTGCGGATTCCGATGTAAATAATAGCAATTTCTTGGTTCCAAAATTATGATCCTTTGGCAATCTCAAATTTCCGTTGACTCAGTTTGTGATTCTTATATTGTTGGGAAGTAAGTACACTGCAGTATAAATATTGATTGATCGTTTACCTTTTTAACTTGCATAAAAAAGTTTTCGTAGAATTGTGAACTAGAGGCTACGTTTTTTTTTTTTTTTTGCAACTATGTCTCTGATAAAATTTCCGTTTACCTTTTTTTTGCAACTACGTGAATTAGAGTAAGTACACATACTCTCACTGTCTGTTTGCTTTTAAAGAGCTCAGGTAAGTCTTCAGTATTGGAGAGCGTAGTTGGAAAAGACTTTTTGCCAAGGGGTTCAGGTGATTTTCAAGGACGAATTTACTATAGTTTATTAACACTTATTTAATCCTTTTATTTGTCAACTTAAGCCATCCCCCATTATAGGAATTGTTACTCGTCGCCCTCTTGTTTTGCAACTTCATAAAATTGATGAAGGAAGAGAGTATGCAGAGTTTATGCATCTTCCAAAGAAAAGGTTCACAGACTTTGGTAATTTCTGAGAAAACGAACCAGTTTGTGTTTTCCTTGATGTATCGTGCTAAGTCTTAATGAATTTTGGTTGTCATATGTCTGTATGATGACTTTTTAAACATAAGTATTATCTTTATTTTTGTTGTGCATCTCATTTTTTTAGTTGTCACTTGATATCTATTGACTCAATGTGCAAATTGAAAATTCTTATGCAGCTCAAGTTCGGAAGGAAATTGAAGATGAAACAGATAGAGAAACAGGGCGATCAAAGGCAATCTCCTCCGTTCCAATTCATCTTAGTATATCTTCTCCTAATGGTGAGACAATGTTAATGCTGCAGATTTGTCAACTAACTTTAAGCTATGGACACACACACATCATCCCTACGTGTTAAATAATGCTAAATGCATTTGTCAGATAAATAATTGTATGTTTATTGATATATGTTGGATTTGATAGATATGGCATACTTGAAGGGGAGTGTTAGAATGATACTATCCTACATTGTTATTTACTATTATAGTGTTAGGCTTAGGGGCTATAAAATCCTAGTCTGCAAACATATTATAATCCATTCAACAGAATCCTATTTTATAAACGCCCATGGTTAATACCCATCTCAATTTGAATTATCTGTGCATTGCATTCATAATTTACTTTTGCATAATCTTTAATATTGTATGAGTTTAGCCAACATTTAACCTGCATATGTAGTGAATCACTTATATTTTTATTGTTTTTGTGCTAATTCTCTCTAAATTAACAGTTGTAAACTTGACACTTGTTGATCTTCCTGGACTGACAAAGGTAGCAGTTGGTAGGTCATTTCTTACTGTATGCTAAAAACACTTTTTTTTTTAATCTTGTTTTAGTGCAAAATGCATTATCAATCTAATTTTGAGTTTCAGATGGTCAACCTGAGAGTATTGTGGCTGATATTGAGAATATGGTTCGTGCATATATCGAGAAGGTACCATTCAATGAATAGAAATTGTAGAATGTGATTCTTATCAATCTCTATAACAACAATGTCTCACCTATTTCCCTTTTAATTATCTCATTTTACAGAGCCACTCATTTAAGTTCATGTTTCCAGTTTAGTATTTTTTTTTTTAAAAAAAAAAATTAGCTCCGTTTCATCTTGTCTTGATTAATTACTTAAATAACAACTTGAAATCGTAATTGTTCTGAGTTTTTATGTTTTAACACGGATAAGTGATAATTCCAAGTGATTTTGATTGAAAGTCTTTATTTGCAGCCTAATTCAATAATTCTTGCAATTTCTCCAGCCAATCAGGATCTGGCTACATCTGATGCAATTAAGATATCTCGTGAAGTGGATCCTAAGGGTAAGTGCTCTTAGTCCCATGGAAAAATAATTGGTGGTACTGGTGCATTTGCCTGTTCTGGCCAAGGTGTTTTCAGTGTGGATTTAGGATAAGTTCTTCTATGCTAAAATATATTTGAACCCTATTTCTTTCGCTTCTCATGATCATTGGAAACATTTTTACTATGCTAATTATATACTATTCCCATAGTTGGCATGGCTGATTCAGCTTAGTTGGGAAGAATGATAATAACTTGAATTTATTTCACATTATTATATATTGGTTCAAAAGATTCACAGCAACAACTATATGAACAACTCCCTCATTTAGAGGGACCTGTTAAACTTGGTAAACTGTTAAGCCTTGCATGAATATTTATCAAAGCTGAAGTTAACTTTTTGTATGTGAATGAATTATTGCAATTTGTTATAATTTTGTAAAAGATTAGCATGGAAGTGAAGGCAATGGATGGAATGGTACTGTAAGCCAAGGAAATGCAACTGCTACCAATTTTTATTATCCGGTCCAAATACAATAAACCTTAGCCAATTAGATGGCATGGCATGGCATGGCATGTAAAGTCAAAAATCCTAGTCAATTAATGGTTTAAAATCTCATGCTGTGGGTGGCATGGGCGGAACATTTCGTTCTGCCAATCGAACGGTACGACACAAAGATCGACACGCCCTGAGGAGACATTGTGCAACCTCCGCGGTCGCCCCTGGCTGCACCGGAGGGGTCACACGACTCCGGTGCGAGCTAGGTTTGAGCACAACGATTAATTTTTAATTAAAACTTACTTTAATAATTTCAATTAACTCCGGCTATAGTACGGTAGGGATAATCTAAATATGTTTTATTAAACTCTAATAGAACTATCACATTAATTTAATATATATATTATTTATTTTAATTCTAAAAATATATAATAAAATTTATTTATTTATTTATCATTCATATTTTTTTTAAAAAAAATTAAGTTAATTTTTTTAATTTTTATTAATATATTTATATTAAAAAAAATACCGAAACTGTATCGGCATAGCACGATATGGTACCAAAGCCGTATTGTTCCAGTCATAGACCGAAACTCCAATACGGTTCGAAATTTTAAACCATGTGAATTAACTAGATGCTCAGATTTCATTAGAAAGTTTTTATGCAAATGACCCCTTGCTTTCTTCTATAAAATTCTACATAACAAAGCAGGATTTACAATTTGTATCCATTTCTGTACAATGGTAGGTGCCTGTTCCGTGTGAACTGCAACTAGTTAATCATAGCAGCTGCATGCCACTATTATTACCTTAGCAATATTTCATCCTTTTTTCATGTTTTTGATATCCTATGAAATCTATCAATAAAGCTTAATGGCAAGTTAAACCATGCCATAGACAACTAGTTTGTGGTTTATATGCATGTAAAACTTCTCTTCATTGAGAATTTTTCTTCTTTTCCATCTTATTTCATATTTTATTTGTAAAACTAATGCTAATCAGCTTGTATGTAATCATTCATTTTGTTACAAAATTGTTGGAGATGATACCAGAGCAATCAACTTTCTAAGAATTTCTTTCGTGTTCAAATCTTGTATGCTTAGTGTTATCCATCTATTGAAAGACAGGAATGTTGCTAATTTCTAAAGTATGCTCACCCTAGAGGTGAAAGAAAGTTGATTTTCAGCTTTTCATTGCCATAGTCATTCAATTAATGCTTCATTTCTCACTATTTGAATCTAGGGGAGAGGACATTTGGTGTGCTTACTAAAATTGATCTTATGGACAAGGGCACTGATGCAGTTGATGTAAGATTATTTCCCTCCGTCTTATTTTCAATGAAGTTTCCAAATAAAACAATTTTGGTTGTCTAAAAGCAACAGAACCTTGAGAACTAAATCTTGAATCTTATGTTTGGAGGAAGAACAAATGGAACTTGATTTCATAGGAAATTTACCAAAATAACCTTTGGTATTATTTATCTGGAGCATGTGACAACTTGATTAAGTATCAACATAAAAACTAATGTGAAAAAGGTAGTCAATCCAGAAATATGAGGTTTTGTGGGACAAATTGGAGTTCTATTTTTCTTTTTCTTTTTATTTTAAATTACAAACAAAGGATGGATCAGTCTTTTCCTAATATCTACATCTTTTGACTTGAATAGTCACTAAGCAAATCTAGCAATATGGTATCTGTGCAGAGTTCCATGTTTTAATTCCTCCATTGTTGGCACTTAAAAGAGTACATACCCAATTAAGCCAAAATGGCTTGAGCTAGTCATATCTAGTTTGCTTAGTCACACATGAGAGATGATGTTAAGAACAAGAAAATTATAGATGGATATTTTTCTAATAGCTTAAGTTTTTTGCAAATGGTTATCAATTGAACTTAGAAATTGGTCTTCATTGGAAGTTCAAAGATGCACATATGTGGTGAGTATTACCTATTTATGCTTCTTCTCAGTTATTAAAAAGATCTCTCTTTTTCTGCTGCTTAAAACTGCAATCATTTTTTTGTCTTAAAAAAAGAATGATTCCTTTATAAAAAAGTTATCTAAAGAAAGTGCAAACAGTTTGATTATTTCTTTTCTGCCCGAAGTATTTATACCTTGGAATGTGTTTCTAATTTTTTGGATTTTGTAGATATTGGAAGGAAAGTCATACAAGATGCAATTTCCATGGATTGGTGTTGTTAATCGATCACAAGCTGATATTAACAAGAATGTTGACATGATTGCTGCCAGGCATAGAGAACGTGAGTACTTTGCCAATACACCAGAATACAAGCATCTTGCTCATAGAATGGGCTCAGAGCATTTGGCTAAAATGCTTTCAAAGGTAGTATTTGTTGTCAATTCTTGCAACCTTTGCATGGCATGTTTTCAGTCCATTGATAATGTGTTTGATTTTACAATACAAGTCTTAAACAAAGAATGCAATTACTTTTGTTACCTTTGCTGACAATAGATAGAAGTGTTTATTTTTGTTTATGATATAATGAACTGTTCTACAAATTATGTAATTACTTTTGTTACCTTTGTAGCATTTGGAACAAGTTATCAAGTCTCGGATTCCGGGCATCCAATCTCTTATAAGTAAAACCATAACTGAGCTTGAAATGGAACTCGGCCGTCTGGGGAAACCTATTGCTGTTGATACTGGTGTAAGTGTTTCTTAAGCTCACTAATCTTTATGATTTTATAGAGTATATGGATTTCTTCTGTTTACTGATTTTTTACATATATTATTTTTAGGCTTATTTTATTAGTTGAATTCAAAAGCTAAAGACCCATGCTTCTAGTGTAAAACTTATTGTTCCTAATATGGAATCAGTGGATTCAACCCTAAAGGGGAAATTACTAGTGTCTATGGAAAATCAGTAATAAAAACATGTCTATAACATAATATAAAGCAATGTTAAAATAATATTGTTTGGTATTGGAGATTTGGTTACTAGTCGAAATGGTCCGATATAGAGGTTTGGGCCATTTATTTTTTATACCTGTCTGATTTTTTTTTTTCTATTTTTTTATATGTTTTTAGTTTTTTTTTAAATTTTATTTAAAAATAAATGTTGGGCATAGCTTGGTGTAGTCATGGACTCATGGCTGACATGAACTATAATTGCTTGTGTCGTGCCCAATTCGACGCTACATGGAAACAAGATGACAAGGCTCAGGTCATGCCTAATCCAATAGGTGCATTTTGACACCACTATGGCCCGATCAACACTGTTGTGTTAACACTCGAAGTATATCTCAAAATTTAGTTTATTCCTTTAATGCTCTTTCACTTTGTTTATTTACTTCTAGAAACAAGGCTATGGAAATTAGATAATCATTAAAATACAAGCATGTTGAGATGAATTCAGATAAATTTCTCTTTAACCTAAACTTTTTTCTTTAATAAGTTAATATAAATTAAAAATGATCTTTGCTCATGATCCCTTGGTATGTGCCAAAAATGTCTTTATATAAGTTTTATTCCTTCTACTCCTATTATTTTTCTTCTATGTAAATTGTTTACTATTAAGATATTTTTATAGCCGGTAGATAGTCAACGGAATTAGAATTTTAAAAAAGAATGTATACAAAAATATTGTTTGGATTCATTTTTACATATGTTGAAGCATAAAGTATTTCAAATGTTGGCATGATTATGGGTGAGAAAAATTCCGTAAAATCGAATTAATTGAACCGAACCAATCGAATTTTGAAATTTGGTTCGACTAATATGTTTTTTGATTTTTTTTTGTAAAATTCGGTTTGGTTTTCGATTTTAAAATTCGTAATTCGGTTAAACCGAATAAACTGAATAAGGATATTAATTTAATTATTTTTTATTTAAAAATATAATTAATTAAACAAAATATATAATTAATTAAATAAAAATTTAAATTTAATTAATTTAGCTTTAAAATTTCCGTTAATTCAGTCAAAGACTGAATTAACCGATTAATCAGTTCGGTTTGTTTGGTTTTCTTAGGAAAATTCGGTCGGTTCGGTTGATTTAAAAATTTTTCAATTTGTTCAGTTACGTCGGTTCGGTTTTAACCTAATGCTCAACCCTAGGCACAATATGATATTAGCATGATCGATATGGATGACATGAGAGATTACCTTTGCTGATCAAGATTAGGTTTATATATTACTAAAATGATATGTTTTGACCGTTTCAATAGCTTGACGCTATATTTCAAACCATAATATAAAGCTTATGCTTAGTTTTACTTATCTAGATAATACTAGTTTTTAACCCTAAAAGAGAGTTGGGATATAAGGACCAAATGCAAGAATAACAGCTTTCTTGTCAATTCATTAGCATGTTATTCTGGATTTTATGTCAAAATTTCCACACAGAGCTGGTTCCTTGAATGCCCTGTTGCATGTAATAATACTTGGTTATTTCCTGAATTATATTTGAATCTTCTACTTGACTCAAACCCAAACACATGATTGTCATATCATATCATATGTATAAAAAAATATTTTGTTGTTGACAGACAAAATACTTACCGATAACAGAGTTTCATATCAAAGTTTGGTCTATATTTATTGGAGTGCTAATTATTCATTGCTACACTGTCAAATTAATGTCAAACTTCTTAAGGTTGCTATTTTACATATCAAATTCTTTTCTATGCCTCTTTTGTGTGATTCTAGTTTGCTTTGATTAACTTTTAAAAAGATATTTATTTTATTATAGGGAAAATTGTACTCAATCATGGAAATTTGTCGTACTTTTGATTCAATCTACAAGGAACACCTTGATGGCGTGTAAGTAGAAACAAGCTTTGAAGCATATTATTTTCAATTCTAGCACTTAAACATTCAATTATTTATTCATTCAATTATTTGAGTAATGAAAATAAATTATAGATTCTCTCCCATAATACTTTCCTCTATGATCGTTATTCTTCATCAAAACAAATTAGAGAGTCATTATAATGCTAATTCTAGCACTAAAGCTCATTATTGATGAATCCAATCAATGCTTTCTCTTATATTAACTTCTTTCTGATAGGCGTCCTGGTGGTGAGAAGATCCATAATGTCTTTGACAGTCAACTACCAGCTGCTCTAAAAAGGTTACAGTTTGACAAGCATCTGTCAATGGAGAATGTAAGAAAAATCATCACTGAGGCTGATGGATACCAGCCTCACTTGATAGCTCCTGAGCAAGGTTATCGTCGCCTTATTGAATCTTCACTAATTTCAATAAGAGGCCCAGCAGAATCAACTGTTGATGCGGTATTACATGACTTAATTTACATATGCACTTCTAGTCATATGCAATGTGAAAATCTTCAAAGTTCTAATGGATTAATTCTCATTCATAACTACGCTGCATTGTTTCGCTTGTTTGTTGTGTGGGTATGGGTTATTAATAAGATCTGTTTCATATCTATTGTACAGTAGAAACACATCACTAAGGACAATATATGCACACTCAAGATACACGCATACATATTACAGTGGTCAACTTAGGCTCTCATTACTTGGAGGATGAGTCATTGATGTGGAATATAACCTTCAGTTTTACTTAGTTTCTTTATAGACTAATTATACTTTGAAATGAACTTTTTTTGGATTCAGCCCATTGCTCTGGGGCATTTGAAATGTGATTTTCTGTAGCATTGGTCAGCTGGAATGAATGGCTTCACCTATATAGATGTTCTATGCATCAAATACAAACATAGAAGTCAGTCTAAATCTAACTGCAAATGGGAGATGATTTAAAACTTCAATCAATCCATTTTCAGTAATGGAACGGAGATGGCTTTTTTGCTCAATTAAGTTCTTCTAGTAGCACAAAGAAGAGGAAAATAGTAATGGCATTAACACATAATCACATAATCATCTTGTTAGTTAGTGGAGATAATAATTGAATCCAAGAGACAATATAAGAAATTGTTGTATAAATATTTTGGAGGTTATAGTTACGTCTTTCTAATAGAAAATTCAAATGTTAGTGGGGCTCAACACATCCTATTGTGGCAAAAGGTGAGGGGGACCTTCCAAGATTGCCCCAAGCACATTGAAGGGAGTAAATCACAGGGTCATTCGGCCGGCCGAACAACTTCCTAGTGAGGGGACCTAGCACGGGGTAAAATCTGTTTGCTCACTAGCTGACGAGATGCATATATAACTCCACTGAGATCATTAAAAGTAAGAATTTTTACCCTTCATCCAGTCACTGATTCATCGGGTCGTTCTCCATAGTGATTGTCTTTCAGTGCAGTTAGGTTGTACCTTTGAACCTAGTTCTTAAGATCTCTAGTCAGCATTGGTGATATCTCGAGTGTATTTAACACTACTCTACTGGGATCATTAAAAGCAAGAATTTTTATCCTTCATCTGGTCACTGATTCATCGGGTCATTCTCCATAGTGATTGTCTTTCAGTGCAATTAAGTTGTATTTTTGAACCTAGTTCTTAGGATCTCCAGTCAACATAGGTTGGTTTCCTTTAAACCTAGTCGACATTGGCACTAACAGCAAGCTCATTCCTCACTAAGAGCTTACGACCAATTCTCTGTTTAACCTTTTAGTTAGTGGATCTACTAGGTTATTCGTTGACGGTACATAGTCGTGATAACCCCTGTTGATAGTAGTTGTCTCATGGTATTATGTTCGTAACGTATATGTTGAGACTTACCATTTTATAGATGATTCCATGCCCGACCAATTGCTTATTTGCGATCGTAATGTATCTGACACGGATTTCGGCCATTCAAGAGCATCTTCTCGGAATTATCGTAATCATTCAGCATCTTCTCAACATTTGTTAAGAGCCACAAATTCTGATTCTATAGTGTATCTGATTATTACGATTTGTTTAAAAGATTTTCACGAAATGACCGCACTTTCCAAAGTGAATATATATCCACTTGTGGACTTAGAATTTGTCATGCCCGATATCAAATTCACATCACTATCCTTCGATCAGAGTAGGATATCTCTTGTAGTGCGGTCCGTAATCACGAGTATACCACAAGTATCTCAGTACTCTTATTATTCTATTCAACACCTCGTGCATCTACTCAGTTTACTTACTACATATGCTAAGTCTAATCGTGTACAACTCATTAAGTACATTAGACTTCTAATCATCCCGGAGTACTTTATCTAAGAGATATTATCGTCTTAATTTTTCGATAGATGTTGACTCATATCTATCAGAGTTCATGCCAATGCAGTATCACCCTTTTAAATTTCTCAAGAATTTTATCCATATAATGAAACTGACTAAAAACAAGTCATCTATTCTAAGAAATTTAATTTTTTAGAATCACATCAATTAGACCCATGTCTTTCATACTAAATTTTGAGTTCAGATTATCTTATCATTATTCCCAATGTTAAGAATCTCATCTACAAAAAGACATAATATGACATAGTCATTTCCTGTGTTTTTCATGTAGAGACATTTTTTCATATTCATTGATCTTAATCCACTTTCCTTTATGATAGTATCATTTCAAGCTTATAACTACTTTACTAATCTACAAATCAAGATTTTCTTCCTTGGCATAGAAAACTCCTCGGGTTGCTCCATGTAAATTTTCTCTTTTAAATCCCCATTTAAAAAATTGGTTTACATCCATTTGATGTATTTTCAAATTCTATAGAGCAGTGACAACCAATAAAACTCTGATGGAAGTTATTCTCGATACCGGAGAATACATATCAAAATAATTAAGGCCTTCGCCTTATCGGTAATTTTTTATTACCGATCTAGTCTTGAACGTAGTAATCGTGCCATTTGATTTCATTTTTTCCTTGAAAATCTACTTACAATCGAGTGGTTTACTTCCTGGAGGAAGATTTACAAGTTTCCAAGTGTGGAGATAGAGTCAATTTAAGATATGATTGCCTCTTTTCATTGAGGTCCCTTAGAATAGCTTATTGCTTTTGAATAACTTTGGGGATCACGTTCCAACATAAAAGTGATAAAATCTATTTCGAAAGATTTTTCCACTAGCGCTCTTTTAACTCAACCTCAACAGGGTCATCTCCTTCTTCTTGTGGTTTTAATGCTCATTTAGAGGAACTTGCTTCCTCTCGGGTCTTATATGGAAATACATGTTCAAAGAATGAGGCATTTCTCGATTCGATAATTAAGTTCTTGTGTATCTCTAATATTTGTGATTCAAACACAAGGAACCTAAAGACACTGTTGTTATGAGCATATTCAAGAAATATGCAATTAATAGTTGGTCCTATCTTAATCCTCTTCGGATTAGGAAAAAAATCCTTTGGCAAAACACCCCCATATTTGCAAGTAGGCGTAGGATGGTTGTCGTCCAGTCCACAATTTATAAGAGATCTTTTCTATTTTCTTTTGAGCACCTTATTTAAAAGGTAATTAGCTGTTAACACAACTTCCCCCATATTTACTCTAATAGTACAGAGCTCAATAGAAGAGCATTCATCATCTCTTTTAGATTACGATTCTTTCGCTCAACAACACCACTTTTTGCTGAGGAGAATAGGGAGTTGTTTCATGTATAATCTCGTGTTCAACACATAACTCAGTAAATGATGATACATATTCACCGCCGCGGTCACTTCTAACCACCTTAATTTTCTTTTCTTATTAAGTTGATTTTTAACATCATTTGTATAAAGAATAAGTTTCTTTATAGCTTCATCCTTATTTTAGAGAAGATATACATAATCATATTATGGGTGATCATCTACAAAAGTGATGAAGTACTTATTCCCATGTTGTACACGTTGGTGTGAATTAAGCTGAGTTGTTTAGTACTTCTTTCAACATGTTGAAAGGATGACCTTATCATTTTTACTTTGACACAAGTCTCACACTTGTGTTCCGGGTCAAGGTTGAATGTAAGTATGTTTTACATGTTAATTAATTTACGCAATACATCGTAGTTAATATATTTTAATCTACCATGCCACAAACTGGAAGGCTCAAGAAGAGCTTTTGACTTTATTTTTCTTAGGTTGAATGACCTTTACATTGAGTTTAAATAGCCAATTATTTACACAGCCTCTTCCTATATACATTCCATGTTTGGACAGCACAATCTTGTCTAACTCAAATATAATCTGGAACACATGTTTGCTGAGAAGTGATCCAGATATTAGATTGTTTTGAATCTTTGGAACATATAACACCTTATTTAAAGGCAACTCCTTGCCAGAGGTCATCTTTAGCACCACTTTCCCTTATCCCTTTATGTCTGAAGTTGCTGAATTATTTATGAACAGCATATCCCCATCTTTGACTTCTTCAAAATTGTGGAGCAACTCCTTGTTACAACAAATATGTCCAGTGGTATCGATATCGATCCACCATTGTCAGGAGTTTGAACCTATCAGGTTCACTTCAGAGAGCATGTCATAGTTTTTGAAATTGCCTCCTCTGGTCCCGTCTAGGAAGATTT
Source organism: Zingiber officinale (assembly GCF_018446385.1). Classification (NCBI taxonomy): domain Eukaryota; kingdom Viridiplantae; phylum Streptophyta; class Magnoliopsida; order Zingiberales; family Zingiberaceae; genus Zingiber; species Zingiber officinale. Next base: position 4,094,260 of record NC_056000.1, on the reverse strand, counting down.
GGGATTCTTCCGTTTTAAGCTTTGACCGTGCTTGACCATGTTGGCTTTTACAGTAGCCTGATTAAATAGTTTTTTCTTTGAACTCTTATTGCCTTTCGCAATTCGAAGTCTAACAATGAGTTCAATTCCAATATCCTCCAATTTATATTTCTTATCCAGGTACTCCCACAGCTCACACAACGTATAACGAGTCGACAAGACTGTTGAGGATGTAGTTTCGGCATAGGAACTCAGATTGATTCTATGTGTCCACTACAGTGATGATTTTCATATCATTTGCACCCTCACAATACTTGGGAGGTTTTTTGGTCAAGATTCGTGCCAAGTTCAACGTGACACTGCTTAAAGTTCGACCCAATGAAATTCTATGGCTTTTTCCTATGATTGATTGGAATATTTTTAATCGGAGTGGAGGAGGTCGGTACATGTTGAGCTTGTTACATCTCAACATCTTCTGCAGCCATCTCAACGGAACGAATCTATTTTAAGATTGTTGGATCTCTATCCACAGTCTGTCAGAGGGACAATATTTACTTTGTCAATATGGCTTGAACTGATTATCTCAAGTTGTCGGCCTAGCTGAGTAGGTTAATTGTAAATTTCGTTTGGAGTTGTCCAAGTCCGAGTGGGAGAGAAAATTTACCGAGTTGCAGATTTACCAAGTTGTCGAGTCGGTGAATACTCCGAGTGTCGAATCGATGAAGCTGATACCGAAGGCTCAAGACGGACACTGAACAAAAGCATGAGTCCGAGTGGATTGCATGAGGAGCATCATTCAAGGAACAAAGACACTGAGTCCTACAGGGAGATAATTTTCTTAAAACAGATTTGTCTCCTTCAACTGTGCTAGGTGGTCATGCTTGGATGTTTGTTTTCCAAGATTTAAACGACGAAACCACAAACATAATCTAGCATAGATTGTCACGGTGAATTGAACATATATCTGAATGTTATCATAAGTATTTATCGAGCGGAGAATTGCATGACAGACAAAAAATGAGAGGAGTTAAAGGAAAACAAATCTCTCTTTTCCTTGACATATTTAGTCTCTTGCTCTGTACGAAGAAGAGCTTTCTTCTGCTTCTTCTTTTTCTTGCCTCTGTGTTTTTTGTTCCTTTCTATGTAGGAAGAAGAAGCGCTCGTACTTCTCAACATATCTTTCCTTATAAAGAAACGTCCATGCTTTGCATGCAAGCCATGTGACATGTGTCACTTGAGATTAACATGTGTGGCTTGCATGTAAAGCATGGAAAGGCAAGTGGCATGCCAAGTCATGTGGCATGCTCCTGTTGAGCCACGTGGGCTGAATATGTAAAAAAGATTCGTGATAACTTCTGGTTGATTCATGTGGGTACATTGTGCGCCGATCACGGTCCATAGTGTGTAATAACATTCACACAAGAACTCTTGAATTGGTGCAATTCGAGTTATGAATTCGCATCTCCTCATACACTATCGATCAACCGTATTGCCACTCTTCCAACGTCGGACTAATAACCCACAAATTATGTTTTCATTTATATTTTTTCTAACAATACCAACTCGGCTACCCCCGTTCCTCTTGGGTTTGTCAATGTTTTTATTATATATTGGGGAAAGCATAGTACTTCCCAAAAGAACCATTTGCAACACTTTTGACATGGTTGTCTATGAAAGGCATTTGATTCAGTTAACCTTCGAATGTCTATAGTAGATTTGACCTAACTATAGCTGGGGTTGTTTCGGTATCAATTTTTTTGTCGCCATCAAAACAGAACAATGTTAATACCAAAAAACAAAGTTTAGTATAGAAAATATTAATTTGTAAGAAAGATGACAAACCATGACTAAAAATATCAAAATAACTACTTGCTGCAATATCATTATAAATATCAACATGATAGTTGTACAGTGCAATAGTCTCCAAGATTAAATCCATAAGATTCTTACTTTTTAATGGTACTCTTTTACTATTATTATTTTATCACTATGGTTTTTTTGCATGCAATTAACTTGTGCAAACAATATATTTGTATTATTAAATCTTGGTCAAGTCTAGTTAGTTGGTATTTCCTACATATCCATCTCTAAGCTAAGATTCAAATACACTATTTTTGACCTGTGAATTCAATTGGCCCAAAACCAAAATAAGCTGAATTTTTTTGTGGAATCATATTGCAGTGAAATCGGATATCCATTGAATCAGGTTCTTTCCTGACTCATAGTGAGCCCCACTCAATGTTGTGAAAGGCCTTTGCTAGATGAAATATAGTCATCACAACAGCAATGACTTTTACTGTACTACAACAGCAAAGCATTTGAGTTCAGCTAGATGAATCTTATCCCATGTGACTATATGGCTTCTAATAACCAGATCTTGTGAATGACTTTTAGTTATATTAAATAAATATATTTCTTTGTGTGCTGAGAAAGCAATCCCCATTTAATAATCCCACTTGTTCTCATAATTGCAGGTCCATTCTATATTGAAGGACCTAGCCCACAAGGCTATCAGCGAAACCTTGGTAGGTCTTGCATTCTCAGCTAAGCTGAACTTTGATTTCTGGAGTTTTTTTATGGTGTAGCGTAGACTGCAGTTGTTCCTTTTAGTGTTTCTTTTCATCATCATAATTTTATTCTTTGAATTGAAGCCTCCTTTTTCAACTTAAAAGAGTTTGATGTTTTTATTAAAAGTAGAGATAGCATGATTGAGACTATTGATGACATTAAATGGCCTGCAGTAATCCCTTCATGCTAGTATTAATTCTTAGTTTCTTACAAAGATCCCATATAATTTTTATGTTATTTTCCATTACAAATGTCTCTATTCCACACTGAATGAATATGAGCAAATTTGCTGGTCAATAAATAACAGTGGTGTCTAAAATCAGACCTAGCTAAGACAGTGGAGGAATCTGATTGACTATTCAACAATCAACATTGTTATATTGTACAATTCTGCACTGAACTTTTGTGAAGAAATCTCATCAACAGATCTTTGTGTACCTTTAGCAGTCAACCATTTGGCTTGGTCTAATTTAGTTAACCTTTGGGTTGGGCACAACACAAACTGTGTCAGGTCAAGCCGGGCGATGGGCAGCCCAGTCCAATTAACACTTCTAGTTCTTAGTTTGTTAATGTAACTTGGAATATTTTTTTCTATTTCATGTCTCATATATTGCTAAATATTATATCCATTCAATACTAGAGAAAATTATTGAACCCGAGAATGATTATAGTATTCTTCAGGAATTAAAACAATACCCTACTTTGAGAGCTGAGGTCGGGAATGCGGCCGTTGAGTCCTTGGAGAGAATGAGGGAAGAAAGCAAGAAAGCAACTCTAAAGCTGGTAGACATGGAATGCAGTTATTTAACTGTAGATTTCTTCAGGAAGCTTCCTCAGGATGTTGAGAAGGGTGGAAATCCAACACACTCCCTTTTTGATAGATACAATGATTCATACCTCAGACGTGTAGGTAAGTTGTCATTTTGTTTCTGGAATTACCAATCTGCAATACTGTTACCTACACATGTCTCTATTCTTACTACTATCACTAGAATGGCATGATATGTTTTTGAGTCTGCCAGTGGTATGGTGCCTGAAAATTTCATGATGAATTTGGTCGCTTTTTTCTTCATAGTTCCTGGAAATTGTAAATATACTCGAACCCGAAATATCTGCATTTTATTCATCCTACTCTTGCTGGCAGGATCTACTGTTCTGGCTTATGTGAATATGGTATGTGCAAGCTTGCGGAATTCGATACCTAAATCTATTGTTTACTGCCAAGTACGTGAGGCTAAGCGCTCCTTGCTCGATCTTTTCTTTACTGATATAGGAAAAAGAGAGGTGAGTATGAAGTATTTTGAAATTTTAATCATTTTAACTTTATTTTTATTTTTAAGGTTATGTATCTTGCATTTTTGGATATCTTTATTGAATATGATTGTCTCCTTAAGACATGATAACCTTCCCCGGATATTTGCCTTTTTAATTAGTTTTCTAATATTCAAAATTTTGAATGAGGCAGTTCAGCACACATGATTTAAGGAAGGATTTAAAGAGACATCGAGATATTTAAATATAGAATCTTGCTATAATGTTTTGGAAAAAAATTTAAGCCCAAAATCATAATAATTACCTATTGCATATTTTCGGTTTTCCTCACTCGATGGGACTAGGGACAAGTTCTTTCCTGTGGAGGAATAAAGCAACTCTATTAGTAACCATGCAATTTTTACCTTGTTGAAAATAGTAGGGAAGAATCACGTTATTTTTATTTTATTTGTTTTTTACAGGGAAAGCAGCTAGGAAAGTTACTGGATGAAGACCCTGCAATTATGGAACGTAGAATTTCACTTGCAAAGAGATTAGAGCTATATAGAAGTGCCCAAGCGGAGATTGACACTGTCGCATGGGCCAAGTAGCGCTTGCCATATCATCTTGCCTTTTACTTTTATTCCAGATTTTCTCCCTCGCTCAAGGTGTTATTTTTTTTTTCCATTATTGTTCGTTCGTTCGTTCGTTCATTCATTCATTCATAACTGCTTCTACGTAGTTAAACTACGTCTTTATTTATCCTATTAGTTCATTGAACAAAGCCACTCTGCATGCCCTAATGCAATCGATGTATTTAGTATCATCTTAAAAAAATAATAATAAATTGAATTAGTCGATAGATTCCACATTTATGAAGATGTCTGTCATTTTAGCTAATATGTTGGACCATGTAAGAACATTGTAGCAACATCATCTATTGTTTGCATATAAGAACTTTTCTCTTATCTTGAGGAGTTGGGATCTTCTATCCTAAATATATTATGTTTCTATGTTTTTTCGTCGATCGGATAATCATGACATCCTCGTGATGCGCACTGCATCCTTGAGATGCAATCTAACTCCTCCGAACAACGAGGGGACATGAGAATATTATTTTTGAGACAGAGAATCTCAACTCTATGAACACATAAGTAAGACGGACGCCTATTTCTTTTCCCACTATGATTACTTAGTTTTGTCGTATTTTATTTTATACTTTTGATTATATTACTCGGGCTCTATCTAATTTGCTATTGAATAAGAAATTTTGAAAAGATTTGGTGAATCTTCCTTTTCTTTTTCTCTCCCTCTAATCGATGCCTTAGTTCTTACTCATTTTTTTTGGTTGATTTTCAAAATGTGACCTAATTTGTGATTTAATTTGAGATTTTAAAATCAAAATTTTAATCATTATGAGCTTCTATGTTTTCTAAATACGATATTGATTTTTTTTTTTTATCTAAAAGAGTTTATGTCGATAAAATAAAATACTACTAGCTACTTTATAAATCAATTTACCTCCATTATATATCAATTTTTTTAAGTGAAAATTGATTTATAAATCAGGTTATGCTATTAAAATAAAATATTTCCTTTAAATATTCAAAGTGTAGATTATTAGTATTCTTAAATTAAAAGAAACATTATGATAAAAAAAACATTTTGTAAGCGCCTTTTATTTAAAACTATTTTGTAGTTTTAAAAAAATATTATAATGATGTTTTTTTCTTAATAATTATCAATTATAAAAAAAGTGTGGTTCGGTAAATTTTGACTATCGGATGAATGTAACACTCGTTAAGAAAAATAATTAATTATATTACAAGGCGGGTTGTGAGTGGTCACTTGTCACAAAGGTAATTATATAGGATTAATAGTTAAGATGATATAGCGATCCAAGTTAAAGTGAGGTGGTAATCAAAGTTCAGAAATATGTATATGAACAAACTATATTTCCTGTGCAAGTCTCTTAACATATAGTCGGTCGGGTCCTAGAGCCGGTCGGATATACGGGGCTTAGCTCCCCACTTCTCCTATGTAAGTCCAGTCGATTCGGTCCTAGAGGCGGCCGGACATACGAATCTTAGCTCCCCACTTCTTCTATGCAAGTCTCTCAGTATACACTCGGATAGCTCTATAGTTGGTCAGACATACATAGTTTAGCTCCCCACTTCTCCTTGCAAGTCTCTCAACATGCAGACGGTCGAGCCCTAAAGCTGGTTGAACATATGTAGTTAATTCGATCCTGCCTGTGCAGGCACGGTCTGCATAGGACTCATAGGGGTGGGTCCCATCGACCCTTGAGTGGACCCCACCCATCCTCATGAGTATGTGAAGGCAGTGCCTGGATAGACATGATTGAATTAATCGACATACGGGGTCCAGCTTCCCATTCTTCTAATGTAAGGGGTCTCAATATAAACTCAGGCGGCCCTAGAGCCGGTTGGACATACAAGGTTTAGCTCCCCACTTCTCCTTGCAAGTCTCTCAGCATACAGTCGGTTGGGCCCTAGAGCCGGCTGGGCATATGGGCTCTGCTCCCTACACTTCCAATGTAAGGTTCACATCATAAACTCGGGTGACCTTAGAGTCGGCCAGACATACAGGGCATAGCTCCCTACTTCTCCTATGCAAGTCTCTCAGCATACATCCACCCGGACCCAGAACTAATCGGATACCCTCTAAGAGACAACATTGTCAGGTAATCATAATAACTTGTAAGAGAATAATAATTATTTACCAGAGAATATTCTCTTATTATGGCATATACACGTAATCAAACCTTCTGACACCAAATATTCTCTGCTGCCTCATTATTACGAAGGTTATGAAAGACAGTATAAATAGGGAGGTCCACTTAGTTAGTCAAGTACGCAAACACATCCAAAGGCACTCAAATTCCATTGTTATACTATTTATCTTCTTCTCCATTTTCACTTGGCTACTATTATAACTTGGGCGTCGAAGTGTCTGCGTTAGGGACCTCCTCCCTGGTTCTCTCTCTAACATTCCCATTGATTCTTTCTGTGCTATGCATAGGTCAACAACTCCTAGCTCAAAGTTTCTCCTCCGCCAACATTCCAGTCACATTGCTAGCCCCTCCGTCTACTCAACTTCCAAATAGGATCAAATTTGACATTGTCTATAAGAATCTTCGCCTGTTCTGGAGCGTAAAGAGGGATGCACCCGGTACAATCAACATCGCCATGACGCTGGAGGATTTTGACAAATGCATCACAGCTACAGTGCAGGAGTGCTGAACTGGAAATTCCTAGTCTCTCCCCAACTCTGGGAATATTTGGGAATCGAGGAATCGAGACAAATATTTCACAGCACAGTACATTTTGATCTGATCAGTAGTCCCCATCAAAGATGAAATTAAATTTGAACCCGAGCAAATTCATCCAAGCTCTAAATTGCAATTCAATCGTCCCAAGTAGCTTATTCGTCCTGCTTGGCAACTTAAGATTATCCGCTCAAGCCATCTCGACGGATAAGTCTAAAACTTAAATTTTAGAATTTAAATTTAGACTATATCCCTATACTTATCAGGTATGAGGCTCTTCTATTAATGGACATTCAACGGCTATTATTTCAAAATGGTCACTCAGCCAGTATCTCCAAATGGCCACACATTCGATAATTCTAAATGATCACTCGGTCAATATCTCCAAATGATCACACGATCGGTATTTCTAAATGACCACTTGGGCAGTATCTCCAAATGGCAACACGACTGGTATCTCAAAATTGCCACTCGACCAGTATCTCTAAATGACTACATGGTCGATATTTTTAAATGGCCACTCAACCCATAAAAAGGTAAATTTCAAATCAACGATCAACTGAATTCTCATTATAGTCAAAATAAACAAGGTCAAATTTGTTGGATCGTAGACGTTCGATAGAGGGGGGGGGTGAATATTGATTATAAAAAATTCGTCGATAAGAGTAAGCGCAGCGGAAAAGTAAAACAATGCAATGCTAACACAAGAACCAATTTTACTTGGTTCGGAGCCTTAGGCGACTCCTACTCCAAGGCCCGCACACGAGGGTGCTTTCGATGGGCAATTCACTAGCAGTTCGAAAGATATTACAAACTAAGTACAGAAAATGCTAATGAAATAATTAAAGCAATACCGATAAAATAAGAGACTTAAAAAGAGAAGCAGCGCGTTTGTCGGAGCTTTACAGCGTCGCAGGAGCATAGGAGAGCGAGTTCTTCAATTCAGAGTTGTTGTTTTGAGCTCCGCCTTTGACCCTCCTTATATAGGAGGCTCGGAGCGCCCCGGATCCCTTCCGGGCGCCCTAGTGTGACGTGGCAGGCCCAACCAGCGAGCTCCACGTGTCTACGCCGCGAACTGGATAGAAGTTGCCTCCGGGCGCCCGGACCTCCGGGCGCCCGGATCCCCTCCGAGTGCCCGGACCACCTTTCTCCAGAGACTCCTTCTCCTGCAAGACAAGGTTAGTCCGAGGCAATGTATATCCTGTAAAATAAATTGTTAGCACAGTTTATAGTTTGAATCATAAGGAGTATGACTTAGATTCCGTCTTTCCGAGATCGGAATCTAGTCACGATCTCGACTTAGATATCCGAAATGCATCTAAGCCGGATCGACGCCTAATGTTCCCTTCCCGGGAACGCGTCCTCACAGTCACTCCCTTCCAATGACTTACCTTTACTTACCCGCCAGACGTCCGGTCAGCCCTTCGACCCGTCTGGACTTCTCGCCAACTATCCGGTCAGCTCATCGACCTAGATGGACTTCTCGCCAGCTATCCGGTCAGCCCGTCGACCTAGCTGGACTTCGTGCCAAGCGTCCGGTCGGCCCGTCGACCCGCTTGGACTTCTCGCCAGCTATCTGGTCAGCCCGTCGACCTAGCTGGACTTCGTGCCAAGCGTCCGGTCAGCCCGTCGACTCGCTTGGACTTCGTGCCAGCTATCCGGTCAGCCCGTCGACCTAGCTGGGCTTCGTGCCAGACATCTAGTCAGCCTGTTGACCTATCTGGACTTCGCCTGCACACTCGGTCAGAGTGTTAGATCAACAGCAAAACTAACTTAACATATTTTGTCATTCATCAAAATCTGGGTTAAACCGTTAGTGTTAACCGCACCAACAAAATTATCCATTGAAATGAAAGTGACAACGTCCAACCGACTTCAAGAAATTCCTATCAAAATTAGGTCAGCTTAAATCGACCGTTCAATAGTTCAATCAACATTGTTTAAAAGCTTTATCAGCATTAATTAGCAATTCTCAGTCAACGAATTCAGACTTATGAAAATCCCGACTCTCGCCCCAGCTACTAGTTATAAGTGAGTAAGGCTCTCACGCCCAACAACCATAGGGTCAATCATCCCAAACTCTCGCCTTAACTACAAGTTATAAGCGAGCAAGACTTTCACACCCAATGACCATCCGGTCGGCCATCTCAGATTCTTGCCCCAGCTACGAGTTATAAGCGAGCAATGCTCTCGAGCCCAAATGACCATTCGGTCAGTCATCCCAGACTCTCACTCCAGCTGCGAGTTATGAGCGAGCAAGATTCTCGCGCCTAATGACCATCTGGTCAGCCATCCTAGACTCTTGTCCCAACTATGAGTTATAAGCGAGCAAGGCTCTTATGCCGAATGACCATTATGTCGGCCATCCTAGACTCTTGCCCCAATTGTGAGTTATAAGTGAGCAAGACTCTCGTGCCCAATGACCATCCTAGACTCTTGCCACAACTATGAGTTATAAGCGAGCAAGACTCTCTCGTGCCAAATCATCCCGTCGGCTATCTCAGACTCTCGACCCAGCTACGAATTATAATCGAGCAAGGCTCTCAAGCCCAACGACCATCCGATCGTCCATCATAGACTCTCGTCCCAACTGCGAGTTATAAGCGAACAAGGTTCTCACACCCAACGACCATCTAGTCAACCATCTCAAACTCTCGCCCCAACTGCGAGTTATAAGCGAGGAAGGCTTTCACGCCTAATGACCATTCTGTTCGCTATCCCAAACTCTCGCTCTAGTTGCGAGTTATAAGCGAGCAAGGCTTTTGCACCCAATGACCATCTGGTCTTCCATCCCAGACTCTCGTGCCGCCTGACCGTGTTATAAGTGAGCCTTCCCTTACACCTATGTCCCAGACTCTTGCGTCGCTTGACCGAGTTATAAGCAAGCTTGCTCTCGTGCCTATGACCCAGACTCTCATGTCTCCCAACTAAGTTATAAGCGAGCCTGCCAATGTCTCAGACCTCGCACCGCCTGACCGAGTTATAAGTGAGCCTGCCCCTTGTACCTATGTCCTAGACTCTCGCACCGCCTAACCGAGTTATAAGTGAGCCTACCCTCGCACCTATGTCCCACACTCTTGTGCTGCCTGACCGAATTATAAGCAAGTCTGCCCTCGTGCAAATGTCCCAGACTCTCTTGCTGCCTGACCGAGTTATAAATAAGCCTGCCTTTACGCCTATCTCCCAGATTCTCATGTTGCCCGAGCGAGTTATAAGTGAGTCTATCCTCAAGCCTATGTCTCAGACTCTCATGCCGCTCGGCTGAGTCATAAGAGTGCATGACTCGCGTGAATTATTCACTTGGGCATAACTCCCAGCCCTAATCCACTTACACATAGCCCCTAGCATCAACTCACTTGGGTAGGGCTCCTAGATGATCGACACTTATCAACAAATTGTCGCGCACTCAACCCTTACATATCACCGCTCGCTCGACATTCCTTACATATCTCCGCCCACTCGACATTACTTATATATCTCCATCCGTTTGGTACTCACATATCGCCGCTCGCTCAGCATTGCTTACATATCATTACCCGCTCGGGACTTACATATCCCCGCTTGCTCGACGTTCCTTACATATCACCACCCGCTCAGTACTCACATATCGTCGCCTGCTCAAGTGATTTAGCCTTTGCGATAAGCTGTCTAGTCAATTGAACTTGCACCTCCTTCAATTAGACTTGAAGGGGAGGCTTATGATATGACGTGTATGAGTGGCCCCCAAGGTAATGTGAATCGATAGTCAAGGTGATATGATAGAGTCAAAGTCAAAGTGAGATGTCATTCAAAATCTAGGTATATGTATCTGAACGAACAACCTTTCCTTTGTAAGTTTCTTAGCATACAACCAGTCGGGTCCTAGAGCCGACTGGACATATGGGGTTTAGCTCCCCACTTCTCTTGTCCAAGTCTCTCAGCATACAGTCGATCAGGTCCTAGAGCCAACCAGACATCCGGGGCTTAGCTCTCCACTTCTCCTGTGCAAGTCTCTTACCATACACCTGGGCAACCCGGTCATACGGGGCACAACTCAACACTTCTCTCTACAGGTCTCTCAGTATACAGTCGATCAGACCATAGAACCGGTCGAGCATACGGGGCCCAGCTCCCCACTCTTTCAATGTAAGATTCTTAGTATAAATCCGGGCGACCCTAGAGTCGGTCAGACATACAAGACTTAGCTCCCCACTTCTCCTTGTAAATCTCTCAGCATACAGTTGGTCGGGCCCTAGAGCTGGCCGAGTATACGGGGCCTAGCTCCCCACTCTTCCAATGTAAGATTCTTAATATAAACCTGAGCGGCCCTAGAGCCGACTGGATATACAGGGCTTAACTCCCTACTTATCCTATGTAAGTATCTCAACATACATCTGCTTGGACCCAAAGCTGGTCAGATCTCCTCTAGGACACAATATTGTGAAGGAATTGTAACAATTTGTCAGAAAATAATGGTTACTCATCGAGAATATTTCCTTATTCTAATATATACACGCAATTGAACATTCCTATGGCTAAGGGCGGACTACTGTATATACTTCATCACCTTACATATTCTGACACCAGACATTCTTTGTCGCCTCATTATTATGGAGGTTATGAGAGACGGTATAAAAAAGGAGTCCTCTCTGTTGGCTAGGTACGTGAACACATCCAGAGGCACTCAAATTCCAGTATTCTACTGTTAATCTTCTTGTTAATTTTCGCTCGGCTACTACTCTAACTTGAGTGTTGTAGTGTCTGTGCTAGAGATCCCCTTTCTAATTCTCGCTCTAACGTTCCTATTGACTTTGTCTATAATATGTGCAGGTCAACAACTCTCAACTTAAAATCTCTCCTTCGTTAATATTGTAACCATATCGTCGACCTCTCCTTATACTCAACTTCTGAACAGGATGATATATCATTATAAGATCTTGCACTTTGGTTTCAACAAAACATATATATATAAGCTTACTTTTTGCAAATCGATATGGAAAATATCCCATTCATAGGATAAAATTAAAATAATTTAAAAAGATTAGGCATAACTGTAAGCAAGTGAAATTCGTAAATATATTAAACAAAACAAATTTTAGAATATTATAAATAATGAAACCTTCTTGACGCAGCTCAATGATGAAAGGCTCATCTAACTAAATAGAATAGTGCGTCATCTGTGTTAATTTACAAAAGGAGCACGTACAATGGATGCCAGCAACAATGGCAAAGTTTTTTTTTTTTTGATGTAATCGAATCTCATGGAGCATGTTTGCTTCATATTATTATCACACACAAATCCAGGATTAGGTGCTAGTGGAAGTGATTAAGCTAATCACGCCAAACAGAATCCACCCAAATCCTAATGATATTAAATCATTTGAGAAAGCTGTCTGACAAAAGCAATAGACCTTCAAAAAAATAGTGAACTGTTAGATTAAATTTGATTTCAAGAAGTCCAAGAGATTAGATTTGTCATCTTTTCCAAAATAGTGAACTGTTAGATTTTGTGTGTCGTTTATAGTGACACACCCAATCAAAGCCTCTCCACAAATGAGCAGCCCTAGCCCTTTGTTGTATGTATATATATATATATACACACACACAGATAGATTAGCTGCTGGATTGAGCTTGAGCAGGTTGAGAATGGTGAGGAAATGCTCTCATTGTGGACATAATGGCCACAACTCGAGGACGTGTTGCAGCAGCACAAGAGGCATGGCTGGAGGAGAAGGCGGTGGAGTGAAGCTATTTGGGGTTCAGCTTCGTTCGGCTTCCCCTCTCAAGAAAAGCTTCAGCATGGAGTGCCTCGTCTCTTGCACTTATCCTTTTGCCTTTTCCTCTTCCCCTTCTTCATCGACTTCTTCTCTTGGCTCAGTGGATGAGGCTGCTGATCAGAAGATGGCTAATGGCTATCTCTCTGATGGTCCTGGTGGCAGAAAACAAGAGAGGAAGAAAGGTGAACCATCAGCAACTCTGAAACATGCAACACAACACAACCTTCTCTCATCATAAGATGAACATCCTTCCTAGTGACACAAGATTTTTTTTCCCCCTTTGAATTGGATAGGGCTTTCGTGGACTGAGGAAGAGCACAGGCGATTCCTGGCGGGGCTAGAGAAGCTTGGAAAAGGGGATTGGAGAGGCATCTCGAGGAACTTCGTCACCACTAGAACTCCCACACAAGTGGCGAGCCATGCTCAGAAATACTTCCTGAGGCAAAGCAACCTCGACAAAAAGAAGCGTCGATCGAGTCTCTTCGATGTGGTTGTTCAAACAATCTTGTTCTATCTTGCTTTCTTGATATCTTCTAACCACCGTTTATCTCATTGCATCTCTGCAGGTTGCAACTGGTGAGAAGGCAGCTCGCCACACTGACTCAGGATTATCTCTTTGTACCATGGCAAGCCAAGGGGGCTTTGAGACTGCAAAAATAGACCTGAATTCATCAATCCAAGGGCAAGAAACAGACCATCTTCCTTCATCTGTAGGCCTAGATTTAGAGCTCAGAATTTCCAGCTCAAGGTTAAATCAGAAGATCTCAATGCCTGGGAATCTCTGTCTTGGTACCACAAGTGTTACATAAAGTGTTGTCAATAAATAAGATGCTGCAATTTGAGGTCGAAGCTTAGCCAGTGTCATCGACACAAGGTTCCTTTTGATCTTTTAGATTAACTCAAACACTGTCAGATAAGGAGATGATCTGTAGCTCTACTGAAAGTTTCCCTTTCTCTCTCTTTTTTTTTTTTTTGAAATGAAAGCAGTACGTACTGTTTGTGTGAGAAATTCTCCAGGAAGCTTTTTCTCATTGATGGCCAGCATTTCCACCTCAAAGTACTTTTATACAATCACAAAGACTGACTGAGCTGTGACTATGAACAGGAAGTTAATACCCAGTTGCCATTTAAGGTAACCAAAATATGAGTATAACTATTGATAAACTCCTTAAAGAAACTGAAGACATAGAGAATAAAGAATGGTGAACATCTGAATAGCATTTGGTTAATGCATATTGTGAAAACAATGGCATGAACTGCTACAAATTAATGCTCTGTGCCAGAAAAAAAGAAAAGGAGAAAAGAAAAAAAAAAAACATTTGTTCCTTTCTGTGCAGTTACGGAATCTTGTTTCAGCAGACAAGAAAACTTGCATTTGATAACCTGAAAGGGATTTGCAACAAGCTAAGGAAAGATAATACAAATCCTGTAGATGGAGGATAGGAAGCCACATCATTTGACTTATCCATGAAGATTTGATCGGCATCATATCCTATATTGGAAGATAAGGAAATGATGAGGCAATATAATACACCAATTATGATTTACCTACCAATTACGTTTCTTGGAATAGGTGTGCTCTCAAATCACTCACTGTTGTTGTTGTTGCATGAGGAACTCATGTTTACTTTCACTATATAAAAAAGATGAAAGAATTATTGAGTGTCGATCGAGTCAATTGATCTATGAATAGTTGGACGGTCGGATAGATATGGAAGGAGGAGACACAAGTAGCTGAGTGTGGAAAGGTTAACGAGGAGGAAAGCTCACTTTTTGAACATGTTGGCAGCAGGTGAACCACCACCACGCCACGAGATTAATTAGACTGGTGTGGAGTTGGGTGACCTTCTTAATTGTCGCAGGGGGACGATCGATGCTCCGCCTCCACATGTTGTCTTATGAATCTCCAACTTAGTAATTGGTGAGTGTGTCATCACTATCACCAATGGGAAAAGGCCACGGTCATGCAATTATTGTACGGATATTTTAGACCTCTCTTCTTTTTTTTTTTTTTTCTTTTTTCTTTTTTTTTTGTTTTTTTTTCTCTATCATGGAGTAATAATTCTATGGCTTGCTCTTTTTCGTGCATGGATTCCTCCATTTGAAGGTGGTGCTAGACGTCGGTGTCATAATCTTGGAACTATCGATAAATTTTGAAGTGAGTAGTCAAAAGGTTTAGAAGTGTGCGGGCAATGATGAGAGGTGGTGAGATGAGATACCTGTGGATATCACGTTAATTGGTAGAGATGGTGCTATTTCTATTGTTTTTATCCCTTAGAGCATCAAGTTGCTATGGTGTAGTGGTTATCACGTTAGTCTTACACACTAAAGGTCCCCAGTTCGATCCTGGGTAGCAACAGGTTTTTTATTTTTATTTTACTCCTTAAATTGTTTTGATTTTGTCTATCTGTCTCTGTTTTTGTGGGGCAAGTTGAAGAATACAAATCCTTTTCCAGAACACGAAGTTTGATATTTCATATAAAATGGAAAACATTTTCAGTCGTTTTACTTTTGCAACCCCACAAGTTTTACAATTTACGAAACATCTCTCCTAGTTTCACATTTACCAATTGATTTCTTAATTATATATATATATAATATTTTCAAAAATGCAACTTTATTATTTTATTAAAATATCAATTTTTTATTTTTTTATTTAGTTTTCATAATTTAAAAAGAAAATTTTAAAAATTTCTTTTACCCAAACCGGGCTCATTTTCAATAACTTAACAAATTTTAGCAATTTCGAAAGCATAGGAGCGTTTGGAAAAAAAAGTGCATAAAATAGGTACACAAAACAAAGAACTTCGTTGTAAAAACGTAATAAACTCGAAAGAAACTGAATTTTTTGACAATACAATTTGCTGATTATCATCATATCCATAGCAAATAATCATTCATACAAAGTCTGTTAGCAGGAAATGAAATGTAGTCCAGTTGTTCTGTTGTAATTCAACAAATGCACAACAAACTAGAAACAAAAATTTTATAACGAAGTAGCAACAGAACACACACAGCATGACATCTCTTGCCCGATGGAATACAAATGCGCAATCAGATGGAAGACTGATCGTGTCATTGGAATCTCATTTCTTTAGTACACTGGAAAGGGAAAAAGAACAAATTAGTTAGGGTTTCAGGAACTCTTTCATTGTTGGAATTCATCCATGAAAAAAAAAAATCTGTAGGTTCTCAGGGATATGCATAGCCATGGTATTGTTTACATCAGTTATTCTATTTATGGAATCAGATTCAAGATGGTAACTAAATCAGTCCACCAGCCATAAATATGACTGTACAAACTGCAGGATAGAAGCGAAACTTACTTGTACAGATAAGCAGCAATACCAAGAATAATGCACAACAAGATTATGTCAATGCAAAAATTGCGACTGGATCTTAGCTGAAAAAAATGAAAATTACAGTTACCTGTTAGAAATTTTAGACTATAGGTGGTTGAACAAATATCTGTCCGAATAGATAATGTAAACTCAAACTAGAATTAGAAGGGACCTGAGTAACAGTCTGCTTAAGTCTGACATTGGTATGCTTCAGGTCAGAAGTAGCCTTGTCCACCTGTAGTCCAATCTCACCAGTAAGTCAAACAAAAACTGAATATCTCATTAGTTAGTGAAAAGAATGATAATATTTGAAGAGAGTAAAAAAACTACCTTTGAATCAATTTCATCCATCAGAGGTACTTGCCTGTCCAATTCCTGTCCAATACAATAAAATCAGCGAAACAAAAAAAAATTCCTTTTAGTACTTGATAACTCAAAATAAAAACCTCACTTCATTCATGTCATGGGCCATGTTTTTCAGTGTATCCAGTCCTTCCGATATAACATCCAAACCTTGATCCTGAAAAATAGATTATACATCACCCATCTATCAGCAGCAATAATTAGTTACAATAAAACCATCACTGACTGACAGAGAAAACAACTATTATAGTTTGTAGTCTCACTAAAACCATCTCCAGATCTGAAAGTTAATTAACAAATCTAAAATAACTGAGGACCAAAATTAAAAAAAAATGAAGATGGAATATAGGGATTTAATAGAAATTGGCACAGTATCCCAAACTATGCCAATAAAGTTTGCTATTGCAAGAGCATGAAAATTATTTGAAACAAAAAAAAACTATTTCCATGAAAAACACAGTTCATTTTACAACACGGTCTAGGGAGTGAAACAAAAAATGCATGATAAATAAAATGAAGTGTAATTCTCAAATGATGTGATTAATACAATAATGTACTAATACTACAAAGAGGATAAAAGACTCAGACAAACAACAAATGAACAATGATCAAATGGAAAAAATAATAATAATAAAAAAACAACATCATGTGCATTTCAGAACACCACAGCTTGTGCCCAATTTCTTATATTAAATGCTCAGTGGTTGAGAAAAAGACATTTGATTCATCAATAAGAAGGAATTGGCCATGTATAAACAGGCACGCATTTGCTTAATGTATTCCAGCTGGCACACACATTTTCTCTATCAATGAAACAGAAATATGAGAACATCATTAAATCATCCAAAAGTGCAAAGAAGAACAAGACACGCACAAGTGAGATTTGCAATTTCAAGGAGAAGACGATGATAGTTAAAATAATAAGCAATCTGCGTTGAACATAAGATATGATATACAGCTAGTATTCTAGGTAAGAACACATGTTCACTTGAGAAAACTTATATACGAGTTATACAGATTAACATACCTAATCACTGAAAGAAATTATTCGTAGCAGACAATGGTAGTACATCAACAATCAGGAGAAATAAACCATCACCAATAAAAGCTTAGCAATTTGAATTGCAACAAAATGGACCAGATGTCTACTGCCACCCTTAACCTATGCACTGGCATATACAAATATAAAGGAAGAAGAGAAATCACTTGTTTCATTTTGCGCATTTCATACTCTTGCCTAAATTGGTTTGATTCTTCAGTCTGCTGAAAGTACTCACTGTCAAATCTTCCATCTGGGAGAAATCAAATACATAATCAAATCCCAATCAATTTACAAAAAAAAAAAAGAGTATAAATGTGAGATCATGATACAAGGACTAGTGTACTACTAAAATAATGTATTCCATTATACATTAGAAAAAGGAACTTGTAAGGACTTCAATCTCCAGAAGCATACAACCAATGCAACTAGGAATAGTTTATTCTATGGCTCAGGATTTGCCTACTTGATTTATCCCTTTCTTGACTAAATTCATTTAGCCCTAGTCACTCCAAACATATTGATGTTGTATGGCCTAGAAAAAAGAAGCAAAACTGCAAACTTGCCCCTGTATCAGGAAAAACTATAAGAACTAGAAGTGCTAAGCGCACATCCACAGTCTATACCAGATTAATTTTCTCTAAGTTAATACCTTCTTTGAGTATTCTTACAAACACCTGATAAATGCACAGAATATGATTATGATAACCTGAAGTAGTGTCGAATCTAATCCCTGTGCGAGAACCTGAAGCTGTCCAGCCGCCAGTTTTTGCTCCAGTTGAACTCCCATCTGGAATTGATTGAATCCTGTCTGGTAGAGCTGACACCAAGTCACTGCGTGTAGCAAGTTCCTCTTTTGACAGCCCTTTTACCTGAACTAAAAATAAATTAGAAATACCAAATTCAACAGAAATAAGTCGTCTATTTCAGATTATCTATGTTCTAAATACATAATAATGGATGCCCAATTACACTCACAGGAAGACACAAACAGTCAATTTTAAGAAAAACCAACCATTATGAATTTGCAATGCATTGGTATTGTGTGTAAAACAAATTGCATTTCAAAGAATGGGCCATGCAGGCTAATCGTTATCAGCACAACATATTGTGATCTACCTTCTTGCAAGGTAAAAATAACAAGAGAAGAAATATGAAGCTCAGCTATGGTCTCATCAAAGATCATGTAACATTATATATCATTGAGTCACATACATTTTGTATCATTGAAATTTCCGAAAACATTTCAAATATTAAATTACCCATCTTAACCTACCAAAATGTTTTCCAATAATGTATCATGAAATGTCAAGCTTGTAGTACGGTAGCATATACAATTTATGTTTCCAATACAGTTGTTGTTTTTGTCTCTTTAGCCCCTCCAGTAGTTCTTGTGGGATCAATAGATGGTGTGCTTGACAGGGGCTAGGGGTATACGGGCAACTAGAGGGAGAGGGGATGAATGGCCAGTTTACCTAAATTGAAAATTTTCATACCCAAATAATAAATCACTTAATTGCGCATGTGCTCGTGTGTGTTGTTTGTGAAGAGTATGCAGCGGAAATATAGACAACACAAACAAACAACGTTAACAAATCATTTAACACGGCTTGGTGATCTAACTCCTAATCCACAATTAAAAGCATATCATCACCTAAATTCAGCATTACATACTAACAACAGCAATTCCAATATGAAAAGAACATCAAACGAATGCTCATTTTTCCTTGCAAGTTCAGTCATGAGTTTATCAGCTGGTCTCTGTAATCTCTGACATCAATTGACTGAAGTTCATCATTGAAGCAGGATCTTCCTGTGGTGCTTCTCCAAGTATATTTTCTACTCCTATCTTAAAATGAACTGCAAGCTACTGAGTCTCAGGTCACAAAGGAATTCAATTTTTTAACATACCATCACTGTCTTCTTGTGAACACCTTAAATAACTCTTATCTCTTGCATGACAACAACAGAGAACAACCAATCTTAAGCTCAACTATTTAGAACCAGGATAAAAGGATCTTACTTGATAGTAGATTCTAACAGTCAAAGGCACCAACTAATATGTCATGCTGTCAAACCTGCTTAATTGAGCATGACCTCACAGTGTTCTCTGCAGGCTTGCTTTCCTATTCCTATGAGGGGCAAAACAGAACTAAAATGTTGTTTTTTGAACAACATTTGGAGTTAAAAAGCTAACATAATCTCAAATCACACAATCGAAAACAAAGCATATGCCAAATTTAAATAACCCGCAACTTGACAAAAGAGAATCAGAGAAAAAGGGGTCACACCTTCTTCACGGCCAACCGCTGCAGCTTCGGGATCTCCTCCAGCAACCGCGCCTTTGTGCGCCGGATCTCCGCATTCAACGCCACAACTGCGGCTCGATTCTTTTCGCTGGACGCTGCTTCCGCTTTCTGCGTCGCGCGATCGCCAAATCAACCGCTACGGATCAAACCCTAGCACAATGCAAAAAGAGGCGAAGAAAAAGAAGGAAGGAACGGGAGATACCTGGAGGGCTGATTCGATGTCCGAATCGACGGAGGCATAAAGGCGGGCGAAGGCGTCGTCACCGGAAACATTGTCGGCATTGAGCTTGTCGACGTCGTATTTCTCGTACTTCTTGCAGATTACGTCGACCCGCGTAAGGATATCGATGACGCTCATCCTCGATCCTTGGTCAGCCTCCCTTCTCTGAACCAGAACAAATCTGGCTGTTCTCCGACCCCAACTCCAGGAAATGGAGATGCGTTCGGGGCGGAGAACAAATTTAGAGGTAATTTCGATAAAATAAAATAAAATAATATAATATATACTCGAAGATCTTTACTTAGAAAACCCTCAGTTTCAAAATTTAACGTAGGGACGTCCCATTGTTTTGTTTTCATTTCAACCCCTCAGTTTCCAAATTTCCTTCTGAAGTCCTGTTCAACAGTGCCATGGTTTATGGGTTTATTGTGTGCCATGTTAATTCATTTTTTTATTAGAGGGGTGTATTTAAGATAAAAGCTAATTAAAATATATATGTATTATAAATAAAAGTATTTTTAATAATATTATTATATAAATATAAAAGCAGGTAATAGAATGTCAATCGCCTCTTCAATAATGATAATACTAATTGACAGTCTGTTGGTGCAGCTCGTACGGTACGCGTCTACCTTTTTTCCATTCTTTTCGTCTGTTTATAAACGAAGCAGAGAGAAGCATCCTCCTCTGCCAGCTCTGTTTTCCTCCTTTCATCCATCCATCTCTTTGAGCTGTAGGTTTATTGTTCGATGGGGAGAGCTCCGTGCTGCGACAAAGCCAACGTGAAGCGGGGGCCCTGGTCGCCGGAGGAAGACGCCGCTCTCAAGAGCTACATTGAGAAAAACGGCGCCGGCGGCAACTGGATCGCTTTGCCTCAGAAAGCAGGTCATTACTGTTCCATCTCAATCAATAGTGCATGTAGCAGTGTGCTCACTCGATCACTATCAATAATGTAGGCCTCAAGCGATGCGGCAAGAGCTGCCGATTAAGATGGCTCAATTACCTCCGCCCCGACATCAAACACGGCGGGTTCACAGAGGAAGAGGACAACGTCATTTGCACTCTGTATGATAGACTCGGAAGCAGGTTTGGTCGATTGATTTGGAGTTGAGTTAGCTAAGAATTTTATCTCGAGATTGGACATTCCTAATTCACGGGCAAAAAAAAAAAAATTCTCATTAGGTGGTCTGTGATCGCTTCCCAGCTGGTTGGGAGAACTGACAACGACGTGAAGAACTACTGGAACACCAAACTCAAGAAGAAGTTGCTCGTGCCGAGGGCAACCTCCAACTCCACTCTCCACGGCGCACCGTCCACTCCACCTCCTCCGGTCCTCTATCCACCCATCAAAACCGAGGCTTTCGGCGGCGCCGATTTCAGCTTCGCGCATGTCAAGCCTCTTCAACCCAGCTACGGGCTGCTCTCCCAGCAGTATCGGCAGATGCCATTCCCTGAGAGGATTTTCATCGAACAAGTGGTCTCCCCGTCGGAGGAAGCCTCGGCGGCTTCGTCGTCGTCGGTTAACAGCTGGTGCAGCTACTCTAATGAGCTGTTCCTGTCGTCGCTTGGGCTGGGAGATGCAGCTGCCTTATTCCTCGGTGGCTACAGCTTCGGCTGCCAGGAAAGCGATCCAACTCCAAGCGACATGGCAACACCGCCCCAGGGTTTCACTTGTCATGATGGATGCAACTGCAGCAAGTTCAATTACCCATGAACATGATAGAACTGACGACAGAGTAGATGACTAGTAATTGTTGTTATAGCAGTGTAGTTTCTGTTTT
This sequence comes from Zingiber officinale, assembly GCF_018446385.1. NCBI lineage: Eukaryota > Viridiplantae > Streptophyta > Magnoliopsida > Zingiberales > Zingiberaceae > Zingiber > Zingiber officinale. Next base: position 4,072,364 of record NC_056000.1, on the reverse strand, counting down.
AATGCCCCTTTTGTTTTCAGTATCTGTGTAGTGCAGTCGATTGGGTGGTGCGAAGTCGAAATTAAGTTAACAAAAACTCATTAACTAATGCTAATTAATCAAAGTCATGGTTGTATTGTGCATTGGAATGGTGTGGACAGTTCGTCGTTCAAACATGGTCAGCAAAGGCATGATTCTTTTAGTCTGTCTGCGTATGACACAGAGTGCTCAGACGCCATGAGAATTGCATGGACGGTGGACTGGCAGTTTCGAAGCTCATGCAAAGGATGGAATAGCTATCAGGCCTTTCTCGCTGCATCAAGATACATCACGAGGCTTACTCTTTGGCCAATTTCAGACATTTACTCCTAATCCTGCTTCTGCTTTATGTATTTAGCCATTAATTGTTGCCTATTCTAAAGCATTTGTTCATGCATTGCTTTCGAGGGTCTGCTCTCTCGCCCTCTCTCATCTGGCTGCGTCCTCTGAATAAGGAAAGTCTTATCTCTTCTTCCAAGGCAGCAGACTTTCTCGTACGGTAATCATCCAAAGTTTTTTTACAGCTTATTGTTGTTCTCTTTGGTACCTGTCATCAAATTAAGAAGCTGGGTTCTATTTTTCGAACCCAGCTTTTCTCTCTCTCTCTCTCTCTCTCTTGAATTTTATAGGGCAACACAAAAAGCTAACAAAATATTTTCACAATTGTAGATGTCTTAAATTCTGAAATTTAATGCGTAGCAAGAAAACATCACAGCTAAATAACACTGACTAAAAATAATATAGATTATCGTGAACTAAAATAAAATATATATGGCTAAAAAATAATAGATGATCGTGTCTGTAATAGAAAAAGTTAATATGCAAGTTAGGTGATTTTAAAAATGACCATGAAAAAACTCTAAATAGGAGGAACTTTATATCATGAACAAGCCTCCGTCTTAAAGAACAACGAAGGAGGAACGAAATGTTAGTGATCGGATCAAGAGGGATCCTGATATAAGCACTCTGATGTTCAAGTTAAACGAGTGGTGAGAAAAATGGAGAACCGTAAATTCTAAGAGCGTAGTGTAATATTGCATAGCGTACTTATGCATTTGGAAGGAGACCCCTTATATAGTGTTATTTTTTCTCTCTACATAAATATTGATGGATTCTAAAATAGGATCAACCATTTTGACACTTTGTAGTCTTTCCTAAATTGGACTCATCACCTCCGCGTTTGCAAGGTGGAAGCTTTCACTATACGGACTACACAAGGAATATTCCCTTGATTTCCCGACAATAGTTACGCAAAACATCAAAAAGGAATATCGAGCCTTTAGGTTGAGGGGCCATTAATTGTAAGACTTCAGCGGGGTGGGCTATCCAAGTCCTATCTGCTATCTGATCGGATATCGCTCTTGAACGAATCTAATCGACTACCGAAGGTTAGGTACCTTGAGGATCCGACATCCGATTAGACAAAGAGCTTGGTCGGGCAGTATGTTTAGAAGATCTGATTGGACTAAGAGAACTCGGGTTCCAATCGAGCTAAGGGAACTCAGGATTCAATCGAGCCAGGAGGACTCGTAATCTAATCGGACAAAAGGTCTGATCGACCGAAGTGATTGGTCGAGCTCTGTGGTCATGCTAGTCCTGATTATTGACCCTTCTTTGACTTTGACCACCACGTCAGCTAGCCTCCTTAACTTCGGCCCCAACCTCAAGGGCCTAATCTTGTTCGTCGGATCAAAATTTGATCCTGTCTGAAATCAAGAAAGTTGGCATGCTAGCTAGGTGGCTTTGAGGTTGACCGTAGGAAGACTCCGAGCAAGAGGAACCTAGTGCCACGAGCGAGCTTGTGTGTCAAAGAAGAACGAAGGAGGAACAAAACATCAGTGACTAGGCCTGGGAGGGGCCCCGACACAGACACTCCAATGCTCAAGTTAGACGAGTGGTGAGGAAAATAGGGAACTGTAAATTCTGAGAATGTAGTGTAATGCTGCATAGAGAACCCTTATATAGTGTTATTTTTCCTCTCTGTATGAATATCGATACATTACTAAAATAGGAGCAACCATTCTGACACTTTGTAATCTTTTCTAAATTGGACCCATCACCTTTGTGTTTACAGGGTGGAAGCTTCCACCGTACGAATCACACAAGATGATTCCCTTACAATGGTTATATAAAATGCCAAAAAGGAATACCAAGCTCTTAGTTTGAGGGGTCATTAATTGTAACACTTTAGCGGTGGACTGGCTAAGTCCCATCTACTATCTGATCGGGCATCGCTCTTGAATTGGTTTGATCAACTATCGAAGGTTAGGTACTTGAGGACTCGACATCTGGTCAGACAAAGAGCCCGGTTAGGTAGTATGTCTAGAAGATCCGATCGAACCAAGACAACTCACTTGGCTACCAGGATTCATAAACTCTAGTACTTAAGCCTGGAGGTCTAGATTTCGAATCCTGGGAAAGGCAAAAATCCATTGGCCAGGGGTGGAAAGTCCTAGTGAGTAACGGCACTGCCAACGATTGACGGTCGACGACCCAAGGGTACCAAATGGGCCGCCAAATGGGTCGGGTCGTTACAATAAAAAGGGCGCTCACTTGGCTACCAGGATTCATAAACTCTAGTACTTAAGCCTAGAGGTCTAGAGTTCGAATCCTGGGGAAGACAAAAATCCACTGCCAGGGGTGGAAAGTCCTAGTGAGTAACGACACGGCCAAAGAGTCGTCGGTCGATGACATTAGAGGTCACCAAATGGGCCGACGACATAAGGGCCGCCAGTGGGCCGCCGCAAGGGTCGCCCAAGAGGCCAAAGGGCCTGGTCGTTACAATAAAAAGGTGCCTTTTTATTGTAACGACCTGACCCTTTGGCCTCTTGGGCGGCTCAACTGGCGGCCCTTATGTCATCGGCCCATTTGGCGACCTCTCATGTCGTCGACCGACGACCCTTTGGTCGTGCCATTACTCACTAGGACTTTCCACCTCTAGCAGTGGATTTTTGTCTTCCCCAGAATTTGAACTCTAGACCTCCAAGTTTAAGTACTAGAGTTTATGAATCCTAGTAGCCAAGTACCAGGATTCATAAACTCTAGTACTTAAGCTTGGAGGTCTAGAGTTCGAATCCTGGGGAAGGCAAAAATCCACTGCCAGGGGTGGAAAGTCCTAGTGAGTAACGGCACGACCAAAGGGTTGTCGGTCGACGACATGAGAGGTCGCCAAATGGGTCGATGACATAAGGGCCGCCCAAGAGGCCAAAGGGTCGGGTCGTTACACATCACCTCTGTGTTTGCAGGGTGGAAGCTTCCACCGTACGAACCACACAAGAAATATTCTCTTGATTCCCTTATAATGGTTATATAAAATGCCAAAAAGGAATATCAAGCTCTTAGTTTGAGGGGTCATTAATTGTAACACTTTAGCAGTGGGCTGGCTAAGTCCTATCTACTATCTGATCGGGCATCGCTCTTGAACTGGTTTGATCAACTATCGAAGGTTAGGTACTTGAGGACTCGACATCTGGTCAGACAAAGAGCCCGGTTAGGTAGTATGTCTAGAAGATTCGATCGAACCAAGACAACTCGGGTTCCAATCGAGCTTAGGGGACTTGGGATTCAATCGAGCCAAGAGGACTCGAAATTTGATCGGACAAAAGGTCCAATCTCTAGGATCGGTGCACGTGAGAGGGGGGATCACGTGTTTTAAAAAAAAACTTTAACATTTTGAATCAAAGTGTAAGGGGAAAATAGAATAAATAAGAAAAAAATGAAAGAAAAAATCACAAATATTTTTTTTTTACTTTGTTCGGAGCCTCCGTAGACTCTTACTCCAAGACCCACAATTCCTCGGACCGTATCGATAAATAATCCACTAAAAACTCTTTTGGAACCACTGGAAGAGTGAATCATATACAGAAATAAAGAACAGTATAATAACCTATACTGTCTTACGAATAATAATAATGTAATTAACTTTAATTAAAATTTATCAACACTAAATTGTCAAAGTTTAGAGCTCGTGTGCTAATGTCAGTCTACCGACAGTGATCGAATGTCTCAGAGCAATAGCCCAGTAGCAGTATGGTGTGTTCGAAGTAGCAGAAGAGTTATAGTAACTTGAAAATGAATTGTGTTGTTTTGTTGGTCAAATAACCCTTTTAAGGAGTGTTGAGGGTGGCTCTAGCCTTGTCCGAGGTGCCTTCGGCTGAAAAAATTATCCCCCAAGCTTCAAACTCGATAAGTTCTGTAAACTGTACTTTTATCCATATTAGGGTGCTTTCCAGACCCTTTAAGGCACCTCCAATGCACTCTGAGGCGCTTTCAGCGCATTCCAGGGCACCTCCCCACCACGAGAACTTTATCTTGAAAGTTCATCCATGTGAGGGCACCTCCGTGCTACTCTAAGATGCCTCCTTGACCCTCCGAGGTGCTTCAGACATTATTTATCCAAAGCTGATTTTTGCACATTAACTCCTGCAATGCATGTTAGTCCAAATAACAAAAAATAACCTACAAAACAGAGTTATTATAATGTAATAAAATGACTATTAATTAGATTCTATCTTCTTGAGTTCAAGATCTAATCATGAACTAAGCTTAGACTTCCAAAATAGATTTAAGCCGGACCAGTGCCTCAAGTCCCTAATTGAGATTCATCCTCACTAGACCACTCTCCCCTAGTGACTTACCTCACTTACCATGAAGAATCACTTGACTCTCCTTTGATCCATTAGGTCTTTTTGCTAGTTGTTAGGTCCGTAGATCCAACTGGACTTTGACTAGTTGTCAGGTCCCGCGGATCCAACTGGACTTTCCACCAGATATCGAGTCACTTCTTGACATATCTGAACTTCCCACCAGCTATTAGGTCCAACAGACTTAGTTGGATTTCAGTCTGGTGTTAGGTACTCCAGACCCGTCAATTTCTACATATTTGGTAACAAGGTTAGATAATACAATATCTAACTTTAATTCATTTGTCATTCATCAAAATCTAAGTTCGATCATTAGTGCTTACTGTACCAACAATCTCTTCTTTTTTGATATAATAACAATATGAGTTAAAGTTAGAAAAATTTGCATGAAGAAAATATGATCATGAAAAACTTAGTTTAATTTTTGTTTATTCTCTTAATCAATTTTAGGGTTAAAATTTTTATAGAATTCTTATTTTTTTCTTACTTAAACCCTTACTCCCGCCGCCCCCCCTTTTCCTTTGACATCCATTAAAAAATGGCCATGTAAATAGATTCCACCAAAAGTATAAAATATGTAAATAAACTAAGTAAACTTATAAAATAATAAAGGTTTAGGAAGTGTTTGCAATTGTTTTCAAAACCTTTTGCAAGTATTTTCATAAAATTTTTAAACATAGATTTTGCAAAATATTTTTCAAGTATTTTTAAATAATTTTTTTCAAAATAATTTTCAATAGATTTTTTAAAGTAATTTTCAAAAGATCTGTCAAATTAATTTTTAAAATAATTTTCAAATGACTTTTTTAGGAAAATTTTCAAAGTAATGTTCAAGATCTTTTTCAAAATATCTTTCAAATAATTAATTTTAAAAGTAATGTTTCCAAAGAAAATTTTAAGTAATTTTGAAATATTTTTAAAGTATTTTTTAAAATAATTTTTAAAGTAACTTCAAAGTATTTTCAAAATATTTTAAAAGCAACTTTAAAAGTAATTTCAAAGTACATTTAAAAACTTTCAAAGTAATTTTAAAGTAATCTTTAAAGAATATCAAAGCAATTTTTAGAGTTATTTCAAAACACTTTTCTAGTTATAAAGCAATTTGCAAAGTTTTTTTCAAAGCAATAATTTTCAAAGTAATTTTTCAACCCATTTTGACAAAAAAAAAATCAAAAAAACATTTTCCATGTATTTTTCATAAAATTTTTCAAACATAAAATTTTGTAAGAATCTTGCAAAGTGTTTTCAAGGAAGTTTTTCAAAGCAATATTCAAAGTATTTTCAAACAAAAACTAAGAGTTTTGCAAAGGATTTTAAAAGATTTCAAGTAAATTTCATAAATACTTGGAAAATAATTTTCAAAATATTTTTTAAAAAACAAAATTTTAGTTTTCAAGACAGACCCTCCCCTTAACCTGATATTACTTTGAAAATAATCATTTAGAAAATTTGCCCTTAAATATTTAACCTTTAATTACTAGCTAATTACCAGGAGATAGTAGTGTTCACTTAATTAGTCAAGTTAAATACCTCTATCCAACTAGTTATTCACTAAGAAGAACTACTTAGCTTGATCAATATATTTTGATATTTAACGCTTAGATTTATATTGATGTACTAAAATAAGCATCTGAAGTCTAAACAATACCTTATGTTGGGGACCGTTGGTGGTCGGCTATCGGAGGGTTGAATAGCCCTACAAAAATAAAACCAAAATACCCTTCTCGGACTTTTAAAAGAACGCTTGTGTAAATTAAATAAAGAAAGAAACTAAAAAGACGAGGCTCACGGGTTTGATTTGGTTATAACCGGGGAGGTTGTTAATCCAAGGAATGGATCGCACTAAGTATCCCCTTCAGGCGTAGAAGCATCTTACAGCAGTGAAAGCACATAAATGAGAAGCTAAACTAAAAGAAGAGCGCACAAGTGTTGTTACAGTTATTGCTTGATTGATTGAAAAGCTTCTTGACTAAGATTATATTTATAGCCATGGTCGGAGCGCCTGGAGGGTTCCAGGCACCTGGAAGGGGATAAAACTTTATCCCCTTCGCAACGGATCATGGTCAAATCGTGATCTAGTCAAAGTTAGGTTCTAGGCATCTGGAATCACTCCGGGCGCTCGGACCACTAAAGTCTGTTGGACCCCGTGGTTGTTTTGATATGATCAACCAAGTTAGTTAGGTTTTGTTTGTTTTTGATCCCTATGTCTAAGTGTGCAGAATCTTAGGAGCGTAGGAAGTCGAGCGGAAGACGCAACTAGCGAGAAGGACGGCACGAGAAGGGAGTTGATGGGCTCGGTGCGTCCGAAGTACGAGAGAACTGCGGAAGAATACACCGGTGGGTGAGAAGAACGTGCGCGACGGTTGAGGGACGTAAAGCCGGGACGGAAGACTGCACGAGGAAAATGTCGGGAATTGAGTTCGAGTGAGCTCTATTCCGGTTGGCTGCAATCACCCAAGTTATCGGAGCATCGAAAGTTAAAATGAAGGCTAAAGGAGCTGGAACGCTAGCTTGAGGCGCCCTCAATGAAGTACTAAAGGCGTTTGCGCTGTCCTCAACCTTAGAGGCGCCTCCAACAAGTGTTGAAGGTGCCTTAAACAATGGAGGCGCCTTCAATACTGCTTGAGGCGCATCCAAGCTGGTCAACTCGATCGTTTGAGCGCGGATAGAGTTTTATCCGCTCGACTTGGTTAGATGCGCCTTGGACCTTCAAGATAGAATTTCCAGGAGCTATTTAAAGGCCCCTGGAGCTAGGAAATGATAAGTCAATCAAGCATTCAATTCCTAGCAACTTGTGAACTCTTTTAGTGTGTAAAAAGGCTTCTCCGCCCACAGTGAAGGAGATATTCTAGTGGAGCTGTTCAACCGCCTTGGATTAACTGGTTGTAACCAAGTTAATTTCTTGTCTCTTATTCATCTGCCTTTTACTTTAATTGTTGCTATCTATTTTGAGTTAAAAAACTGAGGAGGGTATACTTTTATTTCGCAGGCAATTCACCCCCCTCTTATCGGCCCCGCTGAACCTTCAATTAGTATCAGAGTCCGACCGCCTCAAAAGGACTAACTGCCAACTGAAGCACAAAGATCAAGACTATGGCCAGAGCGAACATTCATCCCCCGAAGTTCGACGGAGACTTCGCTACGTGGAAATATAAAATGGAGGTATTTTTTAAGACCGAATTCAATACTCTTTTAATAATGAAATATGGATATATAACGCCAAAAGACAAAGAATAATGCAACTGGACGAAGAAGAAGCAGGCCGATTGCGTGGCCAACGGAAAGGCGAAATTTCACCTGCTCAGTATTCTTCCGCCCTAGGAGGTAAGATGGATCGGAAGCTACGACTCCACCAAAGATCTTTGGGATAAATTCCTGGAGCTCCACGAAGACACCTCAGAAGCAAAGCTAGCGAGGTGTGACATCCTCCGGACTCAACTAATGAATCTCCGGATGAACACCGGCGAGAAGGTAGCGCAACTCCAAGCGAGAATCAAGGAGCTGATAACGCAACTGACAAATCTCGATGAATCGGTAACAAACCGAGATTCCATCCGGTATATACACAACGCTTTCCTAAGGACTCCAGAGTGGGCGTCCTTAGTAGATGCTTACTACATCTCTAAGGACTTTGAGGTAAGTAGTTTAGAAAATTTATTTTCTACCTTCGAACTTCACGAGTCTCAACTTACAGAGCCTCAACAAGTAGAAAAGTCGAACCTCAACATTGCCCTACAAGCCGAAAAGGACGATTCCGACTCTGAAGCGTCGATTGACGAAACCGAAGAGGCGCTACTGGTAAAACGTTTTAATAAATTTCTTAAAACTAATAAATTTTGATCACAGTCGAGAAAGCATCAGCGCAATAGAAGAACGGTCCGGTGCTATAATTGCAACGAAGAATGACATATCAAGGATGACTGCCCAAAGATAAAGCAAAAGACAAAAGACAAGGAGAAGGTAAAGTACAAGTCAAATTCCTTTAAGCACAAAATCCTGAAGGCCACATGGGACGATTCGACGCCCTCCGAATATGAAGTCGAAGCCTTCTCAGGACTAGTGCTGATCGCCAACTATCTGTTAGAAGAAGAGTCAAGTTCAGAAATGAGCATAGATGAAGGAGGAGGAACATTAGAAGAGGAAAGCTATGATGAAAGGGGAGCATCACAAAGTAAGGTAAGTAAGGTACGTGCTCTAAACCCTAAACAGTCGTTTCAATTTATTAAAGCTCTTTCTAAAGACTTAGCTGAATCAGAAAAAGAAATTGCTAACTTAAATAAAATGTTAGATAATTTGAAATCTGAAAATGATAAATTGAAACTCCAAATTGAAAAGTTAAAATCTAATGGATGTTTAAATACTAATCTTTTTCAAAAATCAAAAATTAAGATTTATGGAAAATTAAATTGGTATATAAGAAAACATCAGGGTCAACTTAGAAGAATATCTAAAGGCTATATACCCCCTAAGTTTTTAACTAACCCTGTAGCAAGGAATCTATACTGGGTTCTAAAATCTTTACTGGATTAAAATCTCTTTAAGTTAAGGCTTTCAGAAGAACATTAAACATTAAAATTTCTTTATGAGGCTTTGACTAAGGAAGTGGTTGTTGCTCCAATAACCAAGAAGGCCTAGTGCCTCGCCCCGACCTTGAAGTCAAAATATTGAAAATAAAATATTTAATTAACTTTCTGATAAAAGTGTTAAAATTAAAAATAGATAATACTTTGAAAAGTTTTTAAACATTTTTTTTGGATATTCTTCGAAAACATCTTTTTCTAAAAAAATATTTCTTAGAAAAATTCTCAATTAGAATTTTTTTATCTTAACTAAATTTTTCTGAAAAAGATTTGCTTTTATTTAGCACATGCTTTAAAATTGTTTTTAAGAACATTGTTAACTTAAAATATTTTAGTCTGATCTTGTACTTAGAAAACTTGAATTTTTCTCTTATTTAGAAAATTTTTAACTTAGGATTTTTTTTACTTTGTTCCCCACTCTTTTTGCTGTGATCAAAGGGGGAGATAGTTAAGTAAGTACAAGTTTAAGTTTAGGGAGAGTTAGGAAATCTATTATTGCAAAATGTAAGTTTAGTAATTTACTTAAAATTACTATTTGTTTACTTTTTCCCTAACTTGAACTTGGGTTGATGCACATCAAAAAGAGGGAGATTGTTGGACCCCGTGGTTATTTTGATATGATCAACCAAGTTAGTTAGGTCCTGTTTATTTTTGGTCCCTGTGTCTAAGTGTGCAGGAGCTTAGGAGCGCAAGAAGTCGAGCGGAAGACGTAGCTAGCGAGAAGGACGACACGGGAAGGGAGCCGACGGGCTCGGTGCGTCCGAAGGATGAGAGAGCTGTGAAAGAGTACACCGGTGGGTGAGAAGAACGTACGCGACGTTCGAGGGGCGTAAAGTCGGGACGGAAGACTGCTCGAGGAAAAGGTCGGGAATTGGGTTCGGGTGAGCCCTATTCCAGTTGGCTGCAATCACCCAAGTTATTAGAGCATCGGAAGCTAAAATGAAGGCTAAAGGAGCTGGAACGCTAGTTTGAGGTGCCCTCAATGAAGTACTAAAGGCGTCTGCGTTGTCCTCAACCTTGGAGTCACCTTCAACACTGCTTGAGGCGCCTCCAAGCTGGTCAACTCGGCCGTTTGAGTGCGGATAGAGTTTTATCCGCTTGACTTAGTTAGAGGCGCCTTGGACCTTTATTAGAGGTGCCTTGGACCTTCGAGATAGAATTTCCAGGAGCTATTTAAAGACCCATGGAGCTAGGAAATGATAAGTCAATCAAGCATTCAATTCCTAGCAACTTGTGAACTCTTTTAGTGTGTAAAAAGGCTTCTCCTCCTACAGTGAAGGAGACATTCTAGTGGAGCTGTTCAACCACCTTGGATTAACAACCGTCTTGGTTGTAAACAAGTTAATTTCTTGTCTCTTATTCATCTGCCTTTTACTTTAATTGTTGCTATCTATTTTGAGTTTAAAAACTGAGGAGGGTATACTTTTATTTCGCAGGCAATTCACCCTCCTCTTGCCGGCCCCGCTGCACCTTCAAAGTCAACATGGTTGACTTTTTTTAGTCCGGGCGCTCTGCTCCGGTGCTGCTCGCCTCAGTCCGGGTCTTCCGCTCCGGCTCCGCTCGCTTGGGTGATTTCAGTCAACTGAAATAAGGCTCACCTGAATCTAATTTCGGCCTTCTCAAGCAACCTTTTGCTCCGGCTTCTTGTCCCTCAAAAACGCCGCGCGCTTCCTTCTCTTCCGCCCGCGTACTCTTCCACAACACCTCGTCCCTCAGACGCACCGATCCCGTCAGCTCTCTCCCATGCCGTCCTTCACGCTAGCTGTGTCTTTTGCTCGACTTCTTATGTTCCTAAGCTCCTGCGCACTTAGACACAAGGTTAAAACACCACAAGACCTAACCTAACTTGGTTGATCATATCAAAACAACCTTGGGATTCCAACAATCTCCCCCTTTTTGATGTGAGCAACCCAAGTTAAGATAGGGTAAAAAGACATAAAAAATTAAAATAATAAATTCTGCAATAAAGTCCAAAAATAAAAAATTATAATCTACCTCCCTCTAGACTTAATCTTTTCCTTCTCCCCCATGATCACATAAAAAATGGGGTACCAAAAAATCTAAGGGTACTAATTTAAAAAAAAATTGAAAAATTTTTGAAAATTATTTTGTTATCACCAAAAATTTACAAGAATTCTAGAAAAAAAAAAGTTAAGTAAAAGAAATTTCAAGCAGAGAAAAAGACTTCCTAAGTTAAACAAAAATTTCTAAGTTAGACAACTTTGCAAAAAATTTGAGAAATTTTTCTAAGTTTTCGCAAAAAAATTTTTTTTGGCAAATTTTAAAGAAAATTGAGTAACCCTTTTAAAGCATTATCTAATTTCAATTTAATGCTTTATCAGTTAGTCAATTAAACTTTTTATTTCAATACTTGGCTTCCAGGCAGTGGCGAGACACTAGGCGTTCTTAGTTATTGGAGCAACAACTACTTTCTAGACAAAGCCTCATCAAGAAATTAATTTCTCACTGAAAGCGCTAAGTCTAATTAAGGTTTAATTTAGACAAGATTTCGGAACCCAATATAGGTTCCAACCAACTGTATTAATTAGGTATTTCTTAGGGACACATTTCTTTGAAATATTTCTAATTTGTCCCTTGTGATATCTAAAGTATCAATTTAGATTATTGAATTTTCTAAAATTTGTATTAGATGAGCATGCATGAATTTTTAAGTTATTTATTTCTTTTTGTAAATTATCATTTTTCTAATTTTACTCTGTCAAACTCTTCTAACGGGCAAGATTTAGCTAGAATTATTTTTAAATTTTTTTTTATCTCTTTTTCTAATTTACAGCAATCTTTAGTTAATACTTTAATAAACTTAAATAATTTATCGGGAGGAAGAGATCGTACCTGACATACCTTATCGATCTCATTATCCGTGGCTCCCCCTGAACTGCTGCTTTCTTCCGACGTAGCTCCTCCTTCATCGATGCTCTCGATGCTCATTTCGGACGAGCTTGAATCGTAGTCCTCGTCTTGATGACTTGCCATTAATGCAAGTCCCGAGAATGCCTCGACTTTCGATTTGGATGACGTATCATCCCACATCGCTTTTAGTGTCTTGAATTTGTTTGTTTGGATAGATTTCTTTTCTTTGTCCTTGTCCTTGTTCCTTAGCTTCGAGCAGTTGTCTTTGACATGCTCTTCTTCGTTGCAGTGGTAGCATCTGATTGTCCTTTTCTTTCTACCCTACGGATGGTTAGTTTTCTTTAAATTAAACAACTTTTAAATTACCTTATCATCATTACCATTTCTTCGTCGTCGAGAGAAGATTCTGACTCATGTTCGTCTCTTGTTACCTTGAGGATGATGTTGTGCTTCGACTCCTTCGTACCTGCACATATCGATTCATGCACTTCAAACGTAGAAAATAATTCTTCTAAGGTAATAGTTTCTAAGTCCTTAGAGATATAAAAAATATCTACTAGTGAAGTCCATTTTGTATTCCTAGGGAATGCATTTAACGCGTATCTTAGCGAATCTCAGTTACTTACTGATCCTGTCCGAACCAGAAGTCAACAGACGCTGGGCACGTGACGCTCCAAGGCTCGCTGATGTAGATCTCCAACTAGTGTCGAGATGCTCCGGCTATCCTGCACAGAAGTCGAGCCGGGAAGGGGATTCCCAGCGACGACCCTCCGACGCTCAAGTCAGGTAAATCACGATGAACAAGGTGACTCCAGAAGTCTCAGAGTACGTACCAGAATTCTCTGTCGATGAAACCTGAGGTTCTTTATATAGAGCTGTGAAAGGTTTGGGCACGCGTACCAAGGTGCACAAGTGTCCTCTGTCCTATCCTAGGTATGCGGCTGTCAGAAAGCTTACCTGTCCTTTCCTAGGTACGCGGCTGTCAGAAAGTTTACCTGACCCATATCGCTACAGTCAAAGCATGCCCTCGATGGGACAGCAGAATCCCCTGTCACAAGATTTGGAGCATGGCACACACGTGAAACCTACAGGTTGTCAAAGAAAGAAATCCTCTGGCCTTTTCCTTTGCTCCAAACTTGTAGTCCGAGCGGAAACATCCGACCGGACATCCGCAATGGTTTACTTGTGCTTTGTGGAGACTAACAAACAGGGGTGCTTTATGACTGCGGTCGGTCAAAAGGTCAGCTCGGTCCATGACCTTTTTAACTGAGCGTCGGAACCCCGATTTGACAGGGTGCCTCCCAACTATAAGTGCGAGCCGGCCGGACCCCTCCGGGTACTCGATTCCATCGACCGGCCGGCAGTCCAATCGGACCGGCCGTCTACGGCCGTCCGTCCGGTCGGACCACACTCTCCTCTGGGTGGGCGGCTGTTCCGGTGACTTCCCCTTGGCGTTGACTTTGCAAGAAAAAGGGGGGGGGCCCACTCTTACTACCGGATCACTTGCCTTCCCTTCAAGTCTAGTCGAAGGAGGCGCATAGTCCGACTGACTGGACTGTGAGTCTAGCCGAACGGCTCATTCATGATGGTATTCTCCGCCCGGTCAGCCGTAGAGATGTCCTTGAATGAGTCAGTGATGGCCTTCACCGGATCTCCTCGCGTTCTGCGCCAATCTTCGCCATCAAGGTTGATCATACCTTCATTAAATGCTCCGAACGATTGACTGCCACGTGGAGCGATGCTCTCGGAATACGGAGGCGGCAGCGTGATATTTTGATGTGACCGAAGCAATTCGAAATATACGGCTAGATGTATGCTTTGATTCCCGTGACCTGGATCCGACGGTGGAGGCCGCCCGGCCCTCACCCTATAAATTCTTCATTTCCTCCTCACCTTTACACGCCTCCGTCACCTCTACTGTTGCTTTCTGCGCTCTGGAGCTCCGGCGATCTCGCTTTTGCCCTTTGACGCTATCCGGCGCCTTTCTTCGATCCCTCTTCCCCCAGTAAGGTTTTAGATCTTTCCTTTTTCCTTTCCGATATCTAATTCGCACTTCTGCTCTAGTTTTTGAAACTCCATTTCCTCGTCTTTGAAACTTCCTTTTTGATTTCTTCTGTCCCGATCATGGCCAGTTCTTCTCATCCCGAAGAACAATCCCTAGGCCCATGGTATACTACCATCGCGATCTCGTTTCAACAACGGATTTTGATATTTTGGTGACAATTTGAAATCCCGAGGATATCGAGTTCGCCTTAGCTGGTCCCGCTCGGCCTCCTGAGACCACCGTGGCGGTTTCTATGTCTTCGCGACCAATTCATCGTCGGTCTGCGGTTCCCGTACATCCTTTTATAGTAGACGTCTGTAACTATTTTAGCGTGCCGCGGTTTAGTACCAAATACCTTTATGCGCTGCGGCGTTGTCGTTTTGTTTAAGATTCACAACATCCCCCTCCGAGGAGGTCTTCTTTATTTCTATTATCCTAAGCAAGCCGAGCCGGGCACCTTCAAGCTCGGCCGGTTTCGTCTTCTTCAATAAACTACCCACTTCCAATAAACATTGAAGGACTATTATTTCTATATCCGCATGCCCCACCTTTCCGACCAAGTGGCAAGTCAGTCTACCTCCCCTCCCGAAGAAATTCAAGACCCGACCGGATTATCTTCACGCCGCAAATGTACTAGCCGGTCTACGGCTTGACATCAACAAGCTTCTTCACGAGGGAGTGATGTACATTTTTGGGCTGAGTCCTATACGGACCCCACTTCCGACCGGCTTCGGTAAGAACTTTGCTTTGGCACTTGCTTTAATTGCTAACTGATTTCTTTTTCTCTTCCTGCAGCTGACATCGTCATGGACTCGGTGATGGCCGGCGTTCTAAAGAGAAAGGCAGCGGCGCTGGAGGCCGTGGCAGCCAAAGAAATGAAGGCGCTGGGTATTCAGCCGGTCGGTTCTCACGAAGGAGAAAGCGGCACCCAGGCTGAATCGGCCGCTCAGGCCTCTCAACAGCAGGTGGACAGCGGAGCTACCCCCTCCAGGGAACCAACGGCCCCCGAGGAAGGGTCCGTTCGGGAGGAGGATCAGCCACTGCAAAAGAGACGCCGAGTGGAGACACCGCTACGCTCGGCTACCTCCGCGGTCCAACCCTCTGACCGGGCCGCCTCGACTGCGAAAGGGAAGGCGCCTGTGCCCGAGACCATTTCGTCCGACCGGACGCCTTCGGACTGGGACGAGCTGACTGCTCCGGTCGAGGCCACTCCGGTCGAGGCCACTCCGGTCGACACTCTCCCCCCTGCTCGCCGTTCAGTCCAACGTTCGACCATCCATTCGCGATCTTCTGCGCCAGCTTCTGATCCCGGTCGGGCGATCCCTGGTCATGGCCGCACAGTACGGGCTACTCTTCATCTCCCTACTGAAGAGTTGCTGCCAGAAGCTGACCGGACAACCGTGCCCGAGCACACTATCACTTTGAAAGGGCCCCTCGCCGAGATGTGGGCCGACGCTCGGGCGCGCGTAGCACTGATCCCTCTCCAGAACTTAGCCAACAGCCACATGCAAGCGGCTACGGGGGTAAGTTCTTCGTTGTTTTTTGTTTTTTGTTTTGCCTAAAATATTTCCGCTCGGCTTCTAACAACTGCGCCTTCTCGTTTCAGAGGTGGGTGGAAGAGATAGCAGTTTCCAGCCGTCTGGCTATGGCGGACGAGGAGATAAGGCAACTGCGGGCGGCAGGTGGTCCGAGCGGCTCCCAAGGACCTTCCTACTCTGAGCTGCAAAAAGAGCTGAAGAAAGCTCAAACTCTGCTGGCTGCTGAGCAGAAGAAAACAGCTGACCAGGCCCACGCCCTAGCCGAGTCCGAGCGACAGGTCAAGTCGCTTGACACAAAGATAACTCTTGCCACCACTCGGAAGAACACAGCCATCTCCGATCTGGAGAAGAAAAACGTGGAGGCCCGGGGCCTGGAGTCGAAGATAAAAGAGCTGACGGAGCAGCTCGATCGGGAGAAGGCAGGCCGCTCGGCTGATGCGGAGAAGATCGAACGTCTGAATGAGGCCCTCACAAGCTCCCAGGCAACCTTCAAAGAATACCAGGATGCCGAGCCGAGCCGAGTCGCCGCTCTCCGACAAAGCCACATCCGATCGCCCGAGTTCTCGGAGAAAATTTGCGAGCGGATGTACTCGGCTTTCGACTTGGCCATTACGGCTACTATGACCTATCTGAAGTCGAAGGGCCTTCTTCCGGAGTCCACCGATATTCCGGCCGGCGATCAGGTGGAGCTTCTGAGCAACATTCCGAGGGACCTCTACGACTACATCGAGTAATTCTTGTAATTTAGCCGCTCGGCTGATCATGAACCTTTTTGTATTTAGGCCACTCGGCCTAAGGTTTTAATTTTAATGAAATGCTTTCCTTTCGTGTATTTTATCTTCTTGCACTGTCCCCTTGCTAACACTTGTGCTGTCCGCTCATCTCCTGTCACATCACACCCTTGGAGAATCGCTGGAGTATTTTCTCCAGCTCTTCCGTTCGGCCGCACATAATTCTGTGTTGCTACCAAGAATCGCTGGTTATGAGACGATCCGAACCTCTCGATGTTCAACCTCGGAGCTCGACGGTTGGCCTGCTCGGATTATTTATAGACGCCGACTCGTCTCTTGATCTTTAACGACGGTGCTCGTCGGCGCGGATATTTATAGCCGGTCGGCGAGGCTCTCGATCTTTAACGACGGTGCTCGTCGGTCTTCCACTCGGAGGGTTTATAGACGCCGGCTCGTCTCTTGATCTTTAACGACGGTGCTCGTCGGTCTTCCGCTCGGAGGGTTTATAGACGCCGGCTCGTCTCTTGATCTTTAACGACGGTGCTCGTCGGCGCGGATATTTATAGCCGGTCGGCGCGGCTCTCGATCTTTAACGACGGTGCTCGTCGGTCTTCCGCTCGGAGGGTTTATAGGCGCCGGCTCGTCTCTTGATCTTTAACGACGGTGCTCGTCGGTCTTCCGCTCGGAGGGTTTATAGACGCCGGCTCGTCTCTTGATCTTTAACGCCGGTGCTCGTCGGTCTTCCGCTCGGAGGGTTTATAGACGTCGGCTCGTCTCTTGATCTTTAACGACGGTGCTCGTCGGCGCGGATATTTATAGCCGGTCGGCGCGGCTCTCGATCTTTAACGACGGTGCTCGTCGGTCTTCCGCTCGGAGGGTTTATAGACGCCGGCTCGTCTCTTGATCTTTAACGACGGTGCTCGTCGGTCTTCCGCTCGGAGGGTTTATAGACGCCGGCTCGTCTCTTGATCTTTAACGACGGTGCTCGTCGGCGCGGATATTTATAGCCGGTCGGCGCGGCTCTAACGTCTGGGCGTCAAGGCTAATTTTGACACTTCCGTTCGGCGTAGCTCTTTGCCTTTCCCCCAGCTTGGATAATGCCCTCCTGGCCGCACGGCTCAGGATCTACTTCATCGAGTATTTTGGCTCGGATAATATACCTCCGTCCGAATGGCACGGGGCCTTCGATCTTCGAGCGTTTGGCTCGACCCATTTACCTCCGGCCGAACGGCGCGGGGCCTTCGTTCCTCGAGCGCTTGGCTCGACCCATTTACCTCCGGCCGAACGGCGCGGGTTATTTGCTTACAAGTCTTAACCACATAAACCTCCCGGCCGATCGGCTCGGGGGCCTTCGCGCTACGATGATAATGCCTTATATTCGCTCCTTTGACTTTTCATCTCTGCATTTCAAGTATTTAGTCGAAAAATGAAATACACAGGGTGATTTACAGTGATACACCTTTCACCCCGCCCGGTAAGGCTGGAGGTGGTTCGCGCTCCACGGCCTATCTAGCTGCCGTCCGTCCTCATCCTCCAGATAATACGCGCCCGAGCGGAGCTTTTCGATGATTTTGAAAGGGCCTGCCCATGGCGCTTCAAGCTTGCCGACGTCGCCGACCGGCTTGACTTTCTTCCAGACAAGATCGCCGACTTGGAACGATCTGGGAATTACGCGCCGGTTGTAGTTTTGCTTCATCCGCTGACGGTACGCCATCAGCCGAACGGACGCCTTTGCCCTCTCCTCTTCTACCAAGTCCATCTTCGTTCGGTGTTGTCATCATCATAGTTCTGGATCCTGGCTGACTCAACGCCGACTTCGACCGGTATGACAGCCTCACCGCCATATACCAAATGGAACGGTGTGACTCCCGTCCCTTCTTTTGGCGTCGTTCGGATAGCCCACAAGACGCTCGGCACTTCATCCGGCCAACTCCCTCCCAAATGGTCGAGCCGAGCGCGCAGAATACGAAGAATTTCCCGGTTGGCGACTTCAGCTTGACCGTTGCTCTGAGGATAGGCCACGGACGTGAAATGTTGCTCAATGCCGTAGCTTTGGCACCAATCCTCCAACATCTTCCCTGTGAACTGCCGCCCGTTAATCAGTCGGCGAGGGATGCCGAACCGACAAATGATGTCTTGCCAGATGAATTTTTAACCATTTGCTCGGTGATCTTTGCTAGCGGCTCGGCCTCCACCCACTTGGAGAAATAGTCTCCGCCACTAGTAAAATTTCCTCTGCCGCCATCGGAAATGGACCCACAATATCCATTCCCCACCGATCGACCGGACATGAGATGGTTGATGCCTTCATCTCCTCTGCGGTCGGTGGGAGAAGTTGTGATACTTCGGCATGAAAGGCACGTAACATGTCGATCGGCGTCCGCTTGTAAAGTTGGCCAAAAGTATCCGGCCAAGAGGATCTTCTTGGCTAACGAGGCCCGGATGACCTCCACATGATCCTTGATGTACTTCGGAGGATGGTGAGTCCTCCGAGCTTACACATTTTAGCAGAGGACGCGAGAAAGCTTTGTAAAGCTGATCTCCGATGAGTGTAAACCGACCGGCTCTTTCCGGGCTGCATATTCATCGGATGGTGTGGTGCCGAACGGAGGAATTCTATAATAGGTGTCCTCCGGTCACTTGGAAACGCGAGGCCTTGCATCCGGTCGACATGCGCCACCATCAGCGTTTTTTCAATTGGCTGCTGAATGGCGATCGGCGTTATTGAGCTCATGAGTTTGGCCGACTATCTGGTTCTCCGTTCGGGAATCTTCTGAATAAGCACTTCTCGGAAAGTAGCTTTGAGTTTTTCAAAGGCCTCAGCGTAGAGTTTAAGCCGAACACAGTTGATTTCAAAGGTGCCGGAAAGTTGCTGAGCGGCCAACTGTGAATCCGAATAGAGAGTTACCCGACCGGCTCCCACATGCCGTGCTGCCTGTAATCCGGCTATAAGGGCCTCATACTCTGCCTCATTGTTGGTGGCCTTGTAGTCCAGCCGGACGGATAGGTGCATCTTTTCTTCTTGCGGTGAGATAAGTAATATCCCAATCCCGCTTCCGAGTCGAGTGGAAGACCCATCCACATATATCTTCCACAGAGCTTCCGGCTCGGGCCTCTGCACTTCGGTCACAAAATCAGCCAAGGATTGGGCTTTAATCGCCGAGCGGGGCTGGTACTGGATGTCAAACTCGCTTAATTCTGTCGTCCACTTGATAAGCCGTCCGGACGCTTCTGGATTCAACAGGACTCTTCCGAGTGGACTGTTCGTCCGGACAATGATTGTGTGGGCCAAGAAATACGGTCGAAGGCGCCGAGCGGCTAGAACCAAAGCAAAGGCCAACTTCTCGAGCCCGGTGTAGCGAGATTCAGCATCTTTCAAAATATGGCTCAGAAAATACACCGGTTGCTCTTCACCGTTCGCCCTCACAAGTGCTGAGCCTACAGCATGCTCAGTTGACGATAGATACATATAAAGTGACTCACCCCCGATCGGCTTGACAAGTATAGGCAGAGAATTCAGATATGTTTTCAACTCTTCAAATGCTCGGTCACACTCTTCGTTCCACTGGAACTTAGTAGCCTTGCGCAGGATCTTGAAGAATGGCAGGCTCCGGTCGGCAGTTTTGGAGATGAATCTGGACAAAGCAGTTATCCGACCGGTCAACCGTTGCACTTCCCTTGTGTTTCTGGGAGGAAGCATGTCTTGCAGAGCTTTCACCTTGCCGGGGTTGGCTTCGATTCCCCGCTCGGTCACTACGTATCCCAAGAAACGTCCTCCCTTTGCTCCGAACAGGCACTTCTGGGGATTCAGCTTGACTCCGTATTTGCGCAGCGTTCGGAATGTCTCTTCCATGTCTTTAAAGAGATCTGCCGCTAGGACGGATTTAATAAGAATGTCGTCCACATAAACTTCCAGATTCCGCCCTATCTGCTCCCTGAACACTTTGTTCATCAAGCGTTGATAGGTGGTCCGAACGGCATCACGTTGTAACAGTAAGTGCCGTCGGCAGTCACGAAGCTAACCTTTTCCTGATCTTCGCGGGCGAGCGGTACCTGGTGATAGCCCTGGTAGGCGTCGAGCATGCAAATTAATTCACAGCCGGCCGTAGAGTCCACCAGCTGATCTATCCGGGGCAGAGGATAAAAATCTTTGGGACATGCTTTGTTTAAGTCCCGAAAGTCAATGCAAACTCTCCACTTGCCGCCCGGCTTGGAGACCAATACCACGTTGGCTAGCCAGCTCAGGAACTGCACCTCGCGTATGTGGCCGGCCTCCAGAAGTTTCTCTACTTCCGCGGCGCTAAAATCTCTTTTTTTCTGCTTTACTGGCCGAGCGTCAGGTCGGACATGCAACTCATGCTGCGCTAGGCTAGGCGAAATTCCGGGCAACTCGTGTATCGACCAAACAAAGACATCATGATTTTGCTGGAGGCATTGGATCAGCTTCTTCTTCTGTTTTTCCTCTAGATCCGAGGCGATGAAAGTGGTGGCCTCCGATCGGGTCGGATGGATCTGAACTTCCTCCTTTTCATCATAAATTAAAGCAGGAGGTTTCTCGGTTATGGCGTGTACCTCGATTCGGGGGGCCTTCCGAGCGGAAGAAGCTTCTGCTCGGATCATCTCTATATAGCATCGCCGAGCTGCTAGTTGATCTCCACGCACTTCTCCTACTTTGTCTTCCACGGGGAACTTTATCTTCTGGTGGAAGGTTGAAACAACCGCTCAGAATTCGCCGAGCGTCGGTCGTCCCAGAATGACATTGTAGGATGATGGAGAGTCGACCACCACGAAGTTTATTGTCCTGGTCCTCCTGAGCGGCTCTTCCCCCAGTGAGGTGGCCAGCCGGATCTGTCCGACCGGCTGAACTTCGTTGCCCGTAAACCCGTAGAGCGGGGTTGTCATGGGCAGCAGCTCGGCGCGATCAATTTGTAACTGATCGAACGCCTTCTTGAATATGATGTTGACCGAACTTCCTGTGTCAACAAATACGCGGTGAATGGTGTAATTTGCTATTACCGCTTTAATGAGCAGCGCGTCGTCGTGGGGCACTTCTACTCCTTCTAAGTCTCCAGGCCCGAAAGTGATTTCCGGTCCACTTGCCCGCTCTTGGCTACAGCCGACCGTGTGGATCTGCAGCTGCCGGACGGCCGCCTTTCGGGCTCGGTTGGAATCTCCTCCGGTCGGTCCGCCAGCAATAACGTTGATCTCGCCCCGGGAAGTATTGCTCCTATTTTCCTCCTCCCGAGCGGACGGTCGGGACCGTTCTCTGGACGTCCGGCGACTCTCCTGTCTTGGGGATCTATGCCGATCGGACGTCTGGTGATGTCGCCTCTCTATGCGGGTCCGGTCGGCTTCCTGGGTCCTTTGCCTCCTGTCGAGGGGAGGAGACCGTCGTTCGGCTCTCCGGGGAACAGGATTGGACACAAAGGGAAGGCTTCGGCAATCCCTCGTGTTGTGCGTATCCGTTTGGTGGAATTTGCAGAACATAGGGGTCCACCTCTTCTTTGGCTTGGGCCGAGCGGCAGCCACTTCTTGTACGTGCGATCCGCGTGAGGGATCGAATTGCTTCGCCTCGGTCCTCTGGGTGGCTGCTGAGCGGTGTGCTGTTTCCGCTCGGCATGAACAGGTGCGCGCTCGGCTGGAGTTTCCTTTTTCCGAGCGGCTTGCGCTTCTTCCACATTTATATATTCGTTGGCCCGATGTAGCATGTGATCATAATCTCGGGGCGGCTTTCGGATGAGCGACCGGAAGAAATCCCCATCCACAAGGCCTTGCGTGAAGGCATTCATCATCGTCTCCGATGTGGCCGTTGGGATGTCCATCGCCACTTGGTTGAATCGCTGGATGTAAGCTCGAAGCGATTCTTTTGGTTCTTGCTTGATGGCGAACAAGCTAACACTTGTTTTCTGATAACGCCGACTGCTAGCGAAGTGGTGGAGGAAGGCCGTTCGGAAGTCCTTGAAGCTTGTGATGGATCCGTCCGGCAGCCTACGGAACCACCGTTGAGCCGATCCCGAGAGAGTGGTAAGAAAGACGCGGCACTTTACTCCATCGGTGTATTGATGGAGCGTGGCTGTATTATCAAACTTACCCAGATGATCATCCGGGTCCGTTGTTCCATTGTATTCGCCGATCGTCGGAGGCACGTAGTGCTTGGGCAGAGGGTCTCGTAAAATATCTTCCGAGAATTGGCGATTGGTCCGCTCGGGAGATGAGTCTGCCCGGGGGGCTTTCCCTTTTCTGTCATCCCGCCTTGGCATTTCATCTGAAGAGGAGCCTTTATCTCTTCGAGCTGGTGCGGCTTCAGGAGTGCGAAACAAGGCTCGGGGGAATGCGACGGTGGCTTGAGGTGCTTCCGCTCGGCCATGAGACGCAGATGTTGCTTGCTGCTCCGCCCGCTCGGCTGATGCTTTTTGTTTTTGCTCCATGAGTTTGGCGGCCCTTATCTCGACCAGGGCGTCGAGTTCCTCTATTGAAAGCGTCACCGTGTGTTGTCGTCCAGCCTCGTCCATTGTCTCCGATCGGATGCAGGAGCGTTCCCACAGACGGCGCCAATTTGATCCTGTCCGAACCAGAAGTCAACAGACGCTGGGCACGTGGCGCTCCAAGGCTCGCTGATGTAGATCTCCAACTAGTGTCGAGATGCTCCGGCTATCCTGCACAGAAGTCGAGCCGGGAAGGGGATTCCCAGCGACGACCCTCCGACGCTCAAGTCAGGTAAATCACGATGAACAAGGTGGCTCCAGAAGTCTCAGAGTACGTACCAGAATTCTCTGTCGATGAAACCTGAGGTTCTTTATATAGAGCTGTCACTACAACAAAAATGACTTTTCACAGCGTGCAAATTCACTTTTCGCAGCGTGCATTGCGCGCAGCATAGTTAAAAGCTGTTGAAAGTCATAAATTATCCGCGGCGTGCGTTTGCGCGCTGCGGATAGTATTTTCTGTAGCGCGCAAAGCACGCCGCAGATACTATTATCCGCGGCGTGCTTTGCACGCCACGGATAGTATTTTCCGCAGCACGCAAAGCATGCCGCGGATAATAGTATTTTTCGTAGCACGCAAAGCACGCTACGGATAATAGTATCCACGGTGTGCTTTGCACGCTACAGAAAATACTATCCGCAGCGCGCAAACGTATGCTGTTAATGATCTTAACTATATTAAAAAAAAATTGACGAAAATAATAAATTAAAATTTTACAATAAATTTAGTGCAAATCAAATCCATACAAAATTAATAAAAGTCATAATTTTTCATTATCCACAAAAACTCAAAACATCTAAAACAATATATAAAATATCTAACAAACTAACAATTACATAACAACAATTCAACTTACAATCCAAACAAATTAGTATAATATATATCAATCACACAATACTATAAATATAGATAACCATGCGACCGTGCTTTCTATTGCATCATCGAGAAACTGCATTTCATCATTTGGTCGAATTAGGTCCACCTGAAATTGAACACATGTACCAACTCACAAGTAAAAAACAGCTTGAACACATGTACAAGGAGGTATAGAAAAAACATTTTAGGCTGTATAAATAGAGATCTTAAGTATAAATTCTTATGAAAAACAAGATCAGTGGAATAAAATACTAAAGAAATCTAAAATGAGTGGGCATGCTTACTATTTTCTCTCCAACAACTTGAGTACTAGGCTTCCCATTTTTTTTCTTGTGACCTTCAATCCAAACTTGTGATCTTGTAATTTTTGTATCTACCAGACTTGTCTTTTCCTTAAATATAGAAATATATACAAAATCATTACAGCACAATTCAAAAGATACATATATCATTACTTATTACTTAAATTATACAAAATTAAAAATAATTACCATAATGTGAGTCAAACGAGCATAACCTACCTGAATGGAGAAGCCTCAAATCCTGTTAAGGCACTACCACAACAAATCTACTGATATTTTGAGCTGGAAAATCCAAATTGGATACGCTTCAGCTGTTACCGATAAGAATTAAATCCACATAATTATTTAACAAAGAACATACAAGAAACTAAGACGGGAAAGTGAAACTATTCGACCAGAAGGAACAACTACATAATATCTTTTCGATCTTGTAGCAGCAAATCAAACTCGGAAAAGCAAGTAGCATGGAACTTCCATCTCAGATATGCTCGTTGAGAAGAACTACCTTAGCACAAATCATGGAGCTTTCTAGATATGTAGCAAGCCAACAGAGACCAAGCCAACACTCAGACGCCATCACAATGCAAGACCAAACACTACTATGCGGAAAAGAATTAGTGCTATCAATTCAACAATACATTAAGACATGAATCTAGTGGAATGCATATATATAACATGCTTGCGAATATAAGTAAATACCTCTTCGTTCAAAACACCATTTGAAGATTATCTAGGTCTGTGTATGCCATCTTAGGGTCCTCTGGCATTTTAGTATCAAATAGAGGAGTAGCCAGCTTGGGAGGGTTCTAAACAAAGGTGAATCACTCATTAAGACGAAAAATCTCCAAAACAATCAAACATGCAAGTTGAGATATGGAGATATCGGAATAGAGTAAAGCTGATTTTGGAAAGCAAGTTCTAAATATTATAAATAGTCATACTTTCTCAAATAAGATAACATATCCATTAATGGAGTTAAACTGATTTTGGAAAACAAGTGACAACGCATTGTCACTCTACGCTACGATATCACCATTAATAGAGTTAAACTAAGAAATGAAATAGCAAAACATTAAATGAACCTAACCTAGTAAATGAAAGACGATGCAAATAAGGAAACCTATTCTAACTTAAACTAAGATTGCAATGAAATTAAAGACAACATAAAGTAAGCATTGAATTAAAAATCTAGAGCATTAAAGAAATCTAATATAACATATCCTAATTGCATTTAATCAAAACTAGAACCTAACAAAATTGAAAGAACAAGACAAAATAAAAATTAAACAAGTTAAAACGCATCAAATTGAACCTAACGACTTAAAGAAACATTTCATCGAACACATTTTATGCACGAAACAAAGTAGATAAAGTGTGTGCAATCTAAACATGAGGATCTAAGTTTGCTACAAACATTTAATAAGAATTAACAAACATCAACAGTAAACATAAAATAAACTAAGACTTCCAACCACAATTTACACTTTCGCTTCTGATTCTGATTCCAACTACTACCCTCATCGTCACATGAAGACCCAGCTCGGAACCCCCAAAGTCGGTGGACAGAAGCTCACTGCCGGTTGCTGCTTGCTTAGACAACGAAGATGATGCGAATCTTCCACTGAGGAACCCCCTCAGATGGAAGTTGACCGGACTGTCATGGAGATCCTACCGTGTTGCCTTCTTCTTGCTGCCAACTGAACCCCAGAAGGTAAGAGTGAAGGAAGAACGTCAGGAGGTGAAGGATCTCACCGGAGAACCCCTCTGGTGAGGTGGAGTTGGTCGGAATCGCCGCGGTCGCCTGCTACTCCCTTTCGTGTTTGCCTATGCCGTCGCCACTGGAAATCTAGAAGAGGAAGTGGGCTGCGGAGGTCCGGCCGGCGACGAGTAAAGGGAAGATGAAGAAGCCGCCGGCCGGTTGTGAGGAAGGAAGAAGATGCGCTGGTGAGGAGAGTTGTCGCGCCCTAGCTGCTGGAAGAAGAAACGCGAGCCGACAGGGTGAGAAGAAGGGAACTGTGCGCGTGTTTGCTTAAGAGGGGAATTTCTCCTCATTTAATCTGGGCCATCCATCTTTGTAAGGGAGATGATGAAGATCTGGCCGTCTGATTTAGCTGATGGAGAGATGTGTGGTTTGGATCAAGCTGCCTTTATTCTTAGATCCAAGGGTCCATAGCATTTAGATCTAATCAAGGGCAGGATGCTTAAATCAAAATGAAGGAGTAAGATCTCTCTTGATATAGATCAACGGTCCACACTATTCTGCTTGATCTACCCCATTTGACATCCAAATCAAGTCAAATTCAGTCCGGCTTGACCATAATCCATAGCTCTTTTTGATTTCCTACAAAACCATATAAAAATATGAAATTAAATTCTATAATTTATAGGAAATTTATAATTAAGTTCAAAATGAGTTTCTACTCACAAAATATAATATAAACATCAAATTAAGTATGTGAGAAGGTAAAAATTGCAAGAATAAGAGCCAAAACAATGCACCAAAATACTCTTTATCAGGCTTCGGTGAAGGGCATCGCGTGAGAGGACTTCGGTGGAGGGCTTCGCGTGAGAGGGCTTCGGCGGCGGAGGAGTTTGTGTGAGAGAGAGGTCTCATGTTTAGATTTTTTTTAAACTTAACGTGAAAAAAATAATAATTTTCTTATTATTTTTTTAAATTAATCGCAGCATGCTACATGCCGTTGATAATTTTAAAAAGTATTCGCGGCGTGCCTATTTTTGCATGTCGTTATTGTTATTAAATATTTATAGTATTAACGACATACTTTTAATGTGCACCGTTAATATCTGGACGTAATTTTTTTCCTTCTTTAAGTTTATACTATTAACAGCGCGCAGCAATATGCATGCCGTTAATAATACTATTAACGAGATGCTTTTAATATGCGCTGTTAATAGCAAGCTGCGAAAAGCTATTTTTGTTGTAGTGTGTGAAAGGTTTGGGCACGCGTACCAAGGTGCACAAGTGTCCTCTGTCCTATCCTAGGTATGCGGCTGTCAGAAAGCTTACCTGTCCTTTCCTAGGTACGCGGCTGTCAGAAAGTTTACCTGACCCATATCGCTACAGTCAAAGCATGCCCTCGATGGGACAGCAGAATCCCCTGTCACAAGATTTGGAGCATGGCACACACGTGAAACCCACAGGTTGTTAAAGAAAGAAATCCTCTGGCCTTTTCCTTTGCTCCAAACTTGTAGTCCGAGCGGACAGATACCTAAACATCCGACCGGACATCCGCAGTGGTTTACTTGTGCTTTGTGGAGACTAACAAACAGGGGTGCTTTATGACTGCGGTCGGTCAAAAGGTCAGCTCGGTCCATGACCTTTTTAACTGAGCGTCGGAACCCCGATTTGACAGGGTGCCTCCCAACTATAAGTGCGAGCCGGCCGGACCCCTCCGGGTACTCGATTCCATCGACCGGCCGGCAGTCCAATCGGACCGGCCGTCTACGACCGTCCGTCCGGTCGGACCACACTTTCCTCTGGGTGGGCGGCTGTTCCGGTGACTTCCCCTTGGCGTTGACTTTGCAAGAAAAAAGGGGGGGGCCCACTCTTACTACCGGATCACTTACCTTTTCTCCGAGATTCGATAGTTTGGTGATGAGCTTCTTAATTCTCGAGTGAAGATGCACAATTGTTTCGTCTTCTTCAAGCCGTAGGTTGGTCAGCTGGTTGCGAAATAAGTCCTGTTTTGCGAGCTTGGCTTCGGACGTCCCTTCGTGTAGCTCAAGGAACTTCTCCCAACGCTCATTTGCTGAGTCGTAGTTGCCGATCCGGTTGACTTCTTATGGCGGAAGGACGCTCAGCAGATGGAACTCTGCTTTGCCGCTTGCCACGTAGTCGGCCTGCTCTTTTTTCATCCACTGATATTTTTCTTTACCTTCTGGTGCTATAAAACTGAATTTTATTATTAGAAGTAATCGAAATCAATTTAAAAAAAATACCTGCATTCGCTTTTTCTAGCTAGCGAACTCCCCCTCGAACTTTGGCGGGTATATGCTAGGTCCGATCATCGTCTTTGCTTCGATCGACGGTTAGTTCTCCTGAAGCGTCTTGACTCTGATACCACTTGTTAGGGACCGTTAGTGGCCGACTATCGGAGGTTGAATAGCCCTGCAAAAATAAAACAAAAATATCCTTCTAAAACTTTTAAAAGAACACTTGCGTAAATTAAATAAAGAAAGAAACTAAAAAGACGAGGCTCACGGGTTTGACTTGGTTACAACCGGGGAGGTTGTTAATCCAAGGAATGGATCGCACTAAGTATCTCCTTTAGGCGGAGAAGCCTCTTACAACAGTGAAAATACAGAAATGAGAAGCTAAACTAAAAGAAGAGCGCACAAGTGTTGTTACAGTGATTGCTTGATTGATTGAAAAGCTTCTGAACCAAGGCTGTATTTATAACCTTGGTCGGGGCGCCTGGAGGGTTCTAGGTGCCTGAAAGGGGATAAAACTTTAACCCCTTCGCAATGGATCATGGTCAAATCATGATCTAGTCAAAGTCAGGTTCCAAGCGCTCAAATTGGGTCCGGACACCCAGACCACTAAAGTCAACATGGTTGACTTTTTCTGATCCGGACTCTCTACTCCGGTACTGCTCACCTCGGTCCGGGTCTTCCGCTCCGGCTCTGCTCGCTTGGGTGATTTCGGCCAACCAAAATAAGGCTCACCCGAACCCAATTTCGACCTTCTCGAGCAACCTTTCGCTCCGTCTTCTCATCCCTCGGAAACGTCGTGTGTTTCCTTCTCGTCTGCCCGCGTACTCTTCCACAGCACCTCGTCCCTCAGATGCACCGATCCCATCAGCTCTCTCCCATGTCATCCTTCATGCTAGCTGCGTCTTTTGCTCGACTTCTTATGTTCCTAAGCTCCTGCACACTTATACACAAGGTTAAAACATCACATGACCTAACCTAACTTGGTTGATCACATCAAAACAACTTTGGGGTTTCAACACCTTATGCATCTCACACCTTTCTATGTTTTTGAATACACAAGCAAGATAGTCCTAATGTGCTTATGAGATGTTGGCTACCCAAAACTATAGGATTATGTTGTTTAAGGGAAAACCTAGCCTAAGTCCATAACAGATTTTAGAAAACTAGAAAAATGGGGGTTTTAAAATAAAGGTAAAAATAGGAGTAGCCTAGCAGTTGAAAATCGTTTGCTAGAAAAAATGAAGTAAAAGATTAAGTTATAATCTATCGTGCACATTACTAACTATCGACATAAATTGCTAAATTCGGATTCAGGGAGCAATTTTATAAAGATGTCAGCTAGATCTGACTTGGACTCAACGTAGTCAAGTTCAATGTTTCCTTTAACAGCATGATCCCTGATAAAGTGATGTTTAATTTCAATGTGTTTGGTGTAAGTACTCTGTGGTAGTTTTGATGTGATCAACTATGTTAAGTTATATCCTATTTGTGTTTAATGAGTTGTGTCTAAATATGCAAAACTTATGAGCACAAGAAATCGAGCAGAAGACATAGCTAGCAAGAAGGATGGCACAGGAAGTGAGTCAACGGACTCGGCGGTGCATCCGAGAGACGAGGTGCTATGGAAGAATACACAGATTAATGAGAAGAAAGTGTGCAGCGTTCAAGGGATGAGAGTTTTAGATTCTGAAAACTAGAATTTTTAAAAACTTGAAATCCAATACAATTCTAAAATTTTAGATTCCAAAATAGCTTCAATTGCAACATTTATACCTTCAAGGTTCCTTGGCTTGATATCCATCATGATTACTATGTTTACCATTCAGGAATGTAGCATCTTTTCCCTTTCAATTTTAGTAAATACAACATAAACAGTGAACAACTCTCCACGGGTGTAACATCCACAAGAAGCTCCATTACTATCATTGATGATCTATAACTTCCTACATAATTTCCTTACTGCTATAGCATTATCTATTCTAGCATTCAAAGACCCAACTAGTGTATCATGCAAACCAATCAACTAAACTATCAACATTTCTGTAATATCAACTTTGATACATTCTTCCAAGTTAGAAATAATTGTGTCTCCAAGTGCTCAAATTTTGCACAACATATCAGAATTTTCTTTTCAACTCCAAAAATTCCTAATCTTCATGAAATTCAAACATATGTAATCCCCCACACTTAGAACTTTGTCCATCTTGAAAAAATCTAACTCATCAATAATTCAACCAAACTCTCAAGAGAATGAAGACAAAGAAAATATGGTGGAAAGTAAAAATGTTGAGTGAGTTATTCAACTAGTATTTGAAGGAAAGGAAATCAAAGGATGGGGAAATAAATATCTTTCATCATGTTCATACACACATATGTCATTGTAATTTTGAAAAGAAACAAAGCAAGTTCTAAAGCTCAATTGTCATGAGTGCATATTACAAAAAAAGAGAATAAAAAAATGATTAACCAGGCTGGGTAACGTCGAACCTGGGGTGACCGTCCCGACCCCACGAAAGTTTCCCATCGGCCACCAGGGTAAATTAGGAAGCGCTCGCAGCGGGCAACCCAAGAGCCCAACATCCTTTAGTTGCGTGTCCCATTTGGAATAAAGAATAAACATATAGTAGTCCTCACTAGGTAATTTGACAATCAAACTTAATTAGTCAAATTAGAATCCACAACCACACAAATCAATAGCATGCAAGTAGAGCATTCAATCATGTCAAATGACTAGAACTTGATGATCAAATTTAAGAAACTTTTATGATTTTCAAGGTATTAATGGAACAATTAGATATGTTTATTCAAAATAAAATGCAAAGTATAAAAAAAAAATATGAAAGTAAAGTATGAAAAGAAAAGTGGGAAGTAAAAAAGAAAATAACAAACTTCCTTTTATTCCTAGTGGTTGAAGGTGATTCAGAAGTAGAAGCTTGGCGGATAATGGAGTAGTACGAATAAAAGTCATCCCCAGTGGTTGAAGAAGATTCAATTTTAATTTCCACACCAAAGGTGAAATAATCAAGATGGAGATGAGCACAATCCTCATATAGTCAACTTTGTACAAAGTTTCTCCCTCAGTTATTGTCTTCTCAAAAGTCTTTCCAGGTGGTCTAAGTCGATTCAACTGTAAGGTCCTCTCAGAAGGTGAAATACTAGCTCCTTCCACCAATAGCTCCTCGAAGACTCTCTCAGGTGGTCGAAGGTGATCTAGTTGAAGTATCCACCCCAAAAGTTAAATTGTTACATTTATCACCTTAGCCTTAGGCCTCCTCAACATAAATGTTAAAGTGCATGATTAAAGAAAATCACCAAGTTAGAATAAAGCAGATAAGATCTAAATATAATAAAAATCAAAAGGAAGTGGTGAAATCTTCCTTTCATTCTTGGTGAAGATAACTTGAGGGATTGGATCCATTCCTACTATATAATCAAATATATAGTCCAACAGCTTAACTGAGAATGTTAAGTCTACAGATCTCCCGTTGTTCATCACTCCTAACTCCATGGGTTGCTCTAACTGTAGGTCAGCAACCTTATCATCCTTAACATCAACAACCTCTCCACTTTCATCATGAATACTACACGCTACATTTAAATCATCAAAATCTCCGACAACAATAATTTCTTTTTTACATGCCTTATCATCATCAGAATCCATAACATCAACAACATTGTCTCTATAGCACAATGAAATAGAGGAGTCTTGTAGAGTGATAGAATCATAGACATGCATATATCTACCTCCACAATCCATCTCATCAAACATGCTGATACCATTATAAATGACCTATGAGAGAGACTGACTGGTGTCTTGTGCTAGCATCTGGTTGATAGATGATGTCATTTGATTTAACTGAATCTGCAAGTTTTGTAATGTGACATCATTTTGCTATTGGAACTGAAGACTAAGAGTGCCTTGTTGTTGCATTTGTAAAGTGAATTCCAGCATAATCTATTCAAACCCTTGCATAGGGGTTTCTTCATGACTAGGGACAAGAATATTTGTACTAAAGTCATGAAATCTGTCCCAAGGAGCCAACTCAAATTGTCGTAGTCAAACATCGAATTGCCTTGATATCCAATTGGACTTTGATCAACTGAACAATTCTGAGCATTTTGTTATTGTGTTCCCCCATATATATAATTTGAATGATCTCTCTAATCAAGCATATATGCATTAGGAACCAGATTATACACATCATGTCGTGGAGGTGGATAACACTGAGGTTGCTTAGAAATGTACTGTTGCATACTCTCGTACCTGAAATTCAAAGAATTTGTCCAATTAAAATTATAGGAATCTGAAAATAAATCATACATGCCTTGCTGATAGAGCTAGTGGTATTGAGAATCAGGCTAATAATACTGAGATTTAGGCTGGTAGTACTGACTCTCATCCTACCCCTGAAATGTTGATAATATGGATCCATAATAATAAAAAAAAAATCAAATCTTACACTGAAATACTAGGAAGTATGATCAAAAGACACAAAAACATATATGATCAAACACATGGATATCTAAATATTAAAGCACTCAACAATATTTTTTTTTCAAATTTGATGTGAAATAAAAAAAAAACAATCCTAAAATTATCAAATACCTTTATATTCTCTGGTAACAATGCCAAATTTGATAAACCCTATTTTTGTCATGAAATGGGTATCAAATAATAAAGTACTGAAACCCTCACTATACCAATATGGTATAGGTGACCCGAATCATCTTTCATAAGGAATGTAGCTGATAATGATAAAGCTTAGGATTGAGTTGTTATAGGTTTAGAGTTTTGGGTTGGTTTTGAAATGCTAAGTCTAATGACAATAAAAAGAAATGAATACAATTGATAAGAAAGTAAACTAATGTACAACCATAAAGGAAATAAAGACAAGCATGAAATAATGTAACTAATGAAACCGAACCTTGTTAAACTACATCGTAAGGAGATTTATGGAATCATAAGTAAGACATGCTAATCTACATGAATCCTAAAATCCAACCAAGTTGTAAACAACATTAATGAAGTAACCTAAACAAGAACCAAATGAAATCTAAGTAAGGGAAGTAACAAATCCTATTCAACTAACCCAAATCTGATTACATCTAACCTCAATAGAGATAATGAAGTGACCAAGTTAACCAAGACATCAACAATCCGAAGCAAACAACAAGTATAGGAATGAAATCAAAGAGATATAACTTCCATTGTATGAGGGACTTGAACAAATTGTGTTCACAATCAAACAAATCAAATAGAAGAAAAGGAACTACAAATCAATCAATAACGTGTTCTCTAGAATGCAATTTTGCTCACAAACCAAGCTAGGGTATTCTCCTAACTTGTATCAGTTGGCACAACTGATGGATGGTGAAGAAGAAGACTCTAATGATGCTCTATTGAAGATTTAATTATTGATGGAGATCATTGATGCTAAGCTGTGAAGAAGGATGAAATTAGGGTTTCTTCCAAGCTGTAAAAGCCCAAGAACTTGGTAGCCCGGTGGTTGTGTTGACATCCTGCGATCAACGATGGAATAAATGAAGAGATGGTTAGACTTCGATTGGCAGCTTGGAGGTGGAATCTGAGAAGTAAGGAAAAGCCCTTGACCTCTGCAGTGAGAAGGAAGATGGAGAGTTCCGGTGATCATGATCAGATAAGGAACTCCTCTGTTCTACGTGCATTCTTGTAATGTTCAATTTAACGAATGAGCACATTGTAGCTTCCTTCTTGTTTTAAATCTAATCAAATCCTAACCTATGGCCAAAATTACTCCAGATCTAGATCAATAGTTGGATAAGTTCAAATTTGGGTGAAAGTCTTTAGATCTTAATCAATGGTTATGATCTACTCTCCTTTGAGCTTGATGGATCAGATCTTTGATGGATACCCAACTCTCCTCAAATCTTGAATAGATGGCTCATATTAGTTGTCAATTGGTTCTCCAAATTTAAATTCAAAATTAATTCCAATTTGGTTTGATCCGACTCAGATCCATAAACTCTTGATCGCTTGCAAAATCGATTCCACAAATTAGCATAAAACTCCACAAATATAAAGGAAATTGTATTAAATGCTCAAAATGAATCCATCCTCATAAAGTGTACAAATGTGGATTTAAACTAAGAAAGGATTAAAATCATGAATTTAGGAACTTGAATAATGCGATATAATAACGGTTATCACACTTCGATGTTTATGGACCCATCAAACCTATCTCTACTAGTGGAAATATGTATTTCTTGAATTTAACTTATGATTATAATGGGAAAACTTAGGTATCTATGCTGAAAGAGAATAAAGAAATTTTCACCAAATTTAAGTAATTTAAAATTTTAGTTGAAAAATAAAGTAGATATCAGATAAAATATTTGTAAATTGATTTAGGAGGTGAATACAATTTGTTAGAGTTTGAGAATTATTTTCAAGGAAAATTATATTATTCATCCACTCATAATGCCCTAAACATCATAACAAAATGGTGTATCAAGAAGAAAAAATTGAACTATTTTAAATATGATTTGATGTATGTTGAAAGAGAAAAATATTCCAAAATAATTTTAGAAAGATGTTGTTATCTGTATTGTATATTTATTGAACAGGTTTTCCAAAGACATCACCCTAGAGGAAGCTTGAAGGTTACACAAACCAAGGGTGGATCATCTTCATATTTTTTGGGAGCATAACATTTGCAAAGGTACAAACTAAGAAGCAGACAAAATTTGAAGGTAAAAGTCAGAAATGTATTCTCTTAGGCTATTGTGATAATGCTAGCGGGTACAAATTGACAATCTTGTAACTCAAAAGCTCATGGTATCAAGAGATATGAAATTTGATGAAGAACAAACATGGAATTGGAATAACAATAACAATAATAATGATGTACATGACAAGAAGTAAATCTCATTTGAAGAAAAATATAAAGAGAAGAAAAACAAGCAAGGAGAGAGTGAAGAAATATAATCACCCCCAACAAGTTGATACTCAATTAGAAAGTGATGATCCAAATAGTCTAATTGTGAAAAAGATAAAGAGCATCTAAGACATATATGACTCTAGCCGAACGATTGATACTGACTTTGCTCCTAATAATTTGTGTTTATTTGCATGATATGATTTTATGAAGAAGTCTCCAAGGATGCAAAGCGGAGAAAAGCAATGAAAGAAGAGATTCTTACTATAAAGAAAAATAATACATGGAAACTCACTTCACTTCCTCAAAGACATAAAGCTATTGAAGTCAAATGGGTGTTCAAAATAAAGACAAATGTAACAAGAGAAGTTGAAAGGCACAAAGCAAGGTTGGTTGTTAAAGGATACAAGCAAAAGTATAGGGTTGACTACAAATAAGTCTTCCCATCATTAGTCTGATTTGAAACAGTAAGATTACTTATCTCTCTTGCATCTCAAAGAAGATGGAAGATATACATGTGGACATAAAATCTACTTTTTAAAATGAAAATATTAAAGAAGAGGTATATATCCAGCAACCATCGGGTTTTATCATTAAAGGGAAAGAAGAAAAGGTATACAAATTAAAGAAAGCTCTTTACAAGCTCTAGCAAACTCCTAGAGCCTAGAACTCAAGAATTGGTGATCACTTTATAAAGGAAGGTTTCACAAAGTGCACCTACGAGCATTCTTTATACTTAAAGAATAATTCATTTAGAGATATTCTATTGGTATGTATTTATATGGATGATTTAATTTTTACTTGTAATAATATCTTCATGATTAGAGAATTCAAGTAATTAATGGAGAAAGAGTTTGAGATGACAAATCTATGATTGATGAGATACTTCCTTGGCATTGATGTACAACAAATAGAAGAGAGAATCTTTGTATGACAAGAAAAATATGCCAAAGGGATTCTGAAAAAATTCTCAATGGAAGATTGTTATTCTATGGATACACCCATAGAGTACAGTATTAGAATAACTAAAGACGGAGAAGGTAAACCTATGAATCTAACTTATTATAAGAGTCTTATGGGTTGCCTCAAGCATTTGACATGTACAAGGCTTGAATATTATTTGGAGTTGGTTTGATAAGCAGGTATATAGAAACTCCAAAAATATTTCACTTATATGTAGCTAAGAGAATTCTTAGATACATTAAAGGGATAATTGATTATGAGTTTATCTATTTATCAACGAAAGATATGGAGTTTTTTTTGTCGCAGTGATAACGATTGGGATGGAAGTTATGATGATCGCAAGAGCACTATTAGATACGTGTTTTTCTTAGTAATGTTACATTCACTTGGTTTTCAAAGAAACAATCAATTGTTGCTCTATCAACTTGTAAAGCTAAGTATATTGTTGTAACCTCTTGTATTTGTCATGCTATTTGGTGAAAGAAATTACTCTAAGATCTTAGATTGCAACAAGAAATTATGACCAAAATATATGTGGATAATAGATCAGCAATTGCGCTAGTGCATCATGAAAGATCTAAGCATGCATATTGATATTCACTTTCATTTCATAAGGAGTATATTAAGTTAAAAAAAATTAGAATTACTTCATGTGAAATCAAACTGATATTTACAAAGTCTCAAAAGCGGAAGTTTTTCAATACTTAAGGAATTTGTTGGGAGCAGACATGTTAACTTATTCCAAAGACAAATTGATTTCTTCAACCATATAAGAACAATGTTAAGAACAACTTAACTTGACAATAATCATTAGTATAAAAAACAATAAAAATTAATTGTTTTATGATGTGTTAATTGTAAAAGGACATAGAAACATGAATCTAAATATATTAATAGGAATATAATCATTTATCAAATAACAAGAAATAGACGTTCCTATTCAAAGAGTCTCTCCATCCTCATATTTTCTTATAAAGCTTCTCCTATATTCTTATTTTCTAATCGATCCACCGAAATTCCAACAAAAAGTTCACTATCAAAGTTGTTGCAATAAGAAAATATATTTTCGTCAACATTCTTCCTCATTTGTCTTCTTCTCCACCTTTACGCCACCACCACTCAACTTCCACTCGGATATGAGGGAAATCTCTCGACTGGTATTTCTCTCCCCTCTCCTTGGCACTTGGTACTGCCACAGCAATGTGAACGCCCTCTCCGGCGCTGAATCATCCACATGAACAAGTGCATCTCTATTTTTCTCGCTCTAAGTGTTCACGTGAAAACACATCATTAGAAATGAGAACAGATAAAAGCTATTTTCAAACTATTTTCTCCATTTTCAAGTCCCTATTGATTTTCCTAAAAGTCCATTGAGAATTGTATATGATTAGAGTTGTGTTTAATTTTATAGCTCTAATCTAGCATTAGCTTAGGATGACAATAATTCTTTCCTTAGGTCCCTACATCATCTATCTATCAGAAATAAAGTCAAAAGAAATGAGAAGAGAAGTCTACCCCTGTGACTATGACACAAGAGTCCAATTGCTACAAAACAACCACACCGCACTCACATCACCTCCACTCCGTGTCAGGAGCAAGCAGCAACCCAGCACTAGATCGCATTTATGGCGCCGCGAAAGGTGCGAGAGCAAATTGGAGCAGCATGCCTGTCCACTTCCCCTTGGCTTGCTACTTGCTACTTATCTTCGTCACCAATCTTTGCGTGCATGCATCCTCTTCCTTTCCCAACAGGCAGAACTTGTACTTGGGAACAGATGGACAGTGGTTGACCCCCCGGTTTCAATTGCTTTGTCTGCTTACAGAAATGGGCATCGTGCAGGACAAGCACGTAGCAACAGCGTTCTGGGCAAAACGAGAAGGCATCTGAATGCCCCTCCATTGGCAACGCCACCTACAAGAAGAACGCATCAAAATCTGATTTAAACAATGTTTATTTGCCGAGAGAGCGTTGTTACGTTACTTCGTCAGCTAAACTTTTATTGTTCAGATACGACTCGACTGATTGGATTGCACCCGTCGCGTGTTGACATCAGCGAGTAGGATAATTATTATGTAGGGGAGCTTAAACAAGCAAGTCACGAGCGAGACAATCCAAATCCAAGCACCGATTCTACTCCGTCAAGGTTCCGATATAAATATCGTCTTCTTGTTCATCTTCTAACAAGCGTCTCAAATGGAGAAATCGGTCAGTAAAAGCAGTAGTAGCAAGCTGAAGCAGCGCTTCGCACGGATGCTGCTCGCCTCCTCCTGCTCCACCGCCGCCAACGTCGCCGCCGCGACCAAGCCTCCGGCGACGCGTCTGCCGGAGACGGTCAACCACGGGTGGAATGACCGTTGCAAGCTCGACCAGCACTACTGGTCATTTCCCGCCGACATCCGGCAGCGCCGCTACGTCGCTCCGGTCGTGCATGTCTCCATCAACTGCCGCGATCGTCGGTCGGTCGAAGCTTCCGAGCCGTTGCTCCCCTCGATCGGCAAGGAGGATAGAAAGTGGAAGCCGGGGGCAACTAAAAGAGAGAGGCGCAAGGTACCTTTTGGTCAGAGAAAGAAGAGCAGTAGCTTCCCCTACTCTTCTTCCTCGGACTCATTAAACGAGGATGAGCTCGATCTCTTCAGCAGCGAGGAAGAGAAGGACGAGGAGGAATCGAGAACTACACTGTTCTCGTCCAAGAGCTTCTCCTCCGACTCCTCCGAATTCTACCACCACAGCAAGAGGAAGAACAAGAGCACTAGTAGCAAGAGCATGAAGTCCACACGACGTCCGCCGCGAAGGCACGCGGCGCATTCGACGACGACGGAACTCCGGCCATTGGTCTCCATCTCGCCGGCCAAGGCCAACGCGGGAGGATTCCCGGTGGTGAAGCGGTCCACCGACCCTTACGGCGACTTCAGGAGCTCCATGGTGGAGATGATCGTGGAACGCGGCATGAGCAGGGCCCAAGACCTGGAGCAGCTCCTCCACTCGTACCTCAAGCTGAACTCCAGCCGACACCATCAGGTCATCCTCGAAGCATTTGAGGACATTTGTGAAGCAATGTTTGGCAAATAGATTCAGCTCGTGTCTCTAATTCTAACGCTCTGTTTGAAGATCGACCAATAAATTTTGTGCTCCTCCGAGCTCTTTCCGATCAGTGATAAATAACAAGAATGTTACATTCAAAGCTCGATCACAAAGAGAATGGACTGTTACTTGAATTTATCTAGCATTAAATTACTTAATATGAAAATATGGACGAAACGTTTTCTGTAACTTTAGAAGAACAGACTTGTTTTGACAGAAAAGATAAATAGGCGGGCACATTAATTCTCACATTGCCTTGAGCACAATTTATATGGATTCCGGACAAGAATTCATAAATGCTACATCTTGAGAAGTTGTAAATTATTAGACAGTTTAATGTCAAGCTACAAGAAGGTCGAGAAGAAATGAAGCGAAAAATATGGTCACGAGTATTGCAATCCATCTCCAACAGCAATCTAAATTAAAGGGAATTAATTGCTTAAGCGAATCAATCATGAAGGATCTGCACCCGTGCATTGCCCCTCCAAAATCCGAATCTACAACTCATCCATCTACAATATAAAGAATCAAGTATCTAAGCTCCAATCAAAATGATAAAAAAAATAACATCAAGAATGTCGAAAGCTACATTGTACAAAATCTCCTTGATTTGAATAAATGACTCGACATATGCAGAAATGGCATCAGGAATAACCTTTCACACAAAGACCAAACAAACATAGTGCTAAAATCTTTATAATGCTTAGAAATGGAACTGTCAACATATCGAGGAAATAGAACGGTAGAGAGACAATCAGTGAAAATGCTATACAAGTTCATTGAATAGAAAAAGGTAAGAAGCATTTTTATTTCATGAGCAACACACTGCAGCGTGGAGATCATACATTATCCTCATTTAAAGTTCATAACTCAGGGAAAAACAATTGAATATTTGGTTCATCTATCTGATGCTCACGAGTGTTAATTTAATCCTTCCACAATGATGGCTGACTTTCTCTAAACGTATTGGTTGTTTTTGACCAAAGTATTGCTTTGATCCGCTTGTGAACCATCATACATCCTCATTGCTAGCTGATATACATACAAGACATCAGTACAGGAAATATCTACAAACTACTAAGTTTGGCCAGATATTAGATTAATAATTTTTGGGGTGAGGGATTGAATTGAATGACGAGTTAAAAATAAACATTCTTGTTGACACGTAAATGCAACACTAACAGTTTTTCTGATGTAGATCACAGATATCCATGTTACAGTTATGTTATGAGTTCATGATGGAGGCATTATGACAGGCATAAAAGAATCAGCAAGAGCAAGCACACAAAGCAATATATCCATTGAAAGCGACATGCCATCGATATTACTCAAGGCACTGCAAATCCGACATAGCTATTTCTAAAAATTTTACTAGTGAACAATAGGGGTACCAATTGTTCCTTAGTATCAATGTCGAAGTTTTTGTATCTAACACAAGTACCAAGAGGGTAAGAAGAGCCTATGTATTAGAGCATGCCATCAATCTGAAGGCTGAAGGCTGAAGGCTGAAGGCTGAAGCCCAATGCAAGTGAAGGAAACACTAGCTGTATTTTGCTAATGACGACGAAATGCATTGGTGCAATTGACTAACCTAACAAATAGAGTTCCATTAGAGGAAGGGGCTTAAACTTTAAGGAAGCAAAGCAAAGCACATCCATACAAAAATGGAAGGTTTGGATCATATATGAATAAGCTTCAAGGGAAGTCTCATTGAAATGGAATATCACAAACAAAACACCAAATCACACATGGAAGCAAATATTTATGGCGAGCAAGTGCAAGTTCCATGAATTCTCCACATGAACAACTTGCCATGATTTTTATTTTGCAAAATTGGCAGCAAGTCACCGACAACAGCAGCATTATGATAAAAAAAAACATTTTTTAAGCATCATGTGGTTGTTAATTAAAATATTAGAAAAAAATAAGAGTGTTTGTGGGTGTGTCCTTATTATGAGCCATGTGAATAAAATATTTTTGTTGCATCATTCTCAAAAGTGGCTTTTAAGTAGTAATAGTATCTAGGTAAGATTGTGGAAGCATAAACTTGATATGAGAAATTTCATTGTGATAATACAATCTCATATTCCATTTGCATATTTAATCTACATATTTATAGAGAAGTCATGCTCAAGGGCATCCATGTTTGTCGCATCATCTCACAATTGCCTCAACTCTGGAGCGACTTGGTCAAATCAATCAGATTCAAAAGAGAATATTAACAAGAGGCTCAAAAGAACATATGCCAACCTGTGTATGTGAGAACATCAGTAACTAACTTGCTAGACTCCACCTAGTAATTGTCACACATCATCAATCGCAGCTGGTTGAATGAAGAAAAATCAGTATGCTAAGTGGCTCACACAAAAGGAAAAGGAATACAATCATCGAACCAGAAGTGATGTGATTGAATCAAGTGAAATTGAGACAGGGAAGAATGTTGGATAACAAACTAAATGAAATGAAAGAACCCGTCAAAATGGCCTCACCAAACATCTTAAAAGAGAAGACAAAACAGATAGGCTGTTACAACTAGTAATAGGCGCAATTGCGTGCAGAGCAGAAGAAAAATTAGATTCTGGCTATCAAGTTGAAGATTTGTTTGTTCCTTAGAAAGTTGACAATTACATTTCAATGAAACTGTAGTGAGTTCCTTTATATAGTCAATTAGAGATGAACTGGAATATCAAAAAAATACCATAAATTTCGAGAAATTTGACATTAGTAAAATTAGTTACTTTCCTATTGAAAAGTTGGAAGCACCTGGCTATTAAATCAATCCAGTGAACTACCTTTTGACGTGTTTCTACTATAACCAAAGATTTCCTTTCTACCAGCA
This sequence comes from Zingiber officinale, assembly GCF_018446385.1. Taxonomy (NCBI): domain Eukaryota; kingdom Viridiplantae; phylum Streptophyta; class Magnoliopsida; order Zingiberales; family Zingiberaceae; genus Zingiber; species Zingiber officinale. The sequence continues at coordinate 4,030,523 of NC_056000.1, read as the reverse complement.
CTCAAATTAAAGTGAGCTTGTTTTGGAGAACACTGCTGCTGATTACCCCGTCCAATTAAAAAACAAAATTTAATGCTATTTGACCAATAAAACACATAGGATAGGTAATGCATTGAAATTTATTTATTATTTCTTTATCAATTTAATTTGCTTCAATATGTAGAGTCCTTATTATGGGTTTATAAATTGTTTGTCAAGCAATGGTCACAATAATAAAATAAAGAATATGCATCGCTATTTTGTCGACAGCAGATGAAGCAAACGAACACATATGCAAGATTGTTTTAGATAAACAAATCAACGAGAATTAATGAATTCAACCAATTGAAAGAAAATCACAGGACAACAGACGAAGAATAGTTCGGAGTAAACCTTCCGACAGCCACCCACAACCCCTGCGCGAAATCGTGAGCATCGACGTCATCAACGCGGAAGCCGTGGCACTGTGCATCGGCAGCATCGATTCCACACAGAAGCTCGCCTCGACGGGTGACCTTAACAATCCGAAAGAAATTAATCTTACGCAAAGAAGAGAAAGAAAGCAAGGCATCGCGAGCCGCTGGCGGACACCTGAAGAAGCGAACGGCAGCAGACGGAGGCCTCTGCTTTGGGATGGAGCGAAACAGGGAAGGCCGCACTGATCCGGCTCTCGAGGCAGCGCCCCTGAGGCAAGGCGAGCGGAGGATCGACCTGCCAGCGGCGGCGGCTATCATGACGCGCTTCGGCCAGCGGGGTTTAGGGCAGGCGGCAAATTAGGGCTCGTAGCACTGAGAGTAAAATAAGACTACGAGTCAGTTTATGTCAGACTTGAGCTCGACTCAAATTAAACTACTTTAATACCAAAATTCATATTTCTAACGATAATTATATAATTAATTTATGAAGAAACATACAATTTTCAAAATTAGAGCTTGAATTGTTCCCCGGACCCAGACAAACACTACGCTAAGATAAATTACATAGAAGCTTAAGCTTTCATTTATTTATTATTGCAGCATGCTCGAGAAGTGATCTGAAACACAAAAGTTTATAAAGCTGCAACGAGTAAACCACATTAATTAATTAATTAATTAATTATTTATTTATTTAAACATGTCACCAAAATTTACTCTGCTTCCAGTTCCAGCCGCTGCAGACTCCTGCAGGTCGCTTCCCGAATGCTTCATCGTCAACTGCTGCTTGATTCCTCCCACGCCGGCGCCGGCGCCGAAGTTCACTGCCGGAACGACCATTTCGATCTCTCCTTCCGCCACGTACCTTTTATCTCTTCGAGGCCGAAGGCAACGACGCGCAAGCGCCCGCCCCACGAAGCAGGCTGCCAGTGTCAAGGCGCCGATGATCCCCAGAACGACGTAGACCGGCGTGAACGAACCTCGGGAGCTGGGTGCATATTGGGCCTTTACGGACTGTGGATACACCACCGGAGGCCGGCGAAGTGATAACATTTTATCTTGGATATGTTCTCTGTTTAGCGCTGTGATCTGACTTTAATTAATTTGCTTTCTTGATCGATATAATATATAATGTGCTTTGAGTGAGGCCGATGCACCAAATGGAAGGTTAGGAATATATCTCTGTAGTGTGGCTAGCTGCTTAAGGAGGAATTTTGTTTTCCTTTACACCAATGCAAAGAATCAACATTGATTATATTTGAGATATTGGATGGAAATCCGATCCATAATTCGTCAAAGAGATCAAACAGATTAAACATTCATATGCTTTGTGAGCCAACTTAATAATTAAACATCTCGATACATAACGATATGCTCCAATAGATATGAAAAGTGGTAATCTATGGCATAAGTGGCACTAGTTTCGGCACTTGAACTGGGAAGTTGTCGATCTCATCCAACCAGGGATTACTGTTTCTCATGTTCTTGGCACTTTTGATCGCTCTCAGGGATCTCCACACCGCACTGTTGCACTTGAACCCGGAGCCGAAGCCGATCTGCCACACCCTGTCGCCGGCTTTGATCCTTGCCTTTGCCTCGCAGTAGGCGAGCTCGTACCACAGCGAGCTGCTCGAAGTGTTGCCGAACCTGTAGAGCGTCATCCTCGACGGCTCCATGTCCCACGGCGACAGCCCCAGGCTCTTCTCCAGCTCCTCCAGCACGGCGCGCCCGCCGGCGTGGATGCAGAAGTGCTCGAATGCGAGCTTGAAGTCCGGCAGGTATTGCTTGACATGGTCGAGCTTGAGGACCTTCTTGAGGACCAGGGAGGTGAGGAAGAGGAGCTGCTCGGAGAGGGGGAGGACGATGGGGCCCAGGGTGGAGATGTTGGCCTTGAGGGCGCTGCCGGCGACGGCCATGAGGTCCTTGGAGAGAGCGACGCCGACCTTGCCCTCCGCGTCCTCCTCCTGGGTGACACACGAGTAGCTGCGATCGTCGGCGCCCTTGTGGGTGCGCACGGTGTGGATCAGCTGGTACTTTGACCGGCGCCGGTCTCGGAGGCGGTTGCTGAGGAGGATGGCGGCGCCGCCCAAGCGGAAGAGGCTGTTGGTGACGAGCATGGAACGGTTGTTGCCCAAGTAGGCGTTCAGCGTCATGCTCTCGGTGCTCACCACCAACGCGTAGCTGTTTCGATGCACCTGCCAAATTTACTGACGGAGTCAATCACAGTCTTCGACATTCTGAGATTACTTACTATTCAGGCCGGTGAAGAAACTGCGAGGGCTGTTCCGCGACTGATCAAAGTCAAACGTTATAAATGTAAACCCTAAAACAACGAGCAAGAAAAAAAATGCCGCGGTCTGCCCAATTGTCGCTCTGCGTTGCTGAATGCGACTTGACGACACGGTTTTGGCGATTCTCATAGAATCTAAACGCCATATCTGCGATAGAATAACTATGCCATTAATTCCACCCTACCCATCCACCCACCCATCCGCTACCCTCTCTTAACTGTCCCGCCCAACGGTATTAATGCGAATGACCAAACATTGGTCGGTCACGTTACTGGTTGCCAGTTAGATCTCTCGCGCTTCGTGTTTACTGTTGCGACGTCAGTCCACAATTTATTGAAGCACACATATATCTCCACATGCTAACGTGGTCAGAAGTAATAAATAAATAAAAGCATGCATGAACAAACCGTTGGCAAAAAAATTTTGAATGTCTATTTTGTGTCCACTTCGGGATATTGCCTACCCAGTGCAGTGCTTTTGAGTTTTGAAGCAGTTAAAAAATGTGGATTTAACGATAATAGTTTTATTATAATTTTGAACAGTGCGGCTCAGTTTCAAAATCACTGACTGGTTAATGTGGCTGGCAGTATGTGCATTCTCCAGTCCCCTCACTAGCTTTATATATATATTTATATATATATATAATGATAAATATTATAAATAAATTACAGACTTTGTAGTAATATAATTGGTAAAAATGATTAATTTGTATATACCTGAAGAAGCTGGCGAACGAGATCGATGGCGATCAAGCCGGCGCTGCAGCCCATCCCGGAGAGGTTGTAGGTGATGACGTCAGAGGACATCTTGTAGCGGTGGACGATCATGTCGGCGTAGGTCGGCGTCGGGTTGTGGAGGCTGCAGTTGGTGACCAAGACACCGACGTCCCGCGCCGCCACGCCAGTGTTGCGGAACAACTCGTCGACGGCGCTGAATATGACGGTCTCGGCCTCCTCCTGCGCCGTCCGGTAGCACATGTCGGGTGGGTTGCACAGCAGCGAAGCCGGGATATATGCCTCGTCGGAGATCCCCGACCGCTCCAGCATCTTGCGCTGGAACGCCACCGTCTCTTCGGTGAACGTGCCGCCTCCGGTGAACTTCGCCAAGATGGTGACGCGGGGCGCCACGTACGCCGAGCTCCCCTTGAAGCAGGCGAAGTCCACCAGGTAGACTGCTTTCGGGCGGCGGAGCATGTACAGCGCCACGACCAGGCCGAGGAGGGTGGATCCAGCGACGGTAGAATGGGAGCTGAGCTGCGGCGAGGCGAAGCTGGCGAGGCTTGTGGCGGAGAGGTGAGGGAAAAGCAGCGCGAGGAGTGGAGGGATACAGAGAAAGAGGGCGTTGGAGACGACGTGGTGAAAGACAAGCTTCAGGTAGTTGGGTGTGAGCGGTTTCATACGGTCGTCGACGGGAGGCGCCACCTTCTCGTCAGCCATGGCCGGAGATACACTGAGCAAGAAGAGGTACGACTAGATTTATAGAAAAAGGAAGACAGCAAATTCCCCAAAAGGTGCTTAATGCTTTTGGTTTGTTTGTTTGTTTATTTATTTATTATTATTTATTTATTTATTTTTCTATTAGTGTTGTGGAACGCAAGAGGGAAGGTATAGTTTCCAGTGAATGCCTCATTTTAAAGTCGTCTGATGAACGCGGAAATTACCGTATCTTTAATGGTTCAGATTTATCTGCGTTTAATGCTTTCAGACACAAGCCCTCTTCATTCGCCATCGTATCAGAACTTTTGTTTTTTTTTTTCAAAATATTATTATTATTATTTTTTAAAAAATATATAATATATATTAAATGTGTCTATAATTATTTTTTTTTCATATACCTTGTATTCTAATTTTATATCTCAATTAATCGAGCAACTGATGTCACGTTCTATCTACCGAATAAATCAGAAAATTATGGAAATATGAATAAAATAAAGAGTGGAGATTAAAAAAAAAATTAATCAAGTTGGGTAATATCGAGCTTGAGATAATCAATGTAATCCCACGAAAGTTTTTCACTGGCTACTAGGGTAAATCGGAAAGCTCGGGCAGCCAGGAGTCCAACATCCTTTAGTTGTGTGCCCTATTTCGAGAAAAAATTCCTACAAATTCGTCATAGTTGGGGCTCGAAACGCGGGTACCTGGGTGACAACCTGGATGCCCTACCGCTGCACCATAGCTTCGAGGGCTAAAAGGTAGAGACTAAGAGACTCTATTATGCATGAATTTAGTCCCACATTAAAAGTCTCTTGGCTTTATTGTTGGTTTAAATTATGACACATGCATTGATATTGTAAACATACACATGGGGAGAGACTCACTCACTCGTGAGTGCATAGGGGTGGGTACAAATCTAGGGTCCGGATTGTACTTAGGGATGTAAATGAACCAAGCGTTTATGAACAAACTAGGTGTTCGACTTCGTTAAGAACATTCATGAACCATATTCATTAATAAAATTCTTTTTAATACGTTAAATAAATAATAAAATAAATAAATAAATTTAAATTATCAAGCTTAATAACCAATCAAGCAATTAAAAGTTTCAAACAATCAAATAAACTTGAATTGAGAGTTTGATAACATCTAAATGAATCAAGCTCGAACTAAGCTCATGCCAAGCTCATGTCAAGCTCGAACCAAGCTCAAGCCAAGCTTGAATTTAGAGCTTGATAACATCTAAACAAACCAAGCTCAAGTCAAGCTTCAAACAAGCTCAAGCTCATAAAAAATAAACCAAGTCAAGCTTGAACACTCATTTCAAAAGTTTGGTTCATTTTAAGCTCGGCTTGATTACCTTATCAAACAAACTTGAACATCCCAAAGCTCGGCTCAGCTCAACTCGGCTTGTTTACAGCCCTAATTGTACTGAAGCAAGGTTGACTCGTGTGTGAGCACGACCTGCGCATGTCGAATGTCAAACCGATTGAGGCAAAATTTGTCCAAAAGAGTAAACTAACATATTGCCACTTGAATCTCTTTTTGCTACATGCTCAAGAGTGTAACGGAAGCATTAATGTGTAATTAATGGTGATTCCGTAACTTCTAAACATTAATCATGACATAAAACTCATTAATGATGATTTCGTAACATCTCAGTATTAATGGTGACATTAAACCCATTAATAATGATTTCGTAACGTTTCGACATTAATGAAGACATTAAACCCATTAATGATGACATTAAACTCAGCATTAAATGATAATAATTTGATCATTTATTGCAGGCAAGGTGAGAGCTCCTATATAAGGAGGCTGGATCTTGAGCAAAGAAAAGACGCGTAAGAGAAGCGAAAGCAAGAAAATTCATCCACCTTCGTTCCTCGATTCTTCTCTTAGTCGTGCATCTGCTCGGCTAAACTACTCGTGATAGCACTCAAGTGCATTCTCAGTTCGCCACGAACAATTAGTGCTTGGTTGCGTTCGTGGTTTTGCCGTTGTATCCCGGGAAACAGACGACCCGAGGAAACCTTGAAGCATAGCGGGAAGTGGGGTGAATCTATTTCAAGGAAACTGCGACCATCGCAGGCCTCGGTCCCTTCGCTCGTTCTACCGCTTTGCTCGTCGGCCGCTTCTCCAGTCGGCCGCTTCGCTTGCTCAGACTTTTGCTGCTCGAACTCGGTGCTCTGTCTGCACTCAGGAATTAACAGAAATCAGCCCCCGCTGGCAGTCTGAGATTATCAGCTCAGGTCATCTCGACAAATAAGTTAGAATTGATTTTGTATAATTCCAATTTAGTTAATTCCCCAATATCTCCAGCAACAGATTGCCCGACAATCTTAAAACATATTCGATTCTGTTGAGATGACCACAGAATAGAATGTTGAGGTGCAACAGACTCAATACATGCAAACCCTCTTCGCCCCGATTGGAACTGTGCCAGTGAGTCATGAGGGAAAACCAGAGCCACTGAACTTCAAGAGGTGGCAGCAGAAGATGTTCTTCTACCTGACCACGCTCAATCTGGCTTGATTCTTGACCGAGGACCCTCCCAAGCGTGATGAGGATGCTGATACGCAAACCATCAGTGTAGTGGAGGTATGGACTCATTCTGAGTTCCTTTGCCGAAATTACATCCATAACTGTCTTGCTAATTCACTGTACGCTATGTATAGCATGAAGAGAACGACTAAGGAGTTGTGGGAGTCTCTGGACAAGAAGTACAAAACGGATGATGCAGGAGCCAAGAAGTTCATCATCGGTCGATTCCTGGATTATAAGATGGTTGACTCTAAGATGGTGATCAGCCAAGTTCAGGAGTTTCGGGTGATCTTGCACGAGATCCACTCAGAAGGGATGATTTTGAGTGAAACCTTCCAGGTGCTATCATTGAGAAGCTGCCTCCCGGCTGGAAAGCTTCGAGAACTACCTGAAGCACAAGCGGAAGGAGATGAATGTGGAGGAATTTATTGTTAGACTTTACATCGAAGAAGGCAACAAGAGTTCAGAGAGGAAATTATTCTCTCAGGCTATTGTGAAAGCCAATGTGGTCGAGCACGGTCAAAGCTCGAAACGAAAAAACCCCAAGTGTTCCAAGATAAGACCCAAAGGAGGCATCAGCAAGAAGAGGTTCTCTGAGAAGTGCTTCAACTGTGACAAAGTAGGTCACAAATCTTCAGAGTGCAAGAAGCTGAAGAAGAAGCAGAAGGCTAACCTGAACGAGGGACCAGCAATGAACGACCTCTGCGCAATGATCTCAGAACTGAACCTAGTCGGTTCAAACCCGAGACAATGGTGGATCGATATTGGAGCCACTAGACATGTGCACTGCAATAAGGAGTTGCTCCACAACTTCGAAGAAGTCACTGGAGACAAACTGTTCATGGGAAACTCAGCAAGCTCAGACATCATGGGCCAAGTAAAGGTGGTGCTGAAGATGACCTCAGGCAAGGACCTTACTCTAAACAATGTGTTGCATGTTCTGGAGATTCGGAAGAATCTAGTGTCTGGATCATTGTTAAGCAAGTATGGTTTTCACATTATTTTTTAGTCAGACGGAGTTGTATTGTCCAAGAATGAAATATTTGTAGGAAGGGGCTATGTATATGATGAGTTATTCAAGCTCAATATAATAACCATTAAGCCCAAGATAAATAAAAATGAAAGCTCTTACACTTATATGCTTGAGTCTTTATGTTTGTGACATGGTAAATAAAACTAATAAGGTCATCATTTCAAAATATTGAAAGAAATAACGAACCACTCGGACTAATCCACGCTGACGTGTGCGACCTCAAAGGTACACTAACATGTGATGGAAATAAGTAATTCATCACTTTTGTAGATGATAGCACAAAATACTGTTATGTGTATCTTCTCAAAAGTAAGGATGAAGTTATAGAGAAATTTGCTCTTTATAAAAATGAGGTTGAAACCCAACTTAATAGAAAAATTAAGGTGGTTCGAAGTGACCGAGACAATGAATATGTATCATCGTTTACTGAGTTGTGTGCTGAATATAGGATCAGACACGAAACAACAGCTCCATATACTCCTTAGCAAAATGGAGTTGCTAAGCAGAAGAATTGAACTCTAAAAGAGATGATGAATGTTTTTCTATTGAGCTCTGAATTGCCAGAGTTCATGTGGGGGGAAGCTATGTTAACAACTAATTATCTTTTAAATAAGGTGCCCTAAAATAAAATAAATAAGAGCTCTTACGGGTTGTGGAATGGAAGACAACTGTCCTACAAATATTTACGAATGTGGGGTGTTTTGCCAAAGATTTAGTGTCTGATCCGAAAAGGATTAAGAGAGGACCAAAGACTGTTGATTGTGTATTTATTGGATATGCACAGAACAGCAGTTCTTATCGATTTGTTGTGTATGAATCATAAATATTGGAGATAAATAAGAACTCGAAAATAGAATCAAGAAATACCTCGTTCTTCAAGCATGTGTTCCGTATAAGACATGAGAGGATGCTCGCTCCTCAAAGTGGGTATATTAAACACAAGGTGAAGATGATGATGAGGAACCATTGGAGGTTGAGCTTAGACGGAGCAAAAGAGCTCAGGTAGAAAAATCCTATGGATCAGATTTTTATCACTTTTATGTTGGAAAGTGAGTCTCGAAGTTACTCAGAAGCTGTAGGCTCTTCTGATGGACCTAACTGGCGAGAGACAATTGCATCTGAGATGAACTCTATCTTACAAAATCACACTTGGGAACTTATGGATCTTCCTCCAGGAAGTAAACCGCTAGGTTGCAAGTGAATCTTAAAAAAAATGAAATCAGATGACACAATTGATAAATATAAGGTCATATTGGTAATCAAAGGATATCGACAACAAGAAGGCCTTGATTACTTTGATATGTATTCTCCGGTGTCGAGAAAAACTTCCATTAGAGTATTGTTGGCTATTGCCGCTTTATGGAATCTCGAAATACATCAGATGAATGTAAATACTGCTTTTCTAAATGGGGATTTAAAAGATAAAATCTACATGGAGCAACCTGAGGGTTTTTTTGTGTAAAATACCGAAAATAGGCGAATATTAATAAGGAAATTTTTCGAAATTTTTGGAAATTTTTCGGAGCTCGTACAGACGAGTTAGCGGGGATAAATACGGGGCCGGGAAAAAAACCTGTTTAGGCGACCCGTTTAAGCGAGGAAATGTTTATTTTATATTCCTTTTTCTTTTTCCCTTTATTTCCTCTCATCCTCGCCGATTCTCTCATCCTCGCCGAAAACTCCCTCTTCTCTTCTTCTCTCACGCCGATTGCCCTAACTGCCACAGCAGTTTCTTCCTTTTCTTCACCACAGAAGCCGACGCCGACCACAGAAGCCGACGCCGATCCTAGTCGTCGGTGCCCTAACACCCTGGTTACCGCCGTCCCTCAGTCCGAGCAGAGCCGACCCTTTCCTTCTGCCATAGCCGAGCCTCACCCCTTGCATGAGTTGCTGCCTCGGGTTCTACCGAGCCTTTGGTTTAGGGTAAGTTGTTGGTTTAAAGACTGTGAATTTAATGTTAAGGTTTGATTCACAGAGGTGAATGTATTGACTACGAATTTTGGGTGTTTGATGTATAGGTCAGTGGTTAAATCTAGTACCAGCCACAGTTTTGGCAACGGGTGCATCCTCGACAAATTAACGACAAAGTATACGGATTTGGGTGAGTTTTGGAATTTGGTAAATTGTAGGCTTGTGATACGTTTTGTGGTGAATTAGGATTTACATGGTTAAATGTTGTTCACCTTGATCGTTAGGGTTATCTGAACAAAGGAAATATTTAGGGTTTTGCTCTGAATTGTTGTTAAGGATTTTATTTAGCTATTCGTTTGGAGTGTAGCTAAATAAAAAGATTTATTTGTTTGACACAGGACTTTGATTCGAGACGAGTATTTCGATTTGTCGGACTGGACCATTTCGATTGGAGGCGGGTACTTTTGACTTATTGTCTTTGATATGCTTAGTAATGAAATTAACATGTTGCATTAATTGTGTTTCTTATTTGTTTCGGTTAATCACTGCCCAATACATGTTACCTGTTTGATTGGTTGTTTGTTTGCATCTCGTATTGATCTCGTACCTGATTTTTCATGCTCATGGGTAGTGATATAACCATGTTTCACATGTTCAGGACCTAGGTTGATACCTTATTGATCAATATATCTTGATATGATTTATTCATTATGGTGCCCATTGTTATATGTCCAGAGGTTGGTTTAGTATATTACCATGCTTAGTGACATGCACCATTTGCATGATCGCATGCTGTGCGATATATTGCTCCATTATTGTTGAGCACATTGCCAGTTTCATCACTGTTCGGTGCTCCGTTGTGACGCTCATGGGTAGTGTGACATAGCGTGGTAGCACTTCAGTTTGGCTCTTCCGGTGCTTCGTTGGTCTGCTCATGGGTAGTGTGACGCAGCGTGTAACACGTTAGAGATCCCTCCCCGTCATAGCGTACCGGGAGATGAGAGCATTTCGCTCCCCCATTTATGATTTGGGGTAGGAGTACGTGTGTACTCCGACAGCATCCCGTCCACTCGGTCACTCATCAGGGGTAGTGATGCAGAGTGCACGGTTGTCACATCTCTACCCACTCGGTCCCACTTTTGTTATGAGTTGGCTGACTGGCGTCAGGGGTGACCATGACATTGGCATCATATGCATGATGCATTTATTGTTTGTGATTGTGTTTGCTGCATTTATATGCTGCATATTGTTTGGATACCTATGTTTGACATGCATACAGGTCTTCTATACCTTTCAGACTGTTTGTCCTTATACCGGGTCCTGGTTAGTACAGATTCTCTCCTGCCTACTTCGGTTTGCATTTATCTTTATTTTTATCAGGAGACTGTACGCATGATTAGTGCTAGGTGTTATTTCTTTACTTTGCATATCAATTGTACCTGCTGAGTGTTGGACTCACCCCGCCTCCATTGTTGTTATTTTCAGGTTGATGCTGTCAGGAGGGAGTTTCCAGTCGCTAGTCCTCACTGCACGTAGTGCTAGATCCCTGCAGACCTCGATGATTTATCTATCATTTAGTTTTGTTCTTATTTGATTATGTGTGGACTTGGTTATTTGAATACTTGGTCATTGTATGCGATATTGATGGATGTTTTATTCGATATGTTTTTACTACATGCTTGCCTGAACGGCAGAAGAGGTGAGTTCGTCGGATTTGAGCTTTACGAGTGTAGTGGAGTAGGGTGGATTTCGAGTCAGAGTATTTTTTTCTGTTTAATTATCTTAACTGCGTGGTTGTGACAGCCAGAGACTGAATAAATTATAGTAACTGCGTGGTATTTGCTTTTACTTATTGTTATGATTCCAGCCGCCTGTGGCTGAGGTATATGAGGATGTAGAAAAGTTTCAGATTGTCCACCGTACAGGGGAGATGTTGCCGAAATTTTTTCAGACAGGGACTCCTCTGGGGCGTGACATTTTGTGTCAGGATAGAAAAACACGGTATGTAGATTGGTGAAGTCATTATATGACTTAAAACAAGCACCAAAACAGTGACAAGAAAAATTTGATAATGTCATGAATGAATATGGATTCAAGATTAATGAATATGATAAATGTGTCTACATGAAAGCCACAGAGAATGACTATGTCATCTTGTATTTATATGTAGATGACATACTTATCTTTAGAAGTAATGATAAGATAATCAAATTTACTAAAGATATGTTGAACTCAAGATTGATATGAAAGACATAGGTCTAGCTTATGTGATTCTAAAATCAAAATTCTTAGAACAACAGAAGGACTTGTTCTTAGTCAGTTCCATTACATGGACAAAAGTTTTGAGAAATTCATCATGGGTGATACTACGTTGGCATGAATACCAATATATACGAGTCAACATCTATCAAAAAATAAAGGTGAAAGTATCTCTCAGTTAGAGTACTCTTGAGTGATTGAAAATCTGATGTACCTGATGAGTTGTACACGACCAGACTTGGCCTTCCCTGTAAGTAAACTGAGTAGATACACGAGTAATTCCAATGTTGAGCACTGGAAAGGGATAACAACAATATTGTGGTACTTAAGGTATACTCGTGAATATGGTCTGAACTATACGAGATATCTCATTATGATTGAAGGATATAACGATATAAGTTGGATATTTGACATAAAGGATTCTAAGTCTACGAGTGGATATGTATTCACTCTGGGAGGTGCAGCCATTTCCTGGAAATCTTTTAAGCAAACCGTAATAACCAGATCTACGATGGAATTTGAGTTTGTAGCTCTTGACAAATGTGGTGAAGAGGCTGAATAACTATGACAATTCTTAGAAGATATTCCACGATGGTTAAAACCTGTGCCGACAATTTGCATACATTGTGATAGTTAATCAACAATTGGTCGGGCACAGAGCCATCTGTATAATGATAAGTTTAGACATATACGTCGTAGACATAATACCATTAGACAACTACTCTTAACGGGAGTTATCACTGCTGACTATGTAAGGTCAAAGAATAACCTAGCTGATCCGCTAACCAAAGGGTTAAATCGAGAGTTAGTTGCAAATTCATCATGAGGAATGAGCTTGATGCCTTTGTTAGCGATCAGTGCAAAGGATACCCAACCTATGCTGATTGGAGATCCCAAAATCTAGGTTCAAAGGGATAACTAATCTGCACTGACTAGACGCACTGTGGGGGAACGACCCAATGAATCAGTGAAGGATGGAGGTTAAGCACACGACTTTTAATGATCAAGAAGAGTAGATGACTACTCTTGAGAGATCACCTATGTGAGGAAGAAGTAGGACCGCTTCGAAGAGAATTGGAGGCACAATTCCTAGAGTTTCTCACAGAACCAGGTGTGTTCATGGCCAAAAACGAGTACACTCATGAGAACTGAGTTATATCAGAGAGAGTCTTGAGTGAGATTTGTCAATGCTTACACAGACGGTAGTACAGTTCAAGGACATCACGTCTACTGTCAGCCAGTAATCAAATATATCTCCACAAGGGAAGGTTCAAATGGTAAAACCTACCTATCTTATATTTGACTCAACTGTTGAATGCTATCATATACCTTGTTTTCCATTCATGTGGGGGATTGCTGAAAATGTGAATGGAATAAAGAGGTGGAGACGAAGAGACTTTATTGTGCATGAGTTTAGTCTCACATTAGAAGTCTTTTGACTTTATTGTTGGTTTAAATTATGACACATGCATTGATGTTGTAAACATATGCATGGGGAGAGACTCTCACACGTGACTGTGCAGGGGTGGGTGCAAATCCAGGGTCCGGATTGTACTGAATCAAAGTTGACTCGTGTGCGAGCACGACCTGCGCATATCGAATGCCGGACCGGTCGAGGCAAAATTTGTCCAAAATAATAAAGCAACATATATTGTCACTTAATCTGTTTTTGCTACATGCTCAAGAGTGTAACGGAATCATTAATGTGAAATTAATAATGATTTCGTAACGTCTCAACATTAATGCCAACATTAAATTCATTAATGGTGATTTCGTAACGTCTCAGTATTAATGACGACATTAAACCCATTAATAATGATTTCGTAATGTCTAGACATTAATGACAACATTAAATCCATTAATGACGACATTAAATCTATTAATGACGACATTAAATCTATTAATGACGACATTAAACCCAACATTAAATGATCATAATTTAATCATTTAATGCAGGCAAGGTGAGAACTCCATATAAGAAAGCTGGATATTAAGCAAAGAAAAGACGCGTAAGAGCAGCGAAAGCAAGAGAATTCCTCCACCTTCGTTCCTCAATTCTTCTCTTAGTCGTGCATCCGCTCGGTTGAACTACTCACGATAGCACTCAAGTGCATTCTCAATTCGTCACGAACAACCAGTACTTGGTTGCGTTCGTGGCTTTGCCGTTGTATCCTGGGAAACAGACGATCTGAGGAAACCTTGAAGCACAGGTGGAGGTGGGGCGAATCTATTTCAAGGAAACTGCGACTATCGCAGGCATCGACCCCTTCGCCCATTCGACGGCTTCGCCTGTCGGTCATTTCGCCCGCTCAGACTTTGCTGTTCGTACTCGATGCTCTGTCTGCACCCAAAAATTAGCAGAAATCAGTTCCCACTGACAGTCTGAGATTATCAGCTCAGGTAATCTCGACAGATAAATTAAAATTAATTTTATATAATTTTAATTCAATAAATTCTTCAATATCTTGGATAACAAATTGTCCAAAAAAAAACACACACACATAATTATCTATCTAGATCTGTTAATGCATGTCGTTAGGTTTGATATTAAATATTTGATTAATCATTAGAGTGTCTGACCGTTACACTAACATAGGGCTATTAAGTTATCTTATAGGTTTTATCAAAGATATTGTAGATACTATCAAAATACTAACATAGACTATTTGATCCTACATTTTACCCATTAAATAAATTGAAAAGATTTGTGATTATCCATCCAGAACAAATATACTTGTTAAATTTATCATTTTAGTGAAGAAAAAGTATCCTGTACTATAGCGTAATTGAGCTTCAAATCTTAATCATCTATAACTGTTAATTTAGCTTACCGTTGCATCAAAACTACTGGAGCTAGTAAGCTATCTTATAGGTTTTAGATACTATCAAAATATGCTAATGCGTGTTATAAATTGAATTATATTAAGAAATAATTATTATTAATAAATACTTATTTATTTTCTAATTATTAAGAAATAATTATTATTAGAAAATATTTATTTATTTTTTAATTATTAGAAAATAATTATTATTAAAATATATATATTTATTTTATATATTTTCTTATTTTGTAGGTTTCTATCGTCAACAAATTATACTATTAAATTTGCGTGGGAATCTTGACAATACACATTCACGAACATTAATATAACTTAATAACATTATGATATTATGATATTTTAAAATTTATGCAAAAATATATTTTTTAATATAATTTTTCTAATAAGATATTGATGCCAGCCTGTCACTACCCTAATAAGGATTAAAGAGTTTAACGCCGACCTGGGCAAGTCGGGCTTGCGCCTCCCGCCGCGTCAGACAGAGGGGATCACAATTAATATAAACGAGAACTTCCCAACCGCACGATCCGGCTCGATCTTAATCTGGACCCTTGGAAGAATCCACATAGAAATGGCGCGACTTACCATGTGAAGCTCATAATTGCATGCATGTTTATAGATTAAGACCAAAATAAATTCGCGTACTGAATGATGCGACGTTGCGTTTCTTTTCTTTCTTTTTCTTTTTTTTTTAACTTAAAAATAATTAAAAATAAATAAATCTTAAAAAATTAATTAAGTGCCTCAAAAATAATAATAATAAAAAGGATGATGTGTCTTGTAGTCGTTTAAGAGGTTTTGACAATGTTTAGGATTTTATGGCATGATTTGACAACTTAAAACTTAAAATTCCAAACAAAAGTCATATATCGATGTTTAAGATTCATAATTATTTTTTCGATTTTTTAATTACCCTTATAAATTGGAGCAATTTTTGGATTTTCTTCCAATCTATTTACTCATCTCAAACAATAATTATATCTTTGACTAATTAAATTTTATGTACCCTAATAATCATATGCTTCGCTAATTTTTTTTTTTAAAAAGTATCAAAGTATTTATATAAAATCAAAATAGAATTGAATAGTAGTTAAAATAATATTGGTACAAAACAGATCAATTGGGGCAAACAAGAGCAACGGTGATGCTCGTGTACAAAAGGATTATTATACTAATTAACAAGAGCAACTAAGATGGTATCATTTTCTTTTTCTTCTTCTTCTATATTGGTTCATTACTTTTCTTTCCATCTTCTAGTTTCCTACTGTTTTAATTCTTCCTCTATGGTAAACACATGCCCATCGTTGCCAACTATGGGCATGTGTTTACCATAGAGGAAGAATTAAAACAGTAGGAAACTAGAAAATGGAAAGAAAAGTAATGAACCAATATAGATCCGGTACAATAATACCGTAACACTAAATACTCATTCCATGAGATCCGGTACGGACACATTACGATTAAATGTAGAGGTGGGAGGAAATTCACACTCAAAATGGTCCATGCAAGCAGTAATTTCTTCAGTGAACACGAACTCCACAAACTCACAGTCTCATCGTTGCGAATTGTGGCTGTCAGCCAAACCACAAACTGCTGACAACCGCGCACTGCAAGTTCGCCGGCAGGGGGTGAATCGCTTGCGGCCAGGCCACTGCGAGTCGAGACTCACCTCCTAAGTCCTGACCTTTCTCCTTTCTTCTTTTCTTGTTCTATTCTTCTGTTTTTACAGCTTTGATTCCTTTGAGAGCAGAAGTGAGCCTGCATAAACAACGGGCTGGACCTTTGTTTGACTCACAACAGACAGGCCACCAAAATGGAACAGTAGCAAATAAATTGTGCTGCTTCGCTGGACCCTTGAACCAGTTGCAGTTGAAGTTGCAGTTGCCACAAACAACAACAACATTAATTGGTGGAGAAAACAAAGCATGCTTGTCCTCTCTTCTACACCATCAACCACCATTTTCTATTACAGGCTGAAACTGTCTAAAAACCAAGCTCAACGGTCTAAAAACACAGCATCATGCCTCAATTCATGAACTGTAATTTACTTGTGGGTTGGCCCAGATGGGCAGAAGGCCCAACCCACAATGGCGGAATCCATAAGTAACATTAACTTGAGATTTTTTAATTAACTTTTAAAATAATTTCAATATTAAGTATTTCCAAAAAAAAAAAAAAATAGACACAGAAAGTTGGGTTGGCAGACACTTTGAAAATCCACAATGTGAGGTTTGAAAGACCTCACACGTAGTCAACCTGCAACATCCTTGATTCAGAACATTGATCAAGAAATCAGAAATACAAGGGAGGTTAATTGCAAGGAAAAACTCATATTGAAATTGAAGATATATATTGACACCTCAATGCCTTTAAGCCAAACCATATCTGAACTTTGGATAGGTTTGTTGATGATGCACTGGGACTGGGCAATGTTTTCATGTGCTCCCATTAGCAGATGAAACTGCCAGATAATCTGACTGGCTTGTTGTGCAGATATCAAACATCAGATCATGCTGGCAGCTTCATCTACTTGTGGTGCACTTCATGCGAACACCAACGATCAACCAGCATCTAGCATTACAAAGAAGCATACTTCAAGAGGAGGAAGAACAAACAGCTATAGACTCATTCGATAGAAGCTAATGGGGGTGGCGAAAGGCATGATAAAATAAGCAGAGAGAGAGAGAGAGCGAGCTTTAAATATTTTGGGGGTTTGTCATGCCAATGACAATGCCAATTTCATAACCTGCAGGGAAGAAGAGCTAGAACAATAATAAATTTAAAGAATGGTCCCGGGAAAAGGGAAATTGAAGGTCATGTCCAGGCCAGCAGCACCCAGTGCATGTCACCGCCACCCCAGAAAGTGTGAACCAGAAGAGGGTAATGAAAAAAAGACACTATATTCGTGTGAACTTTCTGATAACTTTTGGAGGACCATCCCATGCATCTCCATGTTTCACTTGGAGGAAGAGGGAGTTGAGGGAGGGTCCATCCTTCACCTTAGAGAATGGAGTCCCTGGAACTTCATTGCTCGCCACACAAATTTATTAGCTGAGACTTTAATATAATATTAGCAATTTGTTCTTCGTCAAGAAAAGGCTGCTTAATTTTGTTTAATGATAAATCTTGCATCTGGTGTCCGCAGCATGTTAGCTTAGAGTTGTCAAAACGCTGACACTCTATAGTTAACAAGAACAATAATTATAGAAGAAGGGGCAACAGGACCAGCACTAGCAAGTGAAGAAATTGTACAAACAACAAAATACCATTACCACCATACCAAATGGAAACTACTAGCTTCTAGCTACGCCAATCATTAATTACAGCCTTGTAATCACTTTTTAAGGAAAGTTCTCAGAGGACCTCATTAAATATATGGCATGTTCTTGATTGATTGATTGTGATTCATAATTATATGTTCTTCCTAACTTCAATCACCTTGAGTATCATCTGGTTGACTCATTTTATAGTGAGGTCATCTAACTTTGTCCAAACAGCTATCCTTTCCGAACATGATACCAAGTTTGCTTAGTTCATTTAAAATTGATTGGGCTTTGGGCTATTTTAAGTTTTTTTTTTACTAATGCGATGATAAAAAGGGGGCCGTACAGTTTGGGTCAGAAGTGGGATTAGATGCTAACATGAAAGTCAAAATCAATATAGTTAATGCTACGGAGTTAACGGGCTCATCCATAGTGGCCTAGTGGAGGTCAACTATAATTGCCGATTGGAGCAGATAATGTCTAATCGGCAAATGCCTTGTTCGAGCTGAACGCTACGGCAAGATCGTCAGACGCTCAGTACAGATCGAGAAATGAGAATGGAGCGCTTGTTCGATCGGGCGGAGACAGTCCACTGAACCCAGTTACCGTAAGAAAGAGCAGCCGAGGCTAACCGAGTGGAGGAATCCCTAGCCGAATGATTATCCCGCTTGGCCGAGCAGCGAGATTATTGACGTATCTCTTAATATCCTTCTGAGATATAGTATCGCTGACACAAGGCATGGTCAATAGACGGATCATACGACGGAAGTTTCCACTGTCTCATCAGAGATTTGCATATCTTGTTCAGATATAGTATCAAAGATATTTTTCTGACATGTCCTTTCATGGGATGGTTGGGAAAGCATGTCGGTGCCTTGGGAGCGTGTACGTTGTCCACCAAGACACTATATAAAGGAAGGTTTATGTATCGACGGAGGTACGCGTTATTCACTATTCACATCTGTGTTTACTGTTGCTCCGTTGCCTTCCATCTTTTCGATGACTGATTTAAATATCGGAGGACCATGCCGGAGATCCCTTTTCTGACTCGATACTTACGTTTCTTGTATTACATAGCAGAGCGGATCCTACATACGGTCAACTCAGAAGCCATCTCCCAATTAGCCTTTTTCACGATTTTCGGATAAAGATAATTGACCTTAGTTGTTTAGTCATTCAATGTCCGTCAACGAAAATTGAAATAAAAAGCTCCAGGTTAACAAAATAACAATAATAAGACAAACTGGAGCCGATTAATGTTGCTTCAGAATTTCTATATTGGAAGTGATCCTGTCTGAATACTGAGTCGACGGACGCTGGGGACGTGGTGCTCTCCTCTATCTCCAACCAGCTGAATGAACCTCCGGCGAACCTGCACAGAAGTCGGGCCAGGGAGGGGCTCCCCGGCGACGACCCTCCGACGCTCAAGTCAGGCAAGAGGACAGCAAAGAAATAGACTGCGTAAAAATGTAGAACTGCCCAAAAAACGTAGAACCTGTCTCCGGCGATGTGAGGCTCCTTAATTATATAGAGCTCTGGGGAGGTCTGGGCACTCATACCGAGGCGAATACGTGTCATGTGCCATACCTCAGCATGGGCTTGTCAGAGGAACTTGCCTGACACCATACTGCTACAGTCTGAGCACGTCTTTGATGGGACAGCGGAATCCTCTGTCATGAGATCCGGCGTATGGCCTGGTCGTCGCATATGCTCCTTGTCAGAAGATGTGCCTCAATGTCCCCTTGTCCTTTTGTCTCTGTTTCCCCGAGCCGAGTGTCCGTCCGCTCGGCTGACATCGTTCCGACCGGGCGTCTTCCCGGTCACGTGCTCGGCTGAGATTGTTTCTTCACAGCATTGCTGCTTTGCGCCTCGATCGAGCGGGCTACCCACTCGGCTCGACGACTTTGTTCATCGTGAGCGTCGGAAACCCAACTTTCCGTCGGGTTGTCTTTGATTCTGTACTGCCCCGTTCGGCCGGTTGATCCGACCATTATCCGGTCGGCAGAACCTCATACTGGCCTTTGAGTTTTGCCCTCCACGTGATGTTGATTCCCCTAAAAGGGGGTCTCCGTCTTTACTGCCGGATCAGGAAGCATATGATAGGATTGTCAAATAAGGATGCCAAGTCCTCAATGCTGGGTGCTGTTACAAAAACCTTCTAAACTTTGAATCCAATCAATTTTTTTGGTTCGCTCAGAATAATGGTGATTCGCCAAACTTCTTATCTAAACAGCAAAACAATTTTCTGAGCCAGCAATTCAAAGTTCCATCCATGACAGTATAAAACCAAGAGAGTTGATTATGTCAAAACCTAATTTGGCTACAATGATGTATGGAAATGGGCCACGCCTACGGAATCTAACTAAACCTAATTGATTCTAATTTAACTTAATAAGATTAGACAAAAGAGTTTCAAAAGGGGGCGCTTGAGGAACTGAAACTTGGCTCCACTGCAAGTTTTCCCTGATTCATGCAATTTTCATAAATAATGATGTAGAATGACACGATCAAGAAAATTCACATCTCATGGTAAAGTTAAGTTGTAATCATGTTGATCCCATCCGGAAGCTGAGTCCGACAGAGATGGACTACGTTGTCCTTGAGGTTGACGGAAAATCGTTGCGAAACCTAGTTGATCTGGCCCCTACCAAAAGGGCTCCCACGGGCGGATGACGAGGGATGATGACGAGATGACGAGGCGAAGGCTCTGCACACACTCAGACGAGCCGCCTATACATTATAGGCCAAGAACCAGGGAAAAAGTCCCCGGGTCAGGCCCTCCGACGCTCAAGTCAAGTACTTTTTCCCCAGAAGCATAGAAAAAAAGACGAAAAGTAAAAGACGAGTGTGAAAAGATGAGTGAGCGTACCTGCGTAAGGACGAAGCTTCCCTTTTTATACTACAGTAGATGCTTCTGGGGTCTGACGGGTGTCAGGGAATGTCGGGTGTCAGGTTTTGTCTGGCGGTGATTGACACGGGGCATCCTCTTATAGGTCGAATGAGGAATCAAGAGGCAACGAGCTCTAGACCGTTAGCATATTCCCTGACACGCTGTGATTATTTTCTGACGGGTGGTTACGATTCCCTTGTTTGATTGTCATGTAATGCACAGCCTCCTAAGTCCATTGTCTCTAGACTGGGTCTTCATACTTACCGATCCCGACCTATGAGCACAGACCTGCAGCTAACCTGTATTCGCCATTTTGCAGATCCAGACCTGTATATCCAACCCTGTCTTGCGTGTCTTATCTTGTAACCTCTTGACCTGCCCTACCTTGTATCGCCACTTGTATGCCTTAGTCTGGTTCCACTTATCCTGAATCCTGACCTGCACGCCTCAGTTCGGTTCTGTTTATCCTGAATCCCGACCTGCACGCCTCAGTCTGATTCCGCTTGTCTTGAACTGTATGTCTTGGTCCGGTTCCGCTTATCCTGAATCCCAACCTGCACGCCTCAGTCCGGTTTCTCTTTTCCCGACTTATATGCCTCGGTCTGTATTCCCCAACCTGTATGTCCTAATTCGTATATCCTTGGTTTGCATATCCCGACCTGTATGCTTGGGTCCCAGTGTTGTGCCGTAAGTCTATAAGTCCTGACCTATGATCCTTGGTTTGCATATTCTGACCTGTACGCTTGGGTCCCAGTGTTGTGCCGCAAGTCTATAAGTCCTGACCTGTGATCCTGGCCTGTAATCCTTGGTTTGCATATCCCGACCTATATGCTTAGTCTGATTTCATCTGTCTAGACCTGTACGCTTAGTCTGTGTTTCCCGACCTGTATGTTCTGATTTGTATATCCTTTATCCATGCGTTCCGATTCGTATATCCTGACCTGTACCTTTTTCCTGCTCCCCAGGTCATTAAGTACTGATCTGTAATCCGTGGTTTGTCTATCCCGACCTATACGTACCGATCTGCATTCCCGACCTGCGTGTTTCGATTTGTACATTCCCACCTGTATGTCTTGACCCATGTTCGTCCAGGTCTGTATATCTCGACCTGTACACCTCACCTTCCGAACTCCTACTTGCCTTGTGGGCCTATCCCTAGAGTACCACTAAGGCCCGACTGGGGCCCTCTCGTAATTCGACCCCTTAACCACCATGTCAGCCAGATTTTTGATCAACACGTAG
Organism: Zingiber officinale; assembly: GCF_018446385.1. Lineage (NCBI taxonomy): Eukaryota > Viridiplantae > Streptophyta > Magnoliopsida > Zingiberales > Zingiberaceae > Zingiber > Zingiber officinale. The sequence continues at coordinate 4,008,425 of NC_056000.1, read as the reverse complement.
GCTGGACCCCTGACCCTTACGTATGCTCGACTTTTGACTACCACGCGGGCTTGACTTCTGACGACCACACAGGCTTGACTTCTGACTGCCTGATGGGCTTAACCCCCGACCACGTCAGCTCTCCAACCCCACCATCGTGCATCGTATCACAAGCCTCCCCCTTAAGTCTAGTCGAAGGAGGATTTAGTCCGACTGACTAGACCCAAGTCCTGTTGGCACCTGACCTGGCCTTTGCATCTCTCTGCTTGCTGACCTTTCTCTTGATATTCCACTCGGAAATTATCACCTTCCCTGAAAGATAGGCGGAATTTCACAGTATGCGTGTTGATTCTTTGATTTCCCATCATGCCACTTTCTCATTAAGGCCGCACTGTTCCCCAGGCGTTGTCTCATGTTCCGAGGTAATCTCTTTACCTTCTCCTCCCTTATAAAAGGGGCGGGCATACTTTTACCTCCCTGTTCCTTTCAACTTACCTTCCTTCCTGTCCATGAAATCAGACGAGATAGTTGCTCTCCGCCACCAGATTGCTCATTTGACTCGACTGTTAGCCCATAAAAATGAGGCTCTGCTAGAAATGACGCAAAGTAGAGACCTGCAATCATCTCTTCGTCGGGAAATGGAAGAACTCTGGCTGGTTGCTAAATCCAGGACTTGAGCCGAAGTAGCTTTAAAACATAAGGCTCATGCAGACTTGAATAGTCAAACCCATTATATTGCATATATGAAGCTAAGACATGAGGACGTTGTAGCCCTCCTGCAAGAGGAAAGCCGAATAAAAGATGAAACCATCGCCAATCTACAGAGCAGCCTCCAAAGTGTCAAGGAAGAACTGGCTCAAGCGCAGGCTTCTCTGGCGAAGAGGGACCAGGCCTCTGGATCTTGTTGTTGGTTGCTACTCGGAAAACCTAATGGTTCCACTGTACAAAAATTTTATACAAAGGTCTGAACCTTTTCCTAGCTATCACGTGTTCTTTTAAATTAAACTTGGATCGCCTGCGGAACTTAACACGTTTGATCCAAAGTTTAATCTATTTGTTCTTTTAGGTTTTGACTTGGATCTCCTGTGGAACTTAACACGTTTGATCCAAATCACCTAGGTTATTAATTCCATTAAATATTAGTTTCCAAAATTGGCTCCCAGTACTGACGTAGCGAGTCACATGACCTTCTTGGATATGGGAACAACCACCACCGACTAGACAAAGCCTTTTAAGGAAAGTTAATATTTAATTTCCTAAAATAACTTTTGGTTAACCGAAAAGAACAATCAAATCACAAGGAAAAGAAAAACAAAGAACACAATATCGAAAACAAATTCGAAATACTAGAATCGTATGCCTCTTGTATTTGGTATTTATTTCCAAAAATAACTAGTATGATGCGGAAAGGAAAAATACTAGTTATACCTTTTAGAAAAACCTCTTGATCTTCTACCGTATTCCTCTTCTAACCTCGAATGTTGTGTGGGCAACGATCTTCCGAGATGAGAAACCACCAATGCACCTTCTTCTCCTCCTTGCAAGGTTCGGCCAAGTCAATAGCTCCTCCAAGGATGAAGAGAAAACACCACCAATGCTCCAAGGGATAAAGCTTTCTCTCCTTCTTCTCCAAGCTTGAATCCAGCCACTACTTAATCTCCTAGATTAAGAGAAGGTTCGGCCACAACAAGGGGAAGAGAGAACTTGAAGGGGCCGACCACACCAAGGAAGAAGAGAGGGAGAAGAATAATAAAAGTTGTGTGTCATGAAGGCACCCCAACCCTTTCTTTTATATTCCTTGGCTTTGGCAAATAAGGAAATTTAATTACAATAAAATTTCCTTAACTTTCCTTGATAACAATTAATTAAGAAAAATTAAATAAAATTTCCTAATCAATTGTATATGGCCGACCACCTCATGGAGAGCAAATAAGATAATTTTCAATCAACAATTAAAAATTCCTTATTTGTCTTTGAAAATTTTAAAAAATAAAATTTTCCTTTAAAATCCCTTCATGGTTGATAAAAAGAAATTTTAATAATTTTAATTTTTCTAAATGTGAATAATTTACAAAGAGAAAAAATAAAATATCTTTCCTATATACAAATAAGGAAAGAGATCTAATCTATTTTCTTAATCTTTTGTAAAAGAGATATTTTAATTTTAATTCTCTCTAATAAATTATATCTTCCACATAAGAAAAAATTTTTAAATAAAAATTCTTTTAAATTTAATGGGGGCCGGCCACCTAAGCTTGGGTTCAAGCTAGGGCCGGCCACCCGACCCTAGCTTGAACCACAAGCTAGCTTGGCCGGCCCCTACATCATGGGTACGAAGGTGGGTATAGTACTCTATAAATAAGAGGCTACGATAGGAACCGAGAGGAGGAATTGGTTTTGGTCTCCCGATAAAATTAAGCATCCCGTGTTCGCCCCGAACACACAACTTAATTTTATCAATAATAATTCATTCCACTAGAGAACTATTATTGAACTACCGCACCAATCCCAAATTATATTTTTGGGCTCCTTCTTATTATGAGTGTGTTAGTCTCCCTGTGTTTAAGATGTCGAATGTCCACTAATTAAGTGAGTTACTGACAACTCATTTAATTAATATCTTAATCCAAGAATAGTACCACTCAACCTTATCGTCATGTCGGACTAAGTCCACCTGCAGGGTTTAACATGACAATCTTTATGAGCTCATCTTGGGGACATTATCAACCTAGATTACTAGGACACAGTTTCCTTCTATAATCAACAACACACACTATAAGTGATATCATTTCCCAACTTATCGGACTTATTGATTCATCGAACTAAATCTCACCCATTGATAAATTAAAGAAATAAATATCAAATATATGTGCTTGTTATTATATTAAGATTAAGAGCACACACTTCCATAATAACTGAGGTCTTTGTTCCTTTATAAAGTCAGTATAAAAGGAAACAACCTCTGATGGTCCTACTCAATACACTCTAAGAGTACTAGTGTAATTATATAGTTAAGATAAACTAATACCTAATTACACTACGACATTCCAATGGTTTGTTCCTTTCCATTTTGGTCGTGAGCTACTGTTTATAATTTATAAGGTACTGATAACATCATCTTCTGTATATGACACCACATACTATGTTATCTACAATATAAATTAATTGAACAACTACAACAAATGTAGACGATTTGACCAAATGTGATTCTTTATTCAAAATAAATATTTACAAAAACTTAGGCTTTCAGTATACACTCTAACAATCTCCCACTTATACTAATGACTAAGCTGCCATATCTTCTGCCATACATCTGATTCCCATTCCCTCCACATGCCGATCGAAAGCTTTTGTCGGAAGGGCCTTAGTGAAAGGATCTGCCAGGTTATCTGCTGATGCAATCTTGGCGATGACAACTTCTCCTCGCTTCACGATATCTCGTATCAGGTGGTACTTGCGCTCTATATGTTTACTTGCCTTATGGGCTCGTGGTTCCTTCGAGTTTGCAACTGCACCGCTATTATCACAATAAATTGTGATAATTTTGGGCAAACCAGGAATCACATCTAAGTCCATTAGAAAGTTCCTGAGCCATACTGCTTCTTTAGCCGCCTCAGAAGCTGCTACATATTCAGCTTCCATGGTTAAGTCTGAAACGCATTTCTGCTTAACACTCCTCCATGCAATGGCTCCACCTCCTAAAGTAAACATATAGCCTGATGTAGACTTACTGTTGTCCCTATCTGATTGGAAATCTGAATCCGTGTAACCCACAAGGAGCAAATCGTCTGCTTGGTAAATTAGCATATAATCTCTAGTCCTTCTCAGGTACTTTAATATATGCTTTACCGCAGTTCAATGTCCTTGTCCAGGGTTACTCTGATATCTGCTAACCATGCCCACGGCAAAACAGATATCAGGTCTCGTACATAACATTGCATACATTAGGCTTCCTACAGCCGAAGCATAAGGAACTGCTTTCATGTCCTCTATCTCCTTTGATGTCTTCGGAGACATCTCTTTAGATAGAGCTACTCCATGCCTAAAAGGTAAGAAACCTTTCTTGGAATCCTACATACTAAAACGAGCAAGGATTGTATCTATATATGAAGCTTGGGACAGACACAACATTCTTTTCTTGCGATCCCTTATAACTTTGATCCCAAGAATGTGTGTACAATCTCCTAAGTCCTTCATATCAAATTGTTTGGACAACCATACCCTTACGTCCGATAATACCTTGACATTGTTGCCAATTAACAAAATATCATCTACGTATAGTACAAGAAATACCACCACGTTTCCGTTACACTTCTTGTATACACAAGACTCATCCGGACACTGAATAAATCCACATGACTGGATTACTTCATTAAACCGGATGTTCCAAGACCTTGAAGCTTGCTTCAGTCCATAAATGGACCGATTGAGCTTGCACACTAGATGCTCTTTGCCTTTTTCAATAAACCCTTCTGGTTACTTCATATGGATGTTCTCTTCAAGACTTCCATTAAGGAAAGCTGTCTTGACATCCATTTGTCAAATCTCATAATCCATATGAGCAGCAATGGATAAGAGTATCTGGATAGACTTAAGCATGGCTACCGGTGAAAAGGTCTCCTCATAATCGATTCTCTCTTTCTGAGTGTACCCTTTCGCAACAAGTCTAGCTTTGAAGGTTTCTACCTTCCCGGCTGTCCCTCTTTTCCTTTTGTAGATCCATTTGCATCCAACGGCTTTTACACCATCAGGTGGTTCCACAAGCTCCCAGACCTTATTAGAGTACATAGACTCTATTTCAGAATTCATTGCCTTTTGCCAAGATGCTGCATCTATATCTTGGAGTGCTTCGTCATATGTTCGGGGATCAGGTTCATGTTTACCCAGGATCAGGTTCATGCCAACTAATGCACCAGAACAGATAATCACTTTATTTCTCTTAATAACTACATCGTTACTAAATGAAACTGAATATCCATCCAAAAACAGTTTAGAAACTGAAATTAAATTCTTTCTAAAACTGGGTACATAAAGACAATTTCTTAAAACCAAATTTCTATTTCTATTAAAAGATAAGTAGACATCTCCCACTGCAACAGCCGCCACCTTAGTAGCATTGTCCATGTAGACGGTAATCTCTCCTTCAAATAGTCGTCGGGTTTCCTGGAACCCCTGCAAGGAATTGCAGACATGATCAGTGGCTCCCGTATCTACACACCAGGTGCTGGTAGATAACACCGCTAAACATGTTTCAACAACTAGAGCATGAGATATACCTTTGTTGTTCTGATTCCTACGAGGACAATCCGCCTTCCAATGCTCTGACTGCTTGCAGATGAAGCACTTGCCCTTCGGCTTCTTCACTCCAGCTTTAGGTTCTGTACTCTGAGATTTATTCACTTTCTTTGCTGAACCAACTTGTTTCTTCTTCTTCTTTCCTTTCGGTTTAGAAGTAGAACCATTTTCAGCATAGTGAATTTGAGAATTGTGACGAAACAATCCTTCTGCTGCCTGAAGTTCTGTCAGTAGTTCTGCCAATGAATATACCCTTTTGTTCATATTGTAATTCAGACGGAATTGCTTAAAACTTCTAGGTAGTGTTTGGAGGATCATATCGATCTGGGTTTCCCCATCAATTTCTCCTCCAAGGATCTGTATTAAGTTCAGATAAGCCATCATCTTTAGGATATGATCCCTCACAGGAGTACCCTCTTGCATGGTGGCTGTCATTATCTTTCTCATGGCTTCTTGCCTAGAAGCCCGATCCTGATGACCAAAGAGTTCCTTGAGATTGTTCATAATATCATAGGCTGTTGGTAAATCTTGATGCTGATGTTGCAATACATTTGACATTGAAGCCAAAATGTAACACCGCGCCATCTCATCTGCTTTTACCCATTTCTTATGATATTCAATCTCCTCTTGGGTAGATTCCCCAGTGAGTGCATCAGGACAAGGTTCAGTCAGTACAAACTTATAGCTTTCAGCAGTAAAAACAATGTCCAGGTTCCTTTTCCAATCTATGTAGTTAGGACCAGTAAGTCTATTCTGTTGTAGTATGATGGACAGTGGGTTGAAAGTCATCCTAAGAATCACAAATAACTTTTGGTCAGAACTCTAAATTTAGAATAATATTGATTCCTCAAACAATACTATTTTAAATTAACCAACGCCTCAAATCACCGTGAATTTGTATGCCACGATAGTGTGGACGTATACAAATTCAGCATTTGTAAAAGGAGGGTTTAACCCATTAATTTTATTATCTTGTCAACCTAACTTTTTGACAAATAAAATTAATAGTTGGTATCCTTTGGTCACACGAATAATAGCAGTGACTCCGATGGGGAGTATACTATTAAACGTGCCTAAGTGTATACCATTACTTGACACTAAGTCCATTAATAAGATTGTGCCCCTTCCGATGGGGAAGATCACACGCTCTTAATTAACTTCCTATAGTCATCCAAAATGGAAGTTTGTTCTAGTGATCCACAAACAAGCTCATCCGATATGGAGGAAGGCACTCAGAGCCAACGCGCAAGCTTGTTTGCATCACTTACAAACCAGTAATGGAGACCGTGGAATTTATTTAAAATTTCTCTCCCACTTAGATATTTATAAATGAGGAATTTTAACTATGCTAGCCTACTAGACTTGTATACTAACATGCACACACAGCACAATATAAAAGCAATAAATGAAAAATTAATTTTCAACTATTATGGCTTTTATCTATTGTTTTCCTCCGTGTGTCGCCAACCCTAGCTGCTGCCATCTTTGGCCACCGCCACCGGGTCTAGTTGTCGCATCCATCTTGCTCCTTGTTCCGCTGCGCATCTGGTCCTCAAAAGGTTCCACGCCTTGCAAGATTCGATCCGCGACATAAATAGAATTTTACATTTTTCGACCCTATATTCCTCGAAGGAATGTACATGTAAACTAGATCGAACATAAAATAAAAATTTACATCCATCGATCCTATATTCCATAAAAGGAATGTACATGTAACTAGATCAAAAATAAAATCTTAATAAAACTAAATACAGCTCCTGCTGTATTTTATAATACAATCATGCACACACATAAATGCTCTTGACATGTCCAAGGGTCCAATCACACACATACACTGAGCAAGAAGAGGTACGACTAGATTTATAGAAAAAGTAAGACAGCAAATTCTCCAAAAGGATGCTTAATGCTTTTGGTTTGTTTGTTTATTTATTTATTTTTAGGGTGAATTATATTTTACCCCCTGAGATTTGACTAAAGTACGAAATGATCCTCGTGGTTTCAAAAGTAACAAAAAAAGCCCCCTGACCGGTAACATTGTAACATTATAATCCTTTGACGCTGGGAATGCACACTAAAATGTTGATGTCATCATAAATTCTTTTTTTGGACAATAATACCCTTATTATGCTGTGAATTTAAATCCGGGACAATACTACCCTTTAACAAAAGAAAGGTAATTGCAAAACAACCTAATGATTTAAACAACAACCCACACAAAGACATTAAAAACCCACAGATGCTTTCATTCCACCAAAATGAGTACTTAAATTTTCAGCTGTACAAAAAGGCAGTAGCTAGGCAACCTGCTCTACATAAACAAAACACACGCTAAGCCATTAAACAAAGACAACAGCAACAATAAAAGATTTGAACCTCACTACTAATAACATCACTAAACCTTGTGCCAGAATGAACAAAAGATGCACAAGGGCAATAAACAAACTAGCCACTACTGTTAGTAGTTGTTCTCATCTTCAAGGATGTGGTGCTGGTTGACTTGAAAATGATCGAGAGAAGTCGATGGAGAGAAGTGTTGGAGTTTGTGTCTGAGAGTGGAAGATATAAATGTTATTGATGTCCATTTTCGACAAAAAAAAAAATCAGCTATTTCAGTTAATTTTTTATTTTTTTCCCCGCTAAAACATAGGGGTATATATGTCTTTTTCTTATCTTTACCGATTGACTACTATCGCCGACCAATCAAGGAACTTTTTTGTTACTTTTGAAATTACAAGAGTCGTTTCGTACTTTAACCAAACCTCAGAGGGTAAAATGTAATTCACCCTTATTTTTATCTTTCTATTGGTGTTGTGGAACGCAAGAGGGGAGGTATAGTTTCCAGTGAAGGCCTCTTTTTAAAGTCGTCAGATGGACGCGGAAATTACTGTCGCTTTAATGGTTCAGATTTATCTGTATTTAATGCTTTCAGACATAAGCCCTCTTCATTCGCCATCATATCAGAACTTTTGTTTTTTTTTCAAAATATTATTATTATTATTTTAAAAAATATAATATATATTATATGTGTCTATAATTATTATTATTATTTTTTCATATACATACTAATTTTCCATCTCAATTAATCGACCATCCAGATCTATCAATGTTGTTAGGTTTGCCTGACCGCTGCAGGGCTACTAAGTTATCTTATAGGTTTTATTTATCAAAGGTATTGTAGATACTATCAAAATGCTAATATAGACTATTTGAATCTACATTTTACCCATCAAATAAATTGAAGAGACTCGTGATTATCTATCCAGAATGGTCAGTGATCCTATTCGGAAGCTGAGTCGGACGGAGGACGGTCGCGGTGTCCTGGCTGTTGACGGAAAGTCATTGGAGCCTGTGGATGACCTAGAAAGCGTCCCCAAGAAAACTCCCACGGGTCGCTGACAAAGGACAATGACGAAGCGGCGAAAAGACTCTGCACACACTCAGACGAGTCCACGCACGTTAGAGGCCGGAAAACAAGGGGAAAAGTCCCCAGGTCAGGCCCTCCGACGCTCAAGTCAGGTACTTTTTTCCCAGAAAGAACAGTGAAAATGGAAAAGAAAAGGAAAAGTACAAGACTAGTGAGAAAAGACGAGTGAGCGTACCTGTACCGCGACGAAACTTGCCTTTTTATACTGCTTCGGGTGTTTTTGGAGAATGTCGGGTGTCAGGCATTGTCTGGCGGTAATTGACACGTGGCCTCCTCCCATGGGTTGGCGGAGGAATCAAGGTGCAACAAGTCCTAAACCATAAGAATATTCCCTAACATATGATGATTGCTTCCTGGCAAGCAGTTACTACCCCATGGTTTGCTTGTCTTGTAGTGCTCAGCCGACCTGCACCGGTAATCTAAGGAATCCGGATCCGTCCAATTACCTGACCTGCTTCAGCCTTCTTGCTGTGTCGTTCCTGACCTGTATGCCTTACTTTGTCCAGCCCTAACTTGTAGTCGATCTGCCCGATCGTTCCCGACCTACTTCTGTCCAGCCCTGTCTTGTCCGACCTGATCCCGACCTGTAGAGCTCGTCTGCTCCTGTTCCGACCCGCACTTTTCCCTGTGCCGCTCCTGACCTGTACGCCTCGCCTTGTCCAGCCATAACTCGTAGTCGATCTGCTCGATCATTCCCGACCTACTTCTGTCCAGCCCTGTTTTGTTCGACCTGATCCCGACCTATAGAGCTCTTCTGCTCCTGTTCTGAACCGTACTTTTCCCTGTGCCGCTCCTGACCTGTACGCCTTGCCTTGTCCAGCCATAACTCGTAGTCGATCTGCTCGATCGTTCCCGGCCTACTTCTGTCCAGCCCTGTCTTGTCCGACCTAATCTCGACCTGTAGAGCTCTTCTGCTCCTGTTCCGAACCATACTTTTCCCTGTAAATCCTGGACTTCAAACGTAGGTCTGAAAACCCGGAGTCGTACCCAGACGACTCGGTAAATCCCGACCTATAATTCCTGGCCTTCGAACGTAGGCCTGTAGACCCGGAGCCATACCCAGACGGCTCGGTAAATCTCGACCTGTAATTCCTGGCCTTCGAACGTAGGCCTGTAGACCCGGAGCCATACCCAGACGGCTCGGTAAATCTCGACTTATAATTCCTGGCCTTCGTACGTAGGCCTGTAGACCCGGAGCCGTTCCCAGACGGCTCGGTAAATTCCGACCTGTAATTCCTGACCCTTGAACGTAGGCCTGTAGACCCGGAGCCGTACTCAGACGGCTCGGTAAATCCCAACCTGTAATTCCTTGCCTTCGAACGTAGGCCTGTAGACCCGGAGCCGTACTCAGATGGCTCGGTAAATCCCGTTCTGTAATTCCTGGCCTTCGGACGTAGGCCTGTAGACCCGGAGCCGTGCCCAGACGGCTCAGTAAATCCTGACCTGTATCTGTAAATCCTAGCCCACTCTAGGCCTTAGAACCTGGGCCTGCCAACCCTCTTATGTTCTGACCCGGAAGCCGGGGCCCACACTTGTGAACCCCTAATCATTAAATCTTGATTTGGGGGACCTACCTAGGCCTCCTGACCTTCTGGGGCCTTCGCGTTCCCCTGACCTTTGACTGTCATGTCATCTGGACTTCTGACTGCCATGTCATCTTGACTTTTGACCGCTACGTCACCTTGACTCTTGACCGACACATCATCCTGACTTCTGACCGCCCTGTCACCTTGACTCTTGACCGCCACATAGCCTTGACTTCTGACCGCCCTGTCACCTTGACTCTTAACCGCCACATAGCCTTGACTCTTCTCCTCCCTTCTTCCTGGGCCCCTCCATCACGCGTCGTATCACAAGGCTCCCCTACAAGTCTAGTCGAAGGAGGCGCTAGTTCGACTGACTAGACCCCCCTGTGCTTCTGCACTCTTCCTTCTGTCATAAATGCGGTACCTTCCTTTATGTCCTATCACTTGGGGTACCGCGCCTGTATAGCTGCTTTCGTAGTCGCTTGGGGTACCACGCTTGATCAGTTGCCTCATTAACTCGGCTATCTTGTGGTTCCGCTACCCTAGTTCTCTCCTTTAAAAAAGCATCCAGACGCCCCTCATTGTATCTTCCTTCCTCCTGCCTTCCTTCTGCATGATGTATTCACCATCTTCGGACGAGGTTGATTAGCCGTCCCCCCAAATACGGATAGATCAACTTACTCAGCGGCTCGCCTAGAAGGAAAATGAGCTAAAGGAGATGACTGATGATCGGGACCGTCAAATCATGCGCCGATGGGACGCAGACGCACTTTATCGTACCGCTAAATCTCGAGTTCACGCCGAAATTGGGATGAAACAGAAATCCCAATCTGATTTACAAAGCCAACTCAGCCTCCAGGCACGTCTGCAGCGTGAGCACAAGGCCGAATTATCCCTTTTTCGTGAGCAGCTTAGCCTTAAAGATGATACTATTGCTCAGCAGCAGGCATTCATCCGATTCCTCAGAGCTGAGTTGACAAAGGCTCAAGCGGCCTCGGTACCTCCGGACCCAAGGGATGTTCCTTCCACTGGTAGTGCTCATGTCCCATAGCTATCTAATGCAGTTTTCAGAAACAGTAGCATATATGTAATAAATAAATGAGGAATTTGTACAGGCTACTTTAAATGATCCATCTCTAAAGTTATGCTTGCATATTCTGGGTATCCTTAGTAATATAGGAATCATATGAACGAACCTGTTTCGAGCTTTGCATCGCAGTTAAGTCTCAGGGCCCTGTAAAGGATGATTCTTAGTAAGTTAGGGGCTAGTTACGACTAACCTGGAGTGTGGTGAAAACGAGGGGGCCTATCGACCGAGAGAATCAATCTGTTCGAAAAAATTGTCGAACATGAGAGCAGACCCCTTACGACTTGCGCTGGGGCAGGAGTTTAGGATAGCTGACCTAGGAAGGTAGTTGGGCGTGAGATCCTTACTCACTTATAACTCACACTAGGGTGAGAGTCTGGGACAGCCAACCGGGAAGGTCGTTGGGCGTGAGAGTCTTGCTCACTTATAACTCGCGCTGGGGCGAGAGTCTGGGACAACCGACCGGGAAGGTCGTTGGGCGTGAGAGCCCTGCTCACTTATAACTCGCCCTGGGACGAGAGTCTGGGATAGCCGACCGGAAAGGTCGTTGGGCGTGAGAGCCTTGCTCACTTATAACTCGCGCTTGGGCGAGAGTCTGGGACAGCCGACTGGGAAGGTCGTTGGGCATGAGAGCCTTGCTCACTTATAACTCGCGTTGGGGTGAGAGTCTGGGATAGCCGACCGGGAAGGTCGTTGGGCGTGAGAGCCTTGCTCACTTATAACTCGTGCTGGGGTGAGAGTCTGGGACAACCGACCGGGAAGGTCGTTGGGCGTGAGAGCCTTGCTCACTTATAACTCGCGCTAAGGCGAGAGTCTGGGACAGCCGACCGGGAAGGTCGTTGGGCGTGAGAGCCTTGCTCACTTATAACTTGCGTTGGGCCGAGAGTCTGAGACAGCCGACAGGGAAGGTCATTGGGCGTGAGAGTCTTGCTCACTTATAACTCGCGCTGGGGCGAGAGTCTGGGACAGCCGACTGGGAAGGTCGTTGGGCGTGAGAGTCTTGCTCACTTATAACTCGCGCTGGGGCGAGAGTCTGGGACAGCCGACCGGGAAGGTCGTTGGCGTGACCTTCTTTGGAAGGTTTGCCCGAGTAAAGGTATTGCCGACCTGGTGAAGAATTCCTGACGGGGGATTGGTCGCGGGGATATCCAGGCCTGCCAACCCTCTGTTGTTTTCTTGACTGTGGATTATGGGAGGATAACCTTCTGACCTCCTGTCTACAGTCGGGTAACGTAAAATGTTAGAATTAAAGGAAAGTTAAAACAATACTTGGAGTTAACTCAGCCTTAAGGACGTAGCCTTAAGGTCCAGTTATGCCTGGCAGAGCTGTGGACTTTGAATTGCTTTCCCGCCAGCCTTTTCGTCCTTTCCCGAGGTACTGCCTTTTATTCCAATATTCAAAGCATTATTTTCTCTGAGTAAGGTGATTTCGCACGCATATCCACCTTTCTGATTTCCTTGTCACATCCATCATTAATACATTTCCTCGGGTGATGACACCTATCCTGCGCTTTTATTGCTTATGCCGCATGACGCCGCTCGCTTGACCCTTTTCTGTACACAACTTCCCATAAGCGCGTGCCGCTCATTATCAGACGGTGCTTAGGTGTATTACCCCAGAAGATACTCGGCTCTTTTTTTGATATTTCCTAGGAATGCTTTGCTTTATAAACCTTAAAGGCAGTCCGCCGTCTTCATTGCAGCGTCACGATTTTCTTCGCCTCTTCGTCTTTCTACCGTCCTCGGTGTTTTGGTCGTCCTTCCCCTTGCTTGCTCGCACCTAGTGATCTTCTTCCTCTCCTTCACTTCCTTATTCCGAATTTTTTATTCCCTCTGACAATGGTGGATGGTAAGGAAACGTTCTAGTATTCTTATTACATCTCTGACCTAGACCACTGTGATCTGGATGCAATCCAATCCCGCTTGAAACTTAGTCCAGATTATGAACTCCGACTTCCACTCCCAGTGAACATCCTTCATCGCCTCCCGAAGGTTTTATGACTGTCTTCAAAGACCAACTCCTAGGAGGCCTTCATTTCCCCATCCATCCATTCATTTCCGCGATCAGTCAATATTTCGATATCTACCTTTCGCAACTTGCTCCTAATTTTTTCAGGATAGTATGTGATACTATCATTTTTTGTCGAGTTTACCAAATTCCCTTAACAGTCTAGCTATTTCATCATTTCTACTCTTTCAAACGCTCAGAGGTAGGAGTATTCATGGTGCAGGCTAAACCTGGCTTTAAATTCTTTTCTGACATGCCCTCTTCCAACAAAGGTTGGAAGTCTCATTTTTTTAGCAACCACCACCGACTAGACAAAGCTTTTTAAGGAAAACTAATATTTAATTTCCTTAAATAACTTTAGGTCAACCGAAAAGAACAATCAAATCACAAGGAAAAGAAAAAACAAAGAACACAATATCGAAAACAAATTTGAAATACTAGAATCGTACGCCTCTTATATTTGGTATTATTTCCAAAAATAACTAGTATGATGCGGAAAGGAAAAATACTAGTTATACCTTTTAGAAAGACCTCTTGATCTTCTACCGTATTCCTCTTCTAATCTCAGACGTTGTGTGGGCAAAGATCATCCGAGATGAGAAACCACCAAAGCACCTTCTTCTCCTCCTTGCAAGGTTCGGTCACAACAAGAGCACCTCCAAGGATGAAGAGATTCAACCACCACCAATGCTCCAAGGGATACTAGAAAAGAGGCTTCTTTTCTCTCCTTCTTCTCCTTCTTAGATCCGGCCACCAAAGCTATCTCCACCATGAGAAGGTTTCGGACACACAAAGGAGAGAAGAGGAGAGAAGGGGTCGGCCACACCCAAGGAGAAAAGAGAGGAAAAATAGAATTCAGGGGAGCACTCCTCCAGAATTGTCGATCAGTTGACTGCCACGAGGTGGCCAGATTGCCATACAGTTGAACTAGGCCACGGATAGAGGGGTCAACTTCGGTGGGGGCTGCGGAAGGCTCGACCGCGGAAGGAAGTCTCCAAGAAGCTGTAAAAGAATATTTCCTTGAGGAGGAGGCTGTTAATCCTTGCGCAAGCTCCACACTCAGGGCCTTGAGGACGGTGACGGACTGCTGCTTTTTGTTTGAAGTGTATGCCCGGAGCATAGCGGCTTCTGCAGAATAAAGAGAAATATCTCAGTTAGCGAAGAATGAGACCTAGCCTCTCAGCGCATTGTATCTATAAGTTTCCCTTCTTCTGCCTTAACTACCGATAATTGCTTCTGAACCTACTGTATTGGGCAGGCCTGTTCCACGGGCCTCAGTGCGATACAACGAGTGACTGATCTGTAGTGGGAGAACCAGGTGCTGAAAGCTCGCCTCCAAGAATCGGAACTCCCGCTCACTCCTGAAGATCCGCTCAACCCGACGCCCAGGGATCTGGCCGGCTATCTACTGTCGATCGGAGAATCTACTGGTACGACCCGGCATATTGCCCAAGCCACTTTTGACCGAATAAGGACCCTAGAGGCCACTTTGAAAACAAGTGAATCCGATCTGGCCTTTGAGGCAGTGCGTCGTCGCTCGATCGTGGTTGAATTGGCTGAAAGGGAGGCAGAGCTGAAAACCCTGCGAGAAACCAATGACTCCCTCCAGCAGAATTTGGCAGATGCTCAGGCTGAGTTGAAGTCTAGTGTTGACCGGGAGAAGATTCTCCAGGATCAAGAGGTCGCCAGCCAGGCTACCCTCAGGTCGTTGCAAGCCAATCTGCAAAAGGTCCAGGAAAATGCTTCCCAGGGCCAGCAGGCTCTGGCTCGGGCTCGGGCTAAAGCTGAGAAGGCCAAAACAGAGCTGAGGGAGTATCAGGCAGGTGAGGCCGGCCGACTCGAAGCATAAAGGGTATCATACGTCTCTTCCCCCTTCTTCCTGCAGAAGCTTGGAAGCTAGGGTAATCTGATGCTATGTTGTGGAGCGGCTGGCGGAGCTAGGCAGATGTTTGAGCAAGGTCTCCTCCACTCAGCACCTTCAGAAGATTTTCTAGATACTGACCGCCTATCCAGAGAATTGCCTGCAGAAACATATCCTTCTTTTAAGGATGATGCCAACTTTCTCCTTCTGCCAGCTCCCCCTGCTGATCCTCCTTCTGATAACCCACCACCTCCTGCTGACTCTTAATTTTTTGATATGACCTTGTATTCTGAGCATATGCTACTATTGTGCTGTTGAATGCTACCTTACTCTGCTGTAAAACTGACTTTGCCTCTTATATGATATATTTGCCTTCCTTTCTTTTGATAAAGTTATTGGCGTCTTCCCCGACCCGGCTTGACTTTTTCTGACCGACACTTTAACTCGTGCCATTGTACTGTTGAATGCTGTCTTATTCTAGTGTAAAACTGCTTTTGGCTCTTTTATGATATATTTGCCTTCCTTTAGTTTGTTATCCTTTCGGTGAAGTTCTGAGCGTATTCCTCGACCTCGACCTGGCTTTTTTTGACCGGCACTTTAGCTTGACTTGCGCTTTACCTCGACTTGGCTCCCCTTTTCTGTTTGTATCATGGGTTGGCCCTGCAATGAGCTCAGAGAATAAGTATAACCCTCGTGCCTCTTCCCGAGGTAACCCTATTTCATGAGGCCCCTCGCACTTCGTGCCACTGTTTTTCCTGTTGTGCCCTTAGGCTCTGCTTTCAATGCAGATCGGATGACCCATATTTTCTACCGTTAATGTTGCCAGCCATCGGATGGGGCTTGACGGAAATACCCTTTCGCCCGTTGCCTATAAATATCTTCCCTCTTCTTCTTTCTTCTCGAACCTTTTGTAATCGCCGCCTATCTTCTGCTTCGCTCTGTGACTTCGCTCCAATTCTTCCTTCCTCCCGATTTCAACTTCTTGTTTACTCTTTTTCCTTCCCGGGCTAACTTTTCTCATCTTGGCCTCTTCCCCTTCTTGGGCTTCCTTGTTGGCAATTCATTACCCTAGAGCTTCGACCTTTGCTGAATTAGATTGGATGACCTGAAGTATACCTACGAAATCCCTGCCAACATCCACGCCATCATCCCCACTGGTGTACACCTATTTTTTGATCCCCCACTCGGTTATAGCACCTTTTTCACAGAACAATTTGTGACAGGCATTCGTCTTCTGCCACATCCTTTGTTCTCTGGAGTGTGCCACTACTTCAAAATCCCTTTAGGTCAGCTGACGCCTAATTCGATAAGGGTTTTATGCGGCTTTGTAATACTCTGCAAAGTATGCGAAATTTCTTGGTCAGCTCCTCTTTTCCACTGCTTTTTTGTCCTTTGCCAGCAGGATGATGGCCTTTTCTATTTCCAACCTCGTACCCATATTGCTTTCTTTTCTCCCCTTCCACCTTCGGACGCCACCTGGAGGAAAAAATTCTTCTTCCTTCAATTTCCCTATGAGGTAGAATGGCCTACACAATGGCAGTCTTCACTGCCACCGACTCCACCCCTGGAGGAATTTCACTTGGACCTCTCCTTTCAAGTTGCCTCAGCCCAGCTAGACGGTTGGCGGTTAAACTTGATGAGGCTGTTATCTACTGAGTTGCTTTCTTACTTCAGATTAAGCAACCCTTCTCCCGAAACACCTTACTCTTTAGGTATGCTCACGTTTAAATTTGCTATGCTTTCTTGCCTTTTTCTCCTCATATTATAATGATCATCCTTGCTTCTGCGTACACAGCCGAAGTTCTGAATCGCGCTTCAGAGGTTCTGCCCCTTCCTATAAGTGATCTGGAGGTAATGCGCCGAGGCCAAGTGATCTTAGAGAGGAGGTTGCTTCCTCATTCTAATTCAACTTCGGTCAGAGCCGCTGTTCCGCCTACCTCCCGACTTGCTTCCTCTGCTTCTACTCACCCGGCTGGCCCTTCTGTTACCTCCCGACCGGCCATTCCTTCCCAATCAACTCCTGGCTCGGGTCGTGGTCGTGGTCGCAGCTCAGCCAACATGACTTTTGCTAGCCCTGCTTTCCGGGAAGCTTCCCGGGCAGTTCGGCACGCACGCTCGGCAGTCAATCGTTCAGGTCGAGGTGCTCATGGTTGTGGCACTCAGGGTCGTGGTGCTCCATCTACTCCCCAGCGTCGATCCTGTTCTGATGACTCCGATTCTGACGATCAGCCCCTATTTCACAGACGACGTCGCGGGCCTGGTCGGGCTGCCCAGGCCTCGGGCCCTTCTTCCCCTACTCCTGAGGTATCGCCTTCTATAGCCGCAGCAAGCCCAAGCACCACTTCCACTGCCAATCCCCCCGTTCCTCCAGCACCTCCATAAGGACTTTGGAGAGGAAATCTTGCGGTGTTCCGATCGCCCCTCGATACGGGAGTTGGCCCCTCGACTGATCTTCCCCCTAATGTGGCGCCACCTGAACCTTCTTCTGTGCCACCTTCTGCCCCTTCAGGTTTGGCCGCCGACCCTTCCCAACCTACTTCTCCTGCTCGGTACCGCTATCGGACCACCACCCCATCTGAGGCTGGATTGACCTTAAGGCATGATGTTCCTACAAGCACTCTGATGATGAAAGGTCAACTGGTCACTCTGTGGGCAGAGAGCATGAGTCAAATGGATCACTTGCAGCTACCAGCCCAGATGGAGAGGTTTTCCAAGTTGTATACAAAGGTGAGTGTTGATTCTCCTGTGCCTGTTATTAGTTATTTTTCACTAAAGGCTATATCTCCCGCTCAAGCTCATGCAGAGTCCCTGGCAATAAATCAATCTTTTCACAACATCCATCACCAAAATAAAATACTCAGGGATAAGGCATTTGAGTTAGAGCTCCAACTGAATGACCCAGCCCAGGCAATTCATGCGCTGCAAGCGGAGATAAAAACTTTGACCAAAAGAACCACTCATCAAGAAGTATCCCTGGCACGAATCAATGAGGAGCTTAAGGGTCTGAAGGAAGAGAAGAGCTAGATTGAGGCTGTGCACCAGCAACACTTAAATGAACGAGGTCAGGTGTATCAGTAGGCCATAGACCAGGTGACTCAGGAAGTGCATTCTAAAGAAGCCTTATTGCAAGAACAGAATAAGAAATTGGAATCTCAGGCAGCGCAATTGGAATCACAAGCGGCAGAGTTTTTGGCCCTTAGAGCCGAATTATCCTAAGCTCGGGCAACTGCAGAGGGGGTGTCCACAGCCTTGATGGTCTATCGGGAAGGGGAAGCTGACCGTTGTAGGAGGAGCCGCGATCTGTATCTGCATTCTCCAGAATTTTGTGATCAGGTGGGACAACGCTTCTTCACGACCATCCCCTATGTCGATGTCGGGGTCCTGAAACAACTACACGAACAGGACTATCTGAAATCCATCCCCCCTGCCGAGTTTTTAGACTATGACAGAATCATCAAAGAGCTCCCCGATGATATCTTTGCCCCTTTAAGTAACTTGTATTGGCTACTTGTTCAGACTATGCTCTTGATGAAATGTATTGGCAATAATATACTAGCCAAACACTGTATTCATTGAACAATAATTTGCTTTTTGCATTACTCTGTTGAAAAGAACTACTAGGACCTATAACTCCCGACCGAGCGTATGTTCTCACCGCCTAGTCTCAGTCGCTCGGTTTGACATATACTCTTCTACTTAACTTTTTTCCGATCCGCAACATTCTTTACACCCGATAAGGTTTAAGGTAGTTAGCGCTCCAAGGTTGATCCAGCTTCTTGCCCCGGGCATCCTGCAAATAGTAGGCCCCCGACGCCAACTTCTTGATGACCTTGTAAGGTCCATCCCATTGTGGTGCAAGCTTAGTCATGTTCCCCACTGGTTTTACTTGCTTCCAGACCAGATCTCCTTCTTCGAAGAATCGAGGAATCACTCTTCTGTTATAGTTCTGCCTCATTCTTTGTCTGTAAGCCTCCAGCCTGGCTACTGTCTGCTCGCGAATTTCGTTAATGAGATCCAGCTTAGCCAATCACCGCTCGGCGTTTCCTTCATCGTATAACATTCTTCTTACTGATGGCACCCCAATCTCAATAGGTACTACTACTTCATTGCCATAAACCAAATGAAACGACGTTAGACCTGTGCTTTCTCGAGGCGTGGTGCGATAAGCCCATAGGATGCTTGGTAGCTCTTCCACCCAGTTGCCACCACCATGATCCAACTTAACCTTTAGTCCTCGCACTATTTCTTGATTAACCACCTCGGTCTGACCATTGCTTTGCGGATATGCTACTGAAGTGAAAGCCTGCGTTATGTCGAATCCCTTACACCAGGCCTGGATCTTTTGGCCCTGAAACTATCTTTCGTTGTCTGATACCAACTTATGAGGTATGTCAAACCTGCATAGAATATTCCTCCACAGAAATTGGATGACCGCATCTTCCGTGATCCGGGCTAAAGCTTCAACCTCCACCCATTTGGAGAAATAGTCTATCGCCACGAGCAAAAAATGTCTCTGACTGGGAGCCATAGGAAATGGTCCTACGGTATCCATGCCCCACTGATCAAAGGGACAAGAAACCATAGAAGTCTTCAGAAGCTCGGTGGGGTGATGCGTCAAGTTCTGGTGTTTCTGACAAGATAAACAAGTGTTTACCAATTTCTGCGCATCTTTCTGTAAGGTAAGCCAAAAATATCCGGCCAGCAATACTTTCCGAGCTAATGTTCGACCTCCTGCGTGACTACCGCAACATCCCAAATGTATCTCCCGCAAGGTTTGGTCTACTTCTTCCATACTTAGACACTTGAGCAACGGTTTGGAAAATGACCTCTTGTATAGCTGATCCCCGATCATAGTATAAGCTCGAGCCTGTTTTCTGACCAACCGTGCTTCCTCTGGGTCGACGAGTATCACCCCCTATTGTAGAAAGCTGATCATTGGTGCTCGCCAGTCCATCACTTCCTCCCAGTTATTTTGCAGGTCTATCTGAGCTATAAGGAAGGTCTGAGCAATAGATTTATTCAATACCCAAGTAGTTAGGGAACTGGCCATTTTAGCTAGCTATTCTACCCTTTCGTTTTCAGCTCTGGGGATCTTAGTCACTGTAATTTCCTTGAATTCTTCCTTTATATTCTCGTATGCCTCCCTATATACTTGCAATTTATCACTATTTACTTCTAAATGTCCAGCTACTTGCTGTGTCACTAGCTGAGAATCTGAATAAATGATAACTCAGCTCGCACCTACGTGCCGAGCTGCTTGCAGACCTGCCATCAGAGCTTCGTATTCGGCTTCATTATTCGTGGCTCAGAAATTCAGTCGGACGGCTAGCTGTAATATATCCCCTTGAGGAGATATCAACAGTACTCCCACACCGCTCCCTTGATGAGTAGCCGACCCATCTACGTAAATTTTCCAAATCTCCCCTGAGTCAGTCTGATGAATTTCTGTTAAGAAATCTGTCAAGGCTTGTGTTTTAATGGCTGTCCGAGATTGATATTGGATGTCATATTCTCCTAGCTCAGTCGCACATTTGATAAGCTGGCATGTTACCTCTACATTAGTTAGAGCTCTGCCCATGGTACTATTAGTAAGGACCGTGATAGGATGTGCTAGGAAGTAAGGTCTCAACCGCCGAGCCATTAAAATCAGTCCATAAACCAACTTTTCCAGGGTCTTATATCGAGACTCGACCCCTTTTAATAAATGACTGAAGAAATACACTGACCGCTGTACATTGTCCTACTCCTTAACCAGCACTGCCCCCCACGGCTTTAGGGGTGGCTGACAAGTAAACCCAAAGTGGCTCTCCGACGACCGACTTGAATAATGAGGGTAAAGCCTCCAGATACTTCTTCAGCTCTTCAAAAGCCTTTATGCATTCTTCATCCCATTGGAACTTAGAAGTCTTCCTGAGCACCTTGAAGAAAGGAGCTGCCCGGTCTGCAGACCTGGAGATGAATCTAGGCAGGGTTGTTATTCTGCTCACCAGTTTTTGAGTTTCCTTCCGATTTTGAGGTACTTGCATGTCCTGCAGGGCCTGAACCTTCTCAGGATTGACTTCTATTCCTCGCTCGATCACCAGATATCCCAGGAACTTCCCTCCTTTGGCTCTGAATAGACACTTTAAAGGATTCAGCTTCAGACTGTACCGTCGGAGAGTTCCACAAGTTTCTTTAACATCTACTATCAGGTTTGACGCTAGAGGAGATTTGATGAGGATGCCATCGACGTAAACTTCTACGTTACGCCCGATCTGCTCTCTGAAAATCTTGTCCATCATCCTCTGGTATGTGGCTCCTGCGTTCCTGAGCCCAAATGACATAACAGTGTAACAGAAAGTATCGTCAGCTGTAATAAAGCTAACCTTTTCTTGGTCCTCGAAAGCCAAAGAGATCTGATGATATCCCTGGTAAGCATCCATCATGCAGATCCGCTCACAACCAGCAGTTGAATTAACCATCTGATCGATCCGAGGTAGAGGTAACAATCTTTGGGAGTAGCCCGGTTGAGATCGTGAAAATCTATACATACCCTCTACTTGTTGTTGGGCTTCTTCACTAAGACCACATTAGAAAGTCAGGACGGGAATTGTACTTCCCGAACGTGCCCAGCCTTCCTGAGCTGGTCTACCTCAGCTCTAATTATTTTGTTCTGCTCAGCCGAGAAGTTTCTCTTCTTTTGTTTAACTAGCCGAGAGTCAAACAACAAATGTAACTTGTGCTTTGCTACTTCGGGCCTGACCCCAGGTAACTCCTCGGTAGACCAGGCAAAGACATCCCGGTTGCGGATCAAGCATTGAATTAGTTCTTCTTTCAAGGGAGGAGGCAGGTCACTTGCAATTCGGGTACAGCTTTTTGGGCGTTCGGCGTGCAGCTGCACCTCTTCCCAGGGAATGAGCTCTTCAACTATAGGCAGGGGCTCTTCTTGAATGACATGAACTCTGCCATCCTGTATCCTTTGACTTTTTCGGGCCTCTACCCGAACCATATCAATATAACATCTTCGGGAGACCTTCTGCTCCCCTTTGACTTCCCCGACCTGCTCACCCACCGGGAATTTAATTTTCTGATGGAATGTGGAGACTGCTACCCTGAAATCATGCAGAGCAGGCCTTCCCAAAATAACATTGTAGGAGGAAGGGGAGTCTACCACTATGAAAGTACTCCTCCTCGTGCGTACTAATGGCTTGGAGCCCAGAGAGATGGCCAACTTGATCTGGCCCATGGGCTTCACCTCATTGCCCGTGAAACCATACAGAGAAGTGGCCACTGGCTGGAGCTCGGTGGCGTCAATCTGCATCTCTTCGAATGCAGCTCTGAATAATATGTTGACTGAACTCCCAGTATCGACGAAGACACAAGCCACTCGGCTATTGGTGATGATGGCTTTAATAATAAGAGCATCATCATGAGGTAACTCCAGCCCCTCCAGATCCTCTGGTCTAAAACTGATAACAGGGGCGGCGGCTTGCTCTTGACTGCAACCGACTGTGCAAACATCTAAGCGTCGCACATGAGACTTGCGCGCTCGACCCGAATCTCCGTCAGTAGGCCCTCCGGAGATCATCCCGATCTCTCAAATGGCGGCATTACCTCTGTTTTCCACCTCTCTTGCCCCTTCTGGCCCCCCCCCCCCCCCCGACCGGGCTGCTGAGCACTGGGCCCGGCTAGGCCATGGTGAGGTCAACCGACCTGTCCAGCCGTCGCTCTTTGTTCTTCCATCATTTTGAGTACTTGAGGAGCGACCTCGGGGGGTGGCAAGCCCATCTCGGCAACCCTCTTAGAATCCCGAGCGAACTGAAAATATTGATTAGTATCATGAGTATGCGATCGGTGATAAGTACAGTACCGAGCATTCCACGGTCCAGGTCGGGAGGCGTGCACGGCAGCGACCCGCGGGGCTGGTCTGAATTCAGGGCCGGGTTGGAAGGTAGGTCTAGCCTCTCGAGCATGTAGCAGCGGTTGAGGGGGTGGTTGAGGTATCCTTTTCTCCTGCTTATTAACAGTTGGAGGTGGTTTTTCGGCTTTCCTCCGAGCTGCTTGTGCTTCTTCTACCTTGATGTAACAAGTAGCTTTTTCTACCATCTCATCAAAATTTCGGGCGGGATTCTTGATGAGATCTTTGAAGAATACTCCCTCTTCTAAGCCATGGGAGAAAGTGCTCATTAATATCTCTGAAGTGGCTGAGGGAACATCTTGAGCCACTTGGTTGAAGCGGTTAATGTAACTTCTCAAGGGCTCAGTCGACCCCTGCTTGAGAGCAAAAAGACAATGATCGGTCTTCTGATATTTCTTGCTACTGGCGAAGCGACGCAAGAAAGCCATCTTGAAATCCGCAAAACAAGTGAGGGACCCTTGTGCCAGTCCATCGAACCACTTTAAAGCTGAGCCGGATAGGGTATTCAGGAAGACTCGGCATTTGACGACATCACTATACTGATGCAACAGGGCTGCATTCTTGAATTTGTGTAGGTGATCTTCTGGGTCCTTGCTCCCATCGTATTCACCAATGTTAGGGGGTCGATAACCCTTAGGTATTTTTTCGCCCAGGATTCTTGCAGAAAAAGGAACCTTCTCATCTGGATCCTCTGGGAATGTTTCTGCTACGATGAGAGCTTTCCCCTTCTTGGAGTCCCTAGGTAGAGAACTCTCAGCTACGGAAGCCTAGGGCTGTTCTTTTTTGAGACTAGGGCCCCAGAGCTCGGGCTGATAATACCCGGGGTCAGGCTCTCGGAAGAGAGCTTGAGGAAACTCCTCTGGTTGTTTCCTTTTGGAGCCTCGATCCGAGACGGGCATGGGCTCTTTGGAGGCTTCAGGAGCTCGGCGTGGTCGAGAGACGGTCTCCTGCTTCTTAGAGGCCGCTCGTCTCTTTGCTTCCTTGAAAAGCTCGTATTCTTCGACAGTCATGGTGATGCTGATGCGACCAGATTCCTCCATCTTCACGTCCCGAAACAGGTAGTTGTGTTCCCACAGACGGCGCCAAATTGATCCTGTCCGGAAGCTGAGTCGGAAGGAGGATGGTCGCGGTGTCCTGGCTGTTGACGGAAGGTTGTTGGAGCCTGTGGATGACCTGGAAAGTGTCCCCAAGAAAACTCCCACGGACCGTTGACAAAGGACGATGACGAAGCGGCGAAAAGACTCTGCACACACTCAGACAAGCCCACGCACGTTAGAGGACGGAAAACCAGGGGAAAAGTCCCCGGGTCAAGCCCTCCGACGCTCAAGTCAGGTACTTTTTCCCTAGAAAGAACAGTGAAAACGGAAAAGGAAAGGAAAAGTACAAGACTAGTGAGAAAAGACGAGTGAACGTACTTGTACTGCGACGAAACTTGCCTTTTTATACTGCTTCGGGTGTTTTTGGACTCTGGCGGATGTCAGGGAATGTCAGGTATCAGGCTTTGTCTAGCGGTAATTGACACGTGACCTCCTCCCATGGGTTGGCAGAGGAATCAAGGTGCAATGAGTCCTAAACCGTAAGAATATTCCCTGACATATGATGATTGCTTCCTGGCAAGCAGTTACTACTCCATGGTTTGCTTGTCTTGTAGTGCTCAGCCGACCTGCACCGGTAATCTAAGGAATCCGGATCTGTCCAATTACCTGACCTGCTTCAGCCTTCTTGCTGTGTCGTTCCTGACCTATATGCCTTACTTTGTCCAGCCCTAACTTGTAGTTCCTACTCCTATTCTGACTCTTGTTCCGACCCGCACTTTTCCCTGTGCCGCTCCTGACCTGTACGCCTTGCCTTGTCCAGCCATAACTCGTAGTCGATCTACTCTATCGTTCCCGACCTACTTCTGTCCAGCCCTATTTTGTCCGACCTAATCCCGACCTGTAGAGCTCTTCTGCTCCTGTTCTGAACCGTACTTTTCCCTGTGCCGCTCCTGACATGTACGCCTCGCCTTGTCCAGCCATAACTCGTAGTCGATCTGCTTGATTATTCCCGACCTACTTCTGTCCAGCCCTGTCTTGTCCGACCTGATCCCGACCTGTAGAGCTCTTCTGCTCCTGTTCCGAACCGTACTTTTCCCTGTAAATCCTGGCATGTACGCCTCGCCTTGTCCAGCCATAACTTGTAGTTGATCTGCTCGATCGTTCCCGACCTACTTCTGTCCAGCCCTGTCTTGTCCAACCTGATCTCGACCTGTAGAGCTTTTCTGCTCCTGTTCCGAACCGTACTTTTCCATGTGCCACTCCTGACCTGTACGCCTCGCCTTGTCCAGCCATAACTCGTAGTCGATCTGCTCGATCGTTCTCGACCTACTTCTGTCCAGCCCTGTCTTGTCCGACCTGATCCCGACCTGTAGAGCTCTTTTGCTCCTGTTCGGAACCGTACTTTTCCCTGTAAATCCTGGCCTTCAAACGTAGGCCTGTAGACCCGGAGCCGTACCCAGACGGCTCGGTAAATCCCGACCTATAATTCCTGGCCTTCGAACGTAGGCCTGTAGACCCGGAGCCATACTCAGACGGCTCGGTAAATCTCGACCTGTAATTCCTGGCCTTCGAACGTAGGCCTGTAGACCCGAAGCCATACCCAGATGGCTCGGTAAATCTCGACCTGTAATTCCTGGCCTTCGTACATAGGCCTGTAGACCCGGAGCCGTTCCCAGATGGCTCGGTAAATTCCGACCTGTAATTCCTGGCCTTCGAACGTAGGCCTATAGACCCGGAGCCGTACTCAGACGGTTCGGTAAATCTTGACCTGTAATTCCTGGCCTTCGAACGTAGGCCTGTAGACCCGGAGCCGTACTCAGATGGCTCGGTAAATCCCGTCCTGTAATTCCTGGCCTTCGGACATAGGCCTGTAGACCCGGAGTCATGCCCAGACGGCTTAGTAAATCCTGACCTGTATCTGTAAATCCTAGCCCACTCCAGGCCTTAGAACCTGGGCCTGCTAACCCTCTTATGTTCTGACCTGGAAGCCGGGGCCCACACTTGTGAACCCCTAATCAGTAAATCTTGATTTGGGGGACCTACCTAGGCCTCCTGACCTTCTGGGGCCTTCGCGTTCCCCTGACCTTGGACTGTCATGTCACCTGGAGTTCTGACCGCCATGTTATCTTGACTTTTGACCGCTATGTCACCTTGACTCTTGACCGACACATCATCCTGACTTCTGACCGCCCTGTCACCTTGACTCTTGACCGCCACATAGCTTTGACTCTTCTCCTCCTTTCTTCCTGGGCCTCTCCATCACGCACCGTATCAGTCAGCATCGTTAGATTTATTATCCTATTGAAGAAAAAGTATTCTGTATTATATCTTAATTGAGATTTAAATCTTAAGTATCTATTAACGGTTGGGATCAATTGGCTAGTTAGAAGGGGGGTGAACAACCTCCTTAATTGAGATTTAAATCTTAAGTATCTATTAACTATTGGGATCGGTTGGCCGATTAGAAGAGGGGTTGAACAGTCCTACACAAAATCAAACAAATACCCTTATCGGACTTTTAAAATAACACTTGCATATAATTAAATAAAGAAAAAAAACTAAAAAGACAAGGCTCACGGGTTTGACTTGGTTATAACCGGGGAGGTTTTTAATAAAAGGAATGAAGCGCACTAAGTATCTCCTTCAGGCGGAGAAACCTCTTATACCAGTGAAAGCACAGAAATGAGAAGCTAAACTAAAAAGAAGAGCGCACAAGTGTTGTATCGCTAATTGCTTGTTGATGTGAAGCTTTTGGACCAAGGCTGTATTTATAGCCTTGGTCGGGTGCTTGGAAGGATTCCAAGTGCCTGAAAAGGGATAAAACTTTATCCCCGACGCATCGGTTAACGTACACATCGACTTTGACAAGATTTGAGTTCCAGGCGCCCGGACTCCAATAGCTCCGGGTGCTCGGACAACAAAAGTCAACTTGTTGACTTTTTGCTATCCGGGTTCTCTGCTCTAGTTCTGTTAACCTCGGACCGGGTCTTTCGCTCCGGCTCCGCTCGCTTGGGTGATTTTGGCCATCCGGAATAGGGTTCACCCGAACCTAACTTCTGACCTTCTCGAGCAACCTTCCGCTCTGACTTCTCGTGCCTCAGAAACGCCGCGTGCCTTCTTCTCGTCCGTCCGCGTACTCTTCCGCAGCACCTCGTCCCTCAAACGTACCGAGCCCGTCGGCTCTTTCCCATGCCGTACTTCTCACTAGCTACATCTTTTACTCGACTTCTTGTGCTCCTAAGCTCCTGTATACTTAGACATAAGATTAAAATACTACAAGACCTAATTTAACTTATTTGATCACATGAAAATAACCTAAAGTTCCAACATTAACTGTTAATTTATCTGACCGTTGCATCAAAACTCCGGGAGCAAGCCCGGCTTAAGGCATAGATCATTAAGGCAATTGGGGCCCACTCATATCAAAAAAATTTTTGATAGATTTAATACTGAAAATTTAATTCTCTGCCATAATAGCAAAATTTTTCTGCCATAATGCTAATAACAGCTGTTAAAGTTTTGGACTCTTCGTTATCCGTGTACAAGAGTCAACAACAATTAATTCCAACGTATACATTCATATCATTCCTATTATATCTTCTCTTATAATCCTATATACAACTCTACAGGATTTTAATTTTTTACATCACATTCTTCTTCCCATATTCTCATTCATATTCTCATTCATTTTCTCAAGTCTCATCCAATATATTTTTTGTTCCTCGTCGCCTCGACGGTAGTTCTCTCAATCTCAGAAGACATCCTTCGCCTTCTTCAATCGTTCGGTAATATTTTTTTCGATCTTTTTTTTCTTGAAATGATTTTATTGTTCTATATAAATAATAAATTATAGATGAAATGGACTCAAATATCGCTGAAAAAAATAGATTATTTGTAATTATATGAAATTTTGTCTTCCCATTTTTTTCTTTTCTGTTGCAAGCAAATTACTATACTCACAAATCTGATTTATGCATTTAAAAAATCATAAAATATGATTTATAGATTTTTAATACTCGTTATGTGCCCTTATCTGATTTATTATATACTTGTTTTGTGCAGTTCATTATAAACTATTTAAATTAATCAAAATTTAATATTTTATATTTTCTTATTATATTTGTGTAGGTAATAATTAAAGTTTGAAATATCATCAAATTAAAATTACACGGTGTAAATCAGGTTTCATTGTTGATTTAATTCTACGTAATTTTATTTTTGATAAAATAGTAGGAACTTATATTTTCTTTTTTATTATTAGTTTAATATAAATATTGATGGTTTAGAATTATTTTTAGAGTTACAAGTTTTAAAATAAATAATAAATCCAGAATTAAAAACAGGTTAGGTATTAAACCTTATAAAAAAATTAAATTCTTTTTCTAATGCATGTATAACTTATAGAATATTATTAACTATATCTGTTAGTGTCGCTTCAGCAGAAAGAAGTTTTTCAAAATTAAAATTAATAAAGTCTTATTTACGTTCAACAATGTCTCAAGAAAGATTAAATAATCTAGCAATTTTATCGATTGAAAAAAATTTATTATCAAAACTTGAATATAAAATTTTAATTAATAATTTTACATCTCAAAAAGTTAGAAAATTAAATTTTATATAAAAATATATTTTTAAATTAATATTTTATTTTAAAAAAAAAATTAAAACCCTCCATTGTCGGTCCTAAATCCGAATGAAAAAGGATGAGAAAAAATTTTATTAAAAAAATATTAAAGATCTAAATTTTTTTTTTTGGCCTAGAGCCTCATGAAACTTTGAGACGGCCTTGTCCGGGAGCTACTAAGTTATCTTATAGGTTTTAGATACTATCAAAATATGCTAATGCGTTTTGTCAAATTGAATTATACTATTAAATTTGCGTGTGAATCTTGATAATACACATTCACGAACAGTAACATAACTTAATAGCATTCTGATATTATAATATTTTAAAATTTATGCAAAAATATCTTTTTTTTAATATATTTTTTTCTAATAAGATATTGATGCCAGCCTGTCACTGCCCTAATAAGGTTAAAGAGTTTAACGCCGACCTGGAGCAGTCGGGCTGGCGCCTCCCGCCGCGTCAGACAGAGGGGATCACAAATAATATAAACGAGAACTTCCCAACCGCACGATACGGCCTGATCTTAATCTAGACCCTTGGCAGAATCCACATAGAAATTGCGCGACTTACCATGTGAAGCTCATAATTGCATGCATGTTTATAGATTAAGACCAAAATAAATTCGTGTACTGAATGATGCGACGGTGCCTTTTTTTTTTTTAAATTTAACAATAATTAAAAATAAATAAATCTTAAAAAATTAATTAATTGCCTCAAAAATAATAATAAAAAAAGATGATGTGTCTTGTAGTCGTTTAAGAGGTTTTGACAATGTTTAGAATTTTATGGCAGGATTTGACAACTTAAAATTTAAAATTCCAAACAAAAGTCATATTTTGATGTTTAAGATTCATAATTATTTTTTCGATTTTTTAATTACCCTTATAAATTGGAGCAATTTTTGGATTTTCTTCCAATCTATTTATTCATCTCAAACAATAATTATTATATCTTTGACTAATTAAATTTATGTACCCTAGTAATCATATGCTTCGCTAAAAATATTTTTTTTAAAAAAAATATATCAAAGTATTTTTATAAAATCAAAATAGAATTGAATAGTAGTTAAATAATATTGGTACACAACAGATCAATTGGGACAAACAAGTGCAAGGGTGGTGCTCGTGTACAAAAGGATTATTATACTAATTAACAAGAGGAACTAGGATAGTATCTTCTTCTTCTTCTATATTGGCTCATTACTTTTCTGTCATCTTCTAGTTTCCTACTGTTTTAATTCTTCCTCTATGGTAAACACATGCCCATCGTGATCCATAAGTTCAATAATACCGTAACACTAAATACTCATTCCATGAGATCCAGTACGTACACATTACGGTTAAATGTAGAAGAGGAGGAAATTCACACTCAAAATGGTCCATCCAAGCAGTAACTTCTTCAGTGAACACGAACTCCACAAACTCACAGTCTCATCGTTGCGAATTGTGGCTGTCAGCCATACCACAAACTGCTGACAACCGCGCAGTGTAAGTTTGCCGGCAGGGGGTGAATCGCATGAGGCCAGGCCACTGCGAGTAGAGATTCACCTCTTAAGTCCTAGCCTTTCTCCTTTCTTCTTTTCTTGTTCTATTCTTCTGTTTTTACAGCTTTGATTCCTTTGAGAGCAGAAGTGAGCCTGCATAAACAACGGGCTGGACCTTTGTTTGACTCACAACAGACAGGCCACCATAATGGAACAGCAGCAAATAAATTGTGCTGCTTCGCTGGACCCCCTGGTTAGAGGGGTGATTGATCATCCCCGTCAAAAGAGGATGAAGATATCACGCCGATAGAGGTAAGATATAACGAGGACATCTTATCTCAGTGCTTTTTAAAGGAATAGGATAGTGGAACTTATGGACACCCGAATTAAAGAGATACAATTCCCTAAGATAATGAGGCTGTCATCCCTAACCTAATGAAGCGATAAAGTGGGTGGACTACCCAAGAGGCGGGGCATAAAGGAATGTGACGCATTTATTGCAGAAGGAAGAACAAGGAAGCAGGAGGGGGTCTAATCAGTTAGACTTGAGTCTCATTCGATTAGACTTGCGGAGGAGGCTTGTGATATGGTGTTTGATAGTGGGGCCCCGGAAGGAGATGAGATGGCAGTCAGGGGTCAAGGTAATGTGGTAGTCAGAAGTCAAGCTGACGCGGCGGTCAGAAGTTAGGCTTACGTGGCAGTCAAAAATCAAACTGACATGACAGTCAGAAGTCAGACTTATGTGGCAGTTTGAAGTCAAGCTAACATGGTAGTTAGAAGTCAAAGGGACGTGATGATCAGAAGTTAGGATGACGTGACCGACGGAAGTCAAGAGAAGGTGACAGTCGCAGGCCAGGGAAAATAGAGCCTGCCAGGGGTCAGAATCTCGATAAGGCCTACCGGTCAGGATTGACTAGTCAGGAAGCATAGGTCGAGAACGACAGAGCAGGATGTATACGGATAAATGCAGGATAAGGTAAGGCGTACAGGTCGGGAATGACAGGACAGAACAGATACGGATACAGGCAGGATAAGGCAGGGCTACAGGTCGGGAACGACAGGGCAGGACGGCTACGGATAAAGGCAGGATGAGGTAAGGCGTATAGGTCGGGAACGACAGGGCAAGACGGTTACGGATAAAGGCAGGATGAGGTAAGACGTACAGGTTGGGAACGACAGGGCAGAACAGATACTGATATAGGCAGCATAAGGCAAGGCGTACAGGTCGGGAGCGACAGGGCAAGATGGTTATGGATAAAGGCAGGAAAAGGCAGGGCGTACAGGTTGAAAACGACAGGGCAGGATGGCTACGGATAAAGGCAGGATGAGGTAAGGCGTACAGGTTGGGAACGACAGGGCAGAACAGATACAGATACAGGCAGGATAAGGTAAGGCGTACAGGTTGGGAACGATAGGGCAGAACAGATACGGATACAGGCAGGATAAGGCAAGGCGTACAGGTCGGGAGCGACAGGGCAGGATGGCTATGGATAAAGGCAGGACAAGGCAGGGTGTACAGGTCGGGACGACAGGGCAGGACGGCTACGGATAAAGGCAGGATGAGGTAAGCGTACAGGTCGAGAACATATACGGATACATGCAGGATAAGGCAGGGCGCACAGGTCGGGAACGACAGGGCAAGACGGCTACGGATAAAGGCAGGATGAGGTAAGGCGTACAGGTTGGGAACGATAGGGCAGAACAGATACGGATACAAGCAGGATAAGGCAAGTCGTACAGGTCGGGAGCAACAGGGCAGGTCGGATACGGATACAAGTAAGGCAAGGTAAGGCATACAGGTCGGGAATGACATGGCAAGACGGCTACGGATAAAGGCCGAACAAGGTAAGGCGTATAGGTAAGGAATGCCAGGGCAGGTCGAATACGGATACAGGCAGGGCAAGGTAAGGCGTACAGGTCGGGAACGACAGGAGAGGTTGGATACGGATAAAGGTAGGACAAGGTAAAACATCCAGGTCGGGAAAGTTGATGCAGGATCTATACAGGGCAGACTAAGCGGAATACGCATAGAGTAGGGCAGGGTGTAGATACACAGGTCGGGAAATATATCCCAGGAGATAAGTGATTCTAGGGGACGCAGGTCGGAAAATGCAGCCTAGGAGGTATATATGAAATATGGACAGACCAGACTAGGGATGACAATTTTCTCTGTGAGTTTAGGGTCACGCGGTGAAAACCTGAAATGGGGATGGGGATCCCCGATTTTTCGGGGATGGGGCGGGTATGGGAATACTATCCTTATCCCCGAATCCGTCTCGAATATTATTATTATTATTATTATTAATAATAAATAATAATATGATTTTTTTTAAAAAAAAAGTATTAATAATAGTGTTAATATTAATATTAATTTTTTTGAAAATATTATTATTAATAATATTATTAATATTAATATTAATATTAATATTATCATTAATAATTATTATTAAATAATAACAATAATATAAATTTAATTTTGGGAATGAGGCGGGGATGGGGGCGGGGATGGAGCGAAAAAATGAGAACGGGGCGGGAATGGGAATGACAAATCCGTCCCTGCCCCGCCCCGCCCCGCCCCGCCCCATTGTCATCCCTAGACCAGACTTCATAGGTTGTGAGCTCAACCCCGGAAGCGCCAAGCAGGAATTACAGGGCAGGACACACGGGGTTAGCAGTAGAAGCTCTGAATAGGATTTGCATGTCAGGGTTTACAGGACTAGGTATACAGGTCAGTAGTTGCAGGGCAGAGCAGAAGTGCAGGTCACGGTTTACAGGGTTGCTGAAACAGGGCAGCTGCACACTAGGCGACAAGCGAGCTAGGGAATCGTAACTGTCTGTTAGGAAATAATCACCGCATGTCAGGGAATATTCCAACAGTTTAGAGCTCATTGCCTCCTAATTCCTCCTTCGACCTATAGGAGGAAGCCACGTGCCAATCACTGCCAGACAAAGTCTGACACCTGACATTCCCTGACACTGGTCAGACTCCAGAAGCGTCGATAACAATATAAAAAGGCAAGTTTCGTCCCTACGCAGATACGCTCACTCATCTTTTCTCACCAGTCTTTTACTTTCGTCCTTTCACTGTTCTTCTGGGCGAAAAGTATCTAACTTGAGCATCGGAGGGCCTGCTCCGGGGATTTTTTCCTTGGTTTCTGGCCTCTAAGGCCCGTGCGATTGTCTAAGTGTGAGCAGGGGTTTTGTTCCGTTACCATCCTCGTCACCCACTCGTGAGAGTCCTTTCGTGTGGTGCCAGATGATCTAGGCACTCCAACGACCTTTAGTCAACACCGACGACAGCTCGGCCGACCTCCGTCTGACGCAACTTCCAGACGGGATCAGTAACGTTCAAGATATTTTTCAAAATATATAGTAATTTTTCCAAAGAAATTTTTAAGCAGTTTTGAAATATTTTTAAAGAAAATTTTAAAATAATTTTTAAAGTAACTTTAAAGTATTTTCAAAATATTTTTAAAGCAACTTTAAAAGTAATTTTAAAGTATGTTTAAAGACTTTCAAAATAATTTTCTAAGTAATTTTAAGTACTCTTTAAAGATTATCAAAGCAATTTTTAGAGTTATTTCAAAACACTTTTTTTTTTTGTTATAAAGCCAATTTGCAAAGTTTTTTTTCAAAGCAATAATTTTCAAAGTAATTTTTCAACCCATTTTGATAAAAAAAATTCAAAAAAACATTTTCTATGTATTTTTCACAAAATTTTTTAAACATCAAATTTTGTAAGAATTTTGCAAAGTGTTTTAAGGAAGTTTTTCAAAGTATTTTCAAACAAAAAGTAAGAGTTCTGCAAAGGATTTTAAAAGATTTCAAGTAAATTTCATAAATACTTAGAAAATAATTTTCAAAACACTTTTCAAAAATCTTCAAATATTTTTAAAATATTTTTTTTTTAAAAAAATAAAATTTTAGTTTTCAAGACAGACCCTCCCCTTAACTTGATATTACTTTAAAAATAATCATTTAGAAAATTTGTTCTTAAATGTCTAACCTTTAGTTACTAGCTAATTATCAGAAGATAATAGTGTTCACTTAATTAGTTAAGTTAAATACCTCTATCCAGCTAGTTATTCTCTAAGAAGAACTACTCAGCTTGATCAATATATTTTGGTATTTAACGCTTAGACTTATATTGATGTACTGAAATAAGCATCTAAAGCTCAGACAATACATTATGCATCTCACACCTTTCTGTGTTTTTGAATACACAAGCAAGATAGTCCTAATGTGCTTATGAGATATTGGCTACCTAAAACTATAGGATTATGTTGTTTAAGGGAAAACCTAGGCTAAGTCCATAACAGACTTTGGAAAACTAGAAAATGGGGTTTTTAAAGTAAAAGTAAAAATAGGAGTAGCCTAGAAGTTGAAAATCGTTTGCTAGAAAAAAATGAAGTAAAAGATTAAGTTCTAATCTATCGTGCACATTACTAACTGTCGGCATAAATGACTAAATTCAGATTCAGGGAGCGATTTTGTAAAGATGTCAGCTAGATTTGACTTGGACTCAACGTAGTCAAGTTCAATGTTTCCTTTAACAACATGATCCTTGATAAAGTGATGTTTAATTTCAATGTATTTAGTGTAAGTATCCCGTGGTAGTTTTGATGTGATCAACCGAGTTAAGTTATATCCTATTTGTGTTTAATGCCTTGTGTCTAAATATGTAGGAACTGTTGGTGCGGGAAGTATCCGACGATCGAACTCGTGTTTTGATAATGACATAGGATTCAAAGTTAAGGCGTTTTGTAATCTAACAAGTCTGCTTGAGGATTTCAGGAAAGTCCTAACTGCGGTTAGGCAAAGGTGAAAACCCTAGGGGGTGGTAACCCTAGGTCATAGGGGGTGGTAACCCTATGCGGAAAGTCTTGGCAGGTCGATGGCTTCAGGCAAAAATCCTAGGGGATGGTAACCCTAGGTGGAAAGTCCTGGTGTCGCGAACCACGTGAAAGACTGGACTAGCCGGGAAGCGGATGTCTCGCAGAAAGTCCGGAAGCGTCGAGTGCTGAGCAAAAGTCCAGTCGATCTGGAGGATCGACTGGCAACAGGTAAATCTCCTGAGTGGAGTAGGTGAGGACGCGTTCCCCGTAGAGGGAACAATAGGCGTCGGGTCGACCTAGGGTTTCCGGTCGGAAATCTGAAATCAGACCCGGACAGTCCGGAGACTGTCATAACAATCCTTATCATACTTATTCTGTTATTTATACTAACTTTGTGTTGCAGGATATTGTTTGGGACTAACACATCTTGCAGGTACAAAGAAATGGGGTTTTTCCTCGGATGAACAGTATCCGAGGCGCCTCCATGGAGCTTGGAGGCGCCTCGGGTGCAAAGGCTGACCTGGCTGCGAAAGTTCATCGAAGACGCCTTCATGGGAGTTTAAGGCACCTTGGAAGGTGCCTTGAGAAGGCTATAAGGCGCCTTAAAGGGATGAAATTCGACCAGATCAAATTCGATCCATGCGGAAGACCCGGCAGCATGGAGGCGCCTTGAACACCCTTTATAAGGGGGTTTCGACCAGCACTTCAAAACATCAAGTTTCAAGTGATTCCAGTGCTACGTGTTGCTCCAAACAACGTTTCGAAGTGTTGCTACTTGTGCCCGACGACCAGGAGCTCCGAATCTTCATTTCTTTGTCGTCGGTATAATTATTTATTGTCATTTATTGTACTTCAACTTGTAATCTTTTATCGAGTTTATAGTTGTTGCCCACCGGAAGTCATCAAGGATCGCGGGCCTTCGAGTAGGAGTCGCCTTAGGCTCCGAACGAAGTAAATCCTCCGTGTTCTTCTGTCTGTGTTTATCTTTTCTATTTCCGCTGCATTTACTCGTACGTTTTAAATCGAACGATTCCGATAATTGAACGAAATAGCCACGAGCGCTATTCACCCCCCCCTCTAGCGCGGTCTCAATCCAACATGAACTTAGTGTTGGGGTTGCAAGGTTGCAAACATAGTCCCACATTGAAAACACATGGAAAAGATCATGGGTTTAAAAGAATGCATGATATCTCCATTGGCATGAGGCATTTTGGGGAGAGCTCAAGAGCAAAGACATGAGGGTCTAGGCCCAAAGTGGACAATATCATGCCATTGTGGAGATATCTAAATTCTTTTCGATCCAACAATTGGTATCAGAGCCCGGACTGCCAGAAGGTTTAACCGCCGACTGTGCACAAGAGCTATGGTTTGATTGAGCCATGTGGGTACAATATTGACCTCGAACAAAGAAAGTAGTGGCTCCTATGTTCGGATCAAGAGGACCAGACACCAGGCAGGAAGTCCTAGTTGCGACTAGGCAAGGAAGTCCTAGTAGGTCGGGTGGACCGAGGGGCAGGAAGACCTGGTGGGTCGAGGATCAGACATGGGAAGCCTGTGGTCCTTTGTTTGAGGGGGGGGATTATTGGGGTTGCAAACATAGTCCCACATTGAAAACACATGGAAAAAATCATAGGTTTAAAAGGATGCATGATATCTCCATTGGCATGAGGCCTTTTGGGGAGAGCCCAAGAGCAAAGTCATGCGGGTCTAGCCCCAAAGTGGATAATATCATGGCATTGTGGAGATATTTAAATTCTTTTCGATCCAACACTTAGGAGCACAAGAAGTCGAGCAGAAGACCTAGCTAGTAAGAAGGATGACATAGGAAGTGAGTTAACGAACTCGACGGTGTATCGAGGGATGAGGTGCTACGAAAGAATACACGGATAGATGAGAAGAAAGTGCGCAATGTTCAAGGGATGAGAATTTTAGATTTTGAAAACCAGAATTTTTAAAAACTTGAAATCCTGTACAATTCTAAAAAATTTAGATTCCAAAATAGCTTCAATTGTAACATCTATACCTTCAAGGTTCCTTAGCTTGATATCCATCATGATTACTATGTTTACCATTCAGGAATGTAACATCTTTTTCCTTTCAATTTTAGTAAATGCAACATAAACAGTGAACAACTATCCAAGGGTGTAACATCCACAAGAAGCTCCATTACTATCATTGACGATCTATAACTTCCTACATAATTTCCTCACTGCTATAGCATTATCTATTCTAGCATTCAAAGACCCAACTAGTGTATCATGCAAACCAATCAACTAAACTATCAACATTTCTGTGATATCAACTTTGATACATTCTTCCAAGTTAGAAATAATTGTGTCTCCAAGTGCTCGAATTTTGCACAACATATCAGAATTTTTTTTTTCAACTCCAAGAATTCCTAATCTTCATGAAATTCAAACATATGTAATCCCCCACACTTAGAACTTTGTCCATCTTGAAAAAAATCTAACTCATCAATAATTCAACCAAACTCTCAAAAGAATGAAGACAAAGAAAATATGGTGGAAAGTAAAAATGTTGAGTGAGTTATTCAACTAGTATTTGAAGGAAAGGAAATCAAAGGATGGGGAAATAAATATCTTTCATCATGTTCATACACACATATGTCATTGTAATTTTGAAAAGAAGCAAAGCAAGTTCTAGAGCTCAATTGTCACGAGTGCATATCATAAAAAAAAAAAAGAATAAAG
The DNA here is from genome assembly GCF_018446385.1 of Zingiber officinale. Taxonomy (NCBI): domain Eukaryota; kingdom Viridiplantae; phylum Streptophyta; class Magnoliopsida; order Zingiberales; family Zingiberaceae; genus Zingiber; species Zingiber officinale. The sequence continues at coordinate 3,970,655 of NC_056000.1, read as the reverse complement.
AATAGACATATAGTAGTCCTTACTGTAACGACCCGGCCCTCTTGGCCCATTTGGCGACCCTCGGGTCGTCGACCGTCGGCCCTTATGTCGTCGGCCCATTTGGCGACCTCTCATGTCGTTGACCGACGACCCTTGGCCCTGCCGTTACTCACTAGGACTTTCCACCCTTGGCAGTGGATTTTTGCCTCCCCCAGGATTCGAACTCTAATACTTGGTTACCAGGATTCATAAACTTTAATACTTAAGCCTGGAGGTTTAGAGTTCGAATCCTGGGGGAGGCAAAAATCCACTGCCAGGGGTGAAAAGTCCTAGTGAGTAACGGCACGACCAAGGGTCGTTGATCTCACTTGGTTACCAGGATTCATAAACTCTAATATTTAAGCCTGGAGGTTTAGAATTCGAATCCTGGGGGAGGCAAAAATCCACTGCCAGGGGTGGAAAGTCCTAGTGAGTAACGACACGGCCAAGGGTCGTCGGTCGACGACATAAGAGGTCGCCAAATGGGCCGACGACATAAGGGCCGACGGTCGACGACCCGAGGGTCGCCAAATGGGCCGCCAAATTGGCCAAGAGGGTCGGGTCGTTACACTTACTAGGTAATTTAACAATCAAACTCAATTAGTCAAATTAGAATCTACCGCCATACAAATCAATAGTATGCAAGTAGAACATTCAATCATGTCAAATGACTAGAACTTGATGATCAAATTTAAGAAACTTTTATGATTTTCAAGGTATTAATGGAACAATTAGATATATTTATTCAAAATAAAATGTACAGTATGAAAGAAAAATATGAAAGTAAAGTATGAAAAGAAAAGTATGAAGTAAAAAGAAAAGAACAAACTTCCCTTTATTCCTAGTGGTTGAAGGTGATTCAGAAGTAGAAGCTTGGCTGGTAATGGAGTAGTGTGAATAAAAGTCATCCCCAGTGGTTGAAGAAGATTCAATTTTAATTTCCACACCAAAGGTGAAATAATCAAGATGGAGATGAGCACAATCTTCATATAGTCAACTTTGTACAAAGTTGCTCCCTCAGTTATTGCCTTCTCAAAAGTCTTTCTAGGTGGTCTAAGTCGATTCAACTGTAAGGTCCTCTCAGAAGGTGAAATACTATCTCCTTCCACCAATAGCTCCTAGAAGACTCTCTCAGGTGATCGAAAGTGATCTAGTTGAAGTATCCACCCCAAAAGTTAAATTGTTACATTTATCACCTTAGCCTTAGGCCTCCTCAACATTAATTTTAAAGTGCATAATTAAAGAAAATCACCAAGTTAGAATAAAGCAGATAAGATCTAAATATAATAAAATCAAAAGGAAGTGGTGAAATCTTCCTTTCATTCTTGGTGAAGATAACTTTAGGGATTAGATCCATTCCTGCTGTATAATCAAATATATGGTCCAACAACTTAACTGAGAGTGTTAAGTCTGCAGATCTCCCATTGTCCATTACTCCTAACTCCATGGGTTGATCTAACTATAGGTCAACAACCTTATCATCCTTAACATCAACTACCTCTCCACTTTCATCATGAATACTACACGCTACATTGAAATCATCAAAATCTCCAACAACAATAATTTCCTTTTTACATACCTTATCATCATCAGAATCCATAACATCAACAACATCGTCTCCATAGCACAATGAAATAGAGGAGTCCTGTGGAGTGACAGAATCATAGACATCCATATCTCTACCTCCACAATCCATCTCCTCAAACACGTCGATACCATTAGAAATGACCTCTGAGAGAGACTGAATGGTGTCTTGTGTTAGCATTTGGTTGATGGATGATGTCATTTGATTTAACTAGATCGACAAGTTTGTAATCTCCCATCATTTTACTGATGGAATTGAAGACTAAGAGTGGCTTGTTGTTGCATTTGGAAAGTGAATTCCTACATAATCTCTTTAAACCCTTGCACAGGGGTTTCTTCATGACTAGGGACAAGAATATCTATACTAAAGTCATGAAATCTGCCCCAAGGAGCTGGTGCAAATTGTTGTGGTCAAACATTGAATCGTCTTGATATTCAATTGGACATTGATCGACTGAAAAATTCTTAGCATTTTGTTATTGTGTTCCCCCATATATATAATCTGAATGATCTCTCTAATCAGGCATATACGCATTAAGAACTAGATTATATACATCATGTCATGGAGGTGGATAACACTGAGGTTGCTTAGAAATGCACTGTTACGTACTCTCATACCTGAAATTTAATGAATTTGTCTAATTAAAATTATAGGAATATGAAAATAAATCATACATGCCTTGCTGATAGAGCTGGTGGTACTAAGAATCAAGCTAATAATACTGAGGTTTAGGCTGGTAGTACTGACTCTCATCCTACCTCTAAAATATTGATAATATGATCCATAATCTAAAGAAAGTTTTTGTTCTTACACTGAAATACTAGGAAGTATGATCAAAAGACACAAAAACATATACGATCAAACTCATGGATATCTAAATATTAAAGTAGTCAACAATAATTTTTTTCAAATTTGATGTGAAATAGAAAAAAAAAAGTAATCCTAAAATTATCAAACACCTTTATATTATCTGGTAACAGTGTCAAATTTGATAAACCCTATTTTTGTCATGAAATGTATATCAAATAATAAAGTACTGAAACCCTCGGTGAGTGCACCAATATAGTATAGGTGACCCGAATCATCTTTCACAAGGAATGTAGCTGATAATGATAAAGCTTAGGATTGAGTTGTTATTGGTTTGGAGTTTTGGGGTTGGTTTTGAAATGCTAAGTCTAATGACAATAAAAAGAAATGAATACAATTGATAAGAAAGTAAACTAATGTACAACCACAAAGGAAATAAAGACAAGCATGAAATAATGCAACTAATGAAACTGAACCTTATTAAACTACATCGTAAGGAGATTTATGGAACCGTAAGTAAGACATGCTAATCTACATGAATCCTAAAATCCAACCAAGTTGTAAACAACATTAATGAAGTAACCTAAACAAGAACCAAATGAAATCTAAGTAAGGGAAGTAACAAATCCTATTCAACTAACCCAAATCTGATTACATCTAACCTCAATAGAGATAATGAAGTGACCAAGTTAACCAAGACATCAACAATCCGAAGCAAACAACAAGTATAGGAATGAAATCAAAGAGATCTAACTTCCATTGCATGAGGGACTTGAACAAATTGTGCTCACAATCAAACAAATCAAGTAGAAGAAAAGGAACTACAAATCAATCAATAATGTGTTCTCTAGATTGCAATTTTGCTCACAAACCAAGCTAGGATTTTTTTCCTAACTTGTATCAGTTAGCACAGCTGATGGATGGTGAAGAAAAAGAATATGATGATGCTCTATTGAAGATTTGATTGTTGATGGAGATCATTGATGCTAAGCTATGAAGAAGGATGGAATTAGGGTTTCTTCCAAGCTGGAAAAGCCCAAGAACTTGGTAGTCTCGGTGGTTGTGTTGACATCCTGCGATCGACGATGGAATAAATGAAGAGATGGTTAGACTTCGATTGGAATCTTGGAGGTGGAATCTGAGAAGTAAGGAAAAGCCCTTGACCTCTGTAGTGAGAAGGAAGATGGAGAGTTCCGGCGATCATGATCAGAGAAGGAACTCCTATGTTCTGCGTGCCTTCTCATAATGTTCAATTTAACGAATGAGCATATTGTAGCTTCCTTCTTATTTTAAATCTAATCAAATCCTAATCTATGGCCAGAATTACTCCAGATCTAGATCAACGGTTGGATAAGTTCAAATTTGGGTCAAAGTCTTTAGATCTTAATCAATGGTTGTGATCTACTCTCCTTTGAGCTTAATGGACCAGATCTTTGATGGATACCCAACTCTCCTCAAATCTTGAATAGATGGCTCATATTAGTTCTCAATTGGTTCTCCAAATTTAAATCCAAAATTAAGTCCAATTTGGTTTGATCCGACTCAGATCCATAAACCCTTGATCGCCTACAAAACCGATCCCACAAATTAGCATACAACTCCACAAATATAAAGGAAATTGTATTAAAAGCTCAAAATGAATCCATCCTCGTAAAGTATAGTACAAATGCGGATTTAAACATAAGAAAGGATTAAAATCATGAATTTAGGGACTTGAATAATGCGATAAAATAATGGTTATCACAATTCGATGTTTATGGACCCATCAAACCTATCTCTACTAGTGGAAAATGTATTTCTTGACTTTAACTTATGATTATAATGGGAAAACTTAGGTATATATGCTAAAAGAGAATAAAGAAGTTTTCACCAAATTTAAGTAATTTAAAATTTTAGTTGAAAAATAAAGTAGATGTCAGATAAAATATTTGTGAATTGATTTAGGAGGTGAATACACTTTGTTAGAGTTTGAGAATTATTTTCAAGGAAAATTATATTATTCATCAACTCACAATGTCCTAAACATCATAACAAAATGGTGTATCAAGAAGAAACAATTGAACTGTTCTAAATATGGTTTGATGTATATTGAAAGAGAAAAATATCCCAAAAGAATTTTAGAAAGATGTTGTTATATGTGTTGTATATTTATTGAACAGGTTTCCCACTAAAGGAATTGAAGACATCACACCAGAGGAAGCTTGAAGCTTACACAAACCAAGGGTGGATCATCTTCATATTTTTGGGAGCATAACATTTGCAAAGGTGTAAACTAAGAAGCAGACAAAATTTGAAGATAAAAGTCATAAATGTATTCTCTTAGGCTATTGTGAGAACGCTAGTAGGTACAAACTGTACAATCTTATAACTCAAAAGCTCATGGTATCAAGCGATATGGAATTCGATGAAGAACAAATATGGAATTGGAATAACAATAATAGTAATAATGACGACATGACATGAAGCAAATCTCATTTGAAGAAGAATATAAAGAGAAGAAAAACAAGCAAGGAGAGTGTGGAAAAATATCATCACCCCCAACAAGTTGATACTCAATTAGAAAATAATTCAAACAGTCTAATTGTGAAAAGGATAAAGAGCATCTAAGACATATTACTCTAGCCGAGCGATTGATACTGACTGCTCTTAATAATTTGTGTTTATTTGCACGATATGATTTTATAACTTATGAAGAAGTCTCCAAGGATGCGAAGTAGAGAAAAGCAATGAAAGAAGAGATTTTTACTATAAAGAAAAATAATACATGGAAACTCACTTCACTTCCTCAAAGACATAAAGCTATTGGAGTTAAATGAGCGTTCAAAATAAAGACAAATGTAAAAGGAGAAGTTAAAAGGCATAAAGCATGGTTGGTTGCTAAAGAATACAAGTAAAAGTACAGGATTGACTACCAAGAAGTATTCACACCATTAGCCCGATTTGAAACAATAAGATTATTTATCTCTCTTGCAGCTTAAAGAAGATGGAAGATATACATGTGGACATAAAATTTGCTTTTTTAAATGAAAATATTGAAGAAGAGGTATATATCCAGCAACCATCGGGTTTTATCATCAAAGGGAAAGAAAAAAAAGGTATACAAATTAAAGAAAGCTCTTTACAAGCTCTAGCAAACTCCTATAGCCCAGAACTCAAGAATTGATGATCACTTTATAAAAGAAGGCTTCACAAAGTTCCCTTACGAGCATTTTTTATACTTAAAGAATAATTCATATAGAGATATTCTATTGGTATGTATTTATATGGATGATTTAATTTTTATTGATAATAATATCTTCATGATTAGAGAATTCAAGTAATTAATGGAAAAAGAGTTTGAGATGACATATCTATGATTGATGAGACACTTCCTTGGCATTGACATACAACAAAGAGAAGAGAGAATCTTTGAATGACAAGAAAAATATGCCAAAGGGATTTTGAAAAAATTCTCAATGGAAGATTGTTATGCTATGGATACACTCATAGAGTACGACATTAGAATGATTAAAGACGGAGAAGGTAAACCTATGAATCTAACTTATTATAAGAGTCTTATGGATTGTCTCAAGCATCTAACATGTACAAGGCCTGAATATTACTTGGAGTTGATTTGGTAAGTAGGTATATAAAAACTCTAAAAATATTTCACTTATATGTAGTTAAGAGAATTCTTAGATATATTAAAGGGACAATTGATTATGAGTTTCTCTATTTATCAATAAAAGATATAGAGTTTTTTGTCTCAATGATAGCAATTGGGATGGAAGTTATGATGATCACAAGAGCACTATTGAATACGTGTTTTATCTTAGTAATGTTGCATTCACTTGGTCTTCAAAGAAACAATAAATTGTTACTCTATCAACTTGTGAAGCTAAGTATATTGTTGTAATCTCTTGTATTTGTCATGCGATTTGGTTAAAGAAATTACTCTAAGATCTTAGATTGCAACAAGAAGTTACGACCAAAATCTATGTCAATAATAGATCGACAATTGCTCGAGTAAAGAAACCTAGTTCATCATGAAAGATCTAAGCATGCATATTGATACTCACTTTCATTTCATAAGGAGTATATTAAGTAAAAAAAAAAAGAATTACTTCATGTGAAATCAAGCTGATATATTTACAAAGCCTCTAAAAGCAGAAGTTTTTCAATACCTAAAGAATTTGTAGGGAGTTCAAGGAAAAACAAAGTTTTTTTTTGGGGGGGGGGGGGATGTTGACATGTGAACTTATTCCAAAAATAAATTAATTTCTTCAACTATGCTAGGACAACGTCAAGAACAACTTAACTTGACAATAGTCATTAGTATAAAAAATAATAAAAATTAATTATTTTATGATGTATTAATTGTAAAAGGACATGGAAACATGAATCTAAATATATAAATAGGAATATAATCATTTATCAAATAACAAGAAATAAACGTTCCAATTCATAGAAGCTCTCCATCCTCATATTTTCTTAAAAAGTTTCTCCTATATTCTTATTTTCTAGTCGATCCACCAAAATTCCAACAAAAAGTTCACTATCAAAGTTGTTGCAATAAGAAAATATATTTTGGTCAACACTCTTCCTCATTTTTCTTATCCACCTTTACGCTATCACCACTCAACTTCCACTCGGATACGAGGGAAATCTCCCGACTGGTATTTCTCTCCACTCTCCTTGGCACTTGGTACTGCCACAGCAATGTGGACGCCCTCTCCGGCGCTGACCGGAGCTGAACCATCCACATGAATAAGTGCATCTCTATTTTTCTCGTTCTAAGTGTTCACGTGAAAACACATCATTAGAAATGAGAACAGATAAAAGTTATTTTCAAAACTATTTTCTCCATTTTCAAATCACTATCGATTTTCCTAAAAGTCCACTGAGAATTGTATATGATTAGGGTTGTGTCTAATTTTATAGCTCTAACCTAACATTAGCTGGGATGGATGACAACAGATCTTTCAATAGGTCCCACACATCGTCTACAAAGTCAAAAGAAATGAGAAGAGAAGTCTACCACTGTGACTGTGACACAAGAGTCCAATTGCTACAAAATAACGACACCGCACTTACATCGCCTCCACTCCGTGTCAGGAGTAAGCAGCAACCACAGCACTAGATCGCATTTATGCCTGTCCACTTCCCCTTGGCTTGCTACTGCTACTTATCTTCGTCACCAATCTTTGCGTGCATGCATTCTCTTCCTTTTTCCAACAGGGAGAGCTTGTACTTGGGAACAGATGGACAGTGTTTGCCCCCCAGTTTCAATTGCTTTGTCTGCTTACAGAAGTGGCCATCGTGCAAGACAAGGACGTAGCAACAGCGTTCTTGGCAAAACGAGAAGGCATCTGAATGCCTCTCCATTGGCAACGCAACCTACAAGAAGAACGCATCAAACAATGTTTATTTGCCGACAGACCGTTGTTACGTTGCTTCGTCTACTAAACTTTTATTGTTCAGATACGACTCGACTGATTGGATTGCACCCGTCGCGTGTTGACGTCACGGAATAATTATTCGGTAGGGGAGCTTAAAGAAGGTCACGAGCGAGACAATCCAAATCCAAGCACCGATTCTACCCCGTCAAAGTTCTGATATAAATATCGTCTTCTTGTTCATCTTCTAACAGGCGTCTCAAATGGAGAAATCGGTCAGTAAAAGCAGTAGTAGCAAGCTGAAGCAGCGCTTCGCACGGATGCTGCTCGCCTCCTCCTGCTCCACCGCCGCCAACGTCGCCGCCGCGACCAAGCCTCCGGCGACGCGTCTGCCGGAGACGGTCAACCACGGGTGGAATGACCGTTGTAAGCTCGACCAGCACTACTGGTCGTTTCCCGCCGACATCCGGCAGCGCCGCTGCGTCGCTCCGGTCGTGCATGTCTCCATCAACTGCCGCAATCGTCGGTCGGTCGAAACTTCCGAGCCGTTGCTCCCCTCGATCGGCAAGGAGGACAGAAAGTGGAAGCCGGGCCCCGGGGGGAAACTAAAAGAGAGAGGCGCAAGGTACCTTTTGGTCAGAGAAAGAGCTTCCCCTACTCTTCTTCCTCGGACTCATTAAACGAGGACGAGCTCGATCTCTTCAGCAGCGAGGAAGAGGAGGAGGACGAGGAGGAATCGAGAACTACATTGTTCTCGTCCAAGAGCTTCTCCTCCGACTCCTCCGAATTCTACCACCACAGCAAGAGGAAGAAGAACAAGAGCACTAGTAGCAAGAGCTTGAAGTCCACACGACGTCCGCCGCGAAGGCACGCGGCGCATTCGACGACGACGGAACTCCGGCCATTGCTCTCCATCTCGCCGGCGAAGGCAACGCGGGAGGATTCCCGGTGGTGAAGCGGTCCACCGACCCTTACGGCGACTTCAGGAGCTCCATGGTGGAGATGATCGTGGAGCGCGGCATGAGCAGGGCCCGAGACCTGGAGCAGCTCCTCCACTCGTACCTCAAGCTGAACTCCAGCCGACACCGTCAGGTCATCCTCGAAGCATTTGAGGACATTTGTGAAGCAATGTTTGGCAAATAGATTGAACTCGTGTCTCTAATTCACGCTCTGTTTGAAGATCGACTAATAAATTTTGTGCTCCTCCGAGCTCTTTCCGATCAGTGATAAATAACAAGAACATTATATTCTAAGCTCGATCTCAAAGAGAATTGACCGTTACTTGAATTTATCTAACACTAAATTATTTAATATGAAAATATGGACGAAACGTTTTCTGTAACTTTAGGAGAACAGACTTGTTTTGACAGAAAAGATAAATAGGTGGGCACATAAATTCTCACATTGCCTTGAGCACAAGTTATATAGATTCCGGACAAGAATTCATAAATGCTACATCTTGACAAGTTGTAAATTATTAGACAGTTTAATGTCAAGCTACAAGAAGGTCGAGAAGAAATGAAGCGAAAAATATGGTCACGAGTATTGCAATCCATCTCCAACAGCAATCTAAATTAAAGATCTGCACCCGTGCATTGCCCCTCGAAAATCCGAATCTACAACTCATCCATCTACAATATAAAGAATCAAGTATCTAAGCTCTAATCAAAATGATAAAAAAGAACATCAAGAATGTCGAAAGCTACATTGAACAAAATCTCCTTGATTTGAATAAATGACTCGACCACTGCAGAAATGGCATCAGGAATAACCTTTCACACAAGATCAAACAAACATAGTGCTAAAATGTTTATAATGCTTAGAAATGAAACTGTCAACATATTGAGGAAATGGAACGGTAGAGAGACAATCAGTGAAAATGCTATACAAGTTGATTGAATAGAAAAAGGTAAGAAGCATTTTTATTTCATGAGCAACACACTGCAGCGTGGAGATCATACATTATCCTCATTTAAAGTTCATAACTCGGGGAAAAACAATTGAATATTTGGTTCATCTATCTGATGCTCACGAGTGTTAATTTAATCCTTCCACAATGATGGCTGACTCTCTAAACGTATTGGTTGTTTTTGACCAAAGTATTGCTTTGATCCGCTTGTGAACCATCATACATCCTCATTGCTAGCTGATATACATACAAGACATCAGTACAGGAAATATCTACAAACTATTAAGTTTGACCAGATATAGGTTAATAAGTTTTGGGGTGAGGGATTGAATTGAATGACGAGTTAAAAATAAACATTCTTGTTGACACGTAAATGCAACACTAACAGTTTTTCTGATCCTTCTGTAGATCACAGATATCCATGTTACAGTTATGTTATGAGTTCATGATGGAGACATTATGACAGGCATGAAAGAATCAGCAAGACCAAGCACACAAAGCAATATATCCATTGAAAGCGACATGCCATCTATATTACTCGAGGCACTGCAAATCCGACATAGCCATTTCTAAAAATTTTACTAGTGAACAATAGGGGTACCAATTGTTCATTAGTATCAATGTCTAAGTTTTTGTATCTAACACAAGTACCAAGAGGGTAAGAAGAGCCTAAGTATTAGAGCATGCCATCAATCTGAAGGCTGAAGCCCAATGCAAGTGAAGGAAACACTAGCTGTATTTTGCTAATGACTCCGAAATGCATTGGTGCAATTGACTAACCTAACAAATAGAGTTCCATTAGAGGAAGGGGCTTAAACTTTTAAGGAAGCAAAGCAAAGCACATCCAAACAAAAATGGAAGGTTTGGATCATATATGAATAAGCTTCAAGGCAAGTCTCATTGAAATGGAATATCACAAACAAAACACCAAATCACACATGGAAGCAAACATTTATGGTGAGTAAGTGCAAGTTCCATGAATTCTCCATATGAACAACTTGCCATGATTTTTATTTTGCAAAATTGGCAGCAAGTCACTGACAACAGCAACATTATGATAAAAATAAATAAATCATTTTTTAAGCATCCTGTGGTTGTTAATTAAAATATTAGAAAAAAATAAGAGTGTTTCTGGGTGTGTCCTTATTATGAGCCATGTGAATAAAATATTTTTGTTGCATCATTCTCAAAAGTGGCTTTAAAGTAGTAATATAGTATCTAGGTAAGATTGTGGAAAGCATAAACTTGATATGAGAAATTTCATTGTGCTAATACAATCTCATATTCCATTTGCATACTTAATCTACATATTTATAGAGAAGTCATGCTCAAGGGCATCCATGTTTGTCGCATCATCTTACAATTGACTCAACTCTGACACGACTTGGTTGAATCAATCAGATTCAAAAGAGAATATTAACAAGAGGCTCAAAAGAACATATGCCAACCTGTGTATGTGAGAACATCAGTAACTAACTTGCTAGACTCCACCTAGTAATTGTCACACATCATCAATCGCAGCTGGTTGAATGAAGAAAAATCAGTATGCTGCTAATTGGCTCACACAAAAGGAAAAGGAATACAATCATAGAACCAGAAGTGATGTGATTGAATTAAGTGAAATTGAGACAGGGAAGAATGTTGGATAACAAAATGAAATGAAAGAACCCGTCAAAATGGTCTCACCAAACATCTTAAAAGAGAAGACAAAACAGATAGGCTGTTACAACTAGTAATAGGCGCAATTACCTGCAGAGCAGAAGAAAAATTAGATTCTGGCCATCAAGTTGAAGATTTGTTTGTTCCTTAGAAAGTTGACAATTACATTTCAATCAAACTGTAGTGAGTTCCTTTATATAGTCAATTAGAGATGAATTGGAATATAAAAAAAATACCATAAATTTTGAGAAATTTGACATTAGTAAAATTAGTTACATTCCTATTGAAAAGTTGGAAGCACTTGGGTATTAAATCAATCCAGTGAACTACCTTTTGACGTGTTTCTACTATAACCAAAGATTTCCTTTCTACCAGCACTCAAATTAAAGTGAGCTAGTTTTGGAGAACACTGCTGCTGATTACCCCGTCCAATTAAAAAACAAAATTTAATGCTACTTGACAAATAAAACACATAGGATAGGTAATGCATTTAAATTTATTTATTATTTCTTTATCAATTTAATTTGCTTCAATAAGTAGAGTCCTTATTATGGGTTTATAAATTGTTTGTCAAGCAATGGTCACAATAAGAAAATAAAGAATATGCATCGCTATTTTGTCGACAGCAGATGAAGCAAACGAACACATATGCTTCTATGTTACAAGATTGTTTTAGATAAACAAATCAACGAGAAATAACGAATTCAACCAATTGAAAGAAAATCACAGGACAAACCTTCCGACAGCCACCCACAACCCCTGCGCGAAATCGTGAGCATCGACGTCATCAACGCAGAAGCCGTGGCATTGTGCATCGGCAACATCGATTCCACACAGAAGCTCGCCTCGACGGGGGACCTTAACAATCCGAAAGAAATTAATCTTACGCAAAGAGGAGAAAGAAAGGAAGGGATCGCGAATCGCTGGCGGACACCTGTGGAAGCGAACGGCCGCAGACGGATGCCTCTGCTTTGGGACGGAGCGAAACAGGGAAGGCCGCACTGATCCGGATCTCGAGGCAGCACCCCTGAGGCAAGGCGAGCGGAGGATCGACCTGCCAGCGGCGGCGGCGATCATGACGCGCTTAGCCAGCGGGGTTTAGGGCAGGCGGCGAATTAGGGCTCGTGGAACTGAGAGTAAAATAAGACTACGAGCCACTTTATGTCAGACTTGAGCTCGACACAAATTAAACTACTGTAATACCTATGGCAACAAAAGTCAATTGATGTATTGTCCTGTCTATGTCTGTAGTCAAGAATAGGTCGAACCAGTGAAGCCAACAAGTCCTCAAGAAAAAAAAAAAACAAAAAATAGATCGCACCAGTGAAGGCAAAAAGTACTCAAGAAAAAGAAAAAAAAAAATCAAGAATAGATCGCACCAGTGAAGCCAATTAGCCGCTCTTTTCTCCACTGCCAGTGCCAAACATCAAGCCCTGTAAATAGATATTTGGCCCTGTTATGTATTGGACGGCCGTGAGTCTCCCTGATTCGTATTTGTACTGAATCTTTATAGCCGGGGGCGCGGGTTGAGCTGCGTGGTCAGCGGCCACAGCGACGGGAACGGCGTCGGGGACGGCGACTGGGACGGGGACGGGGACGGGGACGGCGTCGGGAACGGGAACGGGGACGGCTTCGGGAACGGCGTCGGGGTCGGCGACTGGGACGGCGTCGGGGTCGGCGACTGGGACGGCGTTGGGGTCGGCGACTGGAACGGCGTCGGGGTCGTCGGGGTCGGCGACTGGGACGGCGTTGGGGACGGCGTCGGGGAAGGCGTCGGCGAAGGCGTCGGCGACAAGGACAGCGTCGGGGACGGCGTCCGCGACAGGGACAGCGTCGGGGACGGCGTCCGCGACAGGGACAGCGTCGGGGACCGCGTCAGGGACGGGGACGGGGTCGGGGATGGCGACGGGGACGGCTTCGGGGTTGGCGACGGGGACGGGGACGGCCTCCGCAACTGGTTCGGCGTCAGAGTTGGCATCGGAGTCGCCGTCTGCAACCGATCCGGCGGAGGCGGCAGCGGCCTCGGCGGAGGCGGCAGCGGCCTCGGCGGAGGCGGCAGCGGCCTCAGCGGAGGCGGCAGCGGCCGCTGCTGAGGTCTTTCGGCGCTTGACAGTCCGTCTATCCATGCGGAGGAGGGGTGGCGGTGCTTGATGGCAGGGTCCCTAGGTCATATATATATATATATATATATATATATATATATATATATATATAGAGATCTTTAATATTTTTTTTTAAAAAAAATTTCTCATCCTTTTCATTCGGAGTCTCGGACTTTGGACGATTTAATTTTTTTTTTTAAAATAAACTATTAATTTAAAATAAATTTTTTATATAAAATTTAGTTTTTTAACTTTGTGAGATACAAAATTATTAATTAAATTTTTATATTCGAGTTTTGATAATATTTTTTTTTCAATTGATAAAATTATTAGATTATTTAATATTTCTTGAAACATTGTTGAACGTAAATAAGACTTTATTAATTTTAATTTTGAAAAACTTCTTTCTGCTAAGCTACATTAACATGTATAATTAATAATATTCTATAAGTTATCCATGCATTAGGAAAAGAATTTAATTTTTTTATAAGGTTCAATACCTCAAGTGCTGTTTTTAATTTTGGATTTATTATTTATCTTAAAACTTTTAATTTTAAAAATAAATCTAAACCATCAATATCAGATAACATGTCATGTTTTAAAAAGTTTTCAAGATTTAAACATTTTATTTTTAAAAACTCATCATCAAGCAATTTTAACTTTTCTACATCATATAAAAAATTAAAATTATCTTCATATATTTTAAATTGTTCAAATCTACTTTGAAGTGAAGAAATGACATGGTCAATAATATAATTAAAGTAATTAATTTTAAAAGATTCTTCATGTGAAAGCTTCACTTCATTAATTTTATTCTCATCAAATCGTTTATTTCTTCTAATTATACGTTTTTCACAAAATTTTAATTCTATATTCAGTTCATTTGCAATCTCTTTAGCAGAAATCACAGCAGATATAAATCTATTTTCTTTATAATCATTAAAAAAGAAACAAGACCTTTTAACTAATCTAATGCAATAGCAATGTTCATATCGTTATATTGTAAAAATTTACTAACAGTGTTAACTGAAAATAATATATCATACCAAATAACCATACCTAATAAAAATTCAAAATTTTCAAATTCATATGTTGCTAAAGAATTTGCTTCACTTTTTGTTTTAGAATCATCACTAGTTTCTGCAAGTTTATATAAAGCTTCTTTTATCTGTGGAACTTGATATTTTATTGCTTTAACGCTTTCAAGATGACTTTTCCAACATGTTTGTGATAATGGTTTAAGAGTTAAATTAGAAACATAGTCTTGTAAAATTTTTCATCTTTTTGTAGAAGAAGAAAATAATGAGTAAATACGTTATATCACACTAAAAAATGTTATAGCACTAGGACAAGAATTAGCCATATCACATAGTACTAAATTAAGACTATGACAACCACATGGTGTATAAAAAGCCCTAGAATTTATATCTAACAATCTCTTTTGTACACCTTGTTGTTTACCTTTCATATTAGTTCCATTTAAGGGTGGCAATTCGGTTCGGGTTCGGGTTGATGGGTTCGGGTTGGCAGGTTGGCGGGTTGGAAAATGACAACCTGAGCTCGACCTGATTATGAATTCGGGTCAAACTATTCAACCCGAACCTGATCTGTTTATTTTCACTTGACCCGAACCCGACCCATTTAACCCGTTTGACCCGTTGACCCGTTTAACCCGTTTGACCCGTTTAACCTGTTTGACCCATTTGACCCGTTTGACCCGAACATGACCTGAATTAATAAAGAAATTTTGCATATTAAATTAAAAATTAAAAATAACATTTATCTACATAAATTGAAAATCCATATCATAAATGATAAATCATAGCAACATTGCAATCAATAGCACATATCTATGTTTAGGGTTTTTAACTTTTTTAAATTTGTAATTTTAGTTTAAATTTATAATTATAAACGGGTTCGCGGGTTATAATTAGGTCATTTCAGGTTGACCCGAACCCGACCTGTTTATTAATTGGGTCAATTGAGTCGACCCGATTTCGACCCGAACCCGAAATTACCCAACCCTAACATGATTTTTTCGTGTTCGGTTCGGGTCGTGTTTTCGTGTCGGGTCAAAAATTGCCACCCCTAGTTCCATTATCATATCCTTGTCCTCTTATGTCATTCACATCCAGTTCAATTTTATTTATTATATTAATAAGTGTATCAAAAAGACCTTTTCCTGATGTATCATCTACTTTTAAAAATTCTATAAAATATTCTTCTATTTTGATTGGACTTGTTGAAATATATACACATCCTAATATAAGAGACATTTGTTCTTGATGACTTACATCAGGAGTACAATCAAGTATAACTGAAAAATATTTTGCTTCTTTTATTTTTTTAATTATAATATTATTCGTTATATCACACTAAAAAATGTTATAGCACTAGGACAAGAATTAGCCATATCACATAGTACTAAATTAAGACTATGACAACCACATGGTGTATAAAAAGCCCTAGAATTTATATCTAACAATCTCTTTTGTACACCTTGTTGTTTACCTTTCATATTAGTTCCATTATCATATCCTTGTCCTCTTATGTCATTCACATCCAGTTCAATTTTATTTATTATATTAATAAGTGTATCAAAAAGACCTTTTCCTGATGTATCATCTACTTTTAAAAATTCTATAAAATATTCTTCTATTTTGATTGACCTTGTTGAAATATATACACATCCTAATATAAGAGACATTTGTTCTTGATGACTTACATCAGGAGTACAATCAAGTATAACTGAAAAGTATTTTGCTTCTTTTATTTTTTTTAATTATAATATTATTTACTTCTTTTCCTAATATATTTATTAAATCATTTTGTATATTATGACCAAGATAATGATTATGAATTTTACCATTTTGAATACGTTTAAGTATTATAGGATCAAATTCTACTATCATTTCAATTAAACCTAAAAAATTTTTATTGTTATCTTGATAAATTTTCTCATTAGTGCCACAGAATGCCAAATTATTTTTTGCCAGATTTTTAACTATAACAATAATTCTTATTAATACATTCTTCCAATGTTCTTTTTCCTTATTTATTTTTTCTTGTAAAATTTGATCAATGGTTTTATTTTTAAGCAATCCCATTTTAATATCAAATCAAATATTCATATTTATAATATGTTCACTGCTTGTTTCATGACTTTTAAATTTGGCACTAAGATTTTTCCAATCACGACACCCTTCGTTTGCTAATTGAATTGTAATTGATTTTTGACTAAATAATTTATAACAAAAACAAAATACTTTATCTAATACTTTTGAATATATTAACCATTTTCTATCATGTTTTTCGAAAAATGTCTAGAATTTCCATCATTTGGAAAAGAAATATTGTTTTCTCTAATTGGACCCTTTTCAACTAATAAATCTATTAAATTTGTATTTATATTTTTCCATTGTGCTGGATCATATATATTTTGAATAATAATTTCATCAAAATTATTAAAAAAATTATTTTCATGATTTATTAAGTCATCTTTTTCTTCTTCTAAATTATAATTATTTTCTTCATTAATATTAATATTAATATTAATATTAATATTTGATGAATTTGTTTTGTGATCATTAGAAAGTTCTTGATAGATTTTTTTTGTCCTAAAGTATTATCTTCCGGTGAAAATTCAATTAGTTTTTCATTTAAATTTTCAATTATATCATTTTCTGAGTTTTGATTTTGATTATTAATAATAAATCTATCGAGTGCGCCTTTTGAGATTGAATAAATTCTTCTATTTTTCTTTTTTTTCATACGTTTCATATATCCAGAATCATATTTTTTCATAGACATATTTATATTAAAATAATATTAGAAAAGAAAATATAAGTGTCTATTATTTTATCAAAATAAAATTACTTAGAATTAAATGAATAATAAAATTTGATTACGCCGTGTAGTTTTAATTTGATGATATTTCAAACTGATTACTGAGTATTACCTGCACAAATATAATAAAAAATATTAAATTTGATTTGAATGAGTTAATTTAAGCAGTTTATATTTTATAATAAACTATACTTTAACAAATATATAATAAATGAGATAAGTGCATAAATCAAGTTTGCGATGGTAGTAATTTGTTTGCGAGAGAGGAAAAATGAGAAAAAAAATTTCATACAACTGCTAATAATCTATTTTTCCAAACATATTCAATATTTGGGTCCATTTCATCAATAATTTATTATTCATACAGAATAATAAAGTCTATAAAGAACATTTCAAGAACGAAGAAAAAATTTTAAAAAAATATTACCTGACGATTATGGAAAGCGAAGGGCGTTTTGTCGTATTCTGAGACTGAAAGAATTACCGTTGAGATGATGAGGGACAAAAAATACAAATTACAGAGGATGAAACTTAGAGGATGAAAATATGAGCAGTATGAGACTTAGAGAATTAAAGCATGAGTAAATTAAATTTTGCAGTGGTTTTATATAGAATTATAGGAGAATTATATAATTAATTGAAGTTTGAATAGGTGGCTGTACAATGTATTACTGTGCATGCTGCATGGAAATCGAAGCGGCAGTCTTCTTGTACAAATGTGCACAGTAAAAATCAAAGCAGCGGTGGTACAATAACATGTTAGGACCAAAAGTAGCTAGAGGGGGGGGGGGGGGGGGGGAATAGCTCGTCACGTTCGCTCGGTGCTCGGCGTTGCTTGTTCCTTCAAAGATGTGCAGCGGAAAATACAGAAACAAACACACAACGCTAACACGGTTGGTTTTACTTGGTATCCACCTCACAAGAGGTGACTAATCCAAGGATCCACACCAACACACACACCCTCCACTAAATAAAACTCTCCTTTGTGGTAACTACCAAGGGCGGAGAAGCCCTACAATACTCAATACAAGAAGAGAGGGAAAGGATACAAGAAATACAAGCTTACAAGTTTACAATGAGTACAAAACCCTAACCCTAGCTTCTCTTCTTGGCTTTGATCCGCCTCTTGACTTGGAGAGCTTCCAAGATCCTTCAAGAACTGGCGATCTGAACTTTGTGAGCGCTGTGGAGGAGTTGGCGAGAGCTCTGGAGTGAATCGGAGAACTGCCGCAGCCATCACACGCCTGCAGCTATAAACGACGCCAACGGTCGGATCCCGATCGATTCGAATATTCCCAATCGATCGGGGAGGCTTTGGATCGATCCACGGATCGATCCAGAGCGCCTCTGTGCTCTGGAAACGCGCCTGGATCGATCCACGGATCGATCCAGCGCTTATCGCGCGAAGCAGCCGCGTCCCAATCGATCCACTGATCGATTGGGACCTCTGGATCGATCCACGGATCGATCCAGAGGCTCTCTGTTCGCTGGGACAGGTCTGGATCGATCCACTGATCGATCCAGAGCCTGGATCGATCCACTGATCGATCCAGCACTTGATTTTTGTCCAAAACCAAGTCCCAAACCTCCCAAACCAACATCCGGTCAACCTTGACCTGTTGGTATGTCATGCCTAGCATCTAGTCACTCCCTTGACCTGCTAGGACTCCCTTACCAAGTGTCCGGTCAATCCCTTTGACCCACTTGGACTTTTCTCTGTGCCAAGTATCCAGTCAATCCTTTGACCTACTTGGACTTCCCCGCACCAGATGTCCGATCATCCTTGATCCATCTGGATTTTCCCTTGCCTGGCTTCACTCACCAGGACTTTTACCTAGCTTCACTCACTAGGGTTTTCCATCTGCCTAGCTTCACTCACTAGGACTTTCACCTGGCTTCACTCACCAGGATTTCCATCTGCCTAGCTTCACTCACTAGGACTTTCACCTAGCTTCACTCACTAGGGTTTTCCATCTGCCTAGCTTCACTCACTAGGACTTCCTTCTGCCTGGCTTCACTCACCAGGACTTTTCTTCTGCCTAGCTTCACTTACTACGTCTTTCATTTTGCCTAACATCCCAGTTAGGACTTCCCAGTCAAGTATCCGGTCAACCTTGACCTACTTGACTCTTCTTCAATCAATATCTTATTGTCAAACATCTAAACCCAAACCAAGACTCAGCTTGGTTACCCAGGTCAACCTTGACCTGAGGGATATTGCACCAACAATCTCCCCCTTTTTGATGTTTGACAATACCACAATAACACTTACAATCCCATATGTAAGTTAGGCTAATTCCATAGCCTCCTTCTTCATGCCACTAGGTAATGAAAGCATAAATTAAGCTCTTCATTCTCCCTCTAAGAGGGCAAACTCCCTCTAGGTAATGACAGCCTAACTTACTCCCTTTCATGAGTCCTTTCATTCTCCCCCTATGACTTTCCCATAGGTAATGAAAGCCTAAGCTTAACCATACATTCTCCCCCTATTGGCACACATCAACCCATCGTTGGACACACATCAACCTATGCTCCAATTCTGGGCACACTTCAACACATCCATTTGTTGAAGACTCTCCCCCTGAAGAGTTGCTCATCGTTGTTCACAACATCACTCGTTGTGATCAACACGATAATGAAGGTCTCATACCCTTCATTTATCCTTAACTTCTCCCTCAATGTAGACAACTACCCAACCTTGAGCATTATCTACCACTTGAGTGTCCACTTGAAATAATGAGGATATCCACTCCCCATTTCTCCCCATTTCAAGTTTAAATGCTCAACCTTGAGCAAGTTCACAACAGAAGGTTAACCACCTTCCAAGGTTCATGAAAAATAATTTTCATGTCTTTAAAGAGTCCCTCCCCCTAAAGACATGGTGGTAACTTCTGTCATTGCACCAACAATGACTTGGAATCCCTAAAACATTAGGAAACCCAAATTTAGAAGTTTTGAGGTTCAAATATTCAAAATTTGAAACAACCTCAACCTAAACTTCTACTTAGTCTTCGTTAACCAATCCATCCTTGTTTTCAACATGAAAACACCCTTTGTATGTATACAAATGTATTTAAGGGGTTTGGAATGGTTACCTAGACTAAAATAGGTTCAAAGATGCTGAAATCAGGCCTTCCCAGCCAAAACCAGCAACTTGGATCGATTGAAGTTGGGTTCCAATCGATTGAACCTTTCTGAATCGATCCACTGATCGATTCAGACTCCCTGGATCGATCGGCTGATCGATCCAGCGAGCTTCTGCTCGCGGGAATTGCCGTTTGAATCGATCCATGGATCGATTCAGGAACTCCAATCGATCCATGGATCGATCGGAGCTTTGATAGTTGCTGAAATTTCATTTCAGTCAACTTCAGAAACCCCTAGAAAATTCTACAAAAATCCAAAAATTATGAAATTTCGTGTAGACATTATTTAGGGCGTTTACTATCACGGAAAAATAGTTTTCTATGAAAATACTTCATATTTTCAAAGATTGACACAAACTTGAAAACTTACAAAAACTTTAGTGTTTTCTTCAAGTTTGTGTCTAACTATTCAATGGTGATTACTATCAAAAGATAGCCTTCACCAAGGTTTTCCAAAAACATTTTAAAAACATTTTCAAAACCAATATCCCATCACATTCCTTGGGCTTAATGCACATGACTTGTACATTAGCTTTCCCAATGATGGGAAAACACAACTATGTGTTTTGATGAATTTAAAACTCAAAGGAATGCACTAAATCAACATCTTGAGTTTTGTTCATCATCCTAACATCTCACTTGTATCTAATGTGCACTAAACCACATACAAGTCACCTTATAGTCTTTGTGAGATGTAGATTTTGGTTTTTGCCCTAATCTAGGGATCATGCATATCTATCTAGGCATTTTAGAAATATTAGACATCCACCTAGAATGTCACTTGTTAATAAGGGTTGTTAAATGCCATTTGTCCTTAATTACAAGGGAATTAAACTAATGCATGATAATGTTATGACATACATCAAAATAAAATAACTTTCAAAAGAAAGATTCCTATAATTACAAGATGTATGAATGTCATGACATGGTATTTTTGGATTTTTCATAATAAAACATGAATGCAAAAATAGACATGATGTCATGGCATATGATGGGCAAACAATCATGGCAAGGTTTAGCATAAATAAAATATACCTAGATTAAGTATCTAAGTATCCTTAAAATCTTAGCTAAACTTATGACTTAAACCTAGATTGCCCTAAAGTGCTTCAAGAAAATGCCAAAACCTAAATTGGCATTTCTAATTTCCTTGATTAATGTATGCCAATTGAAAATAAATATGTCCTCAAATGTTGGCATATTTCATTTTTTCACAAGAGTAGCACTTTTTAAATTAAGGCTTAGTTTGCCTTTAATTTCCTAAGAACATACCAAAATCTCAACTTGGTAGTTCTTATGTTTTCTCAAATTTGTGCCACTTTAAAATAAAATCAATACTTCTCCAATTTGGCACATTTTACTCTTTCAAGGAGTAAATAATAATTCCATTTCATTTTCAAAGGTTAACAAAAACCTTGAAAATGCTCCTTGAGTGTCACTTTCCTCAAAGTTGGGTTAACTACCCTTCTAATCGGAGTTGACACTCTCTAACCCATCTATGGGGTAGAGAAGATGCTCCTAGGAACCCAACACCTATTGGTGCTCCTTGGATGCTCTAGGTACTCACTAGGGATAACTTCCCTAGATACCTTCCTAGTGACCTTGTTGGGCTTCTTAGAAGCCTTGGTCACATTTTCTAGGTCAACTCTAGGGATAGCCTCCCTTGTAACCTTGTTCGTGACTTTCTTAGACTTCTTAGAAGTCTTAGTCACTTTGGTTGCAAAGATACTTCTAGGGATATCTTCCCTTGTATCCTTGACTTGACCTCTAGACTTAGGATTCGTTCCATAACTATATGGAACCCTATGATAACTAGGCACATCCTTCTTAGCTTTTGGTTTGTATCCCAAACCTTTATGGCCATTGGATGGCTTTGATTTTCCTAAACCTAAGTTATGCTCACTTTGCCCTAATAGGATATTTTCCATCATTTTTAGGGTCTTCTCCATTTTATCAAGTCTTGACCTCAAGACTTGATTTTCTCTCACTAAGTCCTTAGTATTTGATCCATGAGCATTTTTGTTTCTAGGCTTGTATCTTAAATCCTTAGAGTTATCGCCTAGGTTTTTACCTACATTCCTAGCCTTAGGGATAGTAGTTTTGGCATGTAGGGCCACATGCTTTTCCTTAAAGCCCTCATGCTTCCTATTCTTATGGTAAATCGCATTAAAATGATAAAAATTTGACCTAGCATGCTTTTTACCATTTTGCAAGGGAATAGGCTCAATGAAAGTTACCTTCCTTTTTACCTTGGGGGCTCCCCCTTGACTAGTGCCTCCTTGAGCCTTGACCATCTTCTTCCCCTTGGGGCATTGACTTCGGTAATGCCCTTTTTGTTGACACAAGAAGCACACAATGTGCTCCTTGCTCTTCTTTGTCCCGGGGGTGGTCTCCTTGAGCTTCTCCTTGCCCTTTTTTGCCATTTGGCCCTTCTTCTTGGCTAATTTTGGGCACTTGCTCTTGTAGTGCCCATGTTCCCTACATTCAAAGCATATAATATGATTTTTATTATTAATTGAAATATTTATACCTTTGCTTGTAGGGGTGGCATCTTTTTCTTTGGATCCGGAGGTAGAAGCTTCCTCTTGATCGGACCTTGATTCTCCTCCATTTGATTTTTCTTGACTTGTGGAGGTAGAATCTACTTCCTCCTCTTCGTCTCTTGACCCGGATGTAGAAGCTTCTCCTTCTTCTTGATCCGGCGTCACCAAGGATTGCTCCCCCTCAATCCTAGAGGTGGAGGCTTCATCATCTTGAATATGAAACAAGGAGTATGCTCCCTCCTTGTTCCCTTCGTTGCATTCCCTTGAGGATGAAGCTTCTTGGATCTCCTCTTCTTCGGAGGTTGAGTATCTCTCAACCTCGGAGCCCTCCTCTTGGTCTTGCTCCAAAGAGTCACCCTCTCTGGATACTTCTTGCTCTTGTACAGTGGAGGGGATCTCATGAATTCTTGCCAATTTGCTCCAAAGCTCCTTGGCATCTTCAAACTCTCCAATTTGTTCCAAGATGTTGCTTGGCAATAAATTGACCAAAAGCTTGGTCACTTTGTCATTGGCCTCACATCTTTGGATTTGGTCTTTGCTCCACTTGCTCCTTTTGAGTACTTTGCCCTTGGAATTTGTGGGAGCTTCAAAACCTTCCATGAGAGCAAACCATTGCTCTATCTCCATCATAAGAAAATTTTCGATTCTTGATTTCCAAGAATCGAAGCTTGTAGATGAATATGGTGGAGCCACCCTTGTGTCAAATCCAAGTCCATCTTGGAATTGCATCTTGAAGTTGAGCTTGATAAAATCTTGAACTTGAAGAATTTGCTCCAACTTCTTCACCCTCTAGCTTTTCTTGTTATGCTTGACCCTTCCGGCGATGATTCCGGTGAAGAGCGGCCTTGCTCTGATACCACTTGTTAGGACCAAAAGTAGCTAGAGGGGGTGAATAGCTCGTCGCGTTCGCTCGTTGCTCGGCGTTGCTTGTTCCTTCAAAGATGTGCAGCGGAAAATACAGAAACAAACACACAACGCTAACACGGTTGGTTTTACTTGGTATCCACCTCACAAGAGGTGACTAATCCAAGGATCCACACCAACACACACACCCTCCACTAAATAAAACTCTCCTTTGTGGTAACTACCAAGGGCGGAGAAGCCCTACAATACTCAATACAAGAAGAGAGGGAAAGGATACAAGAAATAAAAGCTTACGAGCTTACAATGAGTACAAAACCCTAACCCTAGCTTCTCTTCTTGGCTTGATCCGCCTCTTGACTTGAGAGCTTCCAAGATCCTTCAAGAACTGGTGATCTGAACTTTGTTGTGGAGGAGTTGGCGAGAGCTGAGTGAATCGAGAAGGCTGCCGCAGCCATCATCTTTATACAGCGCCAGCGGTCGGATCCCGATCGATTCAAATATTCCCAATCGATCGGGAGACTTTGGATCGATCCACGGATCGATCAGGCGCCTGCGAGCGGAAGCGCGCTGGATCGATCCACGGATCGATCCGGCGCTTATCGCGAAGCGGCCGCGTCCCAATCGATCCACGATCGATTGGGACCTCGGATCGATCCACGGATCGATCCGAGGCTCTGATTTTGACGAGTCCGGATCGATCCACGATCGATCCAAGCTGGATCGATCCATCGATCGATCCAAAGACTTGGATTTTGTCCAAAACCAAGTCCCAAACCTCCCAAACCAACATCCGGTCAACCTTGACCTGTTGGTATGTCATGCCTAGCATCTAGTCACTCCCTTGACCTGCTAGGACTCCCTTACCAAGTGTCCGGTCAATCCCTTTGACCCACTTGGACTTTTCTCTGTGCCAAGTATCCAGTCAATCCTTTGACCTACTTGGACTTCCCCGCACCAGATGTCCGATCATCCTTGATCCATCTGGATTTTCCCTTGCCTGGCTTCACTCACCAGGACTTTTACCTAGCTTCACTCACTAGGGTTTTCCATCTGCCTAGCTTCACTCACTAGGACTTTCACCTGGCTTCACTCACCAGGATTTCCATCTGCCTAGCTTCACTCACTAGGACTTTCACCTAGCTTCACTCACTAGGGTTTTCCATCTGCCTAGCTTCACTCACTAGGACTTCCTTCTGCCTGGCTTCACTCACCAGGACTTTTCTTCTGCCTAGCTTCACTCACTAGGTCTTTCATTTTGCCTAACATCCCAGTTAGGACTTCCCAGTCAAGTATCCGATCAACCTTGACCTACTTGACTCTTCTTCAATCAATATCTTATTGTCAAACATCTAAACCCAAACCAAGACTCAGCTTGGTTACCCAGGTCAACCTTGACCTGAGGGATATTGCACCAATATAACACAGTGCACACCTGCACGGAAATCGGAGCACCGAAGCAGCCTTGAAATGAAACGTCCATTTTTAATTAAAATTAAATTTTAATTATTAAATATATTTTTAAAAAATATAATATTAATTGCCCCAATTATATTGAGGCCCTAGGCATAGGCCTATGCCTTCAGCCGGGCCTGCTTGATGGAGAGAGGGAAAAGCGGGGAGGGGAGAGAAGCAGGAGGACGGATCCTCTGGTCTACAAATTGCAGACCAGGGGATGGTCCAATTTTTTAGACCATTGATTTAGATGAACTCCACCTATGAATAGGTGAGGTCAATCTAAATCAAGAGCCCAGGTATAATGGACCATTCCCTGGTCCATAATTTACGGATCAGAAGATTCCCACTAAGAGAAGCAGATGGTGATGGAGAGAGAGAAAAGCGGGGAGGGGAGACCAGCAGAGGGAGGGGTTAAATAGATAAGTCAAGAAAAGGTAATCCATTTTCATGGAGCTTTCTTTAATTTCTTTAAAATTTTATTTTTATTTACTTTTCTTTTGGTATTTGAATTATTATTTTAAATTTCATTTTTGGTTAAATAATAATATCTTTAAGTTATATAAATTATTTTTTAATTATCTAAATATAATTTTGATATGCTATTTATTTATATAATTATTATTATATTTTAAATATTATATCAAAATAATTTTTTTATAATGAATAAATATATAAAATTAATAAAAATAAAAATAAAAAATGATAAAATTTATATAAATACATACGGATATGAATAAAAAAATTCTAAAAATATAAAATATTATTTAAAAAATAAATATTGTCAGATTTTCTTGGAGCTTTCTTTATTTTGTTTGTATTTTTATTTTTTATTTTTACTTTTTTTTTGGTATCTGAATTATTTTTTTAAATTTCATTTTTTGTTAAATAATAATAATATCTTTAAGTTATATAAATTATTTTTTTAATTATCTAAATATAATTATGATATGCTATTTATTTATATAATCTTACTATTTTATTAAAAATCTCTCCCCTTTACTAACTACTTTGGTTAAGCCTAAAATAAATTTACGTTAATGTTTTTTTTCCTATTCACACTAAAAATAATTTTAAGTTTTATTAGTAATTTCACAAGCGAAACAATTAGTGATCTAGAGTTCGAGACTCAGCTGCGGCGTATTATTATGAATTTTTTTCATCATTAATTTTTTCTGATTATTTTATATAAAAAAATATAGTTCTCTTTAGTCCCACATCTTAAAATTGACAACACTATGATTAAAGAAGTTTCTATAAATATTTTAGGCCAACAATGTTAAAAAATATACTTCTCTTAGTTTTTTTTACTAAGATAAATGTAATATTAAATTAAATTAATTTTTTTATAGGGAAGCCGATTACAATTTGTTGTTGCTGGGATTCTCGAGCGTCACCCTTGCATTATTGCACTATTGTATGAGTTTGACGAATCTTACCCAAATAATTATTTCTTGATTTTGAACGTAAGGGTGACACTCGAAAATCCAATTTAGTTTACGACGAAATTATGTCAAATATTTTGTATCTTATTAAATTACACACGCAACGCGTGTGCACGAATACTAGTTATTATTATATTTTAAATATTATATCAAAATAATTTTTAATAATGAAAAAATATATAAAAATAATAAAAATAATAAAAAATTTGACAAAATTGATATAAATAAATACATACGGATATGTATAAAAAAAATCTAAAAATCTAAAATATTATTTAAAAAATAAATATTGTCAGATTTTCTTGGAGCTTTCTTTATTTTGTTTGTATTTTAATTTTTTTTTACTTTTTTTTTTGTTATTTGAATTATTATTTTAAATTTCATTTTTGGTTAAATAATAATAATATCATTTTGTTATATAAATTATTTTTTTAATTATCTAAATATAATTTTGACATGCTATTTATTTATATAATAATTATTATATTTTAAATTTTATATCAAAATAACTTTTTTATAATGAAAAATATATAAAAATAAAAAAAATAAATAATAATAAAAATAAAAATAAAAAAAATGACAAAACTTATATAAATACATACGGATATGTATAAAAAAATTCTAAAAATATAAAATATTATTACAAAAAATAAATATTGTCAGATTTTCTTGGAGCTTTCTTTATTTTGTTTGTATTTTTATTTTTTTACTTTTTTTTTTGGTATTTGAATTATTATTTTAAATTTCATTTTTGGTTAAATAATAATAATATCTTTTAGTTATATAAATTATTATTTTTAATTATCTAAATATAATTTTGATATGCTATTTATTTATATAATTATTATTATATATTAAATATTATATCAAAATAATTTTTTTAGAATGAAAAAATATATAAAAATAAAATAAAAATAAAAAATGACAAAATTTATATAAATACATACGGATATGTATAAAAAAATTCTAAAAATATAAAATATTATTTAAAGAATAAATATTGTCAGATTTTCTTGGAGCATTCTTTATTTTGTTTATATTTTTATTTTTTTACCTTTTTTTTGGTATTTGAATTATTATTTTAAATTTCATTTTTGGTTAAACAATAATAATATCTTTAAGTTATATAAATTAATTTTTAATTATCTAAATATAATTTTGATATGCTATTTATTTATATAATTATTATTATATTTTAAATATTATATCAAAATAATCTTTTATAATGAAAAAATATATAAAATTAATAAAAATAAAAAATGACAAAATTTATATAAATACATACGGATATGTATAAAAAATTCTAAAAATATAAAATATTATTTAAAAAATAAATATTGTCAGATTTTCTTGGAGCTTTCTTTATTTTGTTTGTATTTTTATTCTTTTTTTTTTTTTACCTTTTTTGGTTTTGAATTATTATTTTAAATTTCATTTTTGGTTAAATAATAATAATAATATCTTTAAGTTATATAAATTATATTTTTAATTATCTAAATATAATTTTGATATGCCATTTATTTATATAAATATTATTATATTTTAAATATTATATCAAAATAATTTTTTTATAATGAAAAAAATATAAAATTAATAAAAATAAAAATAAAAATAAAAAATTACAAAATTTATATAAATACATACGGATATATATAAAGAAATTCTAAAAATATAAAATATTATTTAACAAATAGATATTGTCAGATTTTCTTGGAGCTTTCTTTATTTTGTTTGTATTTTTATTTTTTTTTTCATTTTTTTGGTAATTGAATTATTATTTTAAATTTCATTTTTGGTTAAATAATAATAATATCTTTAAGTTATATAAATTAATTTTTAAATTATCTAAATATAATTTTGATATGCTATATATTTATATTATTATTATTATATTTTAAATATTATATCAAAATATTTTTTTATAATGAAAAATATATAAAATTAATAAAAATAAAAATAAAAATAAAAAATGACAAAATTTGTATAAATACATACGGATATGTATAAAAAAAATTCTAAAAATATAAAATATTATTTAAAAAATAAATATTGTCAGATTTTTAAATAGTATCGAAGAATGAGTCGGGTAATTCTTTGGGTAAGACGCCTAATTGCCGTCAGATCGAAAAAATGCACGCATCAGGAGTTGTGTATAAAAAGGGTTAATCAGGAGGAGTCATGCGCCGTAAGCAATAAAGGCTAAGGACACGTGTCAGGCCCCTAAGAAGCGTATTAATGATGGACGTGACAAGGAAATCAGGAAAAAGAGGATATGCGTATAGAAACACCTTACTTCTGGAAGATTAAGCCAAGAAAATTGACGGGCCACAAGATCCCCTTGGGAAGCAGCGAAGGAAATGGCAGGAAATGATTCGAATGCTACACCACTACTTTACACCATTTTTCCTAAGGCTAAGTAAGATTTCAATATTTTTTATCTTCATTTAAGTCTGATATTATATATCTTGCGATTGCAGAAGGGAGTTGGGATCGGGAAATCCCCACCAGGTCGGCAAAATCTTTCCGAGGGCAGGCTTCTCAAAGGAGACCCAGTCGGGTCCCAGACATACTCCCTACAAATAATCCCTGGTCAGGAAGTCAACAGCAGGTCGGGAAAATCTTTTCTCGGGCAGGCTCTCCAAAGGAGGCCCGGTCGGCGTCCCAGACTCTCGTCTCAGTGCGAGTTATAAGTGAACAAGGCTCTCACGCCCAACGACCCTCCAGGTCGGCATCCCAGACTCTCGCCCCAGTGCGATTTATAAGTGAGTAAGGCTCTCACACCCAACGACCTTCCAGGTCGGCGTCCCAGACTCTCGTCCCAGTGCGAGTTATAAGTGAGCAAGGCTCTCACGCCCAACGACCTCCCAGGTCGGCGTCCCAGACTCTCACCCCGGTGTGAGTAATAAGTGAGCAAGACTCTCACGTCCAACGACCTTCCAGGTCAGCATCCCAGAGTCTCGCCTCAGTGCGAGTTATAAGTGAGCAAGGCTCTCACGCCCAACGACCCTCCAGTTCGGCGTCCCAGACTCTCGCCCCAGTGCGAGTTATAAGTGACAAGGCTCTCACGCCCAACGACCTTCCAAGTCGGCGTCCCAGACTCTCGCCCCAGTGCGAGTTATAAGTGAGCAAGGCTCTCACGTCCAACGACCTCCTAGGTCGGCGTCCCAGACTCTCGCCCCAGTGCGAGTTATAAGTGAGCAAGGCTCTCACGCCCAACGACCTCCCAGGTCGGCGTCCCAGAGTTTCGTTCCAGTGCAAGTTATAAGTGAGTAAGACTCTCACACCCAACGACCTTCCAGGTCGGCGTCCCAGACTCTCGCCTCAGTGCGAGTTATAAGTGAGCAAGTCTTTCACGCCCAACGACCTTCCAGGTCGGCGTCCCAGAGTCTCGCCCCAGTGCGAGTTATATGTGAGCAAGGCTCTCGTGCCCAACGACCTTCCAGGTCGGCGTTTCAGACTCTCGCTTTAGCGCGAGTTATAAGTGAGCAAGGCCCTTATGCCCAACGACCTTCCAGGTCGGCGTCCCAGACTCTCACCTCAGTGCGAGTTATAAGTGAGCAAGGCTCTCACGCCCAACGACCTTCCAGGTCGACATCCCAGAGTCTCGCCTCAGTGCGAGTTATACGTGAACAAGGCTCTCATGCCCAACGACCTTCCCGGTCGGTGGCTCTCACGTTCAACAACTTTCTCGGTTGACATGCCCTCACGTTCTTACCGCACCCCTGGTCAGTCTTATCTAACTCCTCCCTTATTGTAAGCAATTCTTTACAGGGTCCTGGGAGTTAATTTCAACACAATTCTCGGAACATGTTCGTTTGTATAATTCATATGTTACTAAAAGTATTCAGACATAACTTCAGGACCCACTCATTTAAAACGTCCCTTATAAATTTCTTATCTATTTACTTCATACATATATGTTATTTCTTTCGAAAGCTGTCTGAGATAATTAAGGGATATTGTTAGTTGGAGTCCTATAGTCAATCATTTGATGATTGTTATATAGACTCATTGTATTATATTCTTATATTTATAAAGGTATTGTTTATGGTTATTATACTTACTTGTATTGGTGCCAAATAACTAAGTATGATAGCGTCCTTGAGTAGAAGGTTCTTACCTATATCAATCGATTGGTTGAATCGATAATGAGATGATATAGGGAACACTACTCTTAATCATTCCTAGTCGAGTATTAATATTCAGGGACAATGTTAATGCAATAAGACTAGCATGTAGGTCAACTCGATGACTTGATCTCACAAGTCATGGATATAGAGATATCAAGTTGACACATGGGTATGCATTGGAGAATATATACTGAATGACCCGCCATGAGAAAGTATCATGGATCATTATATGAGTGTCATATACTTTCTCATGTGACTATTAGTATGACTATTAGTCCTTAGACCTGAAGTCACCATGGTTCCCTACATAAGAAGTTACGTACTTTGACTTCGTCAAACGTCACTCGTAATTGGGTGGACTATAAAGGCAATTACTGGGTATGTAACAAATTATGCGGAGGGATGTGAGTGATGTAGATGAGATCTATCCCTCCTATATGACGGGAGTGACATCGATATTCTTGATAGAGTGAGATCACTAAGTGCATGGCCATGCCCAAATGAGTCAATATGAGATATTGAGCTCATTTGATTAGAGTGAGTATACTTAGAGTTCAAGATTTAGATTGATTAGAGGATGACACGGTCTATGCCTCACATTGATCAATCTAGATGTCTAGGATAGAAGGATATTCTCATATATTGTGAAGAGTCACAATTAGTAGTCACAAGGTGATGTTGGATCTCAACATTCTTGTAAATTGGGTAGTAATGATGTGCTGCTAGATACCGCTCATTACTTATGCTTCTAAATGAGTTTAGGAGCATTGCCAACGTTACAAGTGTTGGTTGCTACTCGGAAAACCTAATGGTTCCACTGTACAAAATTTTTGTACAAAGGTCTGAACCTTTTCCTAGCTACCATGTGTTCTTTTAAATTAAACTTGGATCGCCTGCGAAACTTAACACGTTTGATCCAAAGTTTAATCTATTTGTTCTTTTAGGTTTAGACTCGGATCTTCTGCGGAACTTAACACGTTCGATACAAATCACCTAAATTATTAATTTCATTAAATATTAGTTTCCAAAATTGGCTTCCAGTACTGACGTGGCGAGGCACATGGCCTTCTTGGATATGGGAGCAACCACCACCGACTAGACAAAGCCTTTTAAGGAAAACTAATATTTAATTTCCTTAAATAACTTTAGGTCAACCGAAAAGAACAATCAAATCATAAGGAAAAGAAAAAAAAACACAACATCGAAAACAAATTCGAAATACTAGAATCGCATGCCTCTTGTATTTGGTATTATTTCCAAAGATAACTAGTATGATGCGGAAAGGAAAAATACTAGTTATACCTTTTAGAAAGATCTCTTGATCTTCTATCGTATTCCTCTTCTAACCTCGGACGTTGTGTGGGCAACGATCTTCCGAGATGAGAAACCACCAAAACACCTTCTTCTCCTTTCTTCAAGTTTCAGCCAAGCACAATGCTTCCAAAAGATGAAGATCTTTTTCCACCAACCAAGCTCCAAGGGATGAATGAAACAAGACTCCTTTCTCTCCTTTTCTCCAAGCTAGATCCGGCCACTTCTATGCCTCCAAGAGATGATGAAGTCTCGGCCACAAGAAGGAGAAGAGAGAAGGAGAAGGGGAACCTCTAGGGGCCGGCCACACCAAGGAAGAAAAGAGAGGAAGAAAAAGAATAGAGTCGTTCACCATGAAGCCTCCTCTACCCCCTCTTTTATATTCCTTGTGTTAGGATCGATGGTCGCGGCTAGAGAGGGGGGGTGTGAATAGCCGACCCCAAATCCTTTCGTTTCTTCCTACGATTAGGGTTAGTGCAGCGGAAATAAACAATAGAAACGATAAAGGAGAAGCAAACCTCAACACGAAGATGTAACGAGGTTCGGAGATGATACTCCTACTCCTCGGTGTGTCCGTAAGGTGGACGAAGCCTATCAATCCGTCGGTGGATGAGTCCCCGGAAAATCGGCTAATAAGAACACTCCTTCTGGGTGGAGAAACCTCGCCACAGAAACTTCTTGCAACAGCAAGAAAGGTGTACAAAAATACAGCACAAAACAGAAGACAATATGAATGTACAAAACAAAGCTTGCCTACTGTTCTTGTCGACTGGAATCCGAAGCAGCAACTTCAGGAAACTCACAGCAGCAGCTGATCAGTCGAGGAAAGCTCACCCGAAGCTTCAAGAAGGAGCGAGCTCAGCAAAGCTCAAATCACAGCAGTGAAGAAGAAGAAGCAGAAGCTTCGGAGAAGAAGAAGAAGAGTGGTTCTGTAGCAGCCCTCGATCTCCTTTATAACCTGCGCAAAGAAGACAGCGAAGAAGACGGAGATAGCCGTTGTCACTCACAACGGCTATACCCGGACCGATCAGGCTCCACCCTGATCGGTCCAGGGTGCTGCTGATCGGTCATGGGGACCGATCAGGCTCTATGCTGATCGGTCCCCAGACCGATCAGGCTGCTTCACAGAGAGTTGCCCAACTCTCTGTGCATACCCTGATCGGTCCCGGGGACCGATCAGAGCTTCCTCTGATCGGTCCAGGGGACCGATCAGCACCCTTTTCTCCCGAACTTCTGGCCTTCTGATCATTGTCTCCTGATCGGTCTGCAGACCGATCAGATAACACTCAGTAGGCTACTGTTTGGTTACTGATCGGTCACTAGACCGATCCAGATACCCAGTGTATTACTGGATCGATCCACTGATCGATCCAGAGCTTGGTTTTTGCCCAAACCAAGTCCAAACCAATACCTGGTCAACCTTGACCTCTTGGTACATCATGCTTAGCATCCGGTCACTCCCTTGACCTGCTAAGTCTCCCACCAAGTGTCCGGTCAATCCCTTTGACCCACTTGGATTTTTCTCTTCGTGTCAAGTATCCGGTCACTCCCTTGTCCTACTTGACCTTCTCAACACCAGATGTCCGATCACCCTTGATCCATCTGGATTTTCCCTTGCCCGGCTTTACTCACCAGGACTTTCACCTAGCTTCACTCACTAGGGTTTTCACCTGGCTTCACTGACCAGGATTTCCAATCTACCTGGCTTCACTCACCAGGACTTTTCCGTCTGCCTGGATTCACTCACCAGAACTTCCCAACTGCCTAGCTTCACTCACTAGGACTTTCCATCTGCCTGGCTTCACTCACCAGGACTTTCCCTTGCCTGGCTTCACTCACCATGACTTCCCAACTGCCTAGCTTCACTCACTAGGACTTTCCGACTGCCTGGCTTCACTCACCAGGACTTTTCACATCCGGTCCAGAGAACGAGCTACCAAGCCCTCTCTGACCACAGTCCGGAGAACGAGCTACCGAGCCCTCTCCGACTACCCATGCCAAGTTTTCATACTTGGACTTCTCCGTGCCAAGTCTCCATACTTGGACTTTTCCCGTGCCAAGCTCCCTGCTTGGACTTTTCCATGTCAGGTCACCTCACCTCGGGTCAACCATGTCAACCTTGACCAAGGGTTGCACCCACAACCTCCCAAGTTTCTGTTCTTGTCAAACATCAAGATACAACTTGAGTCAGGTCAACTCGAGTCAGGTCAACCAGGTCAACCTTAACCTAAGGTTGCACCAACAATCTCCCATCAAAATACAACTCTTTTGTTCTTGTCAAACATCAAAATACAATTCGAGTCAGGTCAACTCGAGTCGGGTCAACCAGGTCAACCTTGACCTAAGGTTGCACCAACAATCTCCCCCTTTTTGATGTTTGACAATACCTTTAAGTTAGGCTAATCCAATAGCCTCAACTTTCTTCATGCCACTAGGTAATGAAGCATAAGTTACAACCTTACATTCTCCTTCTAAGAAGGCAACCTCCTTCTTAGATAATGAAGGCCTAACTTAAACCCTTCATTCTTCCCCTATTGGCACACATCAACAAACTCTCCCCCTGAAGACTAAGTTATCGTTGTTCACAACTTCACTCGTCGTGATCAACAAACTCTCCCACTAACTCCAATGTTCTTCCTTGAACATTCTCTAGACATTCTTCCCCTTTTTGACACACATCAAAAGGAGTGAATCAAGGTCAAGAGTTTCTTCCTAATGAAAGTCCCATACATTTCATTGAAACTCTTAATTTCCCCCTTGATACTAAGGTCCAACAATTAACTTAGTGATAATCTCATATCACTCAAGTCTTTAGGAGTAAAAACTCCCCCTAAAAGTCAACTCCCCCTTGACTAATAGGTAAAACTCCCCCTAAAGGTCAACTCCCCCTTGACCATTGCACCAACAATGTCTTGGAGAGTTTCAAACCTTTAGAAATCTAAACCGCCAACTTCCATAGCTGAAATTTCAGTCAACAGTCGAAAAATTAGCATTTGGCATGCTCTGATCGGTCACCAGACCGATCAGCCTTCACTGGATCGGTCACCAGACCGATCCACACTCTCCTGGATCGGTCCTAGTTGTTGGTTGCTACTCGGAAAACCTAGAGGTTCCACTGTACAAAATTTTGTACAAAGGTCTGAACCTTTTCCTAGCTACCATGTGTTCTTTTAAATTAAATTTTGGATCGCCTGCGGAACTTAACACGTTTGATCCAAAACTTAATCTATTTGTTCTTTTAGGTTTTGACTTGGGTCTCCTGCGGAACTTAACACGTTCGACCCAAATCACCTTAAGTTATTAATTCCATTAAATATTAATTTCCATAATTGGTTCCCAGTACTGACGTGGCGAGGCACACGACCTTCTTGGATATGGGAGCAACCACCACCGACTAGACAAAACCTTTTATAGAAAGCTAATATTTAATTTCCTAAAATAACTTTAGGTCAACCGAAAATAACAATCAAATCACAAGGAAAAAAAACAAAGAAACACTATATCGAAAACAAATTCGAAACACTAGAATCGTATGCCTCTTGTATTTAGTATTATTTCCAAAAATAACTAGTATGATGCGGAAAGAAAAACTACTAGTTATACCTTTTAGAAAGACCTCTTGATCTTCTACCGTATTCCTCTTCTAACCTCGGACGTTGTGTGGGCAACGATCTTCCGAGATGAGAACCACCAAGCACCTTCTTCTTCCTTACAAGTTTCGGCCATCAAAACTTCTCCTAGGATGAAGAGGTTCGGCCACCACCACCATGTTCCAAGGGATGCTAGAAAAGAGGCTTCTTTTCTCTCCTTCTTCTCCTTCTTAGATCCGGCCACCAAAGCTATCTCCACCATGAGAAGGTTTCGGCCACACAAAGGAGAGGAGAGGAAAGAAAGGGCCGGCCACACCCAAGGAGAAAAGAGAGGAAAAATAGAATAGAGTCGTTCGCCTTGAAGCCTCCTCTACCCCCTCTTTTATAATCCTTGGTCTTGGCAAATAAGGAAAATTTAATAAAAACTTCCTTAATTCTTTTGCCATTGAAAAGGAAAATTTATTTAATTAAAATAATTTTCTCTTTTCAAATTATAATGGCCGGCCACTCTTCTCCACAAAACAAGGAGAGTTTTAATTAAAACAAAAATTAAAACTTCCTAATTTGTTTATAGAAATTTATAAAAAATTTTCCAATAATTTTAATCCCTTCATGATTGGTTAATAAAAAGAAATTTTATAAATTAAAATCTTTCTTTTAAACATACCCATGGCCGGCCACATGAATTCACCCATGAACATACCCATGGCCGGCCCTAGCTTGGTCTCCAAGCTAGCTTGGCCGGCCCCTATAGGATGGGTAAGAAGGTGGGTATAGGTGGGTATAGTACTCTATAATTAAGAGGCTACGATAGGGACCGAGAGGAGGAATTGGTTTTGGTCTCCCGATAAAATTAAGCATCCCGTGCTCGCCCCGAACACACAACTTAATTTTATCAATAATAATTCATTCCACTAGAGAACTATTATTGAACTACCGCACCAATCCCAAATTACATTTTGGGCTCCTTCTTATCATGAGTGTGTTAGTCTCCCTGTGTTTAAGATAACAAATGTCCACTAATTAAGTAAGTTACTGACAACTCACTTAATTAATATCTAGCTCCAAGAGTAGTACCACTCAACTTCATTGTCAGACTAAGTCCACCTGCAGGGTTTTAACATGACAATCCTTATGAGCTCCTCTTGGGGACATTCTCAACCTAGATCACTAGGACACAGTTTCCTTCTATAATCAACAACACACACTATAAGTGATATCATTTCCCAACTTATCGGGCTTATTGATTCATCGAACTAAATCTCACCCATTGATAAATTAAAGAAATAAATATCAAATATATGTGCTTGTTATTATATTAGGATTAAGAGCACACACTTCCATAATAACTGAGGTCTTTGTCCCTTTATAAAGTCAGTATAAAAGAAACGACCTCTAATGGTCATACTCAATACACTCTTAGTGTACTAGTGTAATTATATAGTTAAGATAAACTAACACCTAATTACACTACGACCTTCCAATGGTTTGTTCCTTTCCATCATGGTCGTGAGCTACTGTTTATAATTTATAAGGTACTGATAACATGATATTCTGTGTGTGACACCACACACCATGTTATCTACAATATAAATTAATTGAACAACTACATTTATCATAAATGTAGACATTTGACCAATGTGATTCTTATTTCTAGATAAATGTTTATACCAAAAGCTAGGCTTTTAGTATACATTCTAACAACAAGAACCTATAGGGTCATACACAAAGGATAATTAGATGGAGATTAGGTTCATATGATGAACCAAGAGGATTAGATTCATGTGATAAATCAAATTGGATTAAGAGTAATCCTAATTGAACTAATTGAGTTGGACTCAATTTGATTCATGTGTTCAATGAGTCTAATTTAGATTATGACTCATTGAATCAATTTAATTAAATGAATTAGATTCATTATATTAAATTGGCTTGAATCAAATGGTTGGATTTGATCAACCATGGGAGTTATAATGTCAAGTTTGACTTGACTTGAGAGGAAGATGAAGAGTCAAGTTTGACTTGACTATTTGCCACCTCATTTGTGAGTTGACATTAAGTGACCAATAATTGTGTTACATATCATTAAGTCTAGCACATGTGTGTGCCACCTCATGGAGGTTACAAATCTCCTCTTTAATGGCCACATTAAATGAGAAAGGAGGTTACAAGCCATAAGGTAGCCGACCACTTAATGGGAGAAGTAATTTTTCATTCAAGGAATTTTATTCTATCTTCTTCCTCCTCTCATTCTTCTCTCCCTCTCCTCTTGCTTGGCCGAACCTTTCTAAGGTGCTAGCACACTTTAGTTTGGTTTTCTCCTTCTTTTGTTCGTGTGGATACACATAGAGGAGTGTCCACTTGAACACTCTCGAGATTCGGCACCGATTGGATGATCGGGACAAGCGAAGGGCTTCGCATCAAGGGTAACCTTCTTAAACATGTAGATCTAGTATAGATCCAAGGTTAGAAACTCGTACACGTAAATTTTGTTTATATAAACTTCGCACGGATCCGTGGCATGGGAATTTCGGAGTTTCCGCAACGCAAAAAGTAGTTTTTGTGGTCCAAAAATCCCAACAGATATGAGCAATGCTGGTGGAGGGAGCATTCCTCTGGTTAGAGTTTCTTCTCAGGTCAGGGGGTGCGGAGGCAGCTTGGGCTTTTTCTAACTCAGCTCTGAGGAGTTGGATATGGGTTTGTTGTTGAGCAATAGTGGCATCCTTGATGCTTATTTGTTCATGAAGTAGAGCTAAGTCGTCCTCATGCCTGAGTTTCAGATAAGCCTGGTAATTGATCTGGCTCTGCAGGTCGAAGTGTGCTTTGTGTTTCA
Source organism: Zingiber officinale (assembly GCF_018446385.1). NCBI lineage: Eukaryota > Viridiplantae > Streptophyta > Magnoliopsida > Zingiberales > Zingiberaceae > Zingiber > Zingiber officinale. Next base: position 3,932,040 of record NC_056000.1, on the reverse strand, counting down.
ACGCTATTTCAGCCCTGGCTCGAGACTTAGTGGTATGCCAAAGAGCTTCCATATCCCAACAAAGAGTGATTTGAAGGTCCCGGTCTCGTGTCATCTCATTTAGCTCTGTTTCTTTCTGAGCAAGCTATTGAATAAGCTGATCTAGCCGTGGTTGGAGGGGTGATTGATCATCCCCATCAAAAGAGGGTGAAGACATCACACCGATAGAGGTAAGATATAACGAGGACATCTTATCTCGGTGCCTTTTTAAAGGACTAGGATAGTGGAACTTATGGACACCCGAATTAAAGTGGAACTTATGGACACCCGAATTAAAGAGATACATTTCACTAGGATAATGAGGTCGTCATCCCCAGCCTAATGAAGCGATTAAGTGGGTGGAGTACCCTAAGAGGCAGGGCATAGAGGAATGTGACACATTTATTGCAGAAGGAAGAACAAGGAAGCAGGAGGGGGTCTAGTCAATCGGACTTGAGCCTCCTTCGACTAGACTTGCAGGGGAGGCTTGTGATACTGTGTTTGATAGTGGGGCCCCGAAAGGAGATGAGATGGCAATCAGGGGTCAGGGTAACGTGGTTGTCAGAAGTCAAGCTGACGCGGCAATCAGAAGTCAGGCTTACGTGGCAGTCAGAAATCAAGCTGACATGGTAGTCAGAAGTCAGGCTTATGTGGCAGTCTAAAGTCAAGCTGACATGGTAGTCAGAAGTCAAGGGGACGTGATGACCAGAAGTTAGGGTGACATGGCCGACGAAAGTCAAGAGGAGGTGACGGTCACAGGTCAAGGAAAACAGAGCCTGCCAGGGTCAGAATCTCAATAAGGCCTACCAGTCAGGATTGACTAGTCAGGAAGCATAGGTCGGGAACGACAAGGCAGGATGGATACGGATAAATGCAGGACAAGGTAAGGCGTATAGGTCAGGAACGACAGGGTAGAACAGATACGGATACAGGCAGGATAAGGCAGGGCATACAGGTCGGGAACAACAGGGCAGGACGACTACGGATAAAGGCAAGATGAGGTAAGGCGTACAGGTCGGGAACGATAGGGCAGGACAGTTACGGATAAAGGCAGGATGAGGTAAGGCGTACAGGTTGGGAACAACATGGCAAAACAGATACGGATACAGGCAGCATAAGGCAATGCGTACAGGTCAGGAGCGACAGGATAGGATGGCTACGGATAAAGGCAGGATAAGGTAGGGCGTACAGGTCGAGAACGACAGGGCAGGACGGCTATGGATAAAGGCAGGATGAGGTAAGGCTTACAAGTTGGGAACGACAGGGTAGAATAGATACGGATACAGGTAGGATAAGGTAAGGCGTACAGGTTGGGAACGATAGGGCAGAACAGATACGGATACAGGCAGGATAAGACAAGGCGTACAGGTCGGGAGCGACAGGGTAGGATGACTACGGATAAAGGCAGGGTGTACAGGTCAGGAACGACAGGGCATGACGGCTACGGATAAAGGCAGGATGAGGTAAGGAGTATAGGTCGGGAACAGCAGGGCAGAACATATACGGACACAGGCAGGATAAGGTAGGGCATACAGGTCGGGAACGACAGGGCAGGACGGCTACGGATAAAGGTAGGATGAGGTAAGGCGTACAAGTTGGGAATGACAGGGAAGAACAGATACGGATACAGGCAGGATAAGGCACGGCCTATATGTCGGAAGCGACAGGGCAGGTCGGATACGGATACAAGCAAGGCAAGGTAAGGCGTATAGGTCGGGAACGATAGGGTAAGACGACTACGAATAAAGGTCGGATAAGGTAAAGCATATAGGTCGGGAATAACATGGCAGGTTGGATACGGATACAGGAAGGGCAAAGTAAGGCGTACAGGTCGGGAACGACAGGACAGGTTGGATACGGATAAAGGTAGGACAAGGTAAAATATCCAGGTCGGGAAAGTTGATGCAGGATCTAGACAGGGTAGACTAAGCGGAATACGCACAGAGCAAGGCAGGGTGTAGATACACAGGTCGGGAAATATATCCCAGGAGATAAGTGATTCTAGGGGACACATGTCGGTAAATGCAGCCTAGGAGTTATATATGAAATATGGACAGACTAGACTTCACAGGTTGTGAGCTTAACCCCGGAAGTGCCAAGCAGGAATTACAGGGCGGGACGCACGGGGTTAGCAGTAGTAGTGCTGAATAGGATTTGCAGGTCAGGGTTTACAGGACTAGGTATACAGGTCAGTAGTTGCAGGGCAGAGCAGAAGTGCAGGTCACGGTTTATAAGGTTGCTTACACAGGGCAGCTGCATACTTGGCGACAAGCGAGCAAGAGAATTGTAACTACTTGTCAGGAAATAATCATCGTATGTCAGAGAATATTCCAACAGTTTAGAGCTCATTGCCTCCTAATTCCTCTTCTGACCTATAGGAGGAAGCCACGTGCCAATCACCGCCAGACAAAGCCTGATACCCGACATTCCCTGACACTAGTTAGACTCCAGAAGCGCCGATAGCAGTATAAAAAGGCAAGTTTCGTCCCTACGTAGGTACACTCACTCATTTTTTCTCACCAGTCTTTTACTTTCGTCCTTTCACTGTTCTTCTGGGGAAAAAGTACTTGACTTGAGCGTCGGAGGGCCTGCTCTGGGGACTTTTTCCTTGGTTTCTGGCCTTTAACGCCCGTGCGATCATCTGAGTGTGCGCAGGGGTTTTGTCCCGTCACCATCCTCATCACCCTCCCGTGAGAGTCCTTTCGAGTGGTGCCAAATCATCCAGGCACTCCAACGACCTTCAGTCAACACCGACGACAACTCGACCGGCCTCCGTCTGACGTAGCTTCTGGAGGGGATCAATTTGGCGCCATCTGTGTGAACACAACTACCTGTTCCAGAACATAAAGATGGAGGAGTCTAGTCAGATCAACGTCACCATGACAGCCGGAGAATATGAGCTCTTCAAAGAAGCTAAGAGGCGGGCTACCTTTGAAAAACAAGTGGCTGTCTCCTAACCATGCAAGGGGCCTAAAGCCTCTAGGGAGCCTATCCCCGTCTCAGATATGGGATCCAAAAGGAAACAACCCGAGGAGCTTCCCCAAGCTCCCTATCATGAACCTGGCCCAGGATATTATCAGCCGGGGCCCCATGGTTCCAGCTTCAAGAAAGAGCAGCCATAGGCCTCGGTAGCAGAAAGCTCTCTCCCTCGCGACTCGAGGAAAGGGAAAGCTATAGTTCTTCATGAAGGGCTCCGCATGGATCCTGAAGAAAAAGTACCCTTCTCTTGGAGGATACTGGAGGAGAGGCTACCTAAGGGATATCGACCCTCGGCCATTGGGGAATATGATGACAGCAAAGATCTAGAGGACCACCTTTGTAAATTTAGTAATGCCACCCTGCTGCATCAATACAGCGACGCTGTCAAGTGCCGGGTATTCCTGAATACCCTATCTGGCTCGGTAAAAAAAATGGTTCGATGGACTGCCCCATGGGTCCATCACTTGTTTTCAAGATTTCAAGACTGTTTTTCTGCACTACTTCGCCAGTAGCAGGAAGTATCAGAAGATAGACCACTATCTCTTCGCCCTCAAGCAGGGGTCAGCTGAGCCCCTCAGGAGCTATATCAAGAGATTCAACCAAGTGGCTCAGGATGTTCTATCAGTCACTTCAGAGATATTGATAAGCGCCTTCTTTCATGGGTTGGCAGAGGGAGAATTTTTCTGGGATGTCATCCGAGATCCATTCAAGAATTTTGATAGCATGCTGGAAAGGGCGGCTAGCTACATTAATGTGGAGGAAGCCCAGGTTGCTCGAAGGAAGGCTGACCGAGCGCCCGCTACTATTAATAAGCCAGAAAGGCATGCGGCTCAACAGCCGACCCAACCCCTTCCCAGAGTTCGGGAAGTTAAGCCTTTCTTTCAGCCCGGTCAGGAAGTTCGACCGGCCCCACGAGTCACCACAGTTCATGCCCCCCGACCCAGACCATGGGATGCTCGGTATTGCACCTATCATAGATCCCGTACTCACGACACTAACAATTATTTTCAGTTCGTTCGAGATTCTCGTCACGCCGCCGAGCTAGGATTACCACCGCCGGAGTTGGCGCCTCAAGTATTAAAAATGATGGAGGAACGACGTGCCGCAGCTGAACAAGTGAATAGACCCCATCCCGACCTGGCGGGACCAAGTGCTCAGCCGACTGGTCGGACCGGGGAACCGGGAGAAGCTCGGGAAGCCAAGAATCGTGGCAACATCGCCGTTCGAGAAATATGCATGATCTCAGGAGGGCCAACTGATGGCAATTTAGGGAGAGCGCGCAAGTCTCATGTGCGTCGCTTGGAGATCTATACCGTTGGATGCAGCCAGGAGCAGGCTGCTGGCCTCGTTATCAACTTTGGGCCACAGGATCTGGAGGGTCTGGAGTTACTCCACGATGATGCTCTCATTATCAAAGCTATCATCGCCAACAGCTGAGTGGCCTGAGTTTTCATTGACACCGGCAACTCGGTTAATATTCTGTTAAGATATGCATTTGAGGAAATGCAAATTGATGCCAATGAACTACAGCCCGTGTCCACTTCTCTGTATGGTTTTCACGGGCAATGAAGTAAAGCCAATGGGTCAGATCAAGCTAGCCATATCTATGGGCACTGAGCCATTGGTGTGCACCCGGAGAAGCACTTTCATAGTGGTGGATTCCCCCTCCTCTTATAATGTTATTCTGGGAAGGTCAGCTCTGCACGAGTTCAGGGCTGCAGTTTCTACCTTCCATCAAAAAATCAAATTCCCCATTGGAGATCAGGTCAGGGAAGTCAAAGGGGAGCATAAGGTCTCCCGGAGATGCTATATTGACATGGTCAGAGTAGAAGCTCGAAAGAACCAAAGAGCCCAAGATGGTGGGGTTCATGTTATCCAGGAGGAGCCCTTACCTATAGCGGAAGATCTCATCCATTGAGAGGAGGTGCAATTGCATTCTGACCGACCAGAAAGCCTAACTCGCATCGCCAGCGATTTGCCTCCTGGCCTTAAAGAAGCTTTGATCCAATGTCTGGTTTGCAATAGAGATGTTTTCGCCTGGTCACTAGAAGAATTGTCAAGAGTTAGACCTGAAATAGCAAAGCACAAGTTACATCTCCTGCCTGACTCCCGGCCAGTTAAGCAGTAGAAGAGGAACTTCTCGGCCGACCAGAACAAGATAATCCGAGCTGAAGTGGATCAGCTCCGAAAAGCAGGTCATGTTCGGGAAGTGCAATTCCCTTCCTGGCTTTCCAATATAGTCTTAGTGAAGAAACCTAACAATAAGTGGAGGGTATGTATAGACTTCCGAGATCTCAACCGTGCCACTCCCAAGGATTGTTATCCTCTTCCCCGGATTGATCAGATGATCGATTCAACTACCGGATGTGAGAGAATTTGTATGTTAGACGTTTACCAAGGGTATCATCAGATACCCTTAACTGTGGAGGACCAGGAGAAGGTTAGCTTTATTACGACAGACAGTACTTTTGGTTATACTGTCATGCCCTTTGGACTCAGGAATGCAGGAGCAACCTATCAGAGGATGATGGACAAGATCTTCCGGGAGCAGATCGGGTGCAATGTGAAGGTCTATGTTGATGACATCCTCATTAAGTCTCCCTTATTGTCAAATATGATAGCTGATATGGAGAAAACCTGTGAGACTCTTCGACAATATAGATTGAAGCTAAACCTGTTAAAATGCTTATTTGGAGCCAAGGGAGGGAAATTCTTGGGTTATCTTGTGACTGAACGAGGAATAGAAGCTAATCCAGAAAAGGTTCAGGCGCTCCGAGATATGCAAGTCCCGCAGAATGTGAAGGAGACGCAGAAGCTGGTAGGCCGGATAACAACCCTGTCAAGGTTTATTTCCAGGTCTGTAGACCGAGCTGCCCCTTTCTTCAAGGTGCTCAGGAAAGCTTCTAAGTTTCAATGGGACGAAGAATGTACTAGAGCTTTTGAGGAACTAAAGAAATATCTCGAGGCTCTACCATCATTATTCAAGCCTGTCACCAGAGAGCCACTCTGGGTATATCTTGTTAGGACCTTCGGTTGCGGCTAGAGAGGGGGGGTGTGAATAGCCGACCCCAAATTCGCGTTTCTTTCTACAAATCAAGTTAGCGCAGCGGAAATACAATAATAGAAACGAGAACGAGAAGAACAAACCTCAAACAAACCGATGTAACGAGGTTCGGAGATGATACTCCTACTCCTCGACGTGTCCGTAAGGTGGACGAAGCCTATCAATCCGTCGGTGGATGAGACCCCGGAAAATCGGCTAAAAAGAACTCCTTCTGGGTGTAGAAACCTCGCCACAATCTCTTTTGCAACAACAATAAAGGAGTACAAGAAATAAAGCAAGAAACAATGGATAATATGAATGTAAATACACTCTACCAAGTTTGCTTGCCTTCTCGTTGTCGACTGGAGTCCGTTGATGAAGCAGCAACTTCACGGATCCAAGCAGAGCAGCTAGAGAACCAGCAGGGAAGCTCACGCGAAGCTTCAAGAACAGGGAGCTCAGCAAAGCTCAGTAAGAACAGAAGGAACCAGGAAGAAGAAGTAGTAGCACTGTAGAAGCCCTCGACCTCTTTATATCCCTGAACCTACGTACCTGCGAAGAGGGCAGAAGACACAGCAGAAATCTATCCGTTGTGACTCAACGGCTAGAGCTGGACCAATCAGGATCCACCCTGATCGGTCCAGACCTTCTCTGATCGGTCTTGGGACCGATCAGGACCTATGCTGATCGGTCCCCAGACCGATCAGCACTCTTCACAGAGAGTTGCCCAACTCTCTGATCGATCTGTGAACCGATCAGGTTTCAGGTGGATCGGTCCACAGACCGATCCCCTTCCCTTTCTTCGACCTCTGTTCTTCTCTTCTGTTGCTTCCTGATCGGTCTCCAGACCGATCAGATAACACACAGAAGCTCACTGTGTGGTTACTGATCGGTCACCAGACCGATCAGATAACCCAGTGTATCACTGGATCGGTCACCAGACCGATCCAGGTTTAGAGCTCCCGGCCCTAAACCCTACCTAGTCCGGAGAACGAGCTACCGAGCCCTCTCCAACTTCGTCCGGTCCAGAGAACGAGCTACCGAGCCCTCTCTGACTCCATCCGGTCCAGAGAACGAGCTACCGAACCCTCTCTAACCTAGTCCGGAGAACGAGCTACCGAGCCCTCTCCGACTTCCACGTCCGGTCCAGAGAACGAGCTACCGAGCCCTCTCTGACCTAGTCCAGAGAACGAGCTACCGAGCCCTCTCCGACTTCCACGTCCGGTCCAGAGAACGAGCTCCCGAGCCCTCTCTGACCTAGTCCGGAGAACGAGCTACCGAGCCCTCTCCGACTTCGTCTGGTCCAGAGAACGAGCTCCCGAGCCCTCTCCGACCTAGTCCGGAGAACGAGCTACCGAGCCCTCTCCGACTTCCCATGCCAAGCTTCCATACTTGGACTTCTCCCGTGCCAAGCTCCCTGCTTGGACTTTTCCGTGCCAAGTCTCTATACTTGGACTTTTCTCGTGCCAAGTCTCCATACTTGGACTTTTCACCAGATGTCTGGTCAACCTTGACCTATCTGGATTTCCAAATCAGTTCACCTCACGTAGGGTCAACCAGGTCAACCTTGACCAAAGATTGCACCCTTAATCTCCCAAGTTCGTATTCTTGTCAAACATCAGAATACAACTTCTATCCTCGTCAAACATCAAACTATTCTCGTCAAACTATTCTCATCAAACATCAAAACACAACTCGAGTCAGGCCAACTCGAGTCTGGTCAACCAGGTCAACCTTGACCTAAGGTTGCGCCAACAATCTCCCCCTTTTTGATGTTTGACAAAAACCATAATCAAGTTAGGTTAACCCGATAACCTAACTTCTGTTTTCCAATATGCTCTTCCTTGAGCATTCCTTGGACATTCTTCCAAATCAATCTCCCCGATCATTGTCATTCTTCCAAATCATTCTCCCCGATTATTCTCCCCCTTTTTGACAAACATCAAAAATAGTGAGTCAAGGTCAAGAGTTTCCTCCTAATGAAAGTCCCATACCTTTCATTGAAACCCTTAATTTCCCCCTTGATACTCAAAACAACACTCAACTTAGTGATAATCCCATATCACTAGTAAAACTCCCCCTAAGGTCAACTCCCCCTTGACCAATAGGTAAAACTCCCCCTAAAGGTCAACTCCCCCTTGACCATTGCACCAACAATGTCTTGGAGAGTTTCAAACCTTTAGAAATCTAAAATCCAACTCCTAATGCTGAAATTTCAGATAATCAGGTCGAAAATCAGCATTTGGCACGCACTGATCGGTCACCAGACCGATCCACACTGCCCTGGATCGGTCCAGTGACCGATCCAGACCTCCCTGGACCGAGCAGATTCCTCTCTGATCGGTCCACAATTCTCTGATAAGGTTTCTGATTTTTCTCCCGAATTTCAGAAACCCCTAAAAAATCACATAAAATTCCAAAAATTGTGAAATTTTGAGGATATATTCCTCATAACATATACTATCATGGAAAAATAATTTTCTATGAAAATAACTTCCATTTTCAAATCTTGATACAAAGTTTGAAAAGCTTTGAAATAACTCAAACTTACAACAACTTGGTATCAATTTGCTCAATGATGAATGCTATCACTAGAAAAGCTTCATCAAGGTTTTTCAAATTAATTTTGAAATGATTTTAAACCATTCAATTTAGGACCACAATCTTAGGGCTAAGTGTACATGACTTGTACACAAGCTTTCCCTATGATCCTCCATTACGAATTAGGCTCATCTAGGTACAAGAGCTATGCACCTTGATCCTAACTCATCATCCTAATATCTCACACACATCTAAGGTGTATCAAACACATCCAAGTCAATTTTGATGTGAGATATGGGTTTAGGTCATCTTAGGCTAAGTTCTCATGCATTTTCTAAACAATAATTTGATCTCCATATCAAATTGAGTTTTTTTTATTCTTAAATCGATTTAATTGATCATATATGCAAGAGATGATGACATGGCATAAAAATAATATCATAAGTGGAAACATGTGCCAATGTCATGATGTCATGGCATAAAGTATGAAACTTAAACAAAGCATGACATATAACTAACCTAAGCATTATCATGACATTTCAAATGACAATAAATTAAATATGATGTCATGACATGGCATATGGCAAACAATACATGGCAAATAATATATAAAGGTATAGAAAATACCTAATTCTAGCCTTAGTTGCCATTTTTGATAGTTTTGATCATTTTGCCATAAATTCTATATTCCTAAGTGTAATAGACCTAAAATCATATACTAAAGATTTTTAGATCACTATGTGCCAATTAGATTGATCTTAGAACACTCCTCAAATGTAGTTGGCACATCCTAATCACCTTAGGAATAATTTTTAATTTCATTTTCAAGGCTTGATTATACCTTGAAAATTCCCAAAGTGCCACCTTTTGCCATGAATAGATTAACTACCTATCCAATTAAGGTTGGCACACCCTAAACCATCTAGCGTGAAGGAATCACGCTCCTAGGAACCCAATACCTATTTGAGCTCATTGGGTTCACTAAATATTCACTAGGGATGACTTCCCTAGCAACCCTCCTAATGACCCTCTTAGGCTTTAAAGCCTTGGCCATTTGGGACTCATCAAGATCAACTCTAGGGGTGACTCCCCTTGTGACCTTGGTGATGGTCTTTCTAGCCCTAGGTCTTGTTCCATAATCGAATGGAACATTATGATAAGTGGGCTTGACCACTTGGGACTTAGGTTTGTGACCCAAACCTCTCATGTCCTTAGGTTTTTGCTTTTGACCCTTAGACCCTAGAGTTGACTTCTCCAAATTCTTAAGGGCATTTTCTAAAGTGTCAAGTCTTGACCTCAAGACTTGATTTTCCTTTTCTAATACCTCAAGTTTTAATTTATCATTTTTCTTTGAGGTATTCCTAGGCATATGTCTAGTTGTTTTAGGATTCCTACCTAGGTTTTCCTTAACCTTAGATGAGTTAATTCTAGGGTTTGCATTTCTAGCATTGTCCTTATCTAGGCTAACATGTTTGGCACCTAAGCACGTGTATCGGTTTCTATGGTTATCAAGCTTATCATTATTGACAATTGCAATAAAACTACTAGCATGTGTCTTATTAGAATTACAAGAATGTGCCTTAAATGATACCTTAGGGTTTGCCTTAGCTCCCCCTATCGATGTGCTCAGTCTCTTGTCCTTGTGAGGTTGCCTCCCCCTCGAACATTAGCTCCTATAATGTCCCCTTTGCTTGCATTGGAATCACACCACGTGCTCTTTGCTCTTGCGTTTCGGGACTCCGGCTTCCTTGACCTTTGGTGCCGGTGGAGTCTTCCTAATCCTCTTTAGACATTTACTCTTGTAATGTCCAAATTCCCTACACTCAAAGCACATTATATGCAATTTACTTGAAATTAAATTGCTTGAGTTACTTAGGGTTGAGGATGGATGTAAGCTCTCTTCTTCATCCCTTCCGGAGGTAGAAGCTTCTTCTTCTTGCTCCAATATTGAAGAAGAACTCACCTCTTCTTCTTCCTTAGATGTTGAATGACCCTCAACTTCTAATTCTTCTCCTCCATGATGTGAGCTACTTGGCTCACTTAGCTCCTCTTCATGGCTTGAATTTGAGCTCTCCTCATGGAACTTTGCCAAGTTGTTCCACAACTCCTTGGCATCGTTGTATCCACCTATCTTACTCAAAAGATCGTTGGGTAAAGAAAATTCAATGATTTTCGTTACCTCGTCGTTGATTGTGGATTGGTGGACTTGTTTCTTCGTCCACTTCTTCTTCTCGAGGGGTTCTCCTCGTTTATCCCTCGGAGGAGTGAAACCTACTTGTACACAATTCCAATTGACAAGGTTAGTCATAAAAAAAATACCTCATTCTTACCTTCCAATACGCGAAGTCGTCGCGGTCGTAGAAGGGTGGAATCGTGATGTCTTCTCCGAGTTGATCCATTCTCTAGCTCGTGCTCCCACAGGTGTTAATCCGATGAAGAGCGCGCCTCGCTCTAATACCACTTGTTAGGACCTTCGGTTGCGGCTAGAGAGGGGGGGTGTGAATAGCCGACCCCAAATTCGCGTTTCTTTCTACAAATCAAGTTAGCGCAGCGGAAATACAATAATAGAAACGAGAATGAGAAGAACAAACCTCAAACAAACCGATGTAACGAGGTTCGGAGATGATACTCCTACTCCTCGGCGTGTCCGTAAGGTGGACGAAGCCTATCAATCCGTCGGTGGATGAGACCCCGGAAAATCGGCTAAAAAGAACTCCTTCTGGGTGGAGAAACCTCGCCACAATCTCTTTTGCAACAACAATAAAGGAGTACAAGAAATAAAGCAAGAAACAATGGATAATATGAATGTAAATACACTCTACCAAGTTTGCTTGCCTTCTCGTTGTCGACTGGAGTCCGTTGATGAAGCAGCAACTTCACGGATCCAAGCAGAGCAGCTAGAGAACCAGCAGGGAAGCTCACGCGAAGCTTCAAGAACAGGGAGCTCAGCAAAGCTCAGTAAGAACAGAAGGAACCAGGAAGAAGAAGTAGTAGCACTGTAGAAGCCCTCGACCTCTTTATATCCCTGAACCTATGTACCTGCGAAGAGGGCAGAAGACACAGTAGAAATCTATCCGTTGTAACTCAACGGCTAGAGCTGGACCAATCAGGATCCATCCTGATCGGTCCAGACCTTCTCTGATCGGTCTTGGGACCGATCAGGACCTATGCTAATCGGTCCCCAGACCGATCAGCACTCTTCACAGAGAGTTGCCCAACTCTCTGATCGGTCTGTGGACCGATCAGGTTTCATGTGGATCGGTCCACAGACCGATCCCCTTCCCTTTCTCCGACCTCTGTTCTTCTCTTCTGTTGCTTCCTGATCGGTCTCCAGACCGATCAGATAACACACAGAAGCTCACTGTGTGGTTACTGATCGGTCACTAGACCGATCAGATAACCCAGTGTATCACTGGATCGGTCACCAGACCGATCCAGGTTTAGAGCTCCCGGCCCTAAACCCTACCTAGTCCGGAGAACGAGCTACCGAGCCCTCTCCGACTTCGTCCGGTCCAGAGAACGAGCTACCGAGCCCTCTCTGACTCCATCCGGTCCAGAGAACGAGCTACCGAACCCTCTCTAACCTAATCCGGAGAACGAGCTACCGAGCCCTCTCCGACTTCCACGTCCGGTCCAGAGAACGAGCTACCGAGCCCTCTCTGACCTAGTCCAGAGAACGAGCTACCGAGCCCTCTCCGACTTCCACGTCCGGTCCAGAGAACGAGCTCCCGAGCCCTCTCTGACCTAGTCCGGAGAACGAGCTACCGAGCCCTCTCCGACTTCGTCTGGTCCAGAGAACGAGCTCCCGAGCCCTCTCCGACCTAGTCCGGAGAACGAGCTACCGAGCCCTCTCCGACTTCGTCTGGTCCAGAGAACGAGCTCCCGAGCCCTCTCTGACCTAGTCCGGAGAATGAGCTACCGAACCCTCTCCGACTTCCCATGCCAAGCTTCCATACTTGGACTTCTCCCGTGCCAAGCTCCCTGCTTGGACTTTTCCGTGCCAAGTCTCCATACTTGGACTTTTCTCATGCCAAGTCTCCATACTTGGACTTTTCACCAGATGTCTGGTCAACCTTGACCTATCTGGATTTCCCTTGCCTGGCTTCACTCACCAGGACTTTCCAACTGCCTGGCTTCACTCACCAGGACTTTCCCTTGCCTGGCTTCACTCACCAGGACTTTCCCTTGCCTGACTTCACTCACCAGGACTTTTCAAATCAGTTCACCTCACGTAGGGTCAACCAGGTCAACCTTGACCAAAGATTGCACCCTTAATCTCCCAAGTTCGTATTCTTGTCAAACATCAGAATACAACTTCTATCCTCGTCAAACATCAAACTATTCTCGTCAAACTATTCTCGTCAAACATCAAAACACAACTCGAGTCAGGCCAACTCGAGTCTGGTCAACCAGGTCAACCTTGACCTAAGGTTGCACCAACATATCTGTCGGCCACCCCTAAGGCCGTAGGGGGCAGTGCTAGTTAAGGAGCAAGATAATGTACAACGGCCGGTGTATTTCTTCAGTCATTTATTAAAAGGGGCTGAATCTCGGTATACAGCCCTGGAAAAGTTAGTTTACAGACTGGTTCTCATTGCTTGGCGTTTGAGGCCGTACTTTCTGCGCACCCCATCACGGTCCTGATGAATAGTACCATGGGCAGAGCCCTCACTAATGTGGAAGTAGCATGTCGGGTTATCAAGTGGGCAACTGAGTTAGGAGAGTATGATATACAATATCAGCCACGCAAGACCATCAAAGCGCAAGCTCTGGCAGACTTTTTAACAGAAATTCATCAGACTGACTCCAGAGAAATTTTAAAAAATCTATGTAGATGGGTCAGCCACCTAGCAAGGGAGTGGCATGAGAATACTCTTGATATCTCCTCAGGGGGATATATTGCAGCTGGCCGTTCGATTAAATTTCTGAGCCACCAATAATAAGGCAGAATATGAGACTTTGCTGGCAGAACTATAAACAACTCGGCATGTAGGTGCTACTCGGATCATAATTTATTCAGATTCCCAATTAGTGACTCAGCAAGTAGCCGGTCATTTTGAAGTAAACAGCGATAAGTTGCAAGTATATTGGGAGGCATATGAGAATATGAAGGAGGAGTTTAAGGAAATCACAGTGACCAAGATCCCCAGAGCTGAGAATGAAAGAGCGGACGAGTTAGCTAAAATGGCCAGTTCTCTGACAACCTGGGTGTTAGATAAATCCATAGTCCAGACCTTCTTCATCGCTCAGATAGATTTGCAGAACAACAGAGAAGAGTTGATTGATTGGCGAGCACCAATGATTAGCTTTCTCCAACAAGGTGTTGTACCCTCTGACCTAGAGGAAGCACGACGGGTCAGAAGACAGACCCATGCTTACACTATGATAGGAGATCAGCTATACAAGAGGGCATTCTCTAGACCATTGCTTAAGTGTTTAAGTATGGAGGATGCAGACTAAGCCTTACGCGAAATACACCTTGGATGCTGTGGTAGTCATGCTGGATGCAGAATATTGGCTTGCCGAGTGTTATTGGCTGGTTATTTCTGGCCAATGTTGCAAAGGGATGCCCAACACTTAGTGAATACTTGTCTGCCCTGTCAGAAGCATCAGAGCCTGATGCATCGTCCCACTAATTTTTTGAAAACATCCCTCGTTTCATGTCCTTTTGATCAGTGGGGTATGGATATAGTAGGACCCTTTCCTACAGCTCCAAGTTAGAAACGCTTTTTGTTGGTGGCGGTAGACTATTTCTCCAAATGGACGGAGGCTGAGGCCCTGGCCAGGATTATAGAGGAGGCTGTCATTCAGTTCCTGTGGAGGAACATTCTTTGTAGATTTGGTATACTGCACAAATTGGTGTCTGACAATGGGAGGCAATTTCAAGGTCAGAAAATCCAGGCCTAGTGTAAGAGATTCGACATAATTCAAGTCTTCACTTCAGTAGCATACCCTCAAAGCAACGGTCATACCGAGGTGGTCAATCGGGAAATAGTGCGTGGCCTGAAAGTTAAGCTGGACCATGTTAGAGGCAACTGGGTGGAAGAGCTGCCGAGCATCCTATGGGCCTATCGTACAACACCCCGAGAAAGCACAGGATTGACACTATTCCATCTAGTTTATGGCAATGAAGCAGTAGTACCTATAAAGATCAAAGTGTCGTCAGTTAGGAGGATGCTGTATGATGAGGGAAATGCTGAGCGGCGATTGGCTGAGTTAGATCTCATTAGTAAAGTCCGCGAATGGATAGCAGCTAGATTGGAGTCCTACCGACAGAGGATGAGGTAAAATTACAATAAAAGAGTGATCCCTCGATTCTTTGGGGAAGACGACTTGGTTTGGAAGCAAGTGAAGCCCGTTGGGGATGTGACCAAGCTAGCACCATAATGGGATGGACCTTACAAAGTTATTAAAAAATTGGTGTCCGGAGCCTACTATCTGCAAGATGATCGGGGCAGAAAACTAGATAGGCCTTGGAGTGCTACCTACCTCAGACCTTACCGGATATAGGAGGTCTTTACTCTTGTAAGTTTTAAAGTCCAAGGGATAGTTGGACTGATGAAGAGATAGCAGGTCAAGTCGGGGATAGGGACCTGACCAGGCAATAAAAAGATACGCTTGGGTAGGTACTTTTCATGTCTAAACTTTCTTTCAGCAGACTAAGGCATTTCAGTAACCCAAAAGATTAAAGTGAAAATAGCCATTCAAGGAGTAAAACATTCAGAACAACAGGGCTGAGTTACAATTCGCTTAAGCAGCAAGTATAGATTATCTAAGAGGGGCAAAGAGCTCGTCAGGTATCTCTCGGATAATTCGGCGATGGTCCAAGAAATCTGCGAGAGGGGCAGAGATCAGGAACCCTTGCTCATACAGTTGACGCAGAGCCCCCACCGCGCCATAAGTGACAACTGTTGAATATGTGGTTTCCTACTTGGATGTTGAACTCCCAATATCGCAAGTATAGTTCACGGCTCTACCTACATCGTTCGTCTTCCCCTTCTCTGTACACTGTAAGAGCTGCAGACACTCCAGCTGTAGCAGTATGGGCCTGAGACAGTTCTGCCTTGACGTCCAGGAGTTCTGCCACTTGGGATTCTAGTTGCTTTACCTGAGACTCTAAGCTTTTGTTCTGCTCCTGCAGTAGGACTTCCTTAGAATGTATCTCCTGGGTTAACTGGTCTATGGCCTGCTGGTGCACCAGAGCCTGCTAATCTATATGTTGTTGGTACGAGGCCTCAGTTTGGTTTTTCTCCCCTTGAAGGCTATTAAGCTCATGTTGGGTCTTCGCCAGGCACGGCCTTTGTTGAGTATTTTGTCTTGTCAGAGCCTTTATCTCAGCTCGCAAAGCATGGCTGGCTGTCGCTGGATCATTTAGTTGAAGTTGTTGGGATTTTCAAGCCGAAAATTCCTTTTTGCGTTGTAGAAACCCCGAATCTCCCATGCCACCGGATCCGTGCGAAGTTTATAAGAATAAAATTTTCGTGTATGAGTTTACTAACCTAGATCTACTTGGTAGAGAAGTTATACCTTTGATGTGAAGCCCTTCGCTTATCCTGCTCATCCAAAAGATGCCGGATCTCGAGTGTATTCAAGTGGACACACCTCTATATGTATCCACACGAACGATTAGGTGGAGAAGACCAAACAAAAGGTGTGCTAGCACCTTTGAAGGTCTCGGCAAAGGAGGAGGAGAGGGAGAGCAAGAAGATGAGAGAAAGAAGAAGACTTCAATGAGTTTACACACTTGTAACTCCTAGAGTTAAGTGGCCGACCACCTTAGAAAGAGGTTATATACCTTCATGGGATACCAAGAGTCAAAACTCTTGATCTCCCACATGAGGTGGCACTCCACTTAAGCAACCATAATGATATGGAGCATCATCATTGGCCCACCTTATGCCAACTCACAATGAGGTGACAAATGGTTAAGTCAAACTTGACCTTTCATCTTCCCTCTCAAGTCAAGTCAAACTTGACTTCATTCATTACTCCCATGGTTGATCAAATCCAACCACTTGATTCAAGCCAACTTAATTTAATGAATCTAATTCATTTAATTAAATTGATTCAATGAGTCATAATCTAAATTAGACTCATTGAACACATGAATCAAATTGAGTCCAACTCAATTAGTCCAATTAGGATTACTCTTAATCCAATTTGGTTCATCATATGAACCTAATCCTCTTGGTTCATCATATGAACATAATCTCCATCTAATTGCCCTTTGTGTGTGACCTTATAGGTTCTTGTAACGTTGGCAATGCCCTTAAACTCATTTAGAAGCATAAGTAATGAGCGATATCTAGCAACACATCATTACTACCCAAGTTACAAGAATGTTGAGATCCAACATCACCTTGTGACTACTAATTGTGATTCTTCACAATATTTGACAATGTCCTTCTATCCTTGACATCTAGATTGATCAATATGAGGCATAGACTGTGTCATCCTTTGATCAATCTAAATCTTGAACTCCAAGTAGTCTCACTCTAATCAAATGAGCTCAATATCTCATATTGACTCATTTGGGCATGACCATACACTTTATGGTCTCACTCTATCAAGAATAACGATGTCACTCCCGTTATATAGGAGGGATAGATCCCAACTACATCACTCACATCCCTCCGCATAATTTGTTACATATCCAATAATCGCCCTTATAGTCCACCCAGTTACGAGTGACGTTTGACGAAGCCAAAGTATATAACTCCTTATGTAGGGAACCATGGTGACTTCAGATCCAAGGACTAATAGTCATACTAATAGCCACATGAGAAAGTATATGACACTCATATAATGATCCATGATACTTTCTCATGGCAAGTCATTCAGTATACATTCTCCAATGCATACCCATGTGTCAACTTGATATTTATATATCCATGACTTGTGAGATTAAGTCATCGAGTTGACCTACATGCTAGTCTTATTGCATTAATATTGTCCCTGAATGTTAATACTCGACTAGGAATGATTAAGAGTAGTGTTCTCTATATCATCTCACTATCGATTCAACCAATCGATTGATATAGATAAGAACCCTCTACTCTAGGACATTATTATACTTAGTTATTTGACACTAATACAAATAAGTATAATAACCATAAACAAATACCTTTATATATATAGGAATATGATACAACAAGTCCATACAATAATTATCAAATGATTGACTCTAGGGCTCTAACTAACAATCTCCCACTAGCACTAGTGCCAATCAGTGTAGGGTCTAATACCCAATGACCTAGTGTGACCATCATGTTTTCTCTGTGCCAAAGCCTTGGTCAAGGGATCTGCGATGTTAGCTTCTGTGGGTACTCTGCAAATCTTCACATCTCCTCTATCGATAATCTCTCGAATGAGATGGAAACGTCGTATTATGTGTGAACTCTTCCAGCTCATAGCACCACCATTCAAGCAAAACACGAACCCAGACTGTGATCTATAATCATCCTGGTCGATTTGGAAGCTGGCATCACTATAACCCTTTACAGCTAGCTGATCATCGCCTTCATATATCAAGAAATATTCCTTAGTCCTTCTCAAGTACTTAAGAATATTCTTGACCGCTATCCAGTGACACTCACCTGGATCTGACTGGTATCTGCTCGTCATGCTCAAAGCATACGAAACATCAGGTCGAGTACATAGCATGGCGTACATGATAGATCCTATGGCTGAAACATAAGGGATCTTATCCATGCGGTCTCTCTCCTCTCTAGAAGAGGGACTTTTAGTATTCGAAAGACTCACACCATGTGACATTGACAGAAAATCTTTCTTGGAATTTTGCAAACCGTAGTAATACCTTGTCAATGTATGTACTCTGACTTAGGCCAAACAACCTCTTAGATATATCTCTATAGATCTTTATGCCTAAAATACAGGCTGCTTCACCTAAGTCCTTCATTGAGAAACAATTCCCCAGCCAAGTCTTTACAGACTGCAGCAAAGGCATATCATTCCCAATGAGTAGTATGTCATCCACATACAATACAAGGAAGACAATTGTGTTCCCTACAACCTTCTTGTAGATACAGGGTTCATCTTCATTCTTGATGAAACCAAACTGTTTGATTGCATCATCGAATCGAAGATTCCATCTCCGAGAAGCTTGCTTTAGTCTATAAATGGACCTTTACAGCTTGCATACTCTGCCAGTATGCTGTGGATCTACAAAATCCTCAGGTTATGTCATGTACACATCCTCGAGCAGGTTTCCATTTAGAAACGTGGTTTTGACATCCATCTGCCAGATCTCATAATCGTGGTAAGCTGCAATAGCAAGCATGATCCGAATGGATTTAAACATCGCTACTGGAGAAAAGGTTTCATCATAGTCAATACCATGAATTTGCTTGAAACCTTTAGCTACCAAGTGACCCTTATAGGTATGTATACCATCCATGTCAGTCTTTCTCTTAAAGACCCACTTACACCCAATGAGTTTTACCCCTTCAGGTGGATCAACCAAAGTCCATACTTGGTTGATGTACATGGATTCCATCTCGGATCTCATGACCTCTAGCCATTTCTCAGAATCTGGTCTCATCACAGCTTCCTGATAGGAGGTGGACTCATCCTCTATAAGCACAACGTCATCATGGTCAGACAAGAGAAATGAGTATCTCTCAGGCTGACGACGTATCCTATCAGACCTGCGAAGAGATAGGTCTACTTGAACTGGTTGTTGTTCCTCAACTCCTTATGGAACAATCTCATCATCCACAACGCTTTGTGGTTCCAGTTCAACTTCCATCAAGGCTTTAGTGCTATGATCCATATCCTGAACTTCTTCAAGATTGAACGTACTCCCACTAGTCTTTCTAGAAACAAAATCCTTTTCTAGAAACACCCCAGTCTTAGCCACAACTACCTTGTGTTGACTGGGAATGTAGAAGTAATATCCCTTCGTTTCCTTAGGATATCCAATGAAATAGCACTTATCGGATTTGGGTCCTAGTTTGTCCGAGACTTGACGTCGAACGTAAGCCTCACAACCCCAAATCCTCATGAAAGACACCTGGACATCTCTCCCAGTCCATATCCTATATGGTGTCTTTATGACAGCCTTGGATGGAACTCGGTTGAGTATGAAGGCTGCTGTGTCACTTTCCACCTGAGTACCTACATTTACTTCCCTCCATATCCGTGGGACCGGCTCTAGGGGGGCCGCTGATGTGGCGGTTCCACATTTTTTTTTTTGAAATTAGATGTAATTAGAATGGCTTTCAATTGGATATGCTAGGAATAGAATATAAAGATACGGTGGATGTAATTGGATGTGAACTCGCCAGGCAAAGGCAACCCTCTATCATCGCCTTCCCCTCGACAGTGGTAGAACTGTCGCTGTTGAACTCGCTCTAATTTATTCCCCATCAGCATTTGTCGTGAATAGCAATTCAGTACGTATAAAGATCTGAGTTCATGGCCCGTAGGAGAAAAAGTAGTAGCCCAAAAGAAGGAAGGTACTACAGAGTCTCATAAAGGAGGACACAATTGTAGATTTGGTGCTGGTGCAACGACATCTGAATAGAAGAAAGGCTGTCAGATTAGAAAGGACTATAGATCTTACCAGCTAGCACCAGATCAACTTAGTTGTATTATTGGCTGGCCTTTCACTAAGTGGGTGGGAGTGTATCGGACGCATTTGAACCCTTCTGCATGGTATGAGTATCAAGATCTCGAGAGATATCTAATGTGACCCCTTACTCGTAGTACACACTCAACATTCAGTCCAGTTTGATATGAGGATGCACCCCAGGCAAGAAATCCCTGCCCCTCACGAAATCACTTTGTGAATAGCTTTGCTTGTGAAGAGATCATGAAAGTGCGCCGTCTCATGGTGCTCCACAAAGTGGTCGCCAAACCAATGAACCAATGGCGGAATCTGAATCTTCTTCAAAGTCAAGGTGGTAGTTCCCAAGGCAAAAAAGTGTACAAGTGAAGTTCTTCTCTTAATAAATTGAACTTTCAGTGGTGACTGGTGCTAGCTTGTGATTCTTTATAACGAACTGGTGCTAGCTGGTGATGAAGGTAGGATATAAGCTGAGGTCAAGCCATTTAGGTATGGGCCTTATCACGTAGGAAGCTCCGCAGGCTCTCTCTCGAAAGCAAGAAGTACCGATGCAAATATATTTCTAACATAGTTGATCCTGTCCGGAAGCTGAGTCGGACGGACCGCCGGGTGAGGTGGATGGAATGTTGACTGGAGTCGCGACGTCCCGGAAGGGAGGTATGCTGAGATGACCTTCGTGTTGACCGAGTCATCAAAAGTCCTCTGGTCAACGCTACCTGTAGCCAGTGACCGGGTTGGCCCGGCCCCCGGTACCCCGAGTCTCGAGGTGGATCCAACGAATATACGAGTAACCGGCTAATGATATAATAATGAAATAAATAAGGGGAGAGTACAGAAAACATACCCTGGCCCAGGGGGGTGCCCTCGGATGGGACGCGGCTCGAGTTGTCGCGACCCAGAAGAGCAGATGACTCTGATCAGGCTGGAGAGCTGGATCTGACGACGCAGAGCCGAACGCGGTGCAGAACTAGAAGATGAGCTGCAGGTCTGGTTAAAACACCGACACGTAGGCCGGAAAACAAGACCGACACGTAGACTGGGACACTGGGTCGGCATGCAGGCCGGGAAATAAGATCGGCACGCAGGCCGGTAAATAAGATCGGCACACAGGCCGGGACACTACACCGACACGCAAGCCGGGAAACTAAATCGGCACATAGGCCGGGAAATGGACTTTGGCACGCAGGTCGGGATATAAAATAACACAAAGGCCGAGATACAACCGTGGCACACAGATCGATACTCCATTGCAGCTCGAATGTCGACACATAATAGTGATACGAAGAGCGAGACATAGTGGCTCGATGGCCTACACATAGCAACGGTCGAATCGGCACCGGAAGAAGCGACAATGACAGTGGAGAGACCAGAGTCGGCTGTATCGACGTCGAAAGGTGGCTGAATGAGCATCGGAGGAGATGGATTGTGGTGAGGGGAAGAGGGCAGCTGTGGTGTGACAAGAGGGAGAAGAGGGCGGCTGCTGATGCTGGCTGATGGGCTCAGGTGGGTAGGAGGGCGGTGCCGAGTTCGTCTGATGGTGGCACCGTAAGGAAGCACTAAGCTTCTCCTCTTCCCGGTTGCGGCGAATGCGGCGAGAGGAGCAGGAGAGGAACTGAGGTGGCGGCCGACGTCGGAGTGAGCGCCGGCAAGGAGCGCGAGAGGGAGAGGAAGGAGGATGCTTAGTTCCTATGGGCGGCGCCGTGCACACACGAGCCAACCTCCCTCTCAGCTTGATATGGTCTATTCGCGAGAGAAGAAATAGAGAGAGGGAGAGGAGGCATCGTCCAGAAGGAGAAGAAGAGAAGAGGACAGTCGGAGGCTGGCGTCGCGCCGGCGAGTAGCGTCCGAGGAAGAAGATGATGCCTTCTCCCTTTTTTCTTGGCTGCGGACAGAAAGCACAGAGAAGAGAGGAAGAAGAAGGCTAGGGCTGGCGTCGCGAGGAGAAGAGGGAAAAAGAGATAGAGGAAAAGGTGGTGGCCGGAAACCAGCGCCGGCGAGGCGCGCATGAGAAGGAGGTAGAAGGAGAAGTTGGCGGTGGAAAAAACCCATCCACGAAGCCACCCCCTCACCCAAAATCGCTTTCTCCCTTTTCCTTAATACCCTAGCAGTTAAAGGACCCCTTTGCCCCTCTCCTTCCTTCAATCTCCTCTTCTGCCCCTCAGCCCAAACCGTATCACAAGCCTCCCCCTCAAGTCTAGTCGAAGGAGGCGCAAGTCCGACTGACTAGACCCATCCAACTAAAACAAAGAATCACCACTGAATGCAGAGTCATATCGCGGGTCTGTCATATGACGTCGAATGAGTAGCTGTGGCGATGCTGAGCTGATCAGGGGATGGGTAAAGCCGAGCAGGCAACCGAGCGAGTGCCGACTGAGCGAGTATCGACTGAGAGGGTGTCGACCGAGCGAGTACCGACCGAGCGAGTGTCGATTGAGCGAGTGCCGACCGAGCGAGTGCCGACCGAGCGAGTGTCGACTGAGCGAGTGTCGACTGAGCAAGCTAAGAATGGGCGAGCGAGGGCGAGCGAAGTCAAGTGCATAACTGAGGAAGCCCTTAAGTGATAGGTCGATCAACGTAAACCGAGTAGCCGAGCGATACCAGTGAGTAGTCGAGCCAACGGCCAAACAACAACGATGAGCTAGACGTGAATGAAAAGTGCCGAGCAGAACGACGAGTGAATCACGTGGGATGGGTGCCGGGCAGAATGGCGAGTGAGCGGTGAGTGTTGATCGAGCTACAGCGGTAAGCGAAGCGTTAAGGATGAGTCCCGAGCAGAGCGGCGAAGCGTGCATGATGAGTGCCAAGCAGGGCGGCGAAGTGTGCATGATGAGTGCCAAGCAGGGCGGCAAAGTGTGTACAATGAGTGCCGAGCAGAGCGATGAGTGAAGCGATGAATGCCGACTGAGCAACAGCGATGAGCGGAACGTGGAAGCCGAGTGTCGTGCAGAGCAGCGAGCAGAGTGAGTATAATGGGTGCCGGGCATAGCGACAAGTGAGCAGAGCGAGTGCGGTGAGTGTCAGGCAGAGCTGCGAGCAGAGCCATGAGTGCCGATTGAAAGGTCGTTAGGCGTGAGAGCAGAACTCACTTATAACTCGCACTGGGGCGAGAGTCTGGAGGCGTGAGAGCATAGTTCACTTATAACTCGCACCGGGGCGAGAGTCAGGGACCCCGACTGAGAGGTGCTCTGGAGGCCTGACCAGTACTCGATCTGGATACTTGACCCAGAAACAATCTGAGGGCCTGACAAAGAAGCAGTTTGGAGGCCTGACTAGGAATTGATCTGAAGGTCTGACCAGGACTTGGTCTAGAAGCCCGACTGGGAATTTGTCTGATAGCCCGATCGGGAATTTGTCTGAAAGCCCGACCGAAAATTTGTCTGAAAGCCCGACCGGGAATTTGTCTGGAAGACTGACTGGGAATTGTCTGACCGCCTGACCGAGAGATCGTTAATGATACTCTGATCCGAGACCGATGGTAATACTCTTGTCCGAGAGTGGTGGTAATAGCTCAACCCCGAACGGGTGAGGATAAGCCTTGAAGCCCATAGAAACGAAACTTGTAGCAATATAAGGAGACAGAACCTTTATCATATCTGATCACAAAGTGATGTCAACCGACTGAGGATCCGTCTCGGTCCCTCAACTCCCAAATACCCGAGGAGCAAGGGGAGAAGAGAATAATCTGAGCCATGACCGTCAGAAGTCTGGGACTACCGACCTGAAAGGTCATTGGGCGTGAGAACAGAGCTCACTTTTAATTCTCGCATGGGAGCCGACCTGAAAGGTCGTTGGGCGTGAGAGCAGAGCTCACTTATAACTCGCACTGAGGTGAGAGTCTAGAAGGTCGTTGGGCGTGAGAACAGAGCTCACTTTTATTTCTCGGAGACCGACCCGAAGGTCGTTGGGCGTGAGAGCAGAGCTCACTTATAACTTGACCGAGGCACAGTGTCATGCCCCACCGTTGGGCGTGAGAACAAAGCTCACTTTTAATTCTTGCATGGGACGACCCGAAGGTCGTTGGGCGTGAGAGCAGAGCTCACTTATAACTCGCACTAAGGCGAGAGTGGGACTACCGACCGAAAGGTCGTTGGGCGTGAGAACAGAGCTCACTTTAATTCTCACATGGGAGCCGACCAGAAAGGTTGTTGGGCGTGAGAGCGAGCTCACTTATAACTCGCACGGCGAGAGTGTGGGGCTACCGACCGAAAGGTCGTTGGACGTGAGAACAGAGCTCACTTTAATTCTCGATGGGAGTCGACACGAAGGTCGCTGGGCATGAGAGCAGAGCTCACTTATAACTCGACCGAGGCGAGAGTCCGGGCTACCAACCCGAAAGGTCGTTGGGCATAAGAACGTAACTCACTTTTAATTCTCACATGGGAGCCGACCGAAGGTCGTTACGTGAGAGCAGAGCTCACTTATAACTCGTGACCGAGGCTAGAGTTGGGATACCGACCGAAAGGTCGCTGGGCGTGAGAACAGAGCTCACTTTAATTAACTCGCATGCGGCGAAAGTCTGGGGCATGAGAGCGAGCTCACTTATAACTCGTGACCGAGGCAAGAGTTCGGGCTACCGACCGAAAGGTCGCTGGGCGGAGAGCGAGCTCACTTATAACTCGACCGAGGCGAGAGTCTGGGGCTACCGACCTGAAAGGTCGCTGGGCGTGAGAACAGAGCTCACTTTTAATTCTCGCATGGGAGCCGACCTGAAAAGTCGTTGGGCGTGAGAGCAGAGCTCACTTATAACTCGTGACCGAGGCGAGAGTCTGGGGCACCGACCGAAGGTCGTTGGGCGTGAGAACAGAGCTCACTTTAATTCCATGGGGCGAGAGTCGCTGGGCGTGAGAGCAGAGCTCACTTATAACTCACACCGAGGTGAGAGTTCGGAAGGCCCGTGAGCCATGGCGCTGGTCCGAGACCAGTAATGATACTCCGGTCCGAGACCGGTGGCGATGGCGCTGGTACGAGACCAGTAATAATACTCCGGTCCGAGACCGGTGGCGATGGCACTGGTCTAAGACCAGTAATGATACTCCGGTCCGAGACCGGTGGCGATGGCACTGGTCCAAGACCAGTAATGATACTCCGGTCCGAGACCGGTGGCGATGGCGCTAGTCCGAGACCGGTGGCGATAACTCGACCCCGAACGGGGGAAATAAGAAATCCAATAAGCTGGTCTGAGACCAGTGACTATCGCTCAACCTCGAACGGGGGAGATATGAAATCCAATAAGCTGGTCTGAGACCAATGACAATCGCTCAACCCCGAACGGGGAAAATATGAAATCCAATAAGCTGGTCTGAGACCAGTGAAAACCACTCAACCCCGAACGGGGAAGGATAAGCTTTGAAGCTAGTAAAAGCGAAGCATGTAGCAACATGAGGAAATAAAGCTTATGTCATACCTGACAGCGGTGTGGTGCCAACCGATTGCGGATCTGTCTCGATCTCTCAACTCCCGAATACCCGTGGAGAGAGGGGAGAAGATGATAATATGAGCCCCGACCGTCAAAGAGAATGAAACCCATTGTAATATAGGGGAGCAGATTTCATAAAAGTAGAGGTAAGCAGAGCACCGTGGTTGAAGGAAGCAGAGCCTGTAGACATAAGAAGATGCAAAACAGGTGGTGGCTGCAGAGCATATAATAATAACAGAGTAAAGTTATAGCTGTAATAGAATGCTAAGCCCCATAGTACAGGGTGCAGAGCCTCACGATGAAGGGTGCAGAGCCCGTAGCAGTAAGAGGATGTAGAGTCTCATGGTGAAGGATGCAGAGCCTATAACACACCTGATCGGGGAGCTGAATCCCTGGTCCCTGATTGGAGGAAGGTCCCTAGCATGTAATCGAAGAGTGAGGCCCTTAGATCCTGATCGGGAAGTGGTACTGCAAGTCAATGATCGGGGAGCTATGCCCTAGTGTATGAGTGGGAGCTGTGCCCCTAGAGTATGAGCAGGGAGCTGTGTCCCAAGTGTATGAACGGGGAGCTGGGCCCCTAGTGTCCGATCAGAAATCGAAGGCTCTAGTCTATGATCAAGGAACTAGGTTCTTACTCTTTTATCAGGGAAATATAGCAGTTCCTATAATCGTAAAAAGAGAACAGAGCTTATAATCGTACCTGATCGGGGAGCCTTGCCAACCGGCTAAGGGTTTGTCTCAGTCCCTTAACTCCCGAATACCCGTGGAGTTAGGGAAAAAACGTAATGGAAAAACTAACCTGTCGGCCAGCTGAAGCTCCGCTCAATTCCTCGACTCCCGAATACCCGTGCAGTGAGGGCCGAAGATGATATATCTGTCAGGATCCTCCAGGGCTATGATAATAGAAGAGAACCTCCCGACGTCGTCCATCTTCACGTTTCAGAACAGGTGGAGAAGATTCCCACAAACGGCGCCAAATTTGATCATGTCCGGAAGCTGAGTCGGACGGACCGCCAGGTGAGGTGGATGGAATGTTGACTGGAGTCGCAACGTCCCGGAGGGGGGGGTATGCTGAGATGGCATTCGTGTTGACCGAGTCTTTAAAAGTCCTCTGGTCAATGCTACCTGCAGCCAGTGACCGGGTTGGCCCGACCCCCGGTACCTCGAGTCTCGAGGTGGATCCAACGAATATATGAGTAATCGGCTAATGATATAATAATGAAATAAATAAGGGGTGACTACGGAAAATGTACCCTAGCCCAGGGGGGCGCCCTCGGATGGGACGCGGCTCGAGTTGTCGCGACCCGGAAGAACAGATGACTCTGATCAAGCTGGAGAGCTGGATCTAACGACGCAGAGCCGAACGCGGTGCGGAACCAGAAGATGAGCTGCAGGTCTGGTTAAAACACCGACACGCAGGCCGGAAAACAAGACCGGCACGCAGACCGGGACACTGGGTCGGCACGTAGGCCGGGAAATAAGATCGGCACACAGGCCGGGACACTACACTGACACGCAAGCCGGGAAACTAAATCGGCACATAGGCCGGGAAATGGACTTCGGCACGTAGGCCGGGATATAAAATAACACAAAGGCCGAGATACAACCGTGGCACATAAATCGATACTCCATTGCGGCTCGAATGTCGACACATAATAGCGATATGAAGAGCGAGACATAGTGGATCGATGGCCTACACATAGCAACGGTCGAATCGGCACCGGAAGCGGCGACAATGACAGTGGAGAGGCCGGAGTCGGCTGTATCGACGTCGAAAGGTGGCTGAATGAGCATCGGAGGAGATGGATTGTGGTGAGGGGAAGAGGGCAGCTATGGTGTGACAAGAGGGAGAAGAGGGCGGCTGCTGATGCCGACTGATGGGCTCAGGTGGGTAGGAGGGCGGTGCCGAGTTCGTCTGATGGTGGCACCGTAAGGAAGCACTAAGTTTCTCTTCTTCCCGGTTGCGGCGGATGCGGCGAGAGGAGCAGGAGAGGAACTGAGGTGGCGGCCGGCGTCGGAGTGAGCGTAGGCAAGGAGCGCGAGAGGGAGAGGAAGGAGGATGCTTAGTTCCTATGGGCGGCGCCGTGCATACACGAGCCAACCTCCCTCTCAGCTTGACATGGTCTGTTCGCGAGAGAAGAAATAGAGAGAGGGAGAGGAGGCATCGTCCGGAAGGAGAAGAAGAGAAGAGGACAGCCGGAGGCTAGCGTCGCGCCGGCGAGTAGCGTCCGAGGAAGAAGATGATGCCTTCTCCTCCCTTTTTTCTTGGCGGCGGACAGAAAGCACGGAGAAGAGAGGAAGAAGAAGGCTAGGGCTGGCGTCGCGAGGAGAAGAGGGAGAAAGAGATAGAGGAAAAGGTGGTGGCCGGAAACCAGCGCCGGCGAGGCGCGCATGAGAAGGAGGTAGAAGGAGAAGTTGGCGGCGGAAAAAACCCATCCATGAAGCCACCCCCTCTCCCAAAATCGCTTTCTCCCTTTTCCTTAATACCCTAGCAGTAAAAGGACCCCTTTGTCTCTCTCCTTCCTTCAACCCTAAACCCTAAACCCTAAAACCCTAAACCCTAAACCCTAAACCCTAAACCCCTCAGCACAAATCGTATCAATAGTTTATTAGCTAAAGCTAAGAAAGATATACTGAATTTAAATTCAATGAGTAGTGAATGATATGAGTGAAATGGCTATGGCACATGAACGACTACTATTAATATTAATATGAATTAACGACTACTATTAATATTAATATGAATTAATATTAAGTAGATCATAAGTGGTTTTGAATATACTTTTTCTAATTCCATGAACTCGACTGGGGAAAGGGAAAGAACTGGAAGTGTTCGCGATGAGCCTTCACGCCCATACCTGATCGTCGGGGACCTATCCCAAACTTCCTCAGCCTGGACTGGCTCGCTAGCAAGTTGAAGATGCTCGTACTAAAGAGCTCAAGCAATTCTATCAGTGTGCCCTACATCTCCCTGTCCTATTTATCCCGCTTCTCTTATTATTCTATTATAGGTATACGAAAGCATTTGCAATTAGGTCTCGGCCTCAACGCGTTTTTTTCTATTTATATTTCGTGCGATGTGAATTCTTCTGCTTGGTCATATGGCCTTGGAACATATGGGGAAACTATATCGAGAGCCCAGCACCCCACCCCTTCGAGAGTGAGCCCCATCGGTCAGGCTTTCACTAAAATCGCTAAGGGAGGTCTGGGTAAGTTCGGGAATCCATGAAAAGTATATACGCAGGGTCTCTCTACTCATTCCGATCATTCCGCCTTTATATAATAAGAAAAGAAGTAGATTCAAACCAAAGACACGAACATAGTGAAGTATGAGTAGAAGGAAGGAAAGAGATCTTTAAGTCATTATAGAACTGGTGCGTCAGAGTGCAACTCAGTCATAAGGAAAGCACGAAAAACAGTTTAAAGAGTGAATTCAGTGAATGAACGACTTAGGTGCTAGCTGAACATAGTGACAAGATAAGCGGGGCCTCCTGCGACGACCGAGTAGTAATTGTAATATATACGTAGACGAGTTTCACTTAGTCACTTCTAGAAGATTCCACTTTCTATTCAGATCGACTGAAGGGTCTTGATAGAATGCATAAGGGATCTTCCCTCCGACTGGTTAGCTAACTAGCTAAGGGTCTAAAGCAAAAAAAGAACCTACCGAGTGCTGAGTTATAGTACCTACCGAGTTATAGTTATTGTACTGGATTATTATAGATAAATAGAGAAGTAAGGGTTTATGAACTTAAATAGAGTTATAGTTCTTGTACTGAGTCATAGTTATAGTTATTGTGCTGAATTATAGTTATTGTACGATAAGCCTAGGTCCAACCTTCGGGAAAAGAGCATAAGAGTTGAGTGGCGACCGGAGTTCAAGGTTAGAAGCTTATATCTCGTATTTTTTCTTTTCTCATGTGGTAAAAAGGTGATTCATTCGTTCCAGTCAGAATAAGAACAATTGCGAAGTGCTATATAGATTTCATAGTAGCAAACTGGAACCCCATCTAATAGTCTGTACGGAACCCGAGAGTAGAATGCATAAAGTGTTCCTTCCTCTTTTATATATATATTCTTTCCTACCCTTCCTTATAATGTATATGATCTTCCCATAAAGGAATGAGCCAGCTAACTGAGGAACGAAGTCGCGAAGACCCGAGATCTGTCCTAGTTTTGAATGTGAGACTGGTGCAGGCGATCTCACCAGAGCGCACCCGACCCATAATTGAATTGAAATTGCTTTACCAGAGAAATTGAATTGAAATTGCTTTCCCGTACTTGAATTCACGAATGAGCCAGCTACTCTTTATTCTGCTCTGCTTTAGCTTATCATTCAAAGAAGTATGAACTCCGAGGGGCAAGTCTAACCTATCTGATGAACGGTGTCCATTGAATTTACTCTACTTTCATTGTCTGGGCATATAACTAGAAAAGCCACTCAACTCTATTCTGCTCAACTAGGGTCCCGTACTCACTGTCAGATCTATATATAGGGGTACGGGAAATACACTCGGCAAATTCAAAGAGCTCGACGTCAAACTTGCACTTTCTGATCTGCTCCTCAACTCTATTTTGCTCTACTTTAAGCTAACACCAGTTCGATTCGTGCGGTCAGCTCCGCATATTTGATGTTGGTTGAATCTTCGGCTCCGAAGTAGATAAATATAGTTGTTCTGTTTCGGTTCGGGAAAAGGACTTCCGCGCAACATTAATTGGTCTTAGCTAGCTGGCTACTATGCGATCTACTTGACCTCTCTACTTGAACTTCAATGCAATTGCTCTACATGGCTCTACTTTCACTGTAAGATCTATAGTAGGGTAAAGCTCTGGAAATATCTATTGAGTTAATTCCAATGGAATGGAAATAGAACAAGTTAGGTACATCAAGTAGATTCATATAAAGTAGAGTCATATAAAGTATCCTCAAGCATAAGCATACAAAGTAGGTCAATTCATTATTGGGTATATGAATGAAAAGTCTCTGAATTACAATTTGCTAGCCTGAGTGAATCTATGAACTGGTGCTAGGTCCCAGGTCTTAGCTAGGTGCCAGGAGCGAGCTTTGTGGAATTTGTTCAAATAGCTCCTTGGTAGTCAATGTACTCTCCTTTATGAGACTCTTGGAAAGCTATACAATTAGGTATAATGAACTCCAGGCACCAGGTCGTGCTAGTTCCTAGAACTCTTTGGTCGTTCTTGGCTACGCCATTTACTCTTTCCTTACCTCTCAACATTCATTCAAGTTATTGGAGAACTTCGTCTGTCTCTAGTACTAGTCTAGTAATGAGATCAACTCTTTTTTTATATAAAGCATTCTTCTGATCTCTATTGTACATTCGGAAATGCTATTAAAGTCAGTGATACGGATATGATAGAGGGGGGTAGAGAAGGAATTAGGAGAATAGGGAGGGGTAATTTGGTCATTTTACTGTAGCATTGCTATTTAGGTTACTGTAGCATACAAACGGGAATGGGGTTCGTGCGTTAAGGGATTGGCGCCGCCGCCATCTGCTTCTCCCTCGCGAGCTCCTCGCCGGCCGCCGACCTCCGACCTCCTCTCTTTTCCTTCCTTCTCTTCCTCCTCGCGATTTCACCACCGGGCTGATGCGACGCTACTGCTCCTCTTCTCTTCCTCGAAGCGTCGCCGCCAGAGAGACCAGCCCTTTCCTCCTCCCCAGGCTCCTAGCCGGCACCAACGCCGGCCAGCGACCTCCACCTCTTCTCCCCTTCTCTCCCTCGTGCTTAACTCCTCGTCGAAGACCAGTCCACCTCTCTTCTTCTTCCTCCTTCGCGCACGCCGGCCGACCGTGACTCCCCACTGCTCCTTCTCTCGGACGCCAACAACGTCTTTTAGCTCTCCCTCTCTTAACGCCCGTGGGACAGCCGCCGCCTCTTCCCCGCTTTCTTTCTTACGACGAGGAGGTCAAGGGTTTCCAACGCATCCCCTGCTCGCGCCGACTGCTTCTCTTCTCCCTGCTCACGCATGCCTCACGGCGCCGCCGCCGGACCGACACCACCTCGATTGTCTTCCTCGTCGCAGCGACCAACCATCGTTGACTAGCGGCAACAGTAGCCTCTAGCATCGTAGAGGGCTTCCGAGTAGCAGCCGAGCCCCATCGTCGCGGATGGCCTCCGTGCCGCAGCCATTCCCCATCGCTGTAGGCGGCCCCGGTTTGCTTTGGCGTACGTTTCCGAGGTCGATCCGGTATACTACTCATGTGAGCGAACGTCCTCGGCACTATTCCAGCCGTCGAGCCATCATTGTGCTCTGGCCTTTGCGCCAATCTGTGTGTGTTATGTATTGACCTTGGCATTGATCTGATTTGTGTGTCGTGTCTCGGCCTACGTGCCGACCCCGCTTTTCGGTCTGCGTGCCGACCCCACTTGCCCGGCCTGTGTGCCGACCTAGTTTCCTGGCCTGTGTGCCAATTTAATTTTTTGGCCTGCGTGCCGATCTAATTTCCCGGCCTGCGTGCCAATATTATTTCCCGGCCTGCGTGCCGATATTAGTTCCCGGCCTACGCGTCGATATCAGTTTCCGGTCTGCGTACTGGTGTTTTATCCCGGTCTGCGTATCGGTATTATCTCTCGACTTGCAGCTCGTCTCCCGGTTCCGTGCCGCCTCCAGCTCCGCGTCGTCAGATCCAGCTCTACAGCCTGATCAGAGTCAGCTACTCTTCTCTGGGCCAGGGTACGTTCCTCGTTTATATTTCATATGCATTTTCATTATTTTATGGCTTAATCTGGTACTCATATATTCGTTGGATCCGCCTCGAGTATCGGGGTACCGGGGGCCGGGTCAACCCGGTCACTGGCTGCAGGTAGCGTTGACCAGAGGACTTTTGAAGACTTGGTCAACACGGGAGCCATCTCAGCACACCCCCCCTCCAGGACGTCGCGACTCCAGTCAACATTCTCGCCACCTCCCCCGACGGTTCGTCTGACTCAACTTCCGGACGGGATCAAATTTGGCGCCGTCTGTGGGAACACATGCACCTGTTCCGGAACGTAAAGATGGACGACGTCGGGACGTTCTCTGCCTTTATCACAATCCCGGAGGATCTCAACGCACATATTATCTTCTATCCTCACTCCACTGGTATTCGGGAGTCGTGGGATCGAGTGGAGCTTCAGCTGACTGACAGGTTAGTTTTTCCATTATGTTTTTTCCCTGACTCCACGGGTATTCGGGAGTTAAGGGACCGAGACAAACCCTTAGCCGCTTGCCACGGCTTCCCGATCAGGTACACTACAAGCTCTGCTCCCTTTTTACGATTATAAGAACTGCTATATTTCCCTGATTAAAGAGTAAGAGCCTAGTTCCTTGATCAAAGACTAGGGCCTTCGATTTTTGATCGGACATTAGGGGCCCAGCTCCCCACACATACACTTGGGATGCAGCTCCCCGCTCATACTCTAGGGGCACAGCTCCCCGCTCATACACTAGGGGCACAGCTCCCTGATCATTGACTCGCGGTACCACTTCCCGATCAGGATCTAGAGGCCTCGCTCTTTGATTACAGGCTAGGGGCTTTACTCTCCGATTAGGGATCAGGGTTCCAGCTCCCCGATCAAATGTACTACAGGCTCTGCACCCTTCACCATGAGGCTCTGCATCCTCTTACTGCTACAGGCTCTACACCCTTAACCATGAGGCTCTGCATCCTCTTATTGCTACAAGCTCTGTATCTTTCACCATGGGCTCAGCATTCTCTTACTGCTATATGCACCTCACTCTACTATTATTATATATGCTCTGCATCATTCACTTGTTGTGCAGCCTCTTACATATACAGGTGTTGCTCTCTTCACCTACGGTGCTCTGTTTCCTTCTACGGCTATGGGCTTTGCTCTCTTATATCGGCTTCACGCTCTTTATCTTCTCCCCTCACTCCACGGGTATTTGGGAGTTGAGGAATCGCGATAGATCCGCAGTCGGTTGGCACCACACCGCTGTCAGGTATGACATAAGCTTTATTTCCTCATGCTGCTACCTGCTTCGCTTTTACTAGCTTCAGGGCTTATCCTTCCCCGTTTGGGGTCGAGCGATTGTCACTGGTCTCAAATCAGCTTATTGGATTTCTTATCTCCCCCGTTCGGGGTCGAGTTATCGCCACCGGTCTCGGACCGGAGTATTATTACTGGTCTCGGACCAGCGCCATCGCCACCGGTCTCGGACCGGAGTATCATTACTGGTCTCGGACCAGCGCCATCGCCACCGGTCTCGGACAAAAAAAAATAAGACATTTTGGGACAAAATTGGGGACGAATTTTAAAAAAAAATTCGTTGCAAAAATTTTAGGGACAAAAATTGGGACGAAAATTTTTTCATCCCAAAATGGTTGATGCCAACTTTTGGAACGAATTATGGATTGTTGCAAATTTGGGAACGAATTTGGGGACGTATTTGGCGACGAATAAAAGTTTCGTCCCCAAATTCGTTGCAAAAAAGTATACAAATTAGCAACGAAAACTATTTTTGTTGCAAACTTAGGAACGAATTTGGGGACGAATTCACATAAATTTTCCGCCAAATTTGTCTCTATTTTTGCAACAAATTTGGGGACGAATTCGGTGACAAATTATATTTTGTTGCCAAGTTTGTCCCTAATATTGCAACGAATTTGGGGACAAATTCGGTGACAAAATTTCTTTTGTTGCCGTTTTTGTTCCTAAATTTGCAACGAATAATAAATTTGTTGCAAAATTGGCAATGAATTTAGCACCAAAAACTTGCCAAATTCTTTGATAATCATAAGATAAATTTTCGTCCCAAAATTCGTCCCAAAATCTAGGACGAAATTTGGGACGAATTTTGTGATTCGTCCCAGAATCTGGGACGAATTTTGGGACGAATCCACAAAATTTGTCCCAGAATTCGTCGCAGATTTTTTGTTGCCATTTTTGTTCCTAAGTTTGCAACGAAAAATAAATTTGTTGCAAAATTGACAACGAATTTGGCAACAAAAACTTGCCAAATTTTTTTATAATCATATGATAAATTTTCGTCCCAAAATTCGTCCCAAAATCTGGGACGAATTTTGGGAAGAATTTTGTAGATTCGTCCCAGATTCTGGGACGAATTTTGGGACGAATTTTGTGGATTCGTCCCAAAATTCGTCCCAAAATCTGGGACGAATTCTGGGACGAAAATAATTTTGTCCCAAATTACGATAGAATTGGGACAACTCATTTTCGTTGCCAAATTCGTCCCTATATCAAATATTTTTTTCCAGCTTCAATTTATTTCTGCAATAAATCCAAATACATAAAAATAATATGCATTCAACACATCCTAATTTAACATCAACACATCCTAATTTAACATCAACTCATAATTCAAGAAATATAAAGATTTCAACAAAGTTTACATACAAGATCCATCTTGTTCAACAAAGTTTACAAGTTCAACAACCCAAGTCCATCATCCATCTAACAACACTAAGAATACATAACTTTGATCCCCAACACATCAACCCAAGTCATATTCGTGCCACAAAATCTTTGATCCCCATAAAATCTCCTTTGCCTACATAACAACAAACAAATAAACTAGATTATGTGTAACAAGAAAGATTGTAAATATTATACGATATAGCCATGTAAAAAGAATAATTAAAAACAAAACATAAATGTGAAATTCCTTAAACATTCTAATAAAAGTCCTAATTCTAATAAAAGTCATATTTACCAACGATATGAATCATCCATGTCATAGCAACGGTAAATAAAATTATAAGAATTATTTTGAAACTAAGTACATGTATCGTAACTATGATACAACCTAATATAATTGGCACATCATATAGAGAGAAAGAGAGAGATCTTGTGAAGTATGGTATTAGGGTTCAAATTTCTCACTTAGTTAACTTTATTTTTCATTTTAATTTGCTGAATTTATAGTTTTATCTTTGGTTGGTATTTAATGTAAACTAAAGGATGTTTAAAATAATTGTTCCTTTCATTGTGTTAACTAGTTGACAATTTCATATGAATAACTTTAGCACATTTTTAACAACTCTTTGCAAAATATTAAAGTAAGAGGATGCATCGTTATCTAGTAAAGAATTTTAGAATAGTGTGATGTAATTCTAGATGAAATATAGAACTTTTATGTATCTATATAGTTTTGAGATTGTACATAGATCAAATTCAGAACTTTTATGCATCATTATCATTGAAGACAAAACAAGAAAGAGCAGCTTATCAAAAATAAGGAACACAATTAAACAACTATTTAAAGCTAACTTTAACATAATTATTTAAAGTTAACTTTATATAATTAAACAACTATAACATAATTATTTAAAGCTAACTGTATATATAGATCAGTAAATGCATATTAATGAACTTAGGAATACCGAAAAGAAGTGAACAAATACAGCTGTCTTCAACTACAGTGAGATCACACCAAATTGAGACCTGCACAAACAACATTATAAAATCAGGACAAAAATAAAGTCAGAGTATTAGAGATTCCATTCATATTGCCTAGTTATGCTTTAATTTTGTTACTGGTACACAACTAATAATCATATAGATTAGTCTACGTCAAAGATAAGTAATCTCATACATTGACAGTGGAACAGTGCAAGAAGACAACAGACTTAACCTACAAATGGCAGAGTTGAAAAGTTAAAAAACCATTGATTAATGTGTAAAGCAGTAAACATGAGAAAAAAAATTCATCATACATTATTAAAATCATCAAAAATCATCACCGCCATCATCGTTATCATCGTAGGCATCATCATCGTCGTCATTGGGAGGATTTTGACTTTGAGCGGAGCTCAACTGAAGGTGTTTCATGATTAATTCTTGTTGTCGGCGCATATCTCTAATATCTTTCTCCAAATTAGCCCGTTCTAGGTCTCTTTGCACCCTTTCTTGGTCTCTTTGTGATATTATTTCCTTCAGATGGCTAACCTCATCAGTCAAGGTATTTATTTGGGTCGTAAGTGCTGATGTGGAGGAAGAAGTTCCAACTAATCTTTGGGTTCTACTCAAGGAACCCATCCCCAATATTCTTCCCCCTTTTGGTCCTCCACTGGCCTCTAACCATAAACTCAAATTATTGCCAACAGACTCCTCAGACCCCTGACTCTTGATACCAGCTTGTGAGCATGTTTGAGCTAGCTCGAGTTGATCATATTTTTCCTGTTTTGTAAAACACATACGATATTGATTAGATATTTATTTCTCGAACAACTTGTACCGGATTTTCAAAGCTGCATTAAATTACAAAATAACGATGTTAAATAATTAAGAAAGGTCTAACAAATAAAATATTTTATAGTACTTACGAATCACCGATGGGGACTAAAGGAGCTCTATCATTCCTAAACTCAGCAAATGAGTTTCTTGCTGAGTCGGGAGGATCTGAGTGGACAGGTAACTGCTCTGGGTAAGGTACTTGTGGCGGCGAATATGAAACCGGTGCAGAAGGTACACGAGATGGACTCGGCTGATGAAGGGGTGGCATAGGTACACTGGCAGGGGAATATGATGCCGGTGGAGAAGACACATGGGATGGGCCTGCCTGAGTAGGGGGTGGCATAGGTTCACTGGCAGGTGATGGATGTGTCTGGTCCTGTGGTCGCCGTCTACGTCCACCACGTCGAAATATATGCTGAAAATTTCAATAATTTAATAAAGTTAATTACAGATCTGATACAAAACAAAGGATAATTAAAAACTTACCATTTTTATGTAAATATTATGGAAAAGGGTGGAGGGGAAATTTATGAAATGTGACCTCTGATAAACTGTAGGAACAAATACAATGTGTTAACAGATAAAGTAAATAAAATTATAAAAGAGACAGTATATACAAAAAAATATGGGAAATTTCTTTAAATAAGCTAACAAAACTTACCCATCATCAAAAATCAAAGTCATCATTGTCATTATCATCCTCCTCCTCCTCCTCCTCTTCCTCTTCCTCCTCCTCTTCCTCTTCCTCTTCCTCCTCCTCCTCCTCTTCCTCCTCCTCTCCTTCCTCCTCATCATCATCAATTTCACTTCTATCTACGTTGATTACTACACCGGTGGGATCTCGTAAAGTTGGAATAATATATTTCTCAGTTTGAAAGGTGTTTGAAACTTCCTCTTGTTGATATGCAATGTTTTCCCAACGTGCCTCAATTTTTTTTCGTGCTTTAGTTTTACAAACAGCCCACCAATCAATCTTATCGCGTTTCAAACTCGGATATGAAGAATAGAATACTTGAATTGCTTGTTGTGCCAACACAAATGGTTCATATCTCTTATAAAATCTCTTATGATTTATTTCAACTAAATTATAATGTGGTTCGCCATGACTTGTCCAATTATAATAATTCGGAGTAAAACCAAATCTACAAAGATGTTCTTCAACTTTATCGGTGGGTAAAAATTTTCCATTGTGACATTTTCTACACGCGCACCTTATCTTCTTGCCATCCATATACATAATTTGAGTAGATGCAAAATTTAAAAATTGCCTCAGTCCATTGATAAACTCAGGAGTTAACCCCTGACGATTAGGTAAATTTTTGTTATACATCCAACTTCGCTCATTCTGCATTTTACCTGAATTCAACTATTCAGTTAAACATTATTAAAAGTTACTATAGATAAATCTTATCATTGAAGACAAAACAAAAACAACAGCTAATCAAAAAGAAGAAACGCAATTAATCAACTATAATATAATTAATTATTTAAAGCTAACTTTATATACAAATTATTAAATGCATAATAATGAACTTAAGAATACCGAAAAGATGTCAACAAATACAGCTGCCTTCAACTACACTGAGATCACGCCAAAATAAGACCTGCACAAACAACATTATCAATTAAGACAATAAATTTCGAAAATTAACTTAAATTCAAGAAGGTGCGTGCACGGCGACAGCCATACGTCGTCCAGCCATCGCAAGCCAGCGGGCAGCCACACGCCGGCCAGGCAGCGGCCTGCCAGAAGAACAAGCGCGAGATCGTCAGCATGATCCACGCCTGGACGGCGCTGGAGAGCATGGCGGCACGCCTCGCCTGCGCGCGCGCCACCGACGGCCAGCTCCGCTCGCTGCGCGAATCCTTCCCCGAGTTCTTCGCGACGCCGACAGAGAGAGATCAGAGAGCAGAGGGCTTACCAAACGAAAACCTTCCACCGCCGATCGTCGGAGATCACGCCGTCGTCGGTCGGAGATGCGGCTGAAATCCTGGAAATCGCAGCTGGAAAGGGGAACGGGGGAGAGAGAGGAAAGAAATGATCAGGGAAGGGAAAAAGAATCGGGTAGAAGTTTAGATCTAGGGTTTTTAGGAACAAACATTTTTTGTTCCCAATTTCGTCCCTAAAATTGGGACGAATCCATGGATTCGTCCCAAATTTTGGGACAAATACTAGATTCGTCCCAAAATCTGGGACTAATTCAGAAATTTGTCTCAGAATTTAATTTTTTTAAATAAAAGAGGAACAAAATCAAAAGGAATAAATACGGACCTAGAGACATCGGAATTTGATGAAACAAGTTTCTATGTGCTCGTATCATTATCCTGATCGTAAATCTAACAATAAAAATATTTTTTCCCAAATAGATATATTTTTGGAATTTTTTAATCCCAAATTGACCTAATTGGGTGTTAAAAATTCAAATCGCTTAAAATATTAATTAAAAATTATAGATGATGACGTATTTATGATCAGCTCAACGATACGGACGCATAGAAACTTGTTTCATCAAATTTCGATGTCTCTAGGTCCATATTTAGGCCTTAGTTGTTTGATTTTATTTATTTAAAATTATTTTCAATTTTGGGACGAATCCAGGATTCGTCCCAAAATTTGGGACGAATCCAGAGATTCGTCCAAAAATTTTATTTATTAAAAAATAAAAAAACAAACTTGGACGCCTTAAATACGGACCTAGAGACATCGGAATTTGATGAAATAAGTTTCTATGTGCTCGTATCATTATCCTGATCGTAAATCTATCAATAAAAATATTTTTTACCAAATATATATATTTTTGGAATTTTTTAATCCCAAATTGACCTAATTGGGTGTTAAAAATTCAAATCGCTGAAAATATTAATTACAAATTATGGATGATGACGTATTTACGATCAGCTCAACGATACGGACGCATAGAAACTTGTTTCATCAAATTCCGATGTCTCTAGGTCCATATTTAGGCCTTAGGTGTTTGATTTTATTTATTTAAAATTATTTTCAGTTTTGGGACGAATCCTGGATTCGTCCCAAATTTTGGGACGAATCCAGGAATTCATCCCAAAGTTTGGGACGAATCTCTGGATTCGTCCCAAAATTTAATTTATTAAAAAATAAAAAAACAAACTTGGACGCCTTAAATACGGACCTAGAGACATTAGAATTTGATGAAACAAGTTTCTATGTGTTCATATCATTATCCTGATCGTAAATCTATCAATAAAAATATTTTTTATCAAATATATATAATTTTGGAATTTTTTAATCCCAAATTGACCTAATTGGGTGTTAAAAATTCAAATCACAGAAAATATTAATTAAAAATTATGGATGATGACGTATTTATGATCAGCTCAACGATACAGACGCACAGAAACTTATTTCATCAAATTCTGATTTCTCTAGGTCCATATTTAAGCTTTCGGACACAATTTACAACCGTTCACTACAAACACCTTTTTTGTTAGTATCAACCTATATATGTTTTAAAAAATATATACCTAGAGACATCGGAATTTGATGAAACAAGTTTCTATATGCTCGTATCATTATCCTGATCGTAAATCTATCAATAAAATTTTTTTTTCCCAAATAGATATATTTTTGGAATTTTTTAATCACAAATTGACCTAATTGGGTGTTAAAAATTCAAATCGCTTAAAATATTAATTAAAAATTATGGATGATGACGTATTTATGATCAGCTCAACGATACGGACGCATAGAAACTTGTTTCATCAAATTCTGATGTCTCTAGGTCCATATTTAGGCCTTAGGTGTTTGATTTTATTTATTTAAAATTATTTTCAGTTTTGGGACGAATCCAGAGATTCGTCCCAAAATTTTATTTATTAAAAAATAAAAAAACAAACTTGGACGCCTTAAATACGGACCTAGAGACATCGGAATTTGATGAAACAAGTTTCTATGTGCTCGTATCATTATCCTGATCGTAAATCTATCAATAAAAATATTTTTTACCAAATATATATATTTTTGGAATTTTTTAATTCCAAATTGACCTAATTGGGTGTTAAAAATTCAAATAACTGAAAATATTAATTACAAATTATGGATGATGACGTATTTACGATCAGCTCAACGATACGGACGCATAGAAACTTGTTTCATCAAATTCCGATGTCTCTAGATCCATATTTAGGCCTTAGGTGTTTGATTTTATTTATTTAAAATTATTTTCAGTTTTGGGACGAATCCTGGATTCGTCCCAAAATTTAATTTATTAAAAAATAAAAAAACAAACTTGGACGCCTTAAATACGGACCTAGAGATATCGGAATTTGATGAAACAAGTTTCTATGTGTTCATATCATTATTCTGATCGTAAATCTATCAATAAAAATATTTTTTACCAAATATATATATTTTTGGAATTTTTTAATCCCAAATTGACCTAATTGGGTGTTAAAAATTTAAATAGCTGAAAATATTAATTAAAAATTATGGATGATGACGTATTTACGATCAGCTCAATGATATCGACACACAGAAACTTGTTTCATCAAATTCCGATGTCTCTAGGTCCATATTTAAGCTTTCGGACACTAATTTACAACCGTTCACTACAAACACCTTTTTTGTTTGTATCAACCTATATATGTTTTAAAAAATATATACCTAGAGACATCGGAATTTGATGAAACAAGTTTCTATGTGCTCGTATCATTATCCTGATCGTAAATCTATCAATAAAAATATTTTTTCCCAAATAGATATATTTTTGGAATTTTTTAATCCCAAATTGACCTAATTGGGTGTTAAAAATTCAAATCGCTTAAAATATTAATTAAAAAATATGGATGATGACGTATTTATGATCAGCTCAACGATACGGACGCATAGAAACTTGTTTCATCAAATTCCGATGTCTCTAGGTCCATATTTAGGCCTTAGGTGTTTGATTTTATTTATTTAAAATTATTTTCAGTTTTGGGACGAATCACTGGATTCGTCCCAAACTTTGGGACGAATCCAGGAATTCGTCCCAAAGTTTGGGATGAATCTCTGGATTCGTCCCAAAATTTTATTTATTAAAAAATAAAAAAACAAAATTGGACGCCTTAAATACGGACCTAGAGACATCGGAATTTGATGAAACAAGTTTCTATGTGCTCGTATCATTATCCTGATTGTAAATCTATCAATAAAAATATTTTTTACCAAATATATATATTTTTGGAATTTTTTAATCCCAAATTGACCTAATTGGGTGTTAAAAATTCAAATCGCTGAAAATATTAATTACAAATTATGGATGATGACGTATTTACGATCAGCTCAACGATACGGACGCATAGAAACTTGTTTCATCAAATTCTGATGTCTCTAGGTCCATATTTAGGCCTTAGGTGTTTGATTTTATTTATTTAAAATTATTTTCAGTTTTGGGACGAATACTGGATTCGTCCCAAATTTTGGAACGAATCCAGGAATTCGTCCAAAAGTTTGGGATGAATCTCTGGATTCGTCCCAAAATTTGGACGAATCCAGAGATTCGTCCCAAAATTTAATTTATTAAAAAATAAAAAAACAAACTTGGACGCCTTAAATACGGACCTAGAGACATCGGAATTTGATGAAACAAGTTTCTATGTGTTCATATCATTATTCTGATCGTAAATCTATCAATAAAAATATTTTTTTACCAAATATATATATATTTGGAATTTTTTAATCCCAAATTGACCTAATTGGGTGTTAAAAATTCAAATCGCTGAAAATATTAATTAAAAATTAAGGATGATGACATATTTACGATCAGCTCAACGAAACGAACGCACAGAAACTTGTTTCATCAAATTCCGATGTCTCTAGGTCCATATTTAAGCTTTCGGACACTAATTTACAACCGTTCACTACAAACACCTTTTTTGTTAGTATCAACCTATATATGTTATAAAAAATATATACCTAGAGACATCGGAATTTGATGAAACAAGTTTCTATGTGCTCATATCATTATCCTGATCGTAAATCTATCAATAAAAATATTTTTTTCCCAAATAGATATATTTTTGGAATTTTTTAATCCCAAATTGACCTAATTGGGTGTTAAAAATTCAAATCGCTTAAAATATTAATTAAAAAATATGGATGATGACGTATTTATGATCAGCTCAACGATACGGACGCATAGAAACTTGTTTCATCAAATTCCGATGTCTCTAGGTCCATATTTAGGCCTTAGGTGTTTGATTTTATTTATTTAAAATTATTTTCAGTTTTGGGACGAATCACTGGATTCGTCCCAAACTTTGGGACGAATCCAGGAATTCGTCCCAAAGTTTGGGATGAATCTCTGGATTCGTCCCAAAACTTTATTTATTAAAAAATAAAAAAACAAAATTGGACGCCTTAAATACGGACCTAGAGACATCGGAATTTGATGAAACAAGTTTCTATGTGCTCGTATCATTATCCTGATTGTAAATCTATCAATAAAAATATTTTTTACCAAATATATATATTTTTGGAATTTTTTAATCCCAAATTGACCTAATTGGGTGTTAAAAAT
Organism: Zingiber officinale; assembly: GCF_018446385.1. NCBI lineage: Eukaryota > Viridiplantae > Streptophyta > Magnoliopsida > Zingiberales > Zingiberaceae > Zingiber > Zingiber officinale. Next base: position 3,888,703 of record NC_056000.1, on the reverse strand, counting down.
TCAAATCGCTGAAAATATTAATTACAAATTATGGATGATGACGTATTTACGATCAGCTCAATGATACAGATGCATAGAAACTTGTTTCATCAAATTCTGATGTCTCTAGGTCTATATTTAGGCCTTAGGTGTTTGATTTTATTTATTTAAAATTATTTTCAGTTTTGGGACGAATACTGGATTCGTCCCAAATTTTGGAACGAATCCTGGAATTCGTCCCAAAGTTTGGGACGAATCTCTGGATTCATCCCAAAATTTGGGACGAAACCAGAGATTCGTCCCAAAATTTAATTTATTAAAAAATAAAAAAACAAACTTGGACGCCTTAAATACGGACCTAGAGACATCGGAATTTGATGAAACAAGTTTCTATGTGTTCATATCATTATTTTGATCATAAATCTATCAATAAAAATATTTTTTTACCAAATATATATATATCTGGAATTTTTAATCCCAAATTGACCTAATTGGGTGTTAAAAATTCAAATCGCTGAAAATATTAATTAAAAATTATGGATGATGACATATTTACGATCAGCTCAACAAAACGGACGCACAGAAACTTGTTTCATCAAATTCTGATGTCTCTAGGTCCATATTTAAGCTTTCGGACACTAATTTACAACCGTTCACTACAAACACCTTTTTTGTTAGTATCAACCTATATATGTTTTAAAAAATATATACCTAGAGACATCGGAATTTGATGAAACAAGTTTCTATGTGCTCGTATCATTATCCTGATCGTAAATCTATCAATAAAAATATTTTTTTCCCAAATAGATATATTTTTGGAATTTTTTAATCCCAAATTGACCTAATTGGGTGTTAAAAATTCAAATCGCTTAAAATATTAATTAAAAAATATGGATGACGACGTATTTATGATCAGCTCAATGATACGGACGCATAGAAACTTGTTTCATCAAATTCCGATGTCTCTAGGTCCATATTTAGGCCTTAGGTGTTTGATTTTATTTATTTAAAATTATTTTCAGTTTTGGGACGAATCTCTGGATTCGTCCCAAAATTTGGGACGAATCCAGGAATTCTTCCCAAAGTTTGGGATGAATCTCTGTATTCATCCCAAATTTTGGGACGAATCCAGAGATTCGTCCCAAAATTTTATTTATTAAAAAATAAAAAAAACAAACTTGAATGCCTTAAATACGGACCTAGAGACATCGGAATTTGATGAAACAAGTTTCTATGTGCTCGTATCATTATCCTAATCGTAAATCTATCAATAAAAATATTTTTTACCAAATATATATATTTTTGGATTTTTTTAATCCCAAATTGATCTAATTGGGTGTTAAAAATTCAAATCGCTGAAAATATTAATTAAAAATTATGGATGATGACGTATTTACGATCAGCTCAACGATACGGACGCATAGAAACTTGTTTCATCAAATTCCGATGTCTCTAGGTCCATATTTAAGCTTTCGGACACTAATTTACAACCGTTCACTACAAACACTTTTTTTGTTACTATCAACCTATATATGTTTTAAAAAATATATATATCTAGAGACTTCGGAATTTGATGAAACATGTTTCTATGTGCTCGTATCATTATCCTGATCGTAAATCTATCAATAAAAATATTTTTTCCCAAATAGATATATTTTTGGAATTTTTTAATCCCAAATTGACCTAATTGGGAGTTAAAAATTCAGATCATTTAAAATATTAATTAAAAATTATGGATGATGACGTATTTATGATCAGCTCAACGATACGGACGCATAGAAACTTGTTTCATCAAATTCCGATGTCTCTAGGTCCATATTTAGGCCTTAGGTGTTTGATTTTATTTATTTAAAATTATTTTCAGTTTTGGAACGAATCCATGATTCGTCCCAAAATTTGGGACGAATCCAGAGATTCGTCCCAAAATTTTATTTATTAAAAAATAAAAAAAAAACTTGAACGCCTTAAATATGGACCTAGAGACATTGGAATTTGATGAAACTAGTTTTTATGTGCTCGTATCATTATCCTGATCGTAAATCTATCAATAAAAATATTTTTTACCAAATATATATATTTTTGGAAATTTTTAATCCCAAATTGACCTAATTGGGTGTTAAAAATTCAAATCACTGAAAATATTAATTAAAAATTATGGATGATGACGTATTTACGATCAGCTCAACGATACGGACGCACAGAAACTTGTTTCATTAAATTCCGATGTCTCTAGGTCCATATTTAAGTTTTCAGACACAAATTTACAACCGTTCACTACAATCACCTTTTTTGTTAATATCAACCTATATATGTTTTAAAAAATATATACCTAGAGACATCGGAATTTGATGAAACAAGTTTCTATGTGCTCATATTATTATCCTGATCGTAAATCTATCAATAAAAATATTTTTTACCAAATAGATATATTTTTGGAATTTTTTAATCCCAAATTGACCTAATTGGGTGTTAAAAATTCAAATCGCTGAAAATATTAATTAAAAATTATGGATGATGACGTATTTACGATCAGCTCAATGATACGGACGCATAGAAACTTGTTTCTTCAAATTCCGATGTCTCTAGATCCATATTTAGGCCTTAGGTGTTTGATTTTATTTATTTAAAATTATTTCCAGTTTTGGGACGAATCCAGGAATTCGTCCCAAAATTTTATTTATTAAAAAATAAAAAAACAAACTTGGACGCCTTAAATATGGACCTAGAGACATCGGAATTTGATGAAACAAGTTTCTATGTGCTCGTATCATTATCCTGATCGTAAATCTATCAATAAAAATATTTTTTACCAAATATATATATATTTTTGGAATTTTTTAATCCCAAATTGACCTAATTGGGTGTTAAAAATTCTAATAACTGAAAATATTAATTAAAAATTATGGATGATGACGTATTTATGATCAGCTCAATGATACGGATGCATAGAAACTTGTTTCATCAAATTCCGATGTCTCTAGGTCCATATTTAGGCCTTAGGTGTTTGATTTTATTTATTTAAAATTATTTTCAGTTTTGGGACGAATCCTGGTTTTGTCCCAAATTTTGGGACGAATCCTGAAATTCGTCCCAAAGTTTGGGACGAATCTCTGGATTCGTCCCAAAATTTAATTTATTAAAAAATAAAAAAACAAACTTGGACGCCTTAAATACGGACCTAGAGACATCGGAATTTGATAAAACAAGTTTCTATGTGTTCGTATCATTATCCTGATCGAAAATCTATCAATAAAAATATTTTTGACCAAATATATATATTTTTGGAATTTTTTAATCCCAAATTGACCTAATTGGGTGTTGAAAATTCAAATCGCTGAAAATATTAATTAAAAATTATGGAAGATGATGTATTTATGATCAGCTCAACGATACGGACGCATAGAAACTTGTTTCATCAAATTCCGATGTCTCTAGGTCCATATTTAAGCTTTCGGACACTAATTTACAATTATTCACTACAAACACCTTTTTTGTTAGTATCAACCTATATATGTTTAAAAAATATATACCTAGAGACATCGGAATTTGATGAAACAAGTTTCTATGTGCTCGTATCATTATCCTGATCGTAAATCTATCAATAAAAATATTTTTTACCAAAGAGATAAATTTTTGGAATTTTTTAATCCCAAATTGACCTAATTGGGTGTTAAACATTCAAATTACTGAAAATATTAATTAAAAATTATGGATGATGACGTATTTACGATCAGCTCAACGATACGGATGCATAGAAACTTATTTCATCACATTCCGATGTCTCTAGGTCCATATTTAGGCCTTAGTTGTTTGATTTTATTTATTTAAAATTATTTTCAGTTTTGGGACGAATCCTGGATTCGTCCCAAAATTTTATTTATTAAAAAATAAAAAAACAAACTTGGACGCCTTAAATACAGACCTAGAGACATCGGAATTTGATGAAACAAGTTTCTATGTGTTCGTATCATTATCCTGATCGTAAATCTATCAATAAAAATATTTTTTACCAAATATATATATTTTTGGAATTTGTTAATCCCAAATTGACCTAATTGGGTGTTAAAAATTCAAATCGCTTAAAATATTAATTAAAAATTATGGATGATGACGTATTTATGATCAGCTCAACGATACGGACGCATAGAAACTTGTTTCATCAAATTCCGATGTCTCTAGGTCCATATTTAGGCCTTAGGTGTTTGATTTTATTTATTTAAAATTATTTTCAGTTTTGGGACGAATCCTGGATTCGTGCCAAAATTTGGGACAAATCTAGGAATTCGTCCCAACTTTTGGAACGAATCCAGAGATTCGTCCCAAAATTTTATTTATTAAAAAATAAAAAAACAAAATTGGACGCCTTAAATACGGACCTAGAGACATTGTAATTTGATGAAACAAGTTTTTATGTGCTCGTATCATTATCCTGATCGTAAATCTATCAATAAAAATATTTTTTACCAAATATATATATTGTTGGAATTTTTTAATCCCAAATTGACCTAATTGGGTGTTATAAATTCAAATCGCTGAAAATATTAATTAAAAATTATGGATTATGACGTATTTACGATCAGCGCAACGATACGGACGCATAGAAACTTGTTTCATCAAATTCCGATGTCTCTAGGTCTATATTTAGGCTTTAGGTGTTTGATTTTATTTATTTAAAAATATTTTCAGATTTGGGACGAATCCTGGATTCGTCTCAGAATTTGGGACAAATCCTGGATTCGTCCCAAAATTTGGGACGAATTCTCGATTTGTTCCCAAATCTGGGACGAATCCAGGATTTGTCCCTAAATTTGGGACAAATTTTTAATTCATTCCAGATTTGGGAACGAATTTAGCAACGAATTTTTTTTATGTTGCAAACTTGAAACGAATTTTGTTTGTTGCAAGTTTTGTTGGTTATTTGGGTCGAAATTTATTTTCGACCCTAAATTTGTCCCAATTTTGGGACGAATTATTTTCGTTCCAAACTTTTGTCCCCAAAGTTATGTTTTTTTGTAGCGACGGGATCAGTCAGAAAGCAGGGCATAAAACAGATTGAGATACGAGAAGCCAGTGTGTTGTAAGAAGTACGAAGTAGATCCCAATTAAATCCATAACTTATCTCATCTTAAGAAGACTGCTAATCCAGAACTGATAAGAAGATAAAGAGTTAACACTTAGAATATGAATCCCAATCGTTAGAATATTAATCCTAATCGTAATTATCATATGAATAAGACTGGGAATTCGAACCCTCTCGCCTACGATGCGTCGCTTTGCTCCTTCCTATTATAACCTCGCGCTGACGTGTGCCCTAGGTAGAAATGGAAAATTCAAGCTATGAATCCAAAGGGCAAGTATATACAAATAGAATCAATTGGTTATGTTTGGTATGAATAGACTTTCTATGAATTTAGGGTATCTTCATACAAACAAAGTCGATTCGCTAGCAGGATGAACGACTGGTGCCAGAGTCTCATAAAGAAAGGATAAAGGAGGACACTGAACAATAAAAACTTGCAAGCTAGAGCACCTGATTTCATTTACTAGCTGGTTCATAAGTACAATGTAGATTCAACTAGGTGAATTCATTATTGGGTATATGAATATCAACTATATTTGCTAGCAGGAGGTCATATATATGATTAATCTGGTGCTAAACCTGTAAATCCAATTTCCATATTAATGCTAAAGTTGGAAAGAAGAACCCTGGGAAGTCTACCGATAGATTAGTTTGAGGAAACCAATGGTGCAAAACCAGTGAACCCTATTATTGATGTATATTCATAGAAGCATATCTGAAGATCAAGTAGTTGAGTAGGAAGTATCTGATATATTCAGATCCTCTATCATATCCTCTATCACGAACTGGTGCGACGCTAGTTGTCAATGTATGGTTATTAATGAGACAACTAGAAGGAGTACGGGCCTTCGCCTTCTCTGAGTCACTCTATACGCGGATTCATTAGAGCAACCACGGCGGGACCACAGCCCAGTGAAGCAATATTGGGAAAGATCTGTAGTAGTAAAGAATGAACGAACTGGTTAGGTGACATCATCCATTCATGAAAGCAAAGTAGCAAGACAGGGACGGAGGGAAAGACTCAAAAGAGGAGAGGATATCCCTGAGAAGCTCGACCATAAGGGTATGTAATAGATCGACCCTAGGGGAATTTGATGGAGATGGAGAGGGAAATGGACAACAGAATTGGACAAAAGTGGGACACCCATGTGTCAAACCACTGAAAGATAGTACAACTAATATGAATCTAACAGGTATCCTATCACTCTCCGCCCTCAAGTGCAAGTTCAACTAAAGAAGAGCCAGATGCGCGCGCACAATTAATGCTAAATGGGATCTACTTATTTTCTTTCTCGGCACCAAACTCGTTATTCACTCCCTCCGTGCCAAGTCGTGAATTAATTAACTCCTTCCCTTAGCGTCGCACCAGTTCGTAAATGTATCATTCCAAGTCTACAATTACCAGTAATTTAAGCTAGCACCAGTCCGTTCATATGAGTAGAATCATATTAACTTGGTAGTTCCAGGTAGTCACTATCGTTCGTACAAAGCCTCTCATCTCACATTCGTACGAAGCAGCAATTTATATAAGAAAGAAGTCCATGCCCCTCACAGGAACATCAGACTCTCGCCCGCACCAGCTGATAAATGCATTATATAAAAAATACAAAATAAGTGAACACTCTTAGAGAAAGAGTACTAGTCTTAGTCTGTCACATGCCCTGTACCTAATCTTAGGAATTGAACTCTTATTCACTTCACAAAAAAGACTTCGTGTTGCGTGATGTGACAGAAAGCATAATGTTGCGTTGGGTGCCAGATGCCAGAAAGCCATTTTGTTCAACTTAATGCCAGAAAGCCATTTGTAAATTTGTGTATCCCAGATCCCAGAAAGTAATGTTGCGTTGGGTGGATCCAAAGAATTGACACGCGGGCAGATAGAGTTGAGTTGTTTTGTCAGGACTGGTGCTAGAGACCAACGGAGCAATAGAGTTGAGTTGTTTTTGTCACGACTGGTGCGAATTACAGTATATAGATCTAGATAGCGCCTGCACTTTCCTTATAATATGCTTATCAAACAAGGTTTACCATACCGGGACTTCCAACATTGAAAATATCCTGACTACAAGTAATTAACTCAGGCACACTCTAGAATTACTAGGTAATGAACTCTACTGGTCTGGCGTAGCCATTCACTCCTTCCTTCCCTCTCAACATTCATTCAAGTTATTGGTGAACTCATTTACTAGTCACCCTACCACACTATGGAACTCAAATTATAGACCCATCTCTATTACTACTTACATTCTATACCTATACGGAACTGAAATTAGATACCTATTTAGATTACGACTTCGGCTAACAAAACACTCTTTATAGAATTGAGACTCTCCCGCAGCATAGCCTCTGCTCTCCAATCCGAGCACTGGGGACAGAAGAGTTGGATTGGAGGTGGAGGAGTGAAGCTTTCCTTCTTTTGAGTCTGAGGCCCCGTTCACTTTATGTGTATTTATTGAATTCAAGATCTTAGGCTGCCCTGCTTTAACAGTCCGGACAACTCAAACTCTGGGCCGGTCGGAGCTTTATCCATCAAATGGATTACACAAAGTCAACTCGTTACGAGGTTATGACTATACGTATATACTTCAGAATGAATCCTCAGAGCTAGCTGGTTCATAATAATTTGTTAATAAGCATATTTCCTAGCACCAGTTAATTCATATTAGTATAATTTCTCAGTTGCTTTTTTTTTTTGTGAACTCTACTCTTATCCAAGTCTACAATATATTATGAGGCACTGTAAATGGTTAATTGACTCCTATACCAAACCCATATAGAAATCTGAAAGTTGCCATTTTTTGAGTTGAGTGGCTCTATTTCTATAGTGAAGTTCATATCCATTCGTTTCTAATGTTTGACGTCCCCTAGGTGCAAAACCAGTGAACCCTATTTTATACCAATGGGAAGAAGAATAGGAATACCCACCACTGGAAATTAAGTAGACAGAAGTTAGGAATATTCCAAAAAGTATATAATGAAAAGCATCTTCAGATAAAGCTGTTAAATATCAACTCCAACCCAAATAAAGAATAAAACTTATCCAATAAAAGATAAGAGTTATAGATAAGATTTGCTATTTAATTATTTATTTTTCTAATAGATAAAGATGACGACTTGGTAAAAAATAAAATTAAATGTGTGATCAAGAGTGTTTTTCTCATTTCATGGATAAGAATTAGAATTTCAATGACTAGGATTTAATTTAATTGAACGATCCAGATTGTATGAAGAGTACTATAAATACTCTACCTTGTATTTAGTTTCATTCATCAATCAAGTATCAATTTGTGAGTCAAAGTTTTTTGTTTTTCTTCTTTGTCTTAGAATTGTGAGTGATCCACAAAAAAAAAGGTGTTGTAGTATTGTTATTGTTAGTGTAAGATAAGTAATTTATTTACTTGTTTATTGGTCCAATTTTCAACAGTTGGTATCAGAGCCAGGTTAATCAGAGATTATTCTTGGTGGAGCTATCTTAGATTGTGAGGAGTTTTATGCTTTACAAGTTTTTTAATCAAACTTGTTTGGTATAATCAAAGCTTTTCGACGTGATGGGGGACCTTCAAGTAGTAGGAGGTATCAAGAAGCTCAACAACAAAAACTACAACACGTGGGCAACATGCATGGAGTCTTACCTGCAAGGTCAAGATCTTTGGGAGGTTGTTGGTGGTAGTGAAGCTACGCAGCCGGCAGAAGACGCCAATGACATTTTGCGAAAATGGAAGATTAAGGCAGGTAAAGCAATGTTTGCCTTAAAGATCACAATTGAAGAAGAAATGTTGGAGCACATCAGAGATGCCAAAACACCAAAGGAAGTGTGAGATATCTTTGTTACACTTTTTTTAAAGAAGAATGATACAAGATTGCAACTTCTGGAGAATGAGCTATTGTCAATAGCGCAATGTGACAAGACGATTGCCCAATACTTCTACAAGGTGAAGTTGATATGTCGCGAAATTTCAGAGCTAGATCCATCCGCTCCTATTGGGGAAGCATGGATAAAAAGAATAATTATTCATGGTTTGAGGCCAGAATATCGAGGATTTATTGCTGCTATACAAGGATGGCCAACACAGCCATCGCTTCTTGAATTTGAAAATTTACTTGTAGGTCAAGAAGCTATGGCTAAGCAAATGGGAGGACTCTCACTAAAAGATGAAGAAGAAGCGCTCTACACCAACAAAAATAAAGGCAACTTCAAACGGCACACTGGTGGATCTAAAAAGGATGGCGACAAAGGAAAAAACTATCATGGGAATGGAGGCTCTCGTCCAGGGGGAGCCTCGAAGAATTATGGTGATCGTAAAAAATTTTCTGGTGAGTGCTACAATTGTGGGAAGTTGGGCCACATGGCAAAAGATTGTTGGTCCAAGAAAAGGTTCGTTCAAAGCAACACTGCTACTTCCAATTCTAAAGAGAATAGCGAAGATGATTGGGATGCTGAAGCTTTGATGGCTACGGAGGAAAAAGACTTGGCTCTCACAACAACGCCAGAACAGATTGACTACAAAAATGATTGGATCGTGGATTCAGGCTGCTCAAATCATATGACGGGTGATAAAGAAAAATTGCAAAACTTATCTCAATACAAAGGAGCTCGTATGGTGGTTACAGCCGACAACTCAAGGTTACCAATAGCACATGTTGGTAAGACGGTAATTACGCCTCGATATAATTCTAACCAAGTGCCTCTTCAAGATGTCTATCATGTCCCAGGAATGAAGAAGAATTTACTGTATGTGGCCCAATTAACATCTTCAGGTCATTATGTTCTATTTGGTCCTGAAAATGTAAAGGTATATCGAAACCTCAAAATTTCAGAAACACCAACAATGGAGGGTCAACAATTAGAGTCGCTCTACGTGATGCCAGCAAAGTCTGCATATATAGACAAGATAAGAAAAAGTGAGACAGCAATTATATGGCACATGCGGCTAGATCATGTTAGCTATTCCAAATTAAACATGATGATGCAGAAGTCGATGCTCAAGGGACTTCCTCAACTAGACATACGAACAGACACAATATGTGCAGGATGTCAGTATGGTAAAGCACACCAATTACCATATCAGGAGTCAAACTTCAAAGCAAAGGAACTATTGGAGTTAGTTCACTCTGATGTATTCGGGCCTGTTAAGCAGTCGTCAATTAGTGGTATGCGGTATATGGCGACATTCATTGATGATTTCTCAAGGTATGTGTGGATTTTATTTATGAAAGAAAAATCTGATACCTTCTCAATGTTCAAAGAGTTCAAGCAGTCAGTCGAAGGAGAATTGGGAAAAAAGATATGTTGCTTGCGCACAGACAATGGAGGAGAATATAGCTCAAGAGAGTTCTCTCAATACTTGAGAGAAAGTCGAGTATATCATCAATACACTTGTGCCAACACACCACAACAGAATGGTGTAGCAGAAAGAAAGAACAGACATCTTGCAGAAATTTGTCAAAATATGCTGCATGAGAAGAATGTACCTGGACGTTTTTGGGCTGAAGCAATGAGGACTGCAGCTTTTATCATCAATAAACTTCCTCAACCAAGGTTAGAATTTATTTCACCCTTTGAGAAGTTATGGAACAAAAAACCTACAGTTAGCTACTTTCGAGTATTTGGATGCGTATGTTATGTATTTGTTCCTGATCACTTACGAAGCAAGTTTGACAAGAAAGCTATTAGATGCATCTTTGTGGGATACGATAGCCAGAGAAAGGGGTGGAAATGTTGTGATCCAACAAGCTAAAGATGTTACACTTCACGAAATGTAGTGTTCGATGAAGCATCTTCTTGGTGGACCTCAGAGAAGGAGGTCTTGCCAGAATCTAAAGACCTTGAAGATAAAGTACAACAAAAGATAAGGGAGCATATAGTTCAACTTCAATCAGGTTCAGATGAATCAGGAGGTCCAAATGATAATGATACAGAGCAAAGAGTGGCTCAAAGTCCTTGGCAAACCGGCATATATCAACATCCAATTGAAGAAGAAAGCCCTAATGAAGTGGAAGAATTAACTCCACAATCTCAACTCCGAAGGTCAACAAGAACACGAAGGCCAAATCCAAAATATGCAAATGCAGCCATAGTTGAAGAAGCAGTAGAGCCTGAGACGTTTGAAAAAGCATCACAAAGTTCTGAGTGGATGACAGCCATGAAACAAGAGATTGATGCACTGCAACAAAATCAGACTTGGGATCTCATACCAAAACCAAGAGATGTGAAACCCATTTCGTGCAAATGGGTTTACAAAATAAAGCGTCGTCCAGATGGGTCAATTGAAAGGTATAAGGCACGATTGGTAGCTCGTGGCTTCTCTCAACAGTACGGACTAGACTATGATGAAACGTTTAGTCCGGTGGCGAAACTTACAACTGTAAGTTAGTTGGTTACTGTGATGCTGACTATGCAGGAGATCATGACACCAGAAGGTCAACAACTGGTTACTTATTTAAGCTTGGTTCTGGAGCAATTTCTTGGTGCAGCAAGAGACAACCAACTGTATCATTATCAAGCGCTGAAGCTGAGTATCGAGCAGCAGCAATGGCAGCTCAAGAAAGCACATGGTTGATTCAACTATTAAATAACCTACATCAATCAGTTGATTATGCAATTCCAATATATTGTGACAATCAATCGGCAATTCGTTTGGCGGAAAATCTGATCTTTCATGCAAGAACTAAACATGTTGAAGTGCACTATCATTTTATCAGAGAAAAAGTTCTCCAAGAAGAAATTGAGATGAGACAAATCAGTACAGATGATCAAGTTGCAGATTTGTTCACAAAAGGCTTGAGCGCCAGCAAATTCAAAAGGTTTCGTGATCAACTCGGCATAGTACAAAGGGTTGGTGTTGAGGGGGAGTGTTAAATATCAACTCCAACCCAAATAAAGGATAAAACTTATCCAATAAAAGATAAAAGTTATAGATAAGATTTGATATTTAATTATTTATTTTTCTAATAGATAAAGATGACGACTTGGTAAAAGATAAAATTAAATGTGTGGTCAAGAGTGCTTTTCTCATTTCATGGATAAGAATTAGAATTTCAATGGCTAGGATTTAATTTAATTGAACGGTCCAGATTGTATGAAGAGTACTATAAATATGTTACCTTGTATTTAGTTTCATTCATCAATCAAGTATCAATTTGTGAGTCAAAGTTTTTTGTTTTTCTTCTTTGTCTTAGAATTGTGAGTGATCCACAAAAAAAAAAAAGGTGTTGTAGTGTTGTTATTGTTAGTGTAAGATAAGTAATTTATTTACTTGTTTGTTGGTCCAATTTTCAACAAAAGTATCTTCATATAATAGATGTATCGGGAACCGGATTCGGAGAGCTAGATATTCAATTACCACCATTGTATGAGGAAGCTCGAGCTCGCTCCACCATTGTAGCCAGAGAAAATATGAGTAGCATCCTTTTTGAACTCGGATAGTATTACCAACTTAGAACTGGTCCAGGAGAGAGTATTACCAAAGGCTATTTGAATATGAATACCAATGGCTAGACCAGATTTGTTAGATTCAAAAGAATAGGACCGGTACATCTGAGCAAGAAACGATGACAGGGAAGGAGTAACAGTGACTCACTCCGGCTAGCCCCTAGCACCAGGTCTGCATGCATTTACTCTTTGGTCGTAAATGTGACCATTTACCCGCACCAAGTCTACAATATATTGACTCTTAGCTCCAAGTCATGAATGATTCACTTCCTTCCTTTTCAGGTCGTTATGAACTCCTTTGGTGCGTCAGTAGGAGTAGATTCTAAAGTGAGAAACCAGGCTATTGATATACGAAAAAAGGAGTCCGGAAAGAGTCCACCTGGTGCAAAACCAATTCAATCTATGACTGAGAATCTAAGAAGGAAGAGAAGAGTTCACACTATGAATATTCATCTGACTGGGACTATTCATACTAATTGCATAAGGAATCTTAATCCAAATAGCAATAGGAATTGCGAATACCAATGGTGTCTGTGCTATTTAGCTCCTCTTAAGAAGACTTCCTACGCGAGCTAATAAAGTCAACACTTATATCTTCTCTCACCACTAGAAGTAGCACCCGAAATAGCTACCCCCCTCTTGAAATAGCGAATGCATTACGAGGTATGATCAACAACAGATGGGAAGGCGCAGAGGGCTAAAGCAACTTATAAAGATACTGAAATTGGTGCGCATCTGAGATAGAACTATATTGAAGTTCAGAAGCTCTATTAACTGAAGTTCTTTATCTAGACCTTAATATTATATTTGTTAGATCTAGGACTCTGCAAAGCGGAGCCTTCTATACGTGTTAAAGTTGACGAAACCCTAGTGAAAAAACACTCAGTATACCAACGTGGGAATATTCATACCAAGGGCAAAACAATATAAGAAAGAAGTTCTGTTTGGTCCACAAAGAAAGTCTATGAATACAAAGTCTATTCATTTTTGGTATATTAAAGTCTCTTCATACAAAGTGTATTCGACAGCAGGAGTTAATGAACCTCTGGTGCCAGAGTCCCATAAAGGAGGATACCATTTACGACAAAATACTGTCGATGGCTAGTAAATTCAATCTGGTGATAGGTACCTATTAGGAATATGAAGTATCTTCATTTTGGGTAGATGAATATCTTCGATAGCCGGAAGCCGGAGTTAACGACTGGTGCCGAAAAAAAGAGTGAATTAACAAAAAGATGAAAGACTTGGTGCTGGCTAGTAAATTCAATCTGGTGCGATGTCCCAGGTACCAGCTAGCTGCTAGAATAAAGTCTCTTCATAGAAAGTATATGAACATTAGAGCACGATGACAAGGAGTTATGACCTACAGGTATAGGAGTCGACAGATGGGGTCCCGTCCGAGCGGAACCAGAGATTACCCAGCCAAAGGTTTGGGTTTCCGACGCCGAAGCAGAACCAGAGCCGAGTGGCCGAGCGGAGGTGTCCGTTCGGCCGAGGATAGAGAGGCCGAGCGGAGGTGTCCGCTCGGCCGGAATCGTGGCGAGGGAACACTGGTTAGCCGAGCGACCTATTCGCTCGGCTCGGGATATGGTATGTCAGCAAAGGCATGATGATTAGACTGTACGCGAGATGACACTATTAAAGACCCCACCATCACGTCACGGAAAGGTGGATACAGTAGCAGTATGGTCTTATGGATGCCCTTCTGACAGGCCCATACCTGGGCATGGTCGAAGGCAGGTGACTGCTTCGATTGGTGTGCCCAGACTCCTTCGATAGGTCTATATAAGGCCTCCACTTCTTCAACCGGAGGTACGCAAGTCTACATTTTCTAAGCCACTTTCTTATTCCTTCGCCTGACTTGAGCGTCGCAGGGCCGTCGCCGGGAAACCCCCCCCCCCCCCGGCTCGGTTTTGTTGCAGGTTCGCCGGAGCACTCGAGGATCCAGCAGGGAGCGCCACATCCCCAGCGTCCGTTGACTCCTGGTTCGGACATGATCAATTACGAGCTCCGTCGTTAAACATCGAGAGCCGCGCCGACCGACTATAAATATCCGCGCCGACGAGCTCCGTCGTTAAAGATCGAGAGCTGCGCCGACCGGCTATAAATATCCGCGCCGACGAGCTCCGTCGTTAAAGATCGAGAGCCGCGCCGACCGGCTATAAATATCCGCGCCGACGAGCTCCGTCGTTAAATATCGAGAGCCGCGCCGACCGGCTATAAATATCCGTGCCGACGAGCTCCGTCATTAAACATCGAGAGCCGCGCCGACCGGCTATAAATATCCGCGCCGACGAGCTCCGTCGTTAAACATCGAGAGCCGCGCCGACCGGCTATAAATATCCGCGCCGTCGTTAAACATCGAGAGCCGCGCCGACCGGCTATAAATATCCGCGCCGACGAGCTCCGTCGTTAAACATCGAGAGCCGCGCCGACCGGCTATAAATATCCGCGCCGTCGAGCACCGACGTTAAATATCGAGAGACGAGCCAGCGTCTATAAACGTCCGAGCGGAAAACCGACGAGCCCCGTCGTTAAAAATCGAGAGCCACGCCGACCGGCTATAAATATCCGCGCCGTCGAGCACCGACGTTAAATATCGAGAGACGAGCCGGCGTCTATAAACGTCCGAGCGGAAAACCGACGAGCCCCGTCGTTAAAAATTGAGAGCCGCGCCGACCGGCTATAAATACCCCGGGCGGACGAACGAATATCAGAGAATAAGAAACCGCGGAAACCACAAATATTAAAACATTTAGGCCCGCTCAGGCGTTGGTCCTTCGATACTTTGCGTTTGGTGACTTCACATAGGCTAGATACGTGTAGAGCGAGTAGGCCCTCCCGCTCGGACTTTGTTAAATGGGTTAAGCTGATCGGCCGCGTGACGGAGAACACTTAGAGCATGACTGACTCTAAGCATAAACGTTAAACAAACAGAAGAATATTATGGATAATGATCAGGAAGATGTAGTCAAAGACATAATTGCATTAAAAGGAAAGCATGCCGAACGGCACGTAAAAAAAATTTTACATCCGCCGAGCGGATGAAATACAGAGTACTCGGAAGAACCCGCCTCACTCCGGATCCTCAAAATTAAAAAAGGCGTCCGGAATATCGTCAATCATGGCCGCCAGATCAGGAGGAGGAATGCTCAGGTTAGCGGGAAGGTGCCCCCCCTTCTTAAAGTACGCCGTGGTGACCTTGACCGCCTCGATGAAAGTTGAGGAGACATTGCCGCCGAACTTTTCGCCGAACCACTCCGAGTGGAGGTATTCTTGGCGCGCTGCTGCTATGCGATTCGGCTCTCCCTCCTTATATTTTCTGAGCGCCGCCCGGGAGGCAATTAGTGAATCTTGGAGAACTTTCTGGTCCACCTCCGCTTTAGTGCATTCAGCTGAGCGCCCTTCCCGTTCGGCAATTAGTTGGGCTTCCAGCTCCTTGGATCGCTGATCTAGGGCTCGGACTTCAACTTTCATCTTGTCCAGATCAGCGATCGTCTGCTTTTGTCGGTTACTGGCGCGCTTCACGTCTGCGTCGCGCTTCTTCACCAAGCCTTCAAGTCGAGCCACCTCTGTAGCCAGGTCGGCGGCCTTCTTCTGTTCGGCTTCGCGGGCTTGTTTCTCCCGCTCGACCGATGGACCCCCCGAGACTTGGAGTTTTTCCATAAGATCCTCCAACTCGGCCAGCCGATGGCTAGTGGCGATTTGCTCCGCCCAATGCTGTAAGTGAAATAATAAAATCAGGAACCGAACAGTAGCATGGCACAGGAAGAAAAATGAACCTACCTGAGTGGCCTGCTGCATGTGGTTATCGCCGAGCTGCTTGGGCGTCATGAGGGCCACCCGAATCTGGGCGTCCTCGAAAAGTTTGGCAAGCGGACCCGTCAAGGTTATTTCATGAACGGGGCTTGATGGCCGATCGGCAGACAATAAATATTCCGATGGGAATCGAAGGGTAGTCTTGATAGTCGGGTGGCCGGCCGGCATTTCCTCAGCCGCAGTCGCTTGGCCCGAGGACTCCCCTATGGTTGAAGTTTCGCCCAGTCGTCGTAAGCGACGACGAGTCCGTGGAGGAGAGCCAGAGGGCTGTGCGGTGGGCGAGGCCACGGGGGTCCCGATCTGCGACGGCGTGCGATCTGGCGAAGCGACCTCGATCGGCGCCTGTGGTTCGCCCTCTTGGGTCGGCAGAAGGCTGGAGTCTCTTCGACGTTTCCGCCGAACTTCCAGTGGTGAGTCCCTGACCTGGGGGACTCCCAGCTCGGCAGGAGCAGAGGAAACAGGATCCGTCTCCACCTCCGTTGAAGCGGATTGCGTCCCCCCCTCTCCTGCAGCTGCCGGGCGGCTGGGGATAAGACCCCGCTCGGCGAGTTCTTTTTTGGTAGCCGCCTCAATTTCCACGGCCTTCAATTTCAGATGATCGGTAGCCTTGGAGCGCCACATGACTTCAGCTGCAGTGGAAGAAATTAAAATCAGTTAGACAAAAAAGGCGAAGGGAGTAAAGAGTCCTTACCCATGCGGTAGGGGAGATTGGCCCGAACGGGAGATAATCCAAAAATGTACAACACCCCCTTGAGAAGCAACTGGTCGATTTTGTACCGCTGACCGGACAACCAGTTTGCCGCATGAAGGTAGGCCGGATTGCTTCTGGATTTGCCGAGCTCCGGCTGAGTCGGCACAGTAGTCTGCCATTTGGTTCGGAATGCTGGCCGCTCGGGAAGCCGTATATAGAAGAAGAACTCCTTCCAATGCTTGTTGGAGGTCGACATGTTCTCAAAAAATTTGAAGCCTATTCTACTTTGGAAAATAAAAGTACCCAACTCGGATTGTTTGGGATAGAAGAAGTAGTGGAATATTTTGGGTCAAGTGGGATACTGTGCAGCCTAAAGAGGACGACCATCCCGCTCAGTAGCCTAAAGGAATTCGGCACAAGTTGGCCGAGCGGGATACGGAAATAATTACAAACTTCCAAAATAAATCGATGGGTAGGAAACCTAAGGCCGCCCTGGAATTGGTCCAGAAAAAAACAAATGGTACCGATCGGTGGGTTATGGGGCCAGTCGGTCGGGCCGGCTATAACTATTTCATGGTCGTTTGGGATCCCGTAGGTTCTAACAGCGCGTCGGGCGCGCTCCTCATCGAACCTACTCTCCATACTCATATACCATGGACCGTGAACCTCGGTAGCGGGTGCAGAAGTGCTCGTTATGACTAAAAAAGGGAAGGAAGCTTAACAATACTCGGAGAAACAAAAGGACAGCGAAAAATCAAAGGAATGGGAACGAAAGAGAGACAAAACGAGTAGGGAAGACCTAGTAAACGAAGAAAGAAGGCTTACTGAGGAGGAGACGGGCGGAAAAGATCACCGGGGAGATGGTAGCCGCCGAAAAGTAGGAACTGGATCGCCGGAGGCCGCAGCGGCAGAGGAGGCAGAAGGAGAAAGCACGAGCAAGCGTGCGGCAGAGGAGGGGAACTAAGGCTTTATACAGCCGAGGCCGGTCAGCCTCCGCCGTCCGATCCAGGTCACGACAAACAAGGACGCCATCGGGCCGTCCATTTCAAACGGGGGCGTCCCATCGTAAGTGACGCCGCCGCCACACAATGGTCGACACGTGGCGCTCTGTCACCAAGCGCAATTAATGCGCCCATACCGCACACGCTTCGCCTTAATGATGAAAAAGACTTGCACGATTTTCAAGAGGATTTAGACAAGCAAACATCCACGTTGGGCACCAAGGCATGCAAAGCGAAGAGCCGAGCGGCTAAATTTGGCAGGAGGGCCGAACGGCTTAAGGGATATCAGCAGCAGCGATAAGGCGACGACCGCCCGCTCGGACATACAGTCCAGTTAGTCGGACTCACTGCCTCCTTCGACTAGACTTGAAGGGGAGGCAAGTGATCCGGCGGTAAGAATGGGGGACCCACAGATGGGGTCCCGTCCGAGCGGAACCAGAGATTACCCAGCCAAAGGTTTGGGTTTCCGACGCCGAAGCAGAACCAGAGCCGAGTGGCCGAGCGGAGGTGTCCGTTCGGCCGGAATCGTGGCGAGGGAACACTGGTTAGCCGAGCGACCTATTCGCTCGGCTCGGGATATGGTATGTCAGCAAAGGCATGATGATTAGACTGTACGCGAGATGACACTATTAAAGACCCCACCATCACGTCACGGAAAGGTGGATACAGTAGCAGTATGGTCTTATGGATGCCCTTCTGACAGGCCCATACCTGGGCATGGTCGAAGGCAGGTGACTGCTTCGATTGATGTGCCCAGACTCCTTCGATAGGTCTATATAAGGCCTCCACTTCTTCAACCGGAGGTACACAAGTCTACATTTTCTAAGCCACTTTCTTATTCCTTCGCCTGACTTGAGCGTCGGAGGGCCGTCGCCGGGAAACCCCCCCCCCCCCCCGGCTCGGTTTTGTTGCAGGTTCGCCGGAGCACTCAAGGATCCAGCAGGGAGCGCCACATCCCCAGCGTCCGTTGACTCCTGGTTCGGACAGGATCAATAGTATATGTTATGAGGAATGTATCCTCAAAATTTCACAATTTTTGGAATTTTATGTGATTTTTTAGGGGTTTCTGAATTTCGGGAGAAAAATCAGAAATTCCTATCAGAGGTTCGTGGACCGATCAGAAAGGAGCCTGATCGGTCCAGGTGAGTCTGGATCGGTCACTGGACCGATCCAGTGATTCTCTGATCGGTCTGGTGACCGATCAGTGCGTGCCAAATGCTGATTTTCGACCTGATTATCTGAAATTTCAGCATTAGGAGTTGGATTTTAGATTTCTAAAGGTTTGAAACTCTCCAAGACATTGTTGGTGCAATGGTCAAGGGGGAGTTGACCTTTATGGGGAGTTTTACCTATTGGTCAAGGGGGAGTTGACCTTAGGGGGAGTTTTACTAGTGATATGGGATTATCACTAAGTTGAGTGTTGTTTTGAGTATCAAGGGGGAAATTAAGGGTTTCAATGAAAGGTATGAGACTTTCATTAGGAGAAAACTCTTGACCTTGACTCACTTTTTTTGATGTGTGTCAAAAAGGGGGAGAATGATCGGGAAGAATGATTTGGAAGAATGACAATGATCGGGGAGAATGATTTGGAAGAATGTCCAAAGAATGTTTAAGGAAGAACATTGAAAAACCTAAGTTAGGTTTTCAGGTTAACCTAACTTGATTATGGTTTTTGTCAAACATCAAAAAGGGGGAGATTGTTGGTGCAACCTTAGGTCAAGGTTGACCTGGTTGACCTGACTCGAGTTGACCTGACTCGAGTTGTATTTTGATGTTTGACGAGAATAGAAAAGTTCTATTCTGATGTTTGACGAGAATAGAAAAGTTCTATTCTGATGTTTGACGAGAATAGAAAAGTTGTATTCTGATGTTTGACATAATACAAACTTGGGAGATTGTGGGTGCAATCTTTGGTCAAGGTTGACCTGGTTGACCCGAGGTGAGTCGACCTGATTCGGGAAAGTCCTGGTGAGTAAAGCCAGGCAGTTGGAAAGTCCTGGTGAGTGAAGCCAGGCAAGGGAAAGTCCTGGTGAGTGAAGCCAGGCAGTTGGAAAGTCCTGGTGAGTGAAGCCAGGCAAGTGAAAGTCCTGGTGAGTGAAGCCAGGCAAGGGAAAGTCCTGGTGAGTGAAAGTGAAGCCAGGCAAGTGAAAGTCCTGGTGAGTGAAGCCAGGCAAGGGAAAGTCCTGGTGAGTGAAGCCAGACAGTTGGAAGTGTGAGTGAAGCCAGGCAGTTGGAAAGTCCTGGTGAGTGAAGCCAGGCAAGGGAAATCCAGATAGGTCAAGGTTGACCAGACATCTGGTGAAAAGTCCAAGTATGGAGACTTGGCACGAGAAAAGTCCAAGTATGGAGACTTGGCACGGAAAAGTCCAAGCAGGGAGCTTGGCACGGGAGAAGTCCAAGTATGGAAGCTTGGCATGGGAAGTCGGAGAGGGCTTGGCAGCTCGTTCTCCGGACTAGGTCAGAGAGGGCTCGGGAGCTCATTCTCTGGACTGGATGAAGTCGGAGAGGGCTCGGTAGCTCGTTCTCTGGACCGGACGAAGTCGGAGAGGGCTCGGTAGCTCGTTCTCTGGACTAGGTAGGGTTTAGGGCTGAGAGCTCTAAACCTGGATCGGTCTGGTGACCGATCCAGTGATATGCTGGTTGACTGATCGGTCTGGTGACCGATCAGTAACCAAACAGTGTGTTTCTATGAATTACCTGATCGGTCTGGTGACTGATCAGAAGCGAAGAAGATCGGGAGAAGAAAGAAGGGGGATCGGTCTGTGGACCGATCCACCTGAGTCCTGATCGGTCCACAGACCGATCAGAGCTCTCACAGAGAGTGAGAGCAAGTGAGCTGATCGGTCTGGGGACCGATCAGCCTAAGGCCTGATCGGTCCACAGACCGATCAGAGAAGGTCTGGACCGATCAGGGTGGAGCCTGATCGGTCCAGCTCTAGCCGTTGAGTCACAACGGCTAGATTTCTGCTGTGTCTTCTGCCCTCTTCACAGGTTCGCAGGTTCAGGTTATAAAAGAAGTTGGAGGGCCTCTACAGTAGTGCTGCTTCTTCTTCCTCACTCTTGCGAACTGAGCTTTGCTGAGCTCCCTGTTCTTGAAGCTTCGCGTGAGCTCCCCTGCTGGTTCTCTAGCTGCTCTGCTTGGATCCGTGAAGTTGCTGCTTCATCAGCGGACTCCAGTCGACAACGAGAAGGCAAGCAAACTTGGTAGAGTGTATTTACATTCATATTATCCATTGTTTCTTGCTTTATTTCTTGTACTCCTTATTGCTGTTGCAAAGATTGTGGTGAGGTTTCTCCACCCAGAAGGAGATTATATTAGCCGGTTATCCGGGGTCTCATCCACAGACGGATTGATAGGCTTCGTCCACCTTACGGACACGCCGAGGAGTAGGAGTATCATCTCCGAACCTCGTTACATCGGTTTATTTGAGGTTTGTTCTTCTCGTTCTCATTTCTATTATTGTATTTCTGCTGCGCTAACTTGATTTGTAGAAAGAAACGATAAATTGGGGTCGGCTATTCACACCCCCCCTCTCTAGCCGCAACCGAAGGTCCTAACAGGAAGCCCAACGAACGGTCGGGTTGTCTATGCGCTGGCTCGAGAACCACATCGCCCGACCGGCCAGGGTATCCGGTCGGCGAGGGCTGGATGAGCTACCGGCTCGACCAGCTCCTCTGTTTGACCTTGACTTTGACCTCTACGTGTCGTTGACCTCAGCCCACATGGGCCCCCCAGTCTTACCGCGGGATCAACTACTTTTAAGCTATAAAATTATGCTTGCATACCAGTAATATCCTTGATAATATGCGAAGCGTATGAGCGAACCGTGAAGCGTATAAACGAACTTATTTACGACTACAAAAAGAGGGGTTATTTACAACTGACCTGGCTCGTGGTGCAAACGAAGAAGAGTGGCGATAGAGAGAACCAATCTGTCTGACAAATGTTCTTGAATACGAGAGAAAACACTCCTTATGAGCTGCGCTGGGTCAATCATTGAAGATAGCCGATCTGGGAAGGTACGTGAGAGTCGTGCTCACTTATAACTCGTACGGGGACGAGAGTCTGGGATAGCCGACCAGGAAGGTCGTTGGTCGTGAGAGTCATGCTCACTTATAACTCGAACTGGGGTGAGAGTCTGGGACAGCCGACCGGGAAGGTCGTTGGTCGTGAGAGTCATGCTCACTTATAACTCGCACTGGGGCGAGAGACAACCGACCGAGAAGGTCGTTGGGCGTGAGAGTCATGCTCACTTATAACTCGCACTGGGCGAGAGTCTGGGACAACCGACCGGGAAAGTCGTTGGGCGTGAGAGCCGTGCTCACTTATAACTCACACTGGGGTGAGAGTTTGGGACAGCCGACCGGGAAAGTCGTTGGGCGTGAGCGCCGTGCTCACTTATAACTCGCACTGGGGCGAGAGTCTGGGACAGCCGACAGGGAAGGTCATTGGGCGTGAGAGCTGTGCTCACTTATAACTCGCACTGGGGCGAGAGTCTGGGGCAACCGACCGGGAAGGTCGTTGGATGTGAGAGTCGTGCTCACTTATAACTTGCACTGGGGCGAGAGTCTGAGACAGTGGACCGGGAAGGTCGTTGGGCGTGAGAGTCGTGCTCACTTATAACACGCACTGGGGCGAGAGTTTGGGACAGCCGACCAGGAAGGTCGTTGGGCGTGAGAGTCGTGCCCACTTATAACTCACACTGGGGCGAGAGTCTGGGACAGACGACCGGGAAGGTCATTGAGCGTGAGAGTCGTGCTCACTTATAACTTGTACTAGGGCGAGAGTCTGGGACAGCCGACCGGGAAGGTCGTTGGGCGTGAGAGCCGTGCTCACTTATAACTCCCACTGGGGCGAGAGTTTGGGGCAGCCGACCGGGAAGGTCATTGGGCGTGAGAGTCGTGCTCACTTATAACTCGCACTGGGGCGAGAGTCTGGGACAGCCGACCGAGAAGGTCGTTGGGCGTGACTCTCCTTGGAAGGCCCGCCCGGGTAAACTTATTGTCGACCTGGTGATGTACTCCTGATCAGGGAAAAGTCGCTCGTGGTGTCCAGGCATGCTGACTCCACATTGTCTTCTTAACCCCGGAGTGTAGGAGGCTGACCCCCTGACCTCCTGTTTGCAATCAGACAATGTAAAATGTTAAAATCAAATAGAGGTTAAACAAGGTTTTGATCTTACGCCTTCCTAAGTGCACCGCTTTAAGGTTCAGGCTATCCAGTAGAAGTTGTGGAATTTGAATTGAATCCCGCTACCCTTTTCACCCTTTCCCGAGGTATTGCCTTTTTATCTTAATAGTTAAAGCGTCATTCTCTCTGAGTAAGGAAATTCTGCATGCATATCCACCTTTTTTGATTTCCCTGTCACGTTCATCATTAATACGGTTCCTCGCATGATGACATCTGTCTCACACTTTTACTGCTTACGCCATATGACGTCGCCCGCTTGACCCTTTTCGGTACACAACTTCCCCTGAGCGCATGCCCTTCTCTGATCCAACGGTGCTAAGGCGGCTTACCCAACAAATATACTCGGCTCTTCTTTCGATACTTTCCAGGAATATCCCGCTTTATAAACCCTAAAGGTCGTCCGCCGTCGTACCCCTACGATTTCCACTGCCTTGGCCCCTTCATCTTCTACAAATCCCTGTGAGGCTTCGTCTTCTTAAAGTCCTTGCGAGGTAGCCGTCCTGGTTCTTCCCTGCTTCTGACCCGCGACCTCCTTCTTTTTCTTCGATCCCCTACTTCAACCCTCTTACTTCTGACAATGGTGGATGGTAAGGAAACGTTTTGGTATTCTTATTATATTTCTGACCTAGACCGCTACGATTTGGAGACAATCCATTCCAACTTAAAACTCAACCCTGAATATAAACTCCACCTTCTTGCTCCCCATGAGCATCCTGCCTCGCCCCCTTAGGGCTTTATAACTATCTTCAAAGACCAACTACTTGGGGGTCTTCGCTTCCCCATCCATCCATTCATTTCTGCTATCGCTCAATACTTCGGTGTCTGCCTTTCACAACTCGCCCCCAACTTCTTCAGACTAGTATGTGGTACTATCATACTTTGTCGTGTTTACCGAATTCCCCTAACAGTCCAATTATTTCACCATTTTTATTCCTTCAAACGCTCAGAGCTGGGAGTGTTTATGGTGCAAGCCAATTCTGGCTTCAAATTTTTCTCTGACATTCCTTCTTCCAACAAAGGTTGGAAGTCTCGCTTTTTCTTCATTAATTTGTCGAAACCCCCAATATGGCCCCTGCCATGGCGCTCTGACCTTCCCTCTAATATCCCTGCACACCAACACCAGCCTTCCTGTCATGTTGCTTCGGAAGGACTAACTGGTGTGAGCGTCAAATCCTCCATTCTACTGTTAGAAGGCTTTTTGTATCTTTTTGGACTTAGCCTGGTCCCGACCAAGATAGGGGTTCCGCTTGGTAAGACTCTAAATTCTTCCCTACCCTTCTTCGCTAACTGAGGTATTTCTCTTTGATTTGCAGAGGCTACCATGTTGCGGGCTTACTCTTCAACCAAAAAACAACAATCTATCGCCCTCCTCCAAACCCTGCATGAGGAGCTTGAGCAGGAACTAACTGCCACCTCCACCGAAGCCAGGGCCAGTGCTCCCCCGACTTACCAAGCCGTGATACCAACTCCAGGTCTGGGGGAAATTACCGAGCCGGTGGTGCCACCGACTATTTCGGAGACTGACCCCTCTTTGCCAGTGCCCGTTGAAGAGGAAAGAGTCCCATCTCCTCCCCCAGCTACTCGACTGCGTTTGGAACACAAAAGGAAGAGGGTCATCCCTGCGACCCAAGCTTCTCCCCCACCTCCGAAGGCTCGTCGATCCTCGTCAACTCTTTCCCGATCTCCTCCAACCCCGACTGGGCCATCCCCTCGAGGGTCTTTATCGGCGACTGAGGAGTCCGACCTGCCGCTCAGGCTACAGGCTCCTACAAGCATTATCCCCAGAGCGGCTCCCTCCCCCTGCTGAGCAACCCGGGAGCTCGGCGCCCCCATTAGCTTCTTCTCCTGTCGCTGCTTCTCCTTCTGCTGCCAGGGTGAGGTCCCGATCTCACCGAAAACATTCCTTCAAGTCCTTTTGGAGACTTCCTTCTATCGCCGAGCCCTCTACCACCCCTGAGGACACCCCGCCGATCAGTGGCTTGATTCATCTTCACAGCGACCTTGCCACTTCATGGCAGTCAGCTGATCGACATTTTTGGAAGAGTGCCCCTTTGGATGGGCTTGACTCAGCTGTCCGGCGCATAGTGTCTGTAAGTCTCCCCTCTTCTGACCCAACTACCAGTTGTTATTTCTGATCCTTCTTTCATCTGTAGGCTTGTTCCGTTGGTTTAAATGCAGTGTAGCGCGCTACTAACCTCTATAGAGAAAATGAGGTGTTGAAGGCTCACATTCAAGACGCAGAGCTCCTTCTCACCCCACAGGACCCACTCCACTCAACGCTGGGGAGCTTGGAAGGCTACCTCCGATCCATTGGAGAGTCTGCCGATTTGGCCCGAGCTATCGGTCATGCCGCTTTTGATAAGATAAAGATCTTGGAGGCGTCTCTGCAGACCAGCGAATCCAAACTTACTTCTGAGGCAGAGCGTCATCGCTTGGTCGTGGCTGACTTAGCTGAAAGGGAGGTAACATTGAAAACTTTGCAAGAAACCAATGATTCCCTCCAGCAGGATTTGGCAGATGCTCGGGCTGAAGTAAAATCCAGCGTCGATCAGGTGAAAGCTCTTCAAGTTCAGGAGGTCACCAGCCAAGCTACCATAAAATCCCTGCAAGCTGATCTAAAAAAGGTCCGGGAGGAGGCTTCACAAGGTCAGAAGGATTTAGCTCTGGCCCGGGCTGAAGCTGAGAAGGCCAAGGCTGAATTGACAACATATCATGAGGGTGAGGCCAATAGGCTCAAAGCATACAGGGTATCATATGTCACCTCGTCCTTCTTCTTAGAGAAGTTGGGTGACTGGGGCAACTTGATGCTATGTTGCGGGGCAGCTGGCGACACTCAACAGATGTTTCGGCAAGGTCTCCTTCGATCAGCACCCTCGGCGGACTTCTTGGACACTAATCGTCTGACCAAGGAGCTACCAGAAGGATCTTTTCCTTCCTTCAAAGATGACGGAGCCCTGTTCCTACTCCCGGCTCCCCCTTCTGATCCCTCTGGTCCTTCTTCCGACAACCCACCACCTCCTTCTGATGCTTAATTTTTACTGTAAATTTATGTTCTGAACTTATGCTGCTGATGTTAAGCTGATGAACGTTGTCTGCCTTTCTTGCGTCACTGATTCTAGCTTCCTTTTCATGATATGCTGACCCTCCTTATGCACTTACCTTCCTTCAATCGATTATATTTTTGGTGAACTTTTGGTGAAATTCTGAACGTGTTCCATGACTCTGGATTGGCTTTTCCTAACTTGCATGTTAGTCTGAGCCACGCTCACCCCTGACCTGGCTTCTCCTTCCCTATTTTTATCCGGGATGAGCTTTCCCTTCTATCGATGATATTTTTGATGAAATTCAGCGTGTATTTCTCGACCCCGGCTTGGCCTTTTCTGATCCTCACGTTAGTCTGATCGGCGCTTTCCCCTTGACCCTTCTCCTTTTTCCTGAGCCCTTCCATCACGCGCTGTATCAGTATCCTTAGATAGGATAGAATGAGTTAATTACCATACATTGACAACTTGCATCTATCTTGAAGTTGAACTGCTCCGCACTTTTCATGAACAAGTGTCTGAGGAAGAAAGGAAGAGGTGCTAGATCAAAGTAGATCATTTTCCATAGGATAATCAAATAAGATAATTAGATAGGATCCATAAGAACATAAGAAGAAGAACTCAAATACCATGGTAGTCTCCAACAAGAAGTCAATAGCAGCAGGAGGTATTGAATTGATATAATCAAGTAGCTCATTTTCCAAAGGGGATATTAACTATATGAATCTTTTTCACTCAAGTGGCGCCAAGTGCGCCCCAAGTCTAGAATGCGTTGCCAGTGGAGACTCCTTCCCTTTTAGTAGGAGTTCTAGTGTTAACATAATCTTCAAGACTATATATATATTACTATGCATCTCACCAGACGAAATGGTATTGCCATTTTTTGAATAGTTGCTTTACCGAACCGCCAGAGAAAAAACAAAGTGGAATATTCAAGTTCAACTCAAGTGCAATAGGAATATTCGCTTTCTAAGAACTAGTTGCCCGTGAAAGTCCAGGAGAGTTCATTAATGATAGAACTAGGGCCCTAAAAGATATTTATATTTTGGGGAATTCTAATACCAATACTGAATAGGGGGCAAGCTATAATAGTCTCATCTCCGACCCGAACCCCCAAAAATCTAGTTATAACAATTTCTCTTATCCGACCCGAACCATAGATCTGACAGTTCATTAATTCACTACTTGACCCGAACCAGAAGTATACTATGTATGGATATCCGACCCGAACACAACTTAAGAAGTCAGAGAATTCTGAAGATTGATCTTTTTTTGTGAAGTGAATAAGTTCAATTTGAATTGATATTCGATTTTATCTACTTGTTGCCCTTACCCTTTCTTGTAGCTAATTTTACATGAGCGACTTTCTACAAGTGACTTTTAGACGAGAATGAAGTTCGAATTCTCTTTAGCCTCTTGTTCACATGGTATTTGCTCTCCTATGTATCCTATCTCATTGAGAATAAGATACTTGAGTGGAAAAGATATACTTAGCTATTTGAGTACTTTTCTGTATCTCCTTGCTGCTTAGAGGGAAGTTCAGACTGCTACTGCTACTTATCTTTATAATCTTATTTGCTTGGCATCCATAATGAAATTTGTTCAGAAGCGGATCTCCTTGCTGCTTTCCCAGCTTGAGTTCAAAGAAGTCTTATTTTGGTGAAGTTCAGACTGCTACTTATATAATTCATTTAGTTCAGACTCCTGCAATTCTTCGACATGATATACATGGTATTTGAGAGACATGACATGAATAGAAGCTAATACCATGTTGATAGAAGCTTCAGATTGAGTACTAGGGCTGCAGTTCTGAGTCTTCCATAAGTACCTGCTCATAGTTTAGTTGGAGCATGCGAGCAGAAGAAATAGGCCTCAAACGGAGATGCCAGGTAAGCAAGAGGAGTTCATGGCCCGGTCAATGTCAATTTGTCAGCAAGAGGGGTTCATTAAGTAAGTTAACTCTGACGTACCAGTAAATAATGAATGTTGGCTTCCGCCACTTCTCTTACTTGACTTATATAAGAAAGCTGTAGATTCCTCTTTCTTTCTACCCATAATTCAAATAGACCTTTAGCTGGATCCTTCTAAGGAGGAATCGACCCGGTCGAAGTTGCTCATCACAAGAAAGAAACCTCATGGTAAATCCTAGATACCGTTCTAAGATACCGATCTAAAGGGTCTCATCAGTTCTAGGGGGTGCACATTGGGTCAAAGTAACTTGCAGAAAATGAGCTACAGGTACATAAATTCAAGTAGATCAAATATGAATTCTCTTTACTGCAAGTGAAAGTGAAACTCAAGTCTAACTTCAACGCAAGCTAGCGCCAGTTCGTTCATTACTGACTTCTGGAACTCCAAGTCGGCATAGCTGCGCCAAGTCGTTCATGTAACTCCTCGCCTACCCTTAGACAAAATGAACAGTCTGAGATACGCACCAATTCATTATCTTATAAAGAGAAGTCGCTTGAGCCCTGCCTCTGCCTTCCCATCTGTTGTTGATAATTATATATATAATATAATATCTGTTTTATTGGTTTTTAACCGATTGCACGAGTGAAAGTAGACCCATGGAGCTTGGGGAGATTTAACGAGTGTCAATTCTCTACTACTTGATCTTCAGAGACTTTATATGAATCTACTTGATGTACCTAAGTTCTCCATTGGCATTTGTATTCCTTATACCATTTGGATTAATATTCTCAGTACCAGTCTTATGAATATTCATAGTTATGGATTCCCATTTGTATAAGTATGTATAAATAGCTTTCACCCAGGAACTCCGGCTAGCTAATCCACCCAAAATGAGTAATCCTCATATGCCCAAAATGAATCAACTTTATGTAATATTCCAAACCAGAATGACCAATTCCTATGATACCTTGGGTTCATAGCTTGAAGTGGGCGTACTTTAGACTTTAGGACTCTTTTCGTATATAAATCCTAAATAGGGTTGCTCAATTCCCTATAGGGTTGCTCAATTCCACGGATGTTCACTCAAGCTATAGTTGAATCATATATGAACAAAAAAAAGATCTGCCACAGTTCGGATAGCCGACTGGTGCGACGCCAGCTCTCATAGGGATGTAAGAGAAGAGTACTACGAGCTGCAAACTGGAAGACGTAGTTTCTTAACAAAAAAAGACAGACTGCTTACTACTTGAAATTCGCTTCTGTGCTAGCGGCAAGGCGAAATAGAAATACACTTATGAACTATAGAAATAGAGAGAAACCTATTCACTCTTAAGATGGATTCCGAATTCACTCTCTAGCAAGCTGAGTGGTTCATGGAAGAACGCTTCACCACTACTGACTCTAATTCTATTCATATTAGAAACTTATATATTATATAATATGATCTGGCTGCTACTCTTCGTACGTGGATTCGGCTGCAAAGATCCCGAGTTGGCCTCTTCCTGGCTATTGAGAGTGGCAAAGAATATTATGCGAATTGGTAAGGGGCTCGAGCACGCACCCGCTGAGATAGCGCTCTTTCTCTTGGATTCTCTGTTTCGTATTGAGCTAGCTCTTTTTAGAGAACTATCCTACTTCGCATCGTACTTATTTCGCCCAATTAGGTAGGAATTAGGTGGAGCATACATAACATACATATTAGGAGAAAACGAAAACACTAATGAAAGAGACTCCTTGACTGAGCCGCGAACTTAGGCCCACTCGAACGAGTACAAGAACCATTCCCTCTCTCCTACCTTCGGTGTCAGCTTCATATCTCTCGTCTTCGTCCCAGAACTCTAAAGGGCAGCTACTGAAAAGGGAGTGAGTTGCCCCAGTCCGACGCCCTCTCACTAGCTCCATATCTAGTCTAGTCCGGGGGTTTTGGGTAGGTGGGGAGTCAGCATACTAAAGAATAGGAACTACCTACAATAAGGTACGAGTCGACGTAAGAAGAGGATCTCTCGGTATGATGGGATCTAGTCTCATATGGGACTACTGGTAAACGAGTTCAGGGGATTCTCAAATCCCACTCTAGATCTGCCCGTGGGCAAATGTATTTCGTGAATGGCTTACTCAAATAGAAATGAACTCTACCCCTCAGCAACAGGGCAATAATTAATGTTGCGGCAATTCAAAACTAGATCTACTCGTTGCGCTCTTTCCCTCCTCTTATTCAGACGTCTAACTCACTGGTCCAGGTCTTGCTAGCAAAAATGAGTTCCCCAATAGACTCTACTCTTCCGAAAGCAACTCTTCCTCTGTTGAAAATTGGACCAACAAACAAGTAAATAAATTACTTGTCTTACACTAACAATAACAACACTACAACACCCTTTTTGTGGATCACTCACAATTCTAAGACAGAGAAGAAAAACAAAAAACTTTAACTCACAAATTGATACTTGATTGATTGAATGAAACTAAATACAAGGTAGAGTATTTATAGTACTCTTCATACAATCTTGACCGTTCAATTAAATTAAATCCTAGCCATTGAAATTCTAATTCTTATCCATGAAATGAGAAAAACACTCTTGACCACACATTTAATTTTATCTTTTACCAAGTCGTCATCTTTATCTATTAGAAAAATAAATAATTAAATATCAAATCTTATCTATAACTCTTATCTTTTATTGGATAAGTTTTATCCTTTATTTGGGTTGGAGTTGATATTTAACACTCCCCCTCAACACCAACCCTTTGTACTATGCCGAGTTGATCACGAAACCTTTTGAATTTGCTGGCGCTCAAGCCTTTTGTGAACAAATCTACAACTTGATCATCTGTCCTGATTTGTCTCATCTCAATTTCTTCTTGGAGAACTTTTTCTCTGATAAAATGATAGTGCACTTCAACATGTTTAGTTCTTGCATGAAAAATCGAATTTTCCGCCAAACGAATTGCCGATTGATTGTCATAATATATTGGAACTGCATAATCAACTGGTTGATGTAGGTCATTGTTTTTGTTGGTCAGTGACTCTTTGAGAATCTTGTTTTCGTCTTCAGTGGTGCGTAGTCGATCGACGAGAGCAACAGCACCCTTGCTTGATAGATCATAACAGTCCTCTAGAACCGTATCCTTTAAGTGGAAATCTTCAGCCATGGAGCTCGAAGCTCTCTTCCTTGTTTCAATGGACTCAACCTCGCTTCGCATTTTCGCTAAAGCTGTTGGTCCCGGCAGCCTCTTCCTGACCATGATACGCAATCGTTGGCACTCCGTTTCTAGCTTAGCAATCTTCTTAATGCTCCCAAGGTGTTGTCTATGAGCAGCATTTGCTGATCGATGGCTGTATTCCCTCTCCTCGTTTCTGATCTCAATCTCCTTCTGAA
Source organism: Zingiber officinale (assembly GCF_018446385.1). Taxonomy (NCBI): domain Eukaryota; kingdom Viridiplantae; phylum Streptophyta; class Magnoliopsida; order Zingiberales; family Zingiberaceae; genus Zingiber; species Zingiber officinale. The sequence goes on along the minus strand of NC_056000.1, from coordinate 3,857,181 downwards.
GCATGCATAGCTCATACTTCAGCGAAGCAATGAGTTTCTCAGATGAATCAAGTCTACTCATCTCTTCCGTGAGCTTTGCTTCTACATTCGATTTAGACTCACACATTTCTTTGAGCATTTGTTCTTTGACCACTAGAATTCTATTCAAGTTGCTAATTTCAACCATCGACTCGGTGAGCTTCTGATTTGTATCTGCTAACCTCTGTTCTAATGTGCGAATCTTCTCCTGCTCTCTCGATATCTTCAAGGAGGCATTGTTGACAATGAACTGCTGATCTTCCTTGGTCACATGAAGCTGTTGCATGCATTCTTTTAATGCTACATCTCTATCGGCTACTCTTTGTTCAGCAGTTCTCTTCTGAAGTAAAGCATCATCCAGTTGTTGCTTTAAAGAAAGGGCTTCGGCTTCGGCTTTTCGCCATCCTGCAATTGCTTCCTCCGACACTTTTGCTTGTTTTGCCAAGAGATCATCTTTAGTATTGGACTCGATGCGAACTAATGAAAGTTGATCCTTTAACTCTTCGAGGGATCTCTCTAACTCTAGAGTCCTCTCTTTCTCAATGTTATTTTCTAAAGATTTCCTCTTCCACAGCCATTGCTTGTTATCCATGATTCTTGAGTTGTCGGTTGTAACCACCATACGAGCTCCTTTGTATTGAGATAAGTTTTGCAATTTTTCTTTATCACCCGTCATATGATTTGAGCAGCCTGAATCCACGATCCAATCATTTTTGTAGTCAATCTGTTCTGACGTTGTTGTGAGAGCCAAGTCTTTTTCCTCCGTAGCCATCAAAGCTTCAGCATCCCAATCATCTTCGCTATTCTCTTTAGAATTGGAAGTAGCCGTGTTGCTTTGAACGAACCTTTTCTTGGACCAACAATCTTTTGCCATGTGGCCCACCTTCCCACAATTGTAGCACTCGCCAGAAAATTTTTTACGATCACCATAATTCTTCGAGGCTCCCCCTGGACGAGAGCCTCCATTCCCATGATAGCTTTTTCCTTTGTCGCCATCCTTTTTAGATCCACCAGTGTGCCGTTTGAAGCTGCCTTTATTTTTGTTGGTGTAGAGCGCTTCTTCTTCATCTTTTAGTGAGAGTCCTCCCATTTGCTTAGCCATAGCTTCTTGACCTGCAAGTAAATTTTCAAATTCAAGAAGCGATGGTTGTGTTGGCCATCCTTGTATAGCAGCAATAAATCCTCGATATTCTGGCCTCAAACCATGAATAATTATTCTTTTTATCCTTGCTTCCCCAATAGGAGCTGATGGATCTAGCTCTGAAATTTCGCGACATATCAACTTCACCTTGTGGAAGTATTGGGCAATCGTCTTGTCACATTGCGCTATTGACAATAGCTCGTTCTCCAGAAGTTGCAATCTTGTATCATTCTTCTTTGAAAAAAGTGTAGCAAAGATATCCCACACTTCCTTTGGTGTTTTGGCATCTCGGATGTGCTCCAACATTTCTTCTTCAATTGTGATCTTTAAGGCAAACATTGCTTTACCTGCCTTAATCTTCCATTTTCGCAAAATGCCAGCTTCACTACCACCAACAACCTCCCAAAGATCTTGACCTTGTAGGTAAGACTCCATGCATGTTGCCCACGTGTTGTAGTTTTTGTTGTTGAGCTTCTTGATACCTCCTACTACTTGAAGGTCCCCCATCACGTCGAAAAGCTTTGATTATACCAAACAAGTTTGATTAAAAAACTTGTAAAGCATAAAACTCCTCACAATCTAAGATAGCTCCACCAAGAATAATCCCTGATTAACCTGGCTCTGATACCAATTGTTGAAAATTGGACCAACAAACAAGTAAATAAATTACTTGTCTTACACTAACAATAACAACACTACAACACCCTTTTTGTGGATCACTCACAATTCTAAGACAGAGAAGAAAAACAAAAAACTTTAACTCACAAATTGATACTTGATTGATTGAATGAAACTAAATACAAGGTAGAGTATTTATAGTACTCTTCATACAATCTTGACCGTTCAATTAAATTAAATCCTAGCCATTGAAATTCTAATTCTTATCCATGAAATGAGAAAAACACTCTTGACCACACATTTAATTTTATCTTTTACCAAGTCGTCATCTTTATCTATTAGAAAAATAAATAATTAAATATCAAATCTTATCTATAACTCTTATCTTTTATTGGATAAGTTTTATCCTTTATTTGGGTTGGAGTTGATATTTAACATCCTCAACTGTAAAAGATCTGAACTCTTAGTAAGTATTAGTAGTTGTGCCATTCACTTCAATAAATTAACTGACTCCAGTTCCTAAGGCTCAACGAAAGAAATAGAAATGCTCGGGTAGTTATCACACGTTCGAACCATCACTCACTTCGACATGGTAGGTCGGATCACTACATAATTTCACACTCAGGCATGTTAGTGAGGCACCGACATCTACTTCTTGAGGGAAGCTAGAAAACGATCGCGTCGAATATTTTCTCATTCGCTCCTTTCTTTCCAATTCGCCCTTTCTACCCTTTCTACTCAGCTGTCTGACACTGTTTGATCTGTTGTTGAACATTGCCATATGTCTATTCCCAGCGCCAAGCGAAGAGCTACACCCATGCAGTGGATATGTCTTTAAGCTAAACTGCTCCCCTCGCCCGGTTATCCCGGTTGGACCACTTGTCGGCGACGACCGATAGGTTGGACGGTGGTCAAGAGCTTGTTCTTTCGCGCTTTCTCTTTAGCTTGGCTCTTTAGTAGGCTTGGTAGACCTATGTTTCAGGCTCCTAGTGACTCAAGAAAGGGAACCAAGACTGTGTGCTTTAATAGCGGGCTGCCATTGGGCTCGTTAAGGCCTTTCTCTCTGTCACCATTTTCTTGTGTGGTGTGCTGCTGAGGATGTATATCCCGATCGTCGTTTTCTAGACTACGTCGGTGACGATATTGTCATTGGGTTCAGAAAATAGCTCTGCGTTACAAACAGTGGTTTGCTGATCTGGGAGTCAGTGTCTCGATGCCGAATGGTCTCAGATATCGACGCCTTGGAATGAGCTAAGAAATTCTGTGTTAAGGGCGTTGATCTCTCTCATATCAATATCAAAATGAGTTGAGCTGCTACCCACGCTGTTGGGTCAGTAAGCTATGTTGCCGAAGCCACGATGCCACTCTGGTATATGATGGAACCCCATAAAGCAGGGGCTGGTTCCATTCCATCTAGCTCCAGAGTCATCGACCTCCATTTTCCACCTGATGGGAGAGGGCCGACCAAAGGGGTATGTTTAGATATTTACCTTTCTACATTTTCAATCAAAGGAGGTAAATGGAAAGAGTTCATTAGAAGAACGTCTCACTGCCCCGTGGGGTTTTCCTTAAAGTAGCTAATTCCTCCACGAAATTGAGGTTTGAGAGCTTTCCAGGGGTTCTTGTTCTAGGCCTAATCTAACTCAAGCTCTTTCTGACCGAGTCCTTTCTGTTCTTGATTCACCTAATCCTATGTATTCAAGAGTACTCAAAAGTGCCTACCTCGCGGGCAGCCAGTTTTCAAGGAGAAGAAAAGCGACTGGTAAGAGGGCTCTTGAATGGAATTTCCTAACCTTTCCGAACCGCAAGAAGAGGGACGGCTGAAAGGACAGGATTTGCTACTACTAATATAATAAATAAGTAGAGGGAAAATGCACAAAAGCTCTTTAAGTTCATTTATCGGAGTGAGACCTGCAGCTGCATATTCTTAGTCTGTTCCCGGTAGACCGACTCCACTAAGTCGTGCCTAGAATGACCCGACAATGATCATCTTCCGTAGTGCGCCTAGAAGAGCAGGTCTCCTTCCGCGTACAGGGTCTGATATATGCAATCTTAGAAGACGTGAATCTCAATCATTAATATAAGATGAAGGTGCGTAGCCAACTGATACCTAGAACGGCACAGCAGCTTAATTGAAGTCAATTTCGTCCCTGAACCAAAACTCAGAAGGGGACCAGCGTAAACATGGATGTTGTGCCAGAATGACTCCTCGCTTTATCCGGTGTGAATGCTTCAACTATATGTCATTTTTGCCGTACTCATGCCCTTTATTGAACCATTCTGAACCTACTCCGCGCAATGAAGAGAAAAAAGCGGTTTTAGTTCATTATACCCACACTACCATCTCATATTAGACTCATCAAAGGCAACGCTGCTAAGATATTAAGCTGCTGTATCTGCTCTTCTCTTTCCTTTCTCCCCTGGCACCCCATATGAGTTCTGCTTCTTAAGAGGCTTCGCTCCTGATTCTTGCTCGCCCAGCGGGACAGGATAGTAAAGATAGGCTCGACCGGAAAGGAGGAGGCCGAAAGCTCATCTCCTATCTCAGAAGAAGAGATAGCCACTCTTTCCAGCGTACGAAAGGAAGAAACTCAGATTGCCCGCTCAGGTTCAGCGAGAGGGCCGAGGAACGACGGGCTCGAGCGATAGCGAGAGGGCATGAGGAGTGAGAGTTCCCCGTTCGTGGCATAGAATATGAGTTTCTGCTCTGCTCCGAACCTAGGTAGTTCTCATACGCTCCCCACTCGGGTACGGAGAGGAAGGGAAAGGAACGAGGGACGAGAGAAGCGACGTGCTCGACCTTACTCTAATTTAAGGAGAGAGATTTAGACGTCTCGAGCGATTCTCTTGCTCGATTTGCGGGTTCAATTCATCCATCCCTTTGCTGCAACTCAAGGAAAAGCAAGCGGATTAAACTAATCAAGGAAGGTCGGAGCATAGCGAGAGGGCGACCAATGGGAGGGCTCGACCGTCAGGGCCGAAGTATAACGAGGCAGCGATCATAAAGGAGATTGTAGAACTGATAGGCTCGACTAATATATTTAAGGAGAGGGGCGAAGAGCTGAGTCGAAAAATGAAGGGGCAAAGTACAATAGAATAAATGCAGCGACCGATAGGTCGATTTACGAGTCAAGATAGAGCTCGAGCGAATATTATGCGAGAGGGCCGAGTGTAACGACGGGATCGACCAATAGGGAGATAGTAGGAGTAAGAATATGCTCGACTAATATATTTAAGGAGAGGGGCGAAGAGCTGAGCCGAAAGGCGAAGGGACGAATTAAGTACAACAGAATAGAGGCAACGACCATAAGGGAGATTGTATGAAGTAAGGATAGAGCTCGAGCGTATGCGAAAGGGCCGACAAAAGAGGCAGCGACCGATAGGTCGATTGTAGAGACAGATAGAGCTCGAGCGAGCTCGAGCGAATATTATGTGAGAGAGTATGTAATAGCTCGACCATAAGGGAGAGGGTATCGTCAGATAGCTCGAGCGTATACGCGAGAGGGTCTCATCCCTGATAGGCTCGACTAACTGGGCCAACTGAGTTGGGCAGATCTTGAGTAGTTTTGAATAGTCATTTACGCTGTAATCTGCTTGGGCCGACTACAAGAATAGTTGGTAGATCAGTAGTAGTATTAGTTTTGAATAGCCATTCACGCTGTAATCTGCTGAGAGAGAGGAACGATCTTACTTCCATAGGGTGCGATAGTGACGTGGCGGGCCATTTATACTCCTTCCATTTAGACAAAATACTGCTAATGGTGCATACTGCGGAAAATAGGCCACCGAGAGGGTTGGATAGAGCAGAGCGACGTGCGCATGATACTTTATCGAGCGAGAGAGAATGCCGGTGAGGTTGCGACTTATCACTTTCCCAATCTATCCTATTTTAGGGCATTGCCCAACCCCAAAGGCGAAAGCCCAACAAGCAATATAGAAGGGCAAAGCCCCTCAAGCAAAGGGGCCCCCTACAGACGAGCCAAGCCAGAATGCATGGTCGTAGTGGTCTCAGTCGAAGGCGGGTTCCATTCACTCCCGGTGCATGAAGGGAAGGGCATTGCGCCATTCACGACGAAAAAAAGCACATCATGTGCGTATAGACGAGTGAATGTGCTATAGTGTGCGACTCCTCTTATGGAAAGCGAAAGCTAACTGGAAAAGCACGAAAAAAGTGAAGTGAAAGTGCAAGAGAGGGAATATGCGATCGTATAGCGACGGGGACAGAAAAAGCACATCATGTGCGTATATCGGACTAGGCATTGCGTGAATGTAGAGTGAACCATTCAAGACAGAGTTGAAAACGGAGATTCCTTGATGTCGTTCGCTTGACGTGAGGTCATTCCGCCTATACCCATCATATGATGAGCTTTGGATCAAATGGTGCCTAGCCGGGTCTGTACACACCTTATGAGTCGAGTGTACCAAAAGAGATCGGATAAAAGCACGATGTGCGTCCAACAGCAACAAAGACCTTGACCTAGCTTTCCCACCTCAATCTCCTTGGATTCTTTCCATAAAGAAGAAACTAGCTTACTTTTTCCAACCTGCAGAATGCGGGCTCTAACCGGTGGGGTGGAGATCTCAATAAAATCTGCTTGATGCGTGTCCGAATATGGACTTTGCTTTCTTTATGTCTTCTTTCGACCTGCGCCTTGCAGAACTACATGATGCTCTCCTGAACTCTTCCTCTTTGGGCTCACTTGCTTGTGAAATGAAAGACGTGGCGTATGATATGAGATGGAAGCCCCTTCCCGGCTCACATAACAATAAGCCATGCACTTGTCTTGTCTGATACTGAAAGAAAGCAGGTATACCTCGCATAATTGAATGACCTGCCTTCTCGCTTCCTCTTCCTCATTTCATTGTTGTATGATTTCTATGTCATAATCGAATTCTCTAGACTATAAAATGAGTCTGATCTCTAGATTTGGTTGTTGGTAGACTGGAATTTCTAACAAGTGATGGGAGTAGCGCGCAGTGAATAGTGGAACCTGCCAAGAATCAAAGGAAAAGAGAAGATGAGAGTTCATGGCCATCCGCAACTTAACTTACTAACTCTAACTTAGGAAAAAACATATTAGTAGTCGGATAGTTTAATAATAAAAAGTTGGTAGATCACTTAAGATAATATTTTGGACTTCACTTATGCTTATATGTAGGCGTCATTTACCTCCTTATTAATACTTAAGTGTAAGAAGCAGCAACTCTATAACACCTAGAACTCTTTCCATTCACGACTGCTGCTCCTCATGCTCTAACTACTATAGCCCACCTGAATCCAACTTAAAGAACTTTCATTAATGGCTCTTCACTCTAGCCTATCCAAAGGCTATCCATCAGGCTCGAGCCTCTCATTCCTAGCCCTAAGAGCTCAACATTTGCTCAGGGAGCCCGGCATTCTCCCCTAGTGGTCGAGCGTATATCCCCTTTAGCTCAGGGGAGCCAGTCCAACCTCGAGCATTTCATGCACACTCGCCGGTTCGATCGTCGATCAACTTCCTTCGTCAATCGTATCAATCCCTGAGTTCTGGGCCTTCATCGTTCGCTGCGCTCGAAACGAGTGATGGGAATAGCTCTCACAGGGCTTCGATGGTCAATGGTCGATCCTGAAGTCGTCGAGTGATTTAATGGTTCGAACTCTCCCGTCCCACCTTGGCGATGGGGCTGGGGGGTGCCCTGTCTTTCGGACTCGGGATGGGTTTGGATGATGGGAAAAAGAGGGGTGCAGTAGCGCGCCCCTTCGTTCTAGCCTTCATCGTACGTAAAGGTGGGAAAGAATGTGAAGGGTGGTCTCGGGGGATGAAGATGGTCAATGAAGGAGGGCCTAGTTGAAAACGGGGTTGAGTACGGACGCCTCTTCGTGAAAACTTGAATCGTTTGCTTGGGGCAAAAAGAGGCATCAAGGTATGTCGGGGGTCGATGAGGGGTCTCGAACTGGGCGTGGAGAAGTTGGCCCAGGGTCTTTCGGGAAGCTTTTTGAGTCATGATTTGGGCGACCTCTCGGCAAATGAGGGTGAATTCATGGGGGGCCTTGTCTTGCTCTCGTTATAGCGTCGTATAGTACCATCACTCTCTGTTCGAGTTGCTCTTGCCCAGCAGGGCAGCCAGACAAGCACACTCAGGTAAGTTCTGTCACTTAGTTGGAACTTGCATGATACTATCTTTCCATATCTTATACTCGATTTCGCATTCGAGAGCGCCTCTTACTGAAGGGAGCAGTCACCTAATTCCAAGAAGCATTCAAAAGGAGTGAATGGTTAGCTTAATCCTAGTTATACTAAAGTGGCTGAAATATGGATAGTGTTGTGACCTGCCGGAGCAGCGGATATCGAGATCGAGAGAGCCTGATGAGAGAAGACCAATTGGAACTGCTTTTCCCTGCATGGGGAATAACGAGCACCCAGTCGCTCTTGCCCTCTCATACGTCTCGCCTCTGCCTAACGAGTTCCCTGAGCTCGACGCCATCTCACTTTAAAATGCCCTCAAGAAGGCCTAACCCGTAATCTCCGATAGTAGCACATTCAAAGTAAAGGAACTTGGATCGCACAAAGTTGAGATCGAGTAAATGGTCTTCAGTTCATTCCAAGCATTCCAAGATTGAAGTCAGTTCGAGAGCACACAAGATCTCATTCGTCAAAAAAGCACGGATAGGTGCGAGAAGAGAGAGTGAGAAAAGAAAAAACAGTGCGTATAATAGTCGATTCACTCGTACCACCGCACCAGTCCGAAAACTCGGACTACCTCGCACATGATATGATGTGCCTTAGTCGTTATCACTCGCCCCTATTCCACTTTCGCTCCTATCACTCTGTGCGGAGACGTTGCGTTGGTCTCCCTGGTTCAATTGTTGCCTTCTTCTGTCCCTCGGCTCCTTCTCCGGTCGTTATCGATCCCGTTAGCTGCCCCGTCATTACCTCGGACCTTGTCAGCTGACCCCTGAGTCCGCTCAATTGCCCTCTTCGGAAGCCAGGAAAGAGTAGCATCAGATCGGGTGTCCAGATAGTGCCAGAAAAGGATCGCTTTTTGCGTGTTCTGCAGGTCCCTCCGCATAACCAATAGGGAAGGTCGGGTTTAAAGGCAGTCGAGTACCGGCATACCTTTATTACAGATCAAGATTCGGGTCTGGCAGTCACTTTTGGATTGTACTTGCTGAAACAAAAGTACCAACCTTCGAAGAGTAAAGGCACGACGTGCCAATAATGGTGAAGGGATGTCCCGAACACCCTATTGTTGGTGCAACCATAGGTCAAGGTTGACCTGACTCGAGTTGACCTGACTCGAGTTGTATTTTGATGTTTGACTTAGGAAGATTGTTGGTGCAACCTTAGGTCAAGGTTGACCTAGTTGAGTTGTATTTTGATGTTTGACACTCGTGGAAGAGTTGTATTCTTGATATGGGCCAAGAATAGAAATTTGGGAGATTATTGGTGCAACCGTAGGTCAAGGTTGACCTGGTTGACCTGATTCGGGAAAGAGTCCAAATATGGAGACTTGGCAACGAAAAAGTCCAAGCAGGGAACTTGGCACTGGAAAAGTCCAAGCAGGGAGCTTGGCACGCGAAAAGTCCAAGTGTGGAGACTTGGCACGGGAAAAGTCCAAGTATAGAGACTTGGCACGGAGAAGTCCAAGCAGGGAGCTTGGCACGAGAGAAAGTCCTAACTAGGATGTTAGGCAGTTGGAAAGTCACGTGAGTGAAACCAAACGGGAAAGTCCTAACGGGATGTTAGGCAGTTGGAAAGTCTGGTGAGTAAAACAAAAGGAAAGTCCTAAGCTGGATGTTAGGGCAGTGGGAAGTCCCGTGAGTGAAGCAGCAAGGAGAAAGTCCTAATCGATGTTAGGCGGTTGGAAAGTCCCGGTGAGTCAAACCAGTGGGAAAGTCCTAACTGGATGTTAGGCGGTGTGGGAAGTCCTGGTGAGTGAAGGCAGTGAGAAAGTCCTAACGGGATGTTAGGCAAGGGATCCCGGTGAGTGAAGCCGGTGAAAGTCCGTGAGTGAAGGCCAGGAAAATCCAGATGGATCAAGGGTGATCGGACATCTGGTGTTGAGAAGGTCAAGTAGGTCAAGGGAGTGACCGGATACTTGACACGAAGAGAAAAGTCCAAGTGGGTCAAAAGGTTTGACCGGACACTTGGTGGGGAGTCTTAGCAGGTCAAGGGAGTGATCGGACGCTAAGCATGATGTACCAACAGGTCAAAGTTGACTGGATGTTGGTGTGAGAGACTTGGGACTTGGTTTGGGCAAAAACCAAGCTCTGGATCAATCAGTGGATCGATCCAGTGATATACTGGGTATCTGGATCGGTCTAGTGACCGATCAGTAACCAAACAGCATGCTGCTGTATGTTATCTGATCGGTCTGCAGACCGATCAGAAAGTGAACAGAAGGCAAAGAGAAAAGGAGGGGATCGGTCTGTGGACCGATCCACATGAACCCTGATCGGTGCACAGACCGATCAGGAGACGAACAGAGACTCTCTGTGAGTGGACTGATCGGTCTGGGGACCGATCAGCATGGAGTCTGATCGGTCCCCATGACCAATCAGAGAGACTCTGGACCGATCAGGGTGGAGCCTGATCGGTCCAGATCCTAGCCGTTGCGACACAACGGCTAGCTTCTGGCTTCTTCTTCGTTCTTTTCTGCAGGTTATAAAAGGAGATCGAGGCTTCTCTTCTGTTTCTTCTTCCTCCTTTTTTCTTCCTACTGAGCTACTGCTGTGTATTGAGCTTTGCTGAGCTCGAGCTTCGTGTGAGCTTCATCTTCATCGGCTGGTCCCTGCTGCTGTAGGCGTCTTGTGAAGCTGCTGCTTCATCCAGTTGAAGAGGAGAAGGCAAGCGAGTGTTTTTACATTTATATTATTCTTGTTTTCTTTCTCTATTGGTTGTACTCCATTCTTGCTGTTGCAAGAAGTAGTTGTGGCGAGGTTTCTCCACCCATAAGGAGCTCATATTTAGCCGGTTCTCCGGGGACTCATCCACCGACGGATTGGTAGGCTTCGTCCACCTTACGGACACGCCGAGGAGTAGGAGTTCATCTCCGAACCTCGTTACATCGGTTTGTTTTTCTTCTCCTTAGTTTCTTCCTTGTATTTCCGCTGCGACTAACCCTAACTGTAGGAAGAACGCGAGAATTTGGGGCGGCTATTCACACCCCCCTCTCTAGCCGAGTACGAACGATCCTAACAAGTGGTATCAGAGCCAGACCACTCTTCGACGGATCAACACCCGGGGGAGCACGGGCTAGAGATGGATCTCTATGGAGAAGATGTCACGATTCAACCCTTCTACGAGTCTCACGACAACTTCACATATTGGAAGGTAAGGATGATGTATTTTCTTAGGACTAATATGTTAAATTATTTTTGTGTACAAGAAGGGTTTTCCCCTCCGATGGATGAGGAAGGAAAACCTATCAAGAAGGAGTGGACGAAAGAGCAAATCCGACAATCCGAAATCAATGACGAGGTAACAAAAATTATTGAATTTGCTTTACCTAATAATGTTTTGTGCAAGATAGATAGGTACAACAACGCCAAGGAATTGTGGAACAATTTGGCAAAATTCCATGAAAAGGAGCCTAGTGAGTCAAGTAGCTCACATCATGGAGGAAGCAAATTGGGAGTTGAGGGTTACTCAACATCCAAGTAAGAAGAGGAGGAGAGCTCTTGTTCAAGATCGGAGCAAGAAGAGGCATCTACCTCCGGAGGGGATGAAGAAGAAAGCTCATCTACATCCACAACCCTAGGTAACTCAAACACTGTGATTTCAAGCAAATTACACATAATGTGTTTTGAGTGTAGGAAGTTTGGGCACTACAAGAGTAAGTGTCCAAAGAGGGTTAGAAAGACTCCACTGGCACCAAAGGTCAAGGAAGCCGGAGTCCCGACATGCAAGAGCAAGAAGCACGTGGTGTGCTTCCAATGCAAGCAACGGGGACACTATAGGAGTCAATGTCCAAGGGGGAGGCAACCTCACAAGGACAAGAGGCCAAACACATGTAAAGGGGGAGCTAAGGCAAACCCTAAGGTAACATTTAAAGCTCATTCTTGCAATTCTAGTAGGATGCATGCTAGTAGTCTTATTGCCATTGTCAATAATGATAAGCATGTTAACACTAGAAATCGATACATGTGCTTAGGAGCCAAGCATGTTAGCCTAGATAAGAAAAATTCTAGAAATGCTAACCCTAGAATTAACTCATCTAAGGCTAAGGAAAATCTAGATAGAAATCCCAAATCATCTAGACACATGCCTAGGAATACCTCAAAGAAAAATGATAAATCAAAACTTGAGGTATTAGAGAAAGAAAATCAAGTCTTGAGGTCAAGACTTGACTCTCTAGAAAAGGCTCTTAAGGATTTGACTCTAGGGTCTAGGGGTCAAAAACCCAAGTCCAAGGACAAGAAAGGTTTGGGTCACAAACCTAAGTCCCAATTGGTCAAACCCACTTATCATAATGTTTCATTCGATTATGGAACAAAACCTAGGGCTAGGAAGACCATTACCAAGGTCACAAGGAGTCACCCCTATAGTTGACCTTGATGAGACCCAAATGACCAAGGCTTTAAAGCCTAAGAGGGTCATTAGGAGGGTTGCTAGGGAAGTTATCCCTAGTGAATATTTAGTGAACCCAATGAGCTCTAATAGGTATTGGGTTCCTAGGAGCATCTTCTCTACCCCATAGATGGGTTAGAGAGTGTCAACTCCGATTAGAAGGGTAGTTAACCCAACTTTGAGGAAATTGACACTCAAGGAGCATTTTCAAGGTTTTGAGAACTTTTGAAAATGAAATGGAATTATCATTTACTCCTTTGAAGAGTTAAATGTGCCTAAAAGATTGGAAATTTCATTTTTAATCTCAATTGGCACAATTTGGAAAAATCTAGAGAACTCTCGAGGAAAAATGAAACATGCCAAGTTTTGAGGATAAATTTGATCTTTAAGTGGCATGAATTAATCTAGAGTTCAAGAAGTGTCAAAATTAGGATTTTGGCATTTAGGGGCAATCTAGGATTAATTTGAAGTTAGCCAAGTGGTTAAGGATACTTAGATAGGTAATCTAGGTATATTTATTTATGCTAAATCTTGCCATGATTGTTTGCCCTCACATGTCATGACATCATGTTTAGTTTTATTATCATTTGAAATGTCATGATAATGCTTAGGCTAGTTTTTATGTCATGTTTATTTAAGTTTCAAACTTTATGCCATGACATCATGACATTGACACATGTTTTCATTTATGATATCATTTTATGCCATGTCATCATCTCTTGCATTAATAATCAATTGAATTGATTTAAGGATGAAAAATACATTTTGATATTGAGATCAAATTTGTGTTTAGAAAATGCATGAGACCTTAGTCTAAGATACCTAAACCCATATCTCACATCAAAATTGTCATGGATGTGTTTGATACACTTTAGATGTGTGTGAGATATTAGTATCATGAATTAGGATCAAGGTGCATAGTTCTTGTACCTAACTGAGCATAATTCAAGAAATGGAGGATCATAGGGAAAGCTTGTGTACAAGTCATGTACATTTAGCCCTAAGATTATGGTCCTAAATTAAAAGGTTTAAAATCATTTTGAAATTGATTTGGAAAACCTTGATGAAGTCATCTTAGTGATTGCATTCATCATTGAACATTGTGATACAAAGTTGAGTTAAACTTGAACTATTTCAAAGTTTTTGAACTTTGTATCAAGATTGAAAAATGGAAGTTATTTTCATAGAAAACTATTTTTCCATGATAGTATATGTTATGAGGAATGTATCCTCAAAATTTTATAATTTTTAGAATTTTCTGTGATTTTCTAGAGGTTTCTGAATTTCGGGAGGAGAAAAATTCAGAAATCAGAATCAGAGGTCGTGGACCGATCAGGAGGTTCCCTGATCGGTCCAGGTCTGTGTGGATCGGTCACTGTGACCGATCCAGGGAATCCCTGATCGGTCTGGTGACCGATCAGGGCGTGCCAACTTGCTGAATTTCGACTGTTTGTCTGAAATTTCAGCTCGGGAAGTTGGTGTTTTGGATCTCTAAAGGGTTGAAACTTTCCGAGACATTGTTGGTGCAATGGTCAAGGGGGAGTTGATCTTTAGGGGGAATTTTACCTATGAGTCAAGGGGGAGTTGACTTTTAGGGGGAGTTACTCCTAAAGACTTGAGTGATATGGGATTATCACTAAGTTGATTGATAAGTTTAGTATCAAGGGGGAAATTAAGAGTTTCAATGAAAGGTATGGGACTTTCATTAGGAGGAAACTCTTGACCTTGATTCTCTCTTTTTGATGTGTGTCAAAAAGGGGGAGAGTGTTGGAGAATGGGAGATTGTTCTAGATAATGTTCAAGGAAGAACATTGGGAAACCTAAGTTAGGTTATCGGATTAACCTAACTTGATTATGGTTTTGTCAAACATCAAAAAGGGGGAGATTATTGGTGCAACCATAGGTCAAGGTTGACCTGACTCGAGTTGACCTGACTCGAGTTGTATTTTGATGTTTGACTTAGGAAGATTGTTGGTGCAACCTTAGGTCAAGGTTGACCTAGTTGAGTTGTATTTTGATGTTTGACACTCGTGGAAGAGTTGTATTCTTGATATGGGACAAGAATAGAAATTTGGGAGATTATTGGTGCAACCGTAGGTCAAGGTTGACCTGGTTGACCTGATTCGGGAAAGAGTCCAAATATGGAGACTTGTCAACGAAAAAGTCCAAGCAGGGAACTTGGCACTGGAAAAGTCCAAGCAGGGAGCTTGGCACGCGAAAAGTCCAAGTGTGGAGACTTGGCACGGGAAAAGTCCAAGTATGGAGACTTGGCACGGAGAAGTCCAAGCAGGGAGCTTGGCACGAGGGAAAGTCCTAACTAGGATGTTAGGCAGTTGGAAAGTCCTGGTGAGTGAAACCAGGCAGTGGGAAATTCCTAACTGGGATGTTAGGCAGTTGGAAAGTCCTGGTGAGTAAAACCAGGTAATGGGAAAGTCCTAACTGGGATGTTAGGCAGGGAAGTCCCGTGAGTGAAGCAGGCGGTAGAAGTCCTAATGGGATGTTAGGCGGTTGGAAAGTCTGGTGAGTAAAACCAGGTTGGGAAAGTCCTAACTGGATGTTAGGCGGGTGGAAGTCCCGGTGAGGAAGTGAGGAGAAAGTCCTAACGGGATGTTAGGCGGATGGAAATGAGTGAAGCCAGGTGAAAGTCTGGGTGAGTGAAGCCGGGCAAGGGAAAATCCAGATGGATCAAGGGTGATCGGACATCTGGTGTTGAGAAGGTCAAGTAGGTCAAGGGAGTGACCGGATACTTGACACGAAGAGAAAAGTCCAAGTGGGTCAAAGGGATTGACCGGACACTTGGTGGGGAGTCTTAGCAGGTCAAGGGAGTGATCGGACGCTAAGCATGATGTACCAACAGGTCAAAGTTGACCGGATGTTGGTGTGAGAGACTTGAGACTTGGTTTGGACAAAAACCAAGCTCTGGATCAATCAGTGGATCGATCCAGTGATACACTGGGTATCTGGATCGGTCTAGTGACCGATCAGTAACCAAACAGCATGCTGCTGTATGTTATCTGATCGGTCTGCAGACCGATCAGAAAGTGAACAGAAGGCAAAGAGAAAAGGAGGGGATCGGTCTGTGGACCGATCCACATGAACCCTGATCGGTGCACAGACCGATCAGGAGACGAACAGAGACTCTCTGTGAGTGGACTGATCGATCTGGGGACCGATCAGCATGGAGTCTGATCGGTCCCCATGACCGATCAGAGAGACTCTGGACCGATCAGGGTGGAGCCTGATCGGTCCAGATCCTAGCCGTTGCGACACAACGGCTAGCTTCTGGCTTCTTCTTCGCTGTCTTCTGCAGGTTATAAAAGGAGATCGAGGCTTCTCTTCTGTTTCTTCTTCCTCCTTTTTTCTTCCTACTGAGCTACTGCTGTGTATTGAGCTTTGCTGAGCTCGAGCTTCGTGTGAGCTTCATCTTCATCGGCTGGTCCCTGCTGCTGTAGGCGTCTTGTGAAGCTGCTGCTTCATCCAGTCGAAGAGGAGAAGGCAAGCGAGTGTTTTTACATTTATATTGTTCTTGTTTTCTTTCTCTATTGGTCGTACTCCATTCTTGCTGTTGCAAGAAGTAGTTGTGGCGAGGTTTCTCCACCCATAAGGAGCTCATATTTAGCCGGTTCTCCGGGGACTCATCCACCGACGGATTGGTAGGCTTCGTCCACCTTACGGACACGCCGAGGAGTAGGAGTTCATCTCCGAACCTCGTTACATCGGTTTGTTTTTCTTCTCCTTAGTTTCTTCCTTGTATTTCCGCTGCGACTAACCCTAACTGTAGGAAGAACGCGAGAATTTGGGGCGGCTATTCACACCCCCTCTCTAGCCGAGTACGAACGATCCTAACACCTATCCCTTTTATCGCTTGGTATTCTTCTTTTCTAGCAGATTCTTTCATCTTCCAGAAAGAGAAGCAAGGGGTCCGGTCGATGACCCGGGCAAGCCAATTTTAGCTTTGACTCTGCCAAGGATCTCTCCATAAGTGTGTATTGTTCCCCTAGGTTTCGGCACTCGAGAGTTCGTCGACCCCTTTACGATCTTGCCCTCTCCATAGCTCGACGGAAAGGACAAAGGTCTTAATTGCAAGAGTTGCCAATGCCAAGGATCAAAAGGCCAGGAGATGCCAGGACAGTGAACTACCTTCAATCATTCAGAGCTCCACCTCATCATCCATTCCCCGATGCTGAGTGGGCACAAATATGTGAATTGGTCAGGAACCACAGAATTTTGATGTACCTATCTCTCTTATTCAACAACAGATAAGCAAAGCTACAGACGAAAGATGTACATTCCTGGTTCGGAAAAGTCGAAATCTTCTTTTCTAGAGCTTAAGAGTCAATCTCTGAATTCATCCCTACCTCCCGCAGACAGACTCTCAACATCTCTTTCCATAGGGTGAAAAGCACTAGTGCTGATCCTCTTTCTGTGCTTTTGGAACTCTTATTTCACTTGCACCACTCAACTATTCGCAGACAGAGCGAGGCTCCTAGCCCCAAAAAAGAACATCATGTGCGATTGGGGAATGTATAAGGGAATGGTACGACGGAATTCAAAGAGTGAAAGAGTGCGTAATGACGGGAATTAGATGGAAGGGTCTGTGGCCTATTCGCTACAGTCTCACATGTTTAATGATGGGCTAGGCTAGCCTAGGGTCCCTCGAGCACTCAACCTCTACCTACTAACTTCAAGTAATGGCTCTTCACGATAGCCTATCAAACCTTATCCGGTGGAGCCTGGACTGGATAGCCCCAACTGCTCGACACCGGGGGTCCAAAAGCTTTAGCTCTCGCTTCAGCTTCCATCTTCTGTGTAATCGTATATTTCCTCGGCTTTTGCTGATCCTGATGCGCCTCTTTCGATTTCTTTTCCAGTTGATTCTACGGATGGGGATTCGATTCGTATGCTTCCACGGATGAAAGAAGCATCTTTGGATGATTATGCTGACTATTCTTCCCTTCCTACCTGCCCCTCCCTATCTTCCGACCGGGTAAAGGCACGATAAGTGTGTTTATGAGTGCTAAAATACTGTCTTCTTTTTCGACAACTTAAGTATATAGTATCAAGAATAAGTTGACAACGCCCCCTTCGCCTTTCGGCTCAGCTCTTCGCCCCTTCGCCTTTCGGCTCAGCTCTTCGCCCCTCTTCTTAAATTACAGTAAAACGAGCTCTATCTTAGGATACCCTCTCGCATGCGATAACGCTCGAGCCTATCGAAAATATCTATCTCCTTAACTATAAAACAATCCCTTCGACCCTTGCTTTCGGGCGAAGTGCTTTCGTACCATGCCTGTCATTATAGAGTAAAACAGTCGATTCCATAGGCAACTTGATTCGCCTGACGCTTCTTTCTTTGTCAGTGCAGTGCCATATCAAGAAGGGAATAATCTCATTCAACAGCTTACTAATAGAGGATAGGATTTTATGCGAATGAGGCTTTCGCGCACCACCCAATTTAGTCTAATATGAGGGTTGGAATGATCACCGGATCAAGCACACAGATAGGAGAAGACCAGCGTCAGCAGCAACGGTAGCAAGATGAGTAGATTTCAAGTGTTCAAGCAAGCCGAAAAGCACTCGTTCTCCAACTTAAGCTGTTCAGAGTGAATCCCTTTCTGTTCTGCTGCCGAAGTAGAGTCCCTTGAGCACCGATGGAATGTGATTCGCTGCTCTAATTCAGCTTGTGCATTTGGCTAATAAGTGGACTTTGAAGTAGGCTTCACTGTATATTTGTGCATGAGATATTGACGTTGGATGCCCTATGAAAAAGAAGGAACGAGTGATAACGACGTCGCCTATTATCGAATAAGTCTCAGTGTGGCACTAATCCTCATGATAATCCTCATTAATAGAATCTTCTAGAATGAACGGGATTCACACTATAAAATTCCAAAACTTGATTTTCTTACATCATGGAGAGCCCGGCAGGAAAGACACTTTTTACATAACCGAGTATGAGGGAAATATTGACACAGAAGTCGAAACTCTCCCATCTCCCATTATTATTATATATAATTATTAGTAGGGTATAGATTACTTTTTATTCATTCCGAGTTTGAAAGAGTTCCTTTCCTCTGGTTCAATCAAGAGGGGGCGACGACATGCTTTTCTCATCCACGAATCCTTGAAATACTATTGTCCCTTTCTGTATTGCTATCCTTTGTTTGTTGTATTTTTATAGAACATCTTTTTTCAGATAGAGTATAGGGGAAACCTTTCAAGGAATAATCTTTTTCGTAGTTATGCTTTTCCATGATGACTAAGAAGAGGAAAATAAAAAATTTCACTTCGAATTTCGGACCTCAACATCCTGCTGCTCATGGTGTTTCACGATTAGTATTGGAAATGAACGGAGAAATGATGGAACGTGCGGAACCACATATTGGATTACTCCAGTGCGGCATGAAGCCGCTGATGCCAAGTCGGCTCCTATGCTGTTAGCTATGCCCTACTTTGCTTGGTCCCCCGACACGGTGGAGTTTTTTTCCGTAGCACATCATGAACACCGAGCTAATGGGCGGTTGAGCAACTCAAGCAAACCACCAACATGGGACAGCAGGAATAAGGTTGTGAAGGTGGCCTCGTTATCCACATCTCTGGTTGAATGAAGGACTCAAACGGGTTTTCATGAGCGTTGGCGGGTCCTGGAGTGCCTGTCAAGAGCGCTAGCGCCCGGGGTGATCATCACCACCTGCACCTCACATCTCGGCGCAGTGGAACGTGTAACCCGCCTGCTGTCTCATTCAACTACATTTGTTCCTGTAATCTATAGCCTAACAGAACGCAGCAGCGAGTTTTTTCAGCGGAGAGTATGGATGGCACTTCTGGAAAAAGACCATCTAGCGAAAAGGCCGCTGGCGCGAAACATGGTAAGCTTTAGCCGTGAGAGCATAGGGAGCCCAGACGGTGTAAGAGCCAGGGTAGGCCGGTTGATGGAAAGAAAAAGTTTTTCCACTATTATCAGGCCGGAAGCATATTCATTCTTGGGGCGAAGAAAGTCAATTTCATACCATAAAGAGTCAATGGTACGACAAATAGCGCTACTTACATGTGAATTCGTTTCCGAGGTCGAGCAGTCTCAATGTCACTACAGGATTTCAAATGGCGTGAGCCGCATGCGAGGAAACCCGCACGTACGTAAGGGGATCTGGTCGAAAGAATGGACGGCACCCACCCGACTAGAGGAACTGAAAAATTAATAGAGTACAAAACTTATCTTCAAGCTTTACCTTATTTTGATCGTTTAGAGGGCGATCGCGTAGTCACTGAATGAAGTTCTCCATTTCTTTCGGCTTCGGAGGTGGCACAGTGAGGCATAGAAGAGAGGACTAAGTGACATATGTAAGATAAGATGTCGACGACAACAACATGTCTTAGAAGAGAAGAATAAGGAGATAACAGATGGAGCCCACTAACTACAACTACATCCCTGAGCGGCAGTCAAACGGAGGTATGAATGCAAGATGCCAGCGGAATGATCGACCGTACAGAAGCTAGGATAGGACTTTTTTTTCCTTTTATTTCGGAGATATAAAGCGAGTGCACCGGAAAAGAGGTCATTCTATGGCGAAGCATTCGAAGCATAACTGCAAACTCATACGATCTTATCTTTGAATTTTCCGAAAGAAAGGTGCATTCGATGGAACCGGTGAACTACACTTGCTTCTGGATAGATGTGTGGGACAGAGGGCTCATGATATCTACTGCCCAACTTTCCTACTTTCTCTTCTTTGATAATCGGAGAGTGGGCAAAAGATAAAGAGGCCCTCATACGGAGTCGCACACTTACTTGAGCAGTGCGGGAGACTGGGCAATGAAAAAACCTAAAAAACCTGTTAGGATTATCCTACCAGCCAGGTTCGAAGAGAGCCTGGCCTTCTGGTAGGACTCATACCAGGGAAAGTCGAAAGGCAAAAAAAAATGAAAAGCGCTTATAAATAAGGTCAGGTCAGGCAAAGGTAAGACTAAGAATGACGAAGAAAGGCAGCTCAGTAGGAAAGAAAATCGTCAAGGATGATTTCTTTGTTGGCGAAACGAAGGGCGCCAGTGATTCTCTGAGCCGGTCTGGACCTCAGGAAACTGATCGAGATAGATGACAGCGCCTTTTTCCTCTCTTCCTTTCCGGTTGGGCAAGACTCTCTTATGGCCTTTATCACTTCCGGCTCGACCCGAAAAAGAGAAGCTAGAGCCTCTTTTTCAGATCCATTCATTTCTGAAAGCAGAGGGGATCAATCCAGACCCACAAAAAAAACCTAAAACAGCAAGAATAAAAGTACCAAAAGCATATACGAGATGCTTTGAGCGGCTAAAATCTTGAAAAGGTGACCAGAAGACTAAAGACTAGTTGTTACACTGCTATTTTGAAGATCCTTGAAGAGCTAAAGTGACTAAGGGTAAGATAGTCAAGTAACTCAAGTGGGAGAGCCGTGTTATGGGTAACCTTATAGCACGGTTCAGAGAGCACTTGCGTATGTAATGCAAGTGAACGTATACGAAAAAGCTATATTTAATTTGAGTTCTTTGTTCCGTCGTCGACCCTATCTATGTTTCTATGATGGCCCAAGAACACGCTTATTCTTCAGCCATAGAAAGACTTTTGAATTGCGAGGTACCCTTACGAGCTTAATATATACGAGTGTTATTTCGTGAAATAACTCGAATTTCAAATCATTCACTTGCTTTAACTACTCATGCTATGGATGTGGGAGCATTAACTCCATTCTTGTGGGCTTTTGAGGAACGGGAAAAATTGTTGGAATTCTATGAAAGAGTCTCGGGGGGCCAGGATGCATGCCAGTTTCATACGACCAGATGGAGTGGCACAAGATCTGCCTCTTGGCTTATGTCGAGATATTGATTCCTTCACACAACAATTTGCTTCTCGTATTGACGAATTAGAAGAGATGTCAATCGGCAACCGTATCTGGAAAGAACGATTAATGGATATTGGCACTGTCTCTGCACAACAAGCAAAATATTGGGGATTCAGTGGTGTAATGTTAAGAGGTCGTGTGACATGTAAACATTGATAGTAATATGGGAAAAGTTCCCATCAAGCAACAACGGTTCTACCCGACCCTACGAAAGCATGCAGTTAGTGAAGACTTGGCATTATAAGAGCAAAAGGCCCATAGGGATAGGGTGAGCTGAGGGAGGGCAGCGTAAGTGAGCGAATGTGTGTAAGCCCAGTCAAATTCAATTTGTCCTACGGACTATGAACGGATTTCGTCTCTGGTCTCTGGGCACGTCGGAACCGCATGAGTTCACTTGGGTAGACCACGGTCCGCCAACATCTGCATAGATTAGGTGCTATTGATGGAACTGTTGGTTGCTACTCGGAAAACCTAGAGGTTCCACTGTACAAAAATTTTGTACAAAGGTTTGAACCTTTTCCTAGCTACCATGTGTTTTTTAAATTAAATTTTGGATCGCCTGCGGAACTTAACACATTTGATCCAAAACTTAATCTATTTGTTCTTTTAGGTTTTGACTTGGATCTCCTGCGGAACTTAACACTTTCGACCCAAGTCACCTTAAGTTATTAATTCCATTAAATATTAATTTCCATAATTGGTTCCCAGTACTGACGTGGCGAGGCACATGACCTTCTTGGATATGGGAGCAACCACCACCGACTAGACAAAACCTTTTATGGAAAGATAATATTTAATTTCCTAAAATAACTTTAGGTTAACCGAAAAGAACAATCAAATCACAAGGAAAAGAAAAAACAAAAGAACACAACATCGAAAAACATATTCGAAATACTAGAATCGTAAGCCTCTTGTATTTGGTATTATTTCCATAAATAACTAGTATGATGCGGAAAGGAAAAATTACTAGTTATACCTTCTAGAAAGACCTCTTGATCTTCTACCGTATTCCTCTTCTAACCTCGGACGTTGTGTGGACAACGATCTTCCGAGATGAAAAACCACCAACCACCTTCTCCTCCTAGCTAGGTTCGGCCACGACAAAGAAGCTTTACCAAGGATGAAGAACAAATCACCAACCAAGCTCCAAGGGATGCAAGCTTTCTCTCCTTCTTCTTCTTCTTCTCCAAGTAGTATCCGGCCACCACAAAAGCTCCAAGCCAAGAGAAAGGTTCGGCCACCACAAAGAAGAAGAGGGGAAGAGAGGTTGGCCGGCCACACCAAGGAATAAGAGAGGGAGAAAAATAATAGAGGTTGTC
Source organism: Zingiber officinale (assembly GCF_018446385.1). Classification (NCBI taxonomy): domain Eukaryota; kingdom Viridiplantae; phylum Streptophyta; class Magnoliopsida; order Zingiberales; family Zingiberaceae; genus Zingiber; species Zingiber officinale. Next base: position 3,834,665 of record NC_056000.1, on the reverse strand, counting down.
ACCAATGAAGGCACCCCCACCCCTTCTTTTATATTCCTTAGCCTTGGTAAATTAGGAAATTTAATTACAATAAAATTTCCTTAATTTCCTTGACATGATTTAATTGAGAAAAATAAAATAAAATTTCCCAATTAAACTTGTGATGACCGGCCACAATAAAAAGAACAAATTAGGAGAATTTCAATCAACAATTAAAACTTCCTTATTTATCTTTGGAAATTTTAAAAAATAAAATTTCCTTTTAAAATCCCTTCATGGTTGATAAAAAGAAATTTCTATAATTTTAATTTTCAACATGTGAATAATTTTTCAAAGAGAAAAAAATAAAATATCTTTCCAATGTACAAATAAGGAAAGAGATCTAATCTCTTTCTTTTAATCTTTTGTAGATCTTTTTAAAGAGAGATATTTTAATTTTAATTCTCTGTAATAAATTATATCTTCCACATAATAAAAATTAAAATTAAAATTCTTTTTAATTTAATTATGGCCGGCCCCTCTAGCTTGGGTTCAAGCTAGGGCCGGCCACCCTAAACCAAGCTTAGGTCGACCCTAGCTTGATCCCCAAGCTAGCTTGGCCGGCCTCCTTTAAGTGGGTATAGGTGGGTATAGTACTCTATAAATAAGAGGCTACGATAGGGACCGAGAGGAGGAATTGGTTTTGGTCTCCCGATAAAATTAAGCATCCCGTGTTCGCCCCGAACACACAACTTAATTTTATCAATAATAATTCATTCCACTAGAGAACTATTATTGAATTACCGCACCAATCCCAAATTACATTTTTGGGCTCCTTCTTATTATGAGTGTGTTAGTCTCCCTGTGTTTAAGATATCGAATGTCCACTAATTAAGTGTGATCCTGTCCGAAAGCTGAGTCGGACGAAGGCTGGTCACGACGGACTGGTCGTTGACGGAAAGTCTCGGGCGATCTGGCTCCCACGGGCGGCTGACGATGCTACAGGTCCCTGCACACACTCAGACGATCCCCCTCATCACGTTAGAGACTAGAACCCAGGGAAAAATTCCCCGGATCAGGCCCTCCGACGCTCAAGTCAGGTACTTTTTCCCCAGCCAAAAAATGTAGAAAGAAGGAAAAAAACTGACTGAAAGTGAAAAGCTGTGGAAAAAAGGTGACGAGAGAGAGACAGTCTGTGTGTGCGTCTGTCTGTCTCGACGTCTATGCGTACCTGCGTACGAAAAAGTCCCTTCCTTTTATGCCTCCCCGCTTCTAGAACCTGCAAGCCTGTCAGAAAGCGTTAGACGCTAGGCTTTGTCGCATAGTCCCGGACACCTGTCCCGCTGCCACTGGTTACGAAAGCATCTTCTTGTTTAGGAACCTCCGCCTTTACACATAGGTTTTGTCTTGTAGTGAAGGACATCTGTCGCGTTGCCATTGGTTGTGAAAGCATCTTCTCGTTTAGAAACCTCTGCCTTCGCACTCATTGCTGGTATGTAATGATTACCCCTTGACGGTCAACTGTGCTTCTCCGACTCCCGCACGGCTTAGCTTATCCGATCTATTGTGGTCTGCTTCTACCTCGCCTCCTTTGATCAGACCCAACCCCTAAGCATCACCTGCCACCCAGGCTGACTCTGAACAGCTCTACCGATCCCGATCTATGATTTGTGACTTGTACTCCCGGGCCTTCGAATCACAGACCTGCCGGCTTGACTCGCCTCTACACAGCTCTACTACTTCCGACCTGTGCCTTGTGACTTGCACTTCCGGGCCTTCGAATCGCAGACCTGCCGGCTTGACTCGCCTCTACACAGCTCTACTACTTCCGACCTGTGCCTTGTGACTTGCACTTCCGAGCCTTCGAATCGCAGATCTACCGGCTTGTCTCGCTTCTACACAGCTCTACTACTTCCGACCTGTGCCTTGTGACTTGTACTTCTGGGCCTTTGAATCGCAGGCCTGGAGATTGAGCTGTCTCTAAGCAGCTCTGCCGATCCTGACCTGTGTTTTGCGCTTTGCCTGTAGTCTCCTTTTGTCTTTCAACTACTTTGCCCCCTTGATCGACACGTCTGCCTGACCTCTGACTGCCGCATATACTTGACTTTGACTGCCCAATCAGCTTGACTATTGATTGCCAAGTCACCTTGACTACTGACTGCCAGATCATCTTGACTTTTAACTGCTATATAACTTTGACCCTTCGCACCCCTTCCTTTTGGCCCCCTCCATCGCCAGCCGTATCAAAGTGAGTTACTGACAACTCATTTAATTAATATCTTAGTCCAAGAGTAGTATCACTCAACCTTATCGTCATGTCGGACTAAGTCCACCTGCAGGGTTTAACATGACAATCCTTATGAGTTCCCCTTAGGGACATTATCAACCTAGTATCTCTAGGACACAGTTTTCTTGTATAATCAACAACACACACTATAAGTGATATCATTTCCCAATTTATCAAGCTTATTGATTCATCGAACTAAATCTCACCCATTGATAAATTAAAGAAATAAATATCAAATATATGTGCTTGTTATTATATTAGGATTAAGAGCACACACTTCCATAATAACCGAGGTATTTGTTCCTTTATAAAGTCAGTATAAAAGAAACGACCTCAAATGGTCCTACTCAATACACTTTGAGTGTACTAGTGTAATTATATAGTCAAGATAAACTAATTCCTAATTACACTATGACCTTCCAATGGTTTGTTCCTTTTCATTTTGGTCATGAGCTACTGTTTATAATTTATAAGGTACTGATAACATCATCTTCTGCATGTGACACCACATACTATGTTATCTACAATATAAATTAATTGAACAACTACAAACAAATGTAGATAATTTGACCAAATGTGATTCTTTATTCAAAATAAATGTTTACAAAAGCTTAGGCTTTCAGTATACATTCTAACAGGAACATGGTAAGCCTATCTTTCTCCATATGGAAGTGCTACAGGCACATAGAGATGTGGATAGAGGAAGCCTCAAAAAGCGAAGGCCGAGCAGTAGGTCACGTTACTTGTACCGAGTTGGTGGCTGACTAGGCTTTTTCCTTGATCAAAGCAGATCAGCTCGCATTCTTGTTATCCAAAAGTCGGTCGAATCGGGTAGGTCCCTACCTAGAACGTCAAATCAAATTTTATATATATATATATATATATATATATATATATATATATATATATTTAATTTATATTATTACGTCAAATTGATTCTAGAAAAAAAAAAGGATCTGTTTAGTGTACTCCGCCAACATTTTCTTTATTCCCCTTTTACTCAGACTAAAATAGAAGCTAAACCAAAAAATTTCGTACAACTGTAGCCAAATTGTCTAGTCTGATTTTTTCGGTCATAACTATTCGAGCCGTATGAAGGGAAACTTTCACGTACAGTTCCTTTTTCTTTTTTGGGAAGGAACTCGGCAGGGTCACCCCATTTACTTCACTTAGGCCCAAGCCAAGTAAGTGGGGGCATACCCATCCCAACCAGGGGAATGCTGGAACTTGCGAAAAGCAGCACCTTACGATGTTCATGACCAATTGGATCCTGACGTACCAGTAGAGAGGAGATCGTTATGATTGTTATTGTCTCCGTATTAAAGAGATGCGACAAAGTGTTCGAATCATTGTGCAATGTCCTAATCAAATGCCTAGTGGCATGATCAAAGCTGATGATCATAAGCTATGTCCTCCATTACGATGTCGAATGAAACTATCCATGGAATCATGCGCCGTGTGAAACGTAAGATCATTGCCGTTCTTAACCGAGACTCAGGTTAAGCTCCATCTCGAAACCGTCGTAGGGTTTAGAAGTCAAGCATTCCAAAGTTGGCGCATCTCGTTGGGCGTATAGAAGCATTGGAATTTGAAACCCCTTGTTTTCCCAGCGCTTCCGGTTCTTCGGATAAATCATTGCCTTCTTTATTGATTTGTTTTGGGAAAATGATTCGTTACAGTTGGGAAGCTATACATCAAGTTAGTGGCTGGATGAGGATAACTAAGCTAACACGCAGGAGTTGGCTGCTGGCAGGTGTGCCTTACTGAACACGAACGAACAGTAGCGTTCGTGGTGGTGCTTAAGGATTCCAATGTACTCCATCTAAAATCAGAACGAGCTTGCCAACGGACCACTGCCGTCCCATTCTTGAATAAGCTTGAGTGCTGCCATCTTATCCACTGAATTAGCTAAAAACTCTTTACTTTGGGTCGAAGCATTAACTATACTTAACTAAAAAAAACCTGGAAAGGCGGCGGCATAGGAACCACGGGACCTCCACTAGTAAAGGGATATAAAGTTTTCTGGGTTTTAATGCCTTTCTTTTGACTTTTAGGTTCTGGATACGAGATCCTCCTAGTAGACTGCATAAAATCCAGCCGAGAGAGAGCAGTCTTTGAAAGTAACAGGTTGGGAAACCAAGAAAAGGCGAAGCATTATCTTTTATTTAAAAATTTGTCCACCTTCTGATTGATTATTCGTAGCACTAAAAGTTCGTTGTGTTGTGGTTACGCGCATTGGGAAAACGTCATAGTGACGGGAAATCAGCTCCATTAACTTGGAGTAGAAGCTGCAGAATAAAAACTCTTTTTTCCGAAAAGCGGAGTGGACTGTGTCTCTATAACTTCATTTTGATCTGTCATTTAGAAAAGAAATACCCGCTTCAACCGCTGCCCTGCGCTGATAAAGAAAAGCTAAAATCAATCTATGATAAAACAAATGGTTAGCAAAATGAAGACTCAGAAAAGCTGTAGTAGCGTTGAAATCCGATTTGACTCTGAAGCCAAGGACGCTTAGCCTTTATCTAATCTTAACGAAGACGCGTAACTTGGAAAAGAATCTATAGATAGAAAGCCCTATGATGGGAAACTACCAAGTTAGGTTTGGAGAGAGACCGTTATATTAAAAGAAAAGTGAAAAGAGGGGAAAGAAATTTAAGTTTTGATTTTAATAGCAGGTCCTGGCCAAATGACTACAAGATCATCGGTCTACTCTACCTCAATTCACCTTTTTGAACTTTATACAAAAGGTTTTTTCGTACCAGCTTCTTCTACCTATACCGCTGTTGAAGCACCCAAAGGGGAATTTGGTGTCTTTCTGGTCAGTAATTACAACAATTGTCCCTACCGTTGTCAAATAAGAGCACCAGGTTTTGCCCATTCACAAGGACTCGATTTTATGTCCAAACATCACATGTCAGCATATGTGGTTACCATCATAGGTACTCAATATCTTGTGTTTGGAGAGGTGGATAGATAGGACTACTAGTTGCTCGATCAGGGTTATAGTTTTATTTCGAGCCAAAAAAAACTAGAATGTGTGTTTTCATCTAAATTTCTGATCATTGACTTTTTTTTCGTTAGATTTCAAATTGATAAAAACATTCAACGTCGCTTTTGCTCGTACCTCAAAATTTAAATGATGAAAGAAACAGTTTCCTTCCAAGGTAGGCATGATAGAATAAATTGGATTGAGAAATATCAACACAAAACTTATGCATTCTATTCAAATTCTTAAGAAATTATAAATTGGATAGACAGAAAATTACGGAAGCGTACCAGAATCCATAGTATGAAGTCGATTTGGACAAGATCTTCAATTTGCAAATCTTCCTTAGTATCCAGAGAGTTTTGTCGATGAGGAAACAAAACAAAAACATGATATGCAAACTGGGACCATAACTCTTATTTATAGAAGCCTAAGTTGCTCATTTCTAATTTGGCTCCTCAACAAATTAGAAATTGCACATGGTATCCACATTAATTTATTCATAAAATTAAACCCTTAAGTCATATTCCTTAATCGTAAATTAGATCACATTAAACTATGACTTCTTTAATTGATGACATTAGACATTTATAATTACAATTATGGTCCCAAAATTCTAACAATCTCCCACTGGACCATATGTGTAAACTTATAAATGTTAACCTTAATGAGCTCATAACTTTTGTCATCATAGCTGTAGGGTTTCCTTAACAATCTCGTCCATTAATTATATAGACATAGGATCAATGTAGTCTTTGTTGTATCTTTCACAACTAAACCATCAATGGTCACGTACATCATATATAATCAAATGACATAGATCAATTATGAATATGTGGCATGAAAATTACATACAAGGTGATCTATTCATGTCAATTTTCAACTGGTCCTCCTTATAACCAAAGTGAGATCAAAACTTTAACTTAAGTTATACAAAGTGTAATGAAGTAAACATTGAACTTTATATCTGATCAGATAATCTCCAAATACATATGTTTCATCAACATAACCAAACATATATAGAAAACATATATAGTACAAACTCCCACTAGATCTAGATTTCACCAAACTGAATAACACCCATATGAGTGGTATGCTCATAGAAGACATTGGGTGGTAAACCCTTTGTAAAAGGATCTACAATCATGGAGATTGTGTCTATGTGTTCTATCGAAATCTGTCCACTTTGTACTCTTTCTTTCACAACAAGGAACTTGATATCGATGTGCTTCGATTTTGTCGAGCTCCTATTGTTGTTAGAATACAATACAGCTGATCGATTGTCACAAAATAACTTCAGTGGTCTTTCAACCTTTCCCAAAATACGCAGCCCGGTGATAAAATTTTTCAGCCATATTCCATGATTAGATGCCTCATAACATGCTATAAACTCTGCTGCCATAGTGGAAGAAGCTGTCAATGCCTGTTTGGCACTTCTCCAAGAGATGGCTCCACCAGCCAACAGAAAAACATAACCTGAAGTGGATCTCATGCTATCTCGGCATCTCGCAAAATCAGAGTCAGAATATCCCATGATCTCAAGAGTATCTGACCTCTTATATGTGAGCATGTAATCACTAGTTCTCTTTAAATATCTCATTACCCTCTTTGCTGCTTTCCAATGATCCATTCCTGGGTTGCTTAAATATCTGCCCAATACTCCAACAATGTACGCAATATCCGGACGCGTACAAACTTGAGCATACATAAGACTTCCTACAGCCGAAGCATAGGGAATCTTTTGCATTTCTTGAGTCTCAAGGCTTCCTTTAGGGCATTGTTTAAGACTAAACTTGTCTCCTTTAGCGACTGGGGTATTACTTGGTTTGCAATCTTGCATGCCAAATCTTTTAAGCACCTTATCGATATAGTTCTTTTGCGATAATCCAAGAATACCTCGAGAACAATCTCGATGTATTTGGATTCCTAATACAAAAGATGCGTCACCAAGATCTTTCATTTCAAAATATCTAGATAGAAATCTCTTGGTATCGTTCAACATACCTATATCGTTTGTGGCAAGTAAAATGTCATCAACATATAAAACCAGGAAGATATGCTTACTCCCACTGAACTTATGATACACACAATCATCTACCATATTTACCTCAAAACCAAATGAGATTATTATTTGATGAAATTTGTGGTACCATTGATGAGATGCTTGTTTTAACCCATAGATGGACTTCTTAAGTTTGCAAACCATACTCTTTGGATCTCCTAATACAAAGTATTCTGGTTGCACCATATAGATTGTTTCCTCAATGTCTCCATTGAGAAAAGCTGTCTTGACATCCATCTGATGAAGTTCCATATCGAAGTGTGCGACAAGTGCCATGATTGTCCTTAAAGAATCCTTCGTTGAAACTGGAGAAAAAGTCTCTTTAAAGTCAATCCCATATTTCTGAGTATAGCCTTTAGCTACAAGACGTGCTTTATATCTTTCCATATTACCATTTGAATCCCATTTGGTTTTAAAAATCCACTTACAACCAATGGGTTTCACACCTTCTGGTAATAGGACAAGTTCCCAAACATTATTATCTTGCATTGACTTATACTCTTCATTCATTGCCTCAATCCACTTTTGAGAATTTGAATCTTGCATGGCTTGACGAAAGTTGATTGGATCATCCTCCGCCATACCATCATTTTCCTCATGTTCTTGAAGTAGTACTATGTAATCATCCGAAATAGCACTCCTCCTTTCTCTAGTGGATCTTCGTAAAGGCACTTGTTCTACATGCACTAGTTCTTGAGGTTGTTGAGTTTGTTCTTCTGGGAGTTGATTAACAATGTCTTATTGTTCTGGTATTGCATTCTGATCACTGACAGGAATAAAATCCTGATCATTATTAGAAGCAATCATAGGAATATAAATCATTTCCTCTTGAAGAGTAGTGGGAATACATTCCTCCTCAAAGACAAGGTCAGTTACTTTATTCTTCCCCCCAAACTCAATATCCTCAAAGAACGTTGCAGTTCTCGTCTCAAAGATGGTCTTTACTTTGGGATCATAAAACTTATAGTCCCGTGATCGCTCAGAATATCCAATAAAGTAGCTACTTACTGTTCTGGAGTCCAGTTTCTTTTCATGTGGCCTATATGGTCTAGCCTCAGCTGGACATCCCCAAATATGAAAATGTTTGAGACTTGGCTTTCGCCTTGTCCAAAGCTCAAAAGGTGTTTTAGTATCTGCTTTAGTGGGTACTCGATTTAGAATGTAAGCTGCTGTCTTTAATGCTTCTCCCCAAAGTGGCATTGGTAAGGTTGAATGACTAATCATACTCCTTACCATTTCCTTAAGAGTTCTATTACGTCGTTCAGCTACACCATTCATGCTTGGTGAGCCTGGCATGGTGTACTGTGGGACGATTCCACACTCCTCTAGGTATTGAGCAAAAGGTCCTGGGCGTTGCTCACCTGAACCGTCATATCTACCGTAGTATTCACCACCACGATCAGATCTGACTTTCTTAATTCTTTTGTTTAGTTGGTTCTCAACTTCAACCTTAAATGATTTGAAAACATCCAATGTTTGAGCCTTCTCATGAATAAGAAATAGGTATGCATATCGAGAATAATCATCAATGAATGATACAAAATATTGTTGACCATTCCAAGAAGGTGTTGGAAATGGTCCACAAACATCTGTATGTATCAATTCCAATACTTCTGTAGCTCTATATGCACCCTCTTTCTTTCTTTTGGTCTGTTTGCCCTTAATGCATTCAACACAAACATTTAGGTCTGTAAAATCAATGGAGTGTAAAATTCCATCCAATATAAGTCGTTCAACTCTATTTCTAGAGATGTGTCCTAAACGTTTGTGCCATAAGGCACCTGAATTTTCATTATTAAATTTACGTTTAGTACCACGTGATTCCACATTCAGGGTTTCAATATAAGAAACATTTATATCAAGCATATATAGATTGTCATAAATCATAAGTGAACCAGTTCCAACAACAGTAGAATTAATAGATAAACTGAACTGACCGTTTCCAAATGAACAACAGTAACCTAATTTGTCCAAATGAGAATGAGACGATACAACAAAAGTATCTATTAAGTCTAAATAGTAACCAGTGCTTAATAACAATCTAAAATGCCCTATTGCTTCCACCTCAACCGACTTGCCATCACCCACATAAATGCATCTTTCAGCATCAGTTGGCTTTCGGTAGCTCAGGCAACCCTGCATTGAAACACTGATGTTAGTAGTAGCACCAGAGTCTAACCACCAAGTGTTTCTAGGTACTGAAGCTAAATTTACTTCAGAACAGACCAAAGTGAAAAATGTACCCTTTTTCGCACGCCATGCATGGTACTTAGGACATTCATTCTTGACATGATCAGGCTTGTTACAGAAGAAACAACCTTTCTTGTCTGTATCTTGCTTTTGTTTCTTCACATAAGGACCTTTAGTAGCTTCATTCTTTCTTTTGTTGCCCTTATATTTAGGGGTGCTTGCCAAATAGGCACTTTCAGCCTTGATTTGCTTCAACCTCTCTTCATCTTGAACACAGTATGAAATGAGCTCATTAAGAGTTCATTTCTCCCTTTGACAGTTATAATTGATTTGGAACTGACTGAACTGGTTCGGGAGAGATATAAGCACTAAATGCACAAGCATGTCATCTGACAATTCAAGATTAAGTGCCTTCAACTTTGATGCAAGGTGGGACACTTCCATGATATATTCCCGAATATTTCCCTTGCCTTTATACTTCATGGAAATCAAGCTCTTCAGAATTGTGCTTGTTTCTGCCTTATCGCTTTTGGCAAAGCGCTTTTCAATCTCATCGAGATATTCTTTAGCTTTTGTAACATTATTAGACACCGCGCCCCTAAAAGCCTCAGGTATGTCGCGCTTGATGATCATAAGACTCATGCGGTTAGAGCGATCTCACTTCTCATATTTAGTTCTCTGTTCAGAGGAACTAGTATATGTAGGAGCAGTGGGTTGCTCTGTCCTAAGCGCAAGATCCAGATCCATGCAGCCAAGAACAATTAGAATGTTCTCCTTCCAATCCTTAAAATTTGTACCATTAAGGATTGGTACTGAACTTAAGTTAGCAGAAATAGTAGCAACATTTGCTGAAAAGAGAACACAAGAATTATAACATAAATAACATGCTCATTTTGAATTAATTAAAAATAAATGGTAAATCCCATCTAAAGATATCTAGTGCAACAACAATATCAAGTCTATGGACAGTAATATTATTTACAAGTGGTACTCTTTCTGTAATAATCAAACACTAACAATAATGCATGACAAATAATAAACCTATCTTTGGATCGATTTATTATATGCATGAACTATAACAGATAAAATCTTATAATTGTTACGTGTTTATTATCACAAGTAAATGTATAATTTGTTAAGTATAAATCTTCCTTTGGGCCGATTAATACTCACATAAATATATACATTTACACTTTATTTAATACCTCAATAATATCTCAATATTTCAAATAGAATTAAATTCAAATAATAGAGGTCACTTTGGCAACATATAATTCAAATTTAATTTAATTTAAAATAATAGATATTAATAGAATCCATACAATCCAATTAAAGTTTAATTTTATAAAATAATTTAGTTAAATTATTTTATCCAAATAATTAAACTTAATGGAGTATCATCAAAGGGAATAAAATAAAGATAATTTAATAAAATATTCCCTAACTGTTAATTTTATTTAATTAAGTAAATAAATTATTTATTTACTCAATTAAATGCTTGTATAGTATTGATTTAAAAATTAATGATCGTGGCCATGCACGACAAACCACCACCAAAACGTGGCATTCACAACAGAACGTGAAAACTGGACATGGCCACGCACGAAACCACCCACGATATTTTCTGAATTGGTGCAAAAACCACCCAGTGTTCATCGTTGTCAAAACCGACGCACGATTTCTGAAATTTCGATTCACCGCCACTGCCGTCCCTTCCGCCGAACCACCATCAAACGACAGCAACCCATAAGGGAGCGAAAACGATGGCATACCGTAGCAGTCAGTCGCCGATCCTTTCCAATATTGAAACGTCGGTCACCCTTGTCGCCGACGTCTGCTTGTGCATAAACAACGAGAAGCAGCCAACTCGCTGTAGGAATTTTTATTTATTTTTCTCTGCCAGTTGCGACACTGTTCATAATGTTCGGCTTGGGAGCAAGCGACGAAAAATTGTGATGATAAAATAAAATTGCAATTGAACCAAAACCGAAATTATATAAAGATAAAACTTTGTACCCAGAATAAAAAAATTTTCCTAAGAAATGGGAATAGAAGACTCTGATACCAATTGATAGAACAAATTGGGTTGAGAAATATCAATACAAAACTTATGCATTCTATTCAAATTCTTAAGAAATTATAAACTGGATAGATAGAAAATTACGGAAGCGTACCAGAATCCATAGTATGAAGTCGATTTGGACAAGATCTTCAATTTGCAGATCTTCCTTAGTATCCAGAGAGTTTTGTCGATGAGGAAACAAAACAAAAGCATCATCTGCAAACTGGGACCATAACCCTTATTTATAGAAGCCTAAGTTGCTCATTTCTAATTTGGCCCCTCAACAAATTAGAAATTACACATGGTATCCACATTAATTTATTCATAACAATTAAACCCTTAAGTCATATTCCTTAATCGTAAATTAGATCACATTAAACTATGACTTCTTTAATTGATGACATTAGACATTTATAATTACAATTATGGTCCCAAAATTCTAACAAGGCATTCAAGCCATGTGCATACCACGGTCTTGACTACAGGTCGGTAATGTGCCTTTGAGATGGCCGTTTCCTGCTATCTTTTCTGTTGTGCCGGATTGTTCTTCGTTTTGTGCTCTAGGAACGTGCACGCTTTATTTTTCTATAGAGTTTTGTTTCCGAGTTTGATGCCCCGAAATTAACTTGTCTTCGTATAAAGTGCTTCTTGAGAGAAGACCGGCTTGTGAGGCTCACCTATCGAATGCAGTACCTAGATCTTATCTTGTGACATGTTTTGTTTTATGTTTTTTATTTCATCTTCTTGGAACTTAGGATGAATATTTTCTTTATCCTCATTTTTTCAGATAGCCATCAACTTCCCATGATTCAAAGCAAAAGGTAAAGGTAAGTGAGTGCAGCACTTCGGAATTCAGTGGCATCATTAGAATCAGTTCCATTCTCAACTTTATTCAAGAAAAGAACAGGTCTAACTCAACTGAAAAGTTCTCACTACAAGGATCAAACCCGCGAGTGGATTCTCAGATCACTCACTATGCTTCAGCAGCAGAAGAGCAGTTCCTCTAAGTGGAGTACCTCTCTTCACGGCAGTTCGTTTTCAAGCATAGGTGAGGTTCTTTCACTACAAAAAATAAGGCATTTTGGGACGAATTTTGGGACGAATTTTGGGACGAATTTTACAAAAAAATTCGTTGCAAAATTTTTTGGGACGAAATCAGGGACGAAAATTTTTTCGTCCCAAAATGTTTGATGCCAACTTTTGGAACGAATTATGATTTGTTGCAAATTCAGCAACGAATTTGGGGACAAAATTGGCAACGAATAAAATTTTCGTCCCCAAATTTGTCGCAAAAAAGGAACGAATAATTTTGTTGTTGCAAACTTAGCAACGAATTTGGGGATGAATTCAGTTCGGAGGAAATAATTTTTTGTTGCCAAATTTGTCCCTATTTTTGCAACAAAATTGGGGACGAATTCAGTGACAAATTATTTTTTGTTGCTAAGTTTGTCCCTAATATTGCAACGAATTTGGGGACGAATTCGGTGACAAATTTTTTTTGTTGCCAAATTTGTCCCTAATTTTGCAACGAATAATAAATTTGTTGCAAAATTTTAAGCATTTGCGACAAATTTGGGGACAAAAATACTAATTTAATTAATAAATAAATTTTCGTCCCAAAATTCGTCCCAGAATCTGGGACGAATTTTGGGACGAATTTGTGGATTCGTCCCAGAATTCGTCCCAAATTCTGGGACGAATCCACATATTCGTCCCAAATTCTGGATTCGATACAATTACGATAGAGTGGGAACAAATCGTTTTCGTCGCCAAATTCGTCCCTAATACTAAATTTTTTTCCAGATTAAATTTCTTTTTGCAATTCAATCCATAGATACATAAACACCAAATTCAAATAACATTTATATACATTCAACACATCTTAATTTCACATACAAGAGTAATAATTGAACTCGATCAACTCATAATTCAACAAATATAAAGATCTCAACAAATTTTACAAGATCTATCTTGTTCAAGCTTCTAGAAAATATTATAAAGTTCAACAATCAAATGTTATATAAGTCCATCATCCATCCAAGGACGTAAATAAACTAAAAATACATCAAGTCATCTTCGTCTGCCCAAAAGCTTTGCACCCCTTCAAATCTCCTTTGCCTACATAACAACAAACAAATAAACCAGATCATGTATAACAAGAAAGATTATAAATATAATACGAAATGCCCATGTAACAAGAAAGATTGGAAACAAGACATAACTGTGAAATTCCTTAAACATTCAAATAAATGTCCTATTTACCAACGATATGAACCATCCATGTCATAAAATTATAAGAAGTATCTTGAAGCTAAGTAAAAACATCGTAAATATGATACAACCTAATATAAATGGCACATCAAATTGTTATAATAATACCTATTTCACCATATCAATCAATAGCTACAAATATTCTATGTCCATGTGATCACATGGAGAGCATGAAAGATATTCTTAAAATTTCCTAACATATGAAAATAGCTCAAATGAAGAAAACACAAACTAATTAAACTTAATTTTTTTGTGATACAAGTGTTTTAGTAATCATGGTTACTTGGTTGTTAGGTAAACTCTAATCATAATTTGCAATTTGAACTAATAAAGCAGTAGTAATAAATTTCAATAAATTAAAAGCAATTAGAAAATAAATAAATAAATAAATAAAATTAAAAGTTTAACATGTTACTTAATACTTACTTTTTTTCTCGGACCTTTAGTTCGCCTCACCAACCCTGTTAAAAACAAATTGACAATATTAATTAAAATAAAAATTAGAAAAGTTAACAAGCCATTGATTAATGTGTAAAACAGTAAACATGAGACAAATAATCATCATACATAATTATGGGAAATTTCTTTAAATAAGCTAACAAAACTTACCCATCGTCAAAAATTAAAGTCATCATTATGATTATCATCCTCCTCCTCCTCCTCCTCCTCCTCTTCCTCATTCTGCATTATACTTGAATTCTTGTTATACATCCAACTTCGCTCATTCTGCATTTTACCTGAATTTAGCTATTTAGTTAAACATTATTAACAGAAATAAATCTTATCATTGAAGACAAAACAACAAAGAAAAGCTTATCAAAAAGAAGAAATACAATTAATCAACTATAAAATAATTATTTAAAGCTAACTTTATATACAGATCATTAAATGCATATTAATGAACTTAGAAATACCGAAAAGACGTGAACAAATACAGTTGTCTTCAACTACACTGAGATCATGCCAAATTGAAACCTGCACAAGCAACATTATCAATTATTATAGTATTATTCTAACAATTTTAATAGAGTTGAAGCAATTGTAATTAAATTGAAATAATAATATTTTAATGGAACAAAATTTGGAAAAAAACAAAATTACTCTCTATATTAGAGCAATTGTGGATCAGAATTGACATTTTTTAGATGAAAAATAAAATATTTTGATAAGGATATTTTTGAGATAAAAAATAGAATAGGGTCGCTTCTGTTTTTTTCTTTAAAAGAAAATCTTTTTAACAATAATAATAATAATGAGCACCCTTTGAATTTTGTATCAAAGAAAAAAAACATGTCAACTCTATTGTAATTTGTCCCTCCATTAATTAATTCCAATCTAAAAACTATCCTACAAGTATTTGTAATGATAAAGAGGATCAGTACACAGAAAATCAAAGGTAAATTTATACCTATGGTATACTGGAGCTCCCCATACATTTAGGATTCGAAACCCTAGTATCAAAATTTTGCCCTAGTGTAGTTGAGATTTTATTACTTCCACACCCCTAAACTGTACATCTATATACAAGAAGAACTACAAATCTTTATCCAAAAATAGCCCTAAACCCTATTTCACAGATCATTGGTCATTGACATCTAAGTGATCAAGAGTTGCAGTGCTTTTCTTTGTTAACAAACAAGAATGAAGCCCTAAATTTCACAGATCAGTACTCCACCATTCCAAATCTTGCGACATCAGTGCTAGCAGCGGCGACTCGCGGCCAACTGCCGCCAGCCACGGCCAGCCGCGGCCACGCGCGGCCAGCCGCGGCCACGCGCGGCCAGCCGCGGCCACGCGCGGCCAGCCGCGGCCACGCGCGGCCAGCCGCGGCCACGCGCGGCCAGCCGCGGCCACGCGAGAAGAAGTGGGCAGATGTGGGAGAAAGGAGAGGGAAGAGGGGAGAAGGGAGAAGGGCGAGGGTTACCTGTGCCGCAGCCGATCGGGAAGGAATCAGCCGCCGCAAGAGTTGCAGTGCAGTGAAGGGATGGGTGAAGGGGCAGATGGGTGGGAGGAGATTTAGGGTTAACTTATAAATTAAAAAATAGATTTTGGGATGAATCTAGGAATTCGTCCCCAAATCTGGGACGAATTCCAGAATTCGACCCTAAATCTGGGACGAATTCCAAAATTCGTCCCAAAATATAAAAAATTTTAAAAAAAATAAAAAATTGATTTGGAAACACTAAATATGAACTTAGAGATATCGGATTTCCGTGAAATAAGTTTCTATGGATTTCTAATTTTCTCGTGATCTTAAAAATATCTTCATCCATAATTTTAACATACTATATTAAATGCGGCAAATTTTTTTTATTATGAATTAGGTCAAATTCGGGTTAAAAAATCACCATACTAAATATATGAGGTTAAAATTATGGATGAGGATATTTTTAAGATAATGAGAAAATTAGGAACCCATAGAAACTTGTTTCATGAAATTCCGATATCGTTAGGTCCATATTTAGACCTTCCAAATAAATTTTCTTTTATTTCTTATTTTTTTAAATTCAGGACGAATTCTTGGATTTGTCCCAAATTTTGGGACGAATCCAGGATTCGTCCCAAATTTAAGAAAAATAAAAATTAAAAGAAAAATCATTCGGAAGGCCTAAATATGGACCTAACGATCTCGGAATTTCATGAAACAAGTTTCTTTGGGTTCCTAATTTTCTTATGATCTTAAAAATACCCTCATCCGTAATTTTAATCTCATATATTTAGTGTGGTGATTTTTTAACCCGAATTTGACCTAATTCAGGTAAAAAAACACGAAACACAATATATAATTTTAAAATTAAGGAAGAGGATATATTTATGAATAAGGGAAAATAAGAAACTTATAGACTCTTGTTTCATGAAATTCTGACTTTTGTAGATCTATATTTTTAGTTTTAAACACATATTCAAACATGCGTTATACGCTAACATACTTAATTAATACTAAACTATCTATGTTTCACTAAATATGGACCTAACGATCTCGGAATTTCATGAAATAAGTTTCTATAGGTTCCTAATTTTCTTATAATCTTAAAAATATATTCATCCATAATTTTAACATATTATATTGAGTGCGGTGAATTTTTTATTACAAATTAAGTCATATTCATGTTAAAAAATCACCACACTTAATTTATTAGGTTAAAATTCAGATTTAGGATATTTTTATGATCATGAGAAAATTAGGAATCCATAGAAACTTGTTTCATGAAATTCCGAGATCATTAGGTACATATTTAGGCCTTCAGAATGATTTTTCTATTATTATTTTTTTTTTAAAATCGGGACGAATCTTGATTCGTCCCAAAATCTGGGACGAATCCAGAAATTTGTCCCAGATTTTGGGACGAATCCATGATTCGTCCCAGATTTTGGGATTAATCCAGATTCGTCCCAAATTTAAGAAAATAAAATATAAAGAAAATTTATTTGGAAGGCCTAAATATGGACCTAACGATTCATAGAACAAGTTTCTATGGATTTCTAATTTTCTCATGATCTTAAAAATATCTTTATCCATAATTTTAACATACTATATTAAATGCGGTGAATTTTTTATTATGCATTTAGTCAAATTCGGGTTAAAAATCACCATACTATATATATGAGGTTAAAATTTTGGATGAGGATATTTTTAAGATCATGAGAAAATTAGGAACCCATAGAAACTTGTTTCATGAAATTCCGAGATCGTTAGGTCCATATATAGGCCTTCCAAATAAATTTTCTTTTATTTTTTATTTTTTTAAATTTGGGACGAATTCCAGATTCGAATCCAGGATTCGTCCCAAATTTAAGAAAAATAAAAATTAAAAGAAAAATCATTCGGAAGGCCTATATATGGACCTAACGATCTCGGAATTTCATGAAACAAGTTTCTTTGGGTTCCTAATTTTCTCATGATCTTAAAAATACCCTCATCCGTACTTTTAATCTCATATATTTAGCGTGGTGATTTTTTAACTCGAATTTGACCTAATTCAGGTAAAAAAACACGAAACACAATATATTATTTTAAAATTAAGGAAGAGGATATATTTATGAATAAGGGAAAATAAGAAACTTATAGACTCTTGTTTCATGAAATTTTGACATTTGTAGATCTATATTTTTAGTTTTAAACACATATTCAAGCATGTGTTAAACGCTAACATACTTAATTAATACTAAACTATCTATGTTTCACTAAATATGGACCTAACGATCTCGGAATTTCATGAAATAAGTTTCTATAGGTTCCTAATTTTCTTATAATCTTAAAAATATCTTCATCCATAATTTTAACATATTATATTGAGTGCGATGAATTTTTTATTACAAATTAGGTCATATTCATGTTAAAAAATCACCACACTTAATTTATTAGATTAAATTTCAAATTTAGGATATTTTATGATCATGAGAAAATTAGAAATCCATAGAAACTTGTTTCATGAAATTCCGAGATCATTAGGTCCATATTTATGCCTTCCGAATGATTTTTCTATTATTTTTTAATTTTTTTAAATCTGGGACGAATCCTGGATTTGTCCCAAAATCTGGGACGAATCCAGGATTCGTCCCAAAATCTGGGACGAATCCAAGATTCTTTCCAGATTCATTTTTTTCATTTTTTTCTGAAATATATTTCGATTCTTGAACCCACACTGGATTCGTCCCAGAATCTGGGACGAATTCTAGATTCGTTCCAGAATTTGGGACGAATCCTGGATTTGTCCCAGAATCTGGGACGAATTTTGCAATGAAAATAATGTTCGTTGGGAATTTGCGACGAAAATATTTTGTTGCAGATTTCGTTTCTAATTTGGATCAAATTTTGTGTTTGTCGCCAAAATTGTTGCGATTTTGGGACGAAAATTTTTCGTCCCAAACTTTCGTCCCTAAATTATTGTTTTTTTGTAGTGTTTTTCGTTGAGGGTTAGAACCAGCTTAAGCTTAAGTTCTATCCTTATATTTTCGATCCAATTACAGTCTAAAGCCTTCCAGCCAATGCCAGTTCGGAGGCGTCTTGTTAAAGACTTGATCTAGTATTTGAGGCCTTTGGCCTTCTCCCATCCAGTATATAGCCCTTCTTTAGCCTTCCATTCCTTACCCGTGGGATTCCTTATTTTATTAGCTATTTCTTATATGGAGTAAAGGCTTATTCAAATGAATAGTGCTCTATCTAGGTATGTTAGCTTAATTTGAGGATAGCAGATACGTTTTCACACCTTTACTTTACCGGGGATAATCAAGATAGTATCAGCACTTGTTATTGCAGTAGTCGTCCCTTCCAGCGAGTGCTATTTCCCATTGCCCAATAAAGCGACTTCTCCCTCAGCAGCAGTCTAACATGGCAATAGTTGTGAAGAAAAGAAACTACAAAAGATCTATCCCTGCCTCTAACTTAATTAAAGCGAGCTATCTTACGATACTAAAGTAGATTACAGCGAGAATGACTATAAAAAACTACTCAAGATCTGGCCCTGATTACTGACAGTCGATCCCAGCAGATTACAGCGTGAATGGCCATCAGCAAATTTAGTCGTAAATATTTATACAATTTCTTTTTCCTTTTAATACTATACTCAATTATTAAATTCAAGAAAATAATTCATCTTTAGTTAAGGGGGGATGGGAGTTATTAGGGAGAGAAATCTAATCTAGTTTTTATTATTCTTCCCTTCCTTTAGTCACACGTCGCTTCGCTCGTCCCTAAAAATCCATCATATGTATTTTGCCAAAACCCATCAGCATTTGCAGAAGAACCCTCCATTTGGCCCGTAGTTTTGATTATCCGATTTTGAAAGGCGAAGCCGCCCAGCCAAAATGGCCCAATTTCGATCAAGAGGAAGACCTGACCATTAGGCAGCCAAATAGACCCTGATCGAGAATATGTATTCAAGCTCGAGGATCGAAGGAGGATACCATTTCCCCCTCCACGAACGAGGGATCATGAGCCTCTCGCCCTAGACCTATCCCCATCAGTAGTATTTTGAGGAATGAAGCGTATACGAGTAGGATCGAAATGACCCTAGTCTTCTTTCGAGTCTCACGCCCCAACAATACCAATTGGACAACATACGCTTCGCTTCCTTTCAATCCATTCAGGCATAAACCATGAACACAGCTGGCAAGCCCGAAGCGGAAAGCACTCCGCTCTCCTCTCCCTAACCTCACCCTAGGCCATAAGTTCAATCATTCCAATAGCCGACGAATCCCAAGACGGAATGAAGGTGTGCCCTGGATCGATAGAAAACAGGGGCCTCATGCCATTCACACTCAATAATGTATGAGCCACTGAAGACCTTTATCCTGAAGATGCAGAGCGACTAAAGGAGACTCTTAGAGCATCTACATCAGATACTCTAAATATATATTTTACCTTAAATTTTACATTTTACCTAAAAAAATCCCTTGTATCAGATACCCTACTACTTCCCTAAATTTAGATTATATGAATAGTAATTCCCTAAATTTAGGGAATGAAAAAGCTCCCCTAAACATTAAATGCATAATAAAAAAGTATAGAGGAGAGAGAAATAATAATAAATAAATAAAGATATGGTAAATTATAGATAAAAAAGTATAGAGGAGAGAGAAATAATAATAAATAAATAAATATATGATAAATTATAGAGTAGCTGGTGTACCATGCATTGAAAAGAGATTTTCTAAATTTAATAAAGTTGATGATCTACCTTAAATTTTAGAGATATTATAGGGAAACTGATGTGGATGCTCTTAATGTAGTTCCAACTAAGATATCTGGCTAAGGTTAAATAAGGAAAGAGGAGCGGGCTAGTACTTTTCTGGCTCTTGTACGGTTGTACAGTGAAGTAGGGAGACTATAAGGGTGCGTTTGGTTCGGGGTTATTCTTGATAACCTTGGTTATCCATCCAAGGTTATCAACAAAAACCTTGTTTGGTTTAGGTATTCGATGATTCCCGAGTAATGTTCCATGCCCGACACGTCAGCAAAAGGGTCATGGAGCCCGGAATCGGAAAACTTTAGAAAACTAAGGTTTTTCTTGATTTCGGGGTTAACGAATTTTTTTTACCAAAAATATCCTCCGATAAGAAAAAATATAGAAAAAATGTAAAAAAATATTAAAAAATATAAAAAATAATAAAATGTTTAAAAAATTTTAAACTTTTAAAATTTAAATTTTTTTAAAAATAAATAATTTTTAAAAATATAAATTTTAAAAATAAATAATTTAAAAAAAATTTAAAAATTAAAAAAATTTAAAAAATTTAAAAAATTAAAAAAATAAAATAAAATTTAAAAAATTTAAAATTTTAAAAATAAAAAATTTATAAAAATTTTAAAAATAATTTTTTTTAAAAAAATAAATTAATTAAAATTTAAAAAATATAAAATATAAATAAATAAAAATATAAATAAATAAAAATATTAAAAAAAATAAAAAAAATACATAAAAAGTAAAAAAATATACTGGAAAAAAAAATAAAAAAAGCATAAATAATAATAATAATAATAATAATATGTATAGTTGATTTTGTAACTGTGGGTAATACGGTAAAATATTAAACTAGGGTATTCATTAAAACCTTCAAACAAATAAGTTTTTATTGCATTACCTACGTTGAACCAAAAAACATTTGGTTATATTTTATTCCCCATAACCTTAGTTATGTGATTATCTGATAATCACATAACCAAGATTATACATAATAATTTGAACCAAACGCACTCTAAGTACTAGTAATTAGAAAGCAAGCAAGATGGATGTATAACCAAAGCAGATGGACAAGAATTTGGTGCCGTGCCTGTGGCAGCAGATGGAATAGAGCCCAGAAGGGTCCGTTGACAATTCAAGAGTTGGTTCTGAGTCCCGTCTGGTTTCGATAGAGAGAACTCGTCCTACTCTCCCCTTCCTAAGCACTGTTGGATAGATACGGAGGCTTATAAATCTTGGTCAGATAGCTCGGGATCAGAAGGAAGAGAAATGTATGCAGGGCATAGTCAAAGGAAAGTTTGGGAGAGGAGCGGGAAACAAGAAGAACAGTAAACCAAGCTCTCAGAAGGAAGAGGAACGAGCAAAGCGACGTCGTGTGTAGGGCACGTGGAGTCTGGGCATCGAAGCATGAGAGGTCGGGCTTCGTAGCTAGAGAGGCACGGCAAAGGTCCAAGGCAGGGGACAAGAGCTGAACCAACGGGAGCTCTTGGGAGCGGCTTTCTCTTTATCTCTTTCGCTAGGTTGGAGAGTAGCAGGCGATGGACTCATTCTAGTCTGAGGGCAAGGCATCAGTCAATCTATGCAAGTCTGGCAAGTGCATCAGTCGCAAGTCCGTCAAGGCATGAGTCAGATCAGTCAGTCTACGCAAGCAAGTCCCAAAACCATCATTTACTTTTGTCTGAAGAATATGTGATTTTCTTTTTTCCAATGAGTGGCCTCGTCTAGTGGCACATCTATCAGCAGTAGGAGTAGACTATCTATGGTAAGTAAGAGGTGGCACATCTATCAGCAGCAGGAGTGGACTAGTAAGTAAGGAAGAGGACAGGTATAACGAGGAAGCGGGGACCAAGACTACTATAGTGGATCAGTCAGTTCTGCCATCAAAGAAGGATGTTGCAGAGCCGGGTTAACCTTTGTGTGTAATGTGAACTCGTCTAAGCACTCGTTACCCGTGACAGCTCTTTGTGGGCCGGTCGAGTTCACTTAGTGCACTTATCATATCAAATCTATGTGATTGCGTAGCCGACTCAAATCTATGGTCATTCTTGTCTGTAGCTAGCTAGATCTATGGTCATTCCATAGCCAGCCTACTTAGATTTCGAGTCCCGAACAAGAGAGGGCGCGCAGGCATAGTTCTTTCTAGTCTCATTCATTATCCTCTCTCTTCTAGTTCTAGTCTCTTGAGGTCGGGATGACATAGCTCTTTCTAGTCTCATTCATTATCTTCTCTTCCAGTACAATTATTCTTTATCTTCTCTTCTAGTTCTAGTTTCTTGAGGTCGGTAGGGCATAGTTCCTTTCAATCATATGCATTTGACTTGAGGTCGGTAGGGCGTAGTTCCCAATCATGCATTTTCTCTTCTAGTTTTTGAGGTCCTCTCATCATGTCAGACATCTGAAGTTTCTCTTGAGTGAGGTCCTTCGTGGTGTAAGACTTAGCTGCGCTTGACTCTGCTGCACTTTGCTTACTCGGCCCATCCTTAAAGAATCCCTTCCCTATCGAAGCAATCCATGCCAACCGCTGGCTATCGAAGCAATCCTAGCTGAGCTACTGCACAGAAGAGGAGAGTGTTGATACAATCTGACCTGGCTATTATTTTTGATGTTGACACTGATTTAAATTTGTATCAGATATTAATTAAACTCAGATTGATTACTGATCAAGGTTGATCAGATGGAAGAGAAAAGTCCAAGTATGGAAACTTGCCACGCGGAGTCGGAGAAGGCTCGGTAGCTCGTTCTCTGGACTAGGTCAGAGAGGGCTCGGTAGCTCGTTCTTTGGACCGGACGGACTCGGAGAGGGCTCGGCAGCTCGTTCTCTAAACTAGGTCAGAGAGGGCTCGGTAGCTCGTTCTCTGGACCGGACGGAGTCGGAGAGGGCTCAGCATCTCGTTCTCCGGACTAGGTCAGAGAGGGCTCGGTACCTCGTTCTCTGGACCGGACGGAGTCGGAGAGGGTTCGGTAGCTCGTTCTCTGGACTAGGTCAGAGAGGGCTCGGTAGCTCGTTCTCTGGACCGGACAGAGTCGGAGAGGGCTCGGCAGCTCATTCTCCGGACTAGGTCAGAGAGGGCTCGGTAGCTCGTTCTCTGGACCGAACGTGGAAGTCGGAGAGGGCTCGGTAGCTCGTTCTCTGGACTAGGTCAGAGAGAGCTCGGTAGCTCGTTCTCTAGACTAGGAAGGCTTTAGGGTTTAGGGCTGGGAAGTTCTAAACCTACATAGGCATTGGATCGGTCTGTTGACTGATCCAGTGATACTATGGTTATCGGATCGGTCACCAGACCGATCAGTAACTCTCTGTGAGAATTACTAATCGATCTGTAGACCGATCAGGAGGCAACGGAGTTCGGGAGAAAGGATAGGGGGATCGATCTGTGGACCGATCCACCTATAGCCTGATCGGTCCACAGACCGATCAGAGCTCTCCTGGACCGATCAGGCTATGGCCTGATCGGTCCAAAAAGGCTGGGGATCGGTCTGTTGACCGATCCACAATAATATTTCTCTGCAACTTCTGACTCATCTGATTTAACCATCTGCTGTGAGCTTTTTAATTTGCAGGTTGCAGGTATCATGCCAATGCTAAAATTCAAATTAAGATCCATCAGAAGAATAAGACAAAGTGTTCTTTCTACTGTGTTTCGCTGCAAATGGTGCAATTGGAGCATCAACGGTTACTGGCTGCGATCTGGCCACGATCAGCTGGCAATCAGCTTGACTCCTGCTTATTGGTTTGAGCTCAGAGATACCTGTGAAAACCATGGGTTCTATTGGTGTGAGTTCAGAGAACCAGATGAGGAGGAAGAGTGATTGGCGATGCCTTAGATGGCAGTAGTGATTCGGTGCAGGTTGACAGCGATTCGATACAGGCTGAACGCAGTGGAAAAGCAGAGGTAATAAGAAGAAGGAGGAAGAGATTTTCGAAAAAGAAAAACAGGGGAAATAAAGGGCTCTCTGTCGATCAAGCTAGTGTGAAAAACTTTGAGCTCTTGGCTGAGAAGCTGCTTCCTTCGTGTGCTATGCTTTCACCGTCGTCTTCGCGTGGCTGTGAGCATATTCTCCATTTTATTTAGCCACTGATCATTGTAAGTCTTGTACTTTATTTACATATCATCTGAGACTTTGTGGAGAGGTTACTCCACCGAGAAGGAGAAAATCTTTAGCCGGAAGCTATCCGGGGTGTGATCTACCGAAAGATCAAGGGATCGTCCACCTTACGGACACGCCGAGGAGTAGGGGCAAGTTATCCCCGAACTTCGTACATACTGGTGTTAGTGGTGTTTGTCTCTTTTTCTTGTATTATCTTTTCGTTTGCATATTTCCGCTGCGCTAACGATTTGCAGGAAGAAATTCTTTAAGCTTTTAGAGAAGGCTATTCACACCCCCCCTCTCTAGCCATCCGAAGATCCTAACAAGTGGTATCAGAGTAAGGTTCTCTTCATCCGGATTAACACCCTAAAGAGCAAGAAGATGGCTATGAAGGAAGGGTTTAGCACCAATCGTCCACCCTACTTCGATGGAGCGGACTTTTAATATTGGAAGAGCCGCATGGAATATTATCTCAAGACCGACATCTCAATGTGGTTCTCCGTCAAGGAAGGGTTTACACCTCCGAAGGACGAAGAAGGTAAGGAACTAGACTCATCAAGATGGTCCGCCGAGCAAACTTGCAAAGGACAAGCCGATGCCAAGGCAGTGGTCACTCTACAATGTGGGATAGCCAAGGACCAACTCGTCAAGGTAGGTCCATTCATGAGCGCAAAAGACTTGTGGAACAAGCTCATCGAGCTCCAAGAAGGAACTCGAGACTCTCGGATCGCCAAGAGAGATTTATTCTTAAATCAATTACAAAACCTCACCATGAAGGAGAACGAGACGGTAAGTGAACTACATGGAAGGTTCAAAGAAATTATCAATGGTCTTCATTCCATAGATGAACGCGTAGAGAATCGCGATCTTGTAAGGTATGTTCTCAAAGCCTTTCCGAGGAATGCCTTGTGGTCATCTATGGTAGATGCCTACAAGGTCTCCAAGGACTTTTCAATTGTTAAATTAGATGAATTTTTTTGTGAAATGGAACTCCATGAATTTGCTAACAAGGGTCAAAAAGAGAAAGGTATTGCCTTAGTTGCAGGAGAAAAGAGCAAAGATGGAAGAAGGAAGAAAGAAAAGAAGAAGAAAAAAGAGATTCCTTCATCCTCATCCTCCTCCGAGTCCGATGATGAAGGTGGATCATCATCAAGCGAAATGACCAACTTTGTAAGGAGAATCATGAGAAGGAGCCGGAGATACAAAGGGAAAGGTAAATCTATCGATCAAAATATTGATAAAACTAATGTCACTTGTTTTGAGTGTAGCAAGAAAGGACACTATCGGAGCGAGTGTCCAAAACTCAAGAAGAAAGAGGAAAGGGCCAAAAAGAAGAAAGCTCTCAAAGCTACTTGGGATGAATCCTCCTCAAGCTCATCAGAGGAAGAGAAGAAGGAGAAAAGCAAACATCAATTAGCGTTCATGGCAAGGGAGGAATCAGATTCCGGGAGTGATGGTGACACGAGTGATACCTCAGCCGCGGGTTCATCATCTTCGGATGATGAAGAGGCATTGGTCAAGGGGGAGCATCTATCAACTTGGTTTGTTGATAGTGGATGCTCCAAGCACATGACCGGGGACAAGTCACTCTTTACTACCCTTCAAAACAAAAATAGAGGTAATGTGTCGTTTGGTAATAATGGTAGCCTTAAGGTTATAGGAGTTGGAGACATTCATATATCCGAATGTCTCCAAATCA
Source organism: Zingiber officinale (assembly GCF_018446385.1). Taxonomy (NCBI): domain Eukaryota; kingdom Viridiplantae; phylum Streptophyta; class Magnoliopsida; order Zingiberales; family Zingiberaceae; genus Zingiber; species Zingiber officinale. The sequence goes on along the minus strand of NC_056000.1, from coordinate 3,808,381 downwards.
AGAATGCCCTTCTAGTTAAGGGAATGACCTTTAATCTCCTAAGTGTCAGCCAATTGTGTGATACGGGTTACACAATTGAATTTCATTCAAGTCAATGTCTGGTCAAACACATTGACACACTTGACACGGTACTAGTAGGCACAAGGTTAGATAACATTTATTAAGTATCTTTTAAAAGTGCTACTAATGCTTCTGCTAAGTGTTTCATGTCAAAAGAAGAAGAATCATGGCTTTGACATAGGAGGTTAGCCCATGTGAACATGAAGAATATTCGAAAGCTGGCCAACAAAGGATTAGTGCGAGGCCTACCAAGCATCAAGTACCAAAAGACAAAATTATGTGATGCATGTCAAAAGGGTAAGCAAACAAAAGCGTCTCATAAAGGTAAAAGCGTTGTAAGTACATCTACTGCTTTAGATTTATTGCATATGGATTTATTTGATTGTAGTAATGTCATTTCATTGAATGGAAGTAGATACTGCTTAGTGATCATTGATGATTTTACTAGATATACATGGACTTTTTTTTTTTGAAAAATAAGGATCAAACCATAGATATTTTTGTTTCTTTTTGTAGAAGAACTGAAAATGAAAAATCAACAACAATTAAAACAATTAGAAGTGATCATGGTGGAGAATTTCAAAACCATAGATTTTTAGAATTCTGTCAAGAAAAAGGATATAGGCATGAGTTCTCTACTCCAAGGACCCCACAGTAAAATGGGGTTGTGGAGAGAAAGAACCGAGTTTTGCAAGAGGCTGCACGAAGCATGCTCAATGAGTACTCACAACCGAGTTACTTGTGGACTGAAGCTGTAAATACAGCATGCTATGTGCAAAATCGAGTCTTGATACATAAGTTTTTAGGAAAGACTCCTCATGAACTTTGGTTTGGGAAACCCCCTACAATTAAACATCTTAGGGTGTTTGGTTGTAAGGTATTTATCTTGAACACCAAGGATCATCTTGGAAAGTTCACGGCTAAGGTTGATAAAGGGATACTGGTCGGGTACTCTCTCATCAGCAAAGCCTATCGAGTCTACAACAATAGGACTAAATTGATTGAAGAATCCTTGGATGTAGCATTTGAAGAAATTCCTAAATCAAATGATCAATCGAGGGATGTAGGAGAAATTCAATTTGAACTTAGAAGTATAAGTTTGAATGATCAAAACATAGAAAGAGTCGAAGTTGACTCCGATGATGATGAGCAAAGGCAACAAAGGGCTCAGGCTGATCCTTTGCCTGATACTGAGTCCTTGCCTGTGCCTAGTGAGACCACTCATGAGACACCGCCAACACCAAGGTAATCTAGGATAGCATCTAGTCATCCCCAAGACCAGATTGTTGGAGACATCCAACAAGGGGTTAGGACCAGATCATTCTTTAGAAATGAGTCTAATGAGGTCGCCTTGATCTCAGAAATCAAATCAAAATTAGTTGATGAGGCATTGCACGATCCTGACTGGATCATAGCTATGCAAGATGAGTTAGGTCAATTTGAAAGGAGCCAAATGTGGGACTTAGTTCCTAGACCTAAAAAGACCACCATTATTGGAACCAAATGGGTCTTCAAAAATAAGTTAAACCAAAAGGGAGAAGTCGTAAGAAACAAGGCAAGACTTGTAGCCAAGAGCTATAGTCAAGTCGAAGGTCTCGATTATGATGAGACTTATGCTCCCGTGGCCCGATTAGAGTCCATTCGTTTAATGCTAGCTTTTGCTGCACATAGAGGTTTCAAGCTCTATCAAATAGACGTTAAATCAGCCTTCTTAAACGGTTTCATTAAAGAAGAGGTCTTTGTTGAACAACCACCGGGGTTTGTGAATACCGAAGCTCCAAACCACGTGTACAAGCTCAAGAAAGCTCTTTATGGGCTTAAACAAGCACCTCGAGCTTGGTACGAAAGGTTGTCAACTTACTTACTAGAAAAGGAGTTTGTAAGAGGTCAAATAGATCCAACACTATTTCTGCGTAGAGATGGTGAAAACATATTTGTAGCCCAGGTGTATGTCGATGACATAATTTGTGGCTCAAATAACAAGGGCTATTTGAATGAATTTATCACTCACATGGAAAGTGAGTTTGAGATGAGTCTGGTGGGAGAATTGACATTCTTCCTTGGACTTGAAATCAAACAAACTCGAGATGACATTTATATCCATCAGACAAAATACACTCAAGAGATGCTCAAGAAATTCAAAATGAATGACTCTAAGGAAGTATCCACTCCAATGGCGACAAACACTCGCCTTGACAATGATGAGAATGGAAAACCAGTTGATCTAACGCAATATAGAAGCATGATCTGTAGTCTTCTATATCTCACAGCTAGTCGACCGGACATACTTTTTGCTGTGGGCATGTGCGCTAGATATCAAGTATGTGCCAAGGAATCTCATTTAATTGTAGTTAAGAGAATCCTGAGATACCTTAAGGGCACAATTAGAGTAGGTCTCTGGTACTCTCGTACTGAGTCTTTTGATTTGATAGGCTATACCGACTTCGATTATGCTGGGTGCAAATTGGATCGGAAAAGCACTAGTGGGGGTTGCCAATTTTTAGGTTCATCATTGGTTAGTTGGTCAAGTCGGAAGCAACATTGCGTTGCTCTCTCCACGACCGAGGTTGAATACATTGCCATGGGAGAGAGTGTATCACAATTGTTGTGGATAATCCACACCCTAGAAGATTATGAGCTTTCGTATAAGGGAGTGCAAGTGTTGTGTGACAACATCAGCACAATAAACCTAACGAAAAATTCAGTCCATCATTCAAGGACCAAACACATTGAAGTGCGTCATCACTTCATTAGAGATCACGTAGCTAGGGGAGACATTGCGCTCACATATATTGAGTCAAAATCAAACGTAGCCGATATTTTCACCAAACCCCTTCCGAAAAATGAATTTAGTCATTTAAGGAGAGAATTGGGAATGTGTTTGGCTCAATAGGCCATTAGGACTTCATCATGATCAATAAGGACAATTAAAACGACAAGAGAAATTGGGAAATTAATTTGGGCAACTTGGGGACATCTCACACAAACTATAAGGTTTAACAAATTATTTTTGTTTGCTAGAAATGGGGTGAGATGCTAGGATCAGCCAAATTATTCAAAATGTATCATGCATTCCTTGAATAATTAGGTTGAAGAGACATAAATCGAGTATGGGGAAGACCATTACATAATTCATGTGTATTTGGTTCCTAGATCTTACTCATATATTCCAACCAAGGAAACTTGGTTGGACCTTTATCTAGAAATTAACTAACTTTGGTTTATGTGTTGATTGATACCTTTCATGATTTTGATTGAAAATAGGACAAGTTGTTGAAGTAATGATAGCAATTTGGATATATTTTAACAAACTTGAAACTGATCATAGCAAGGATGTGTTTTGAACCAGGTAATAAATAGCCCGAGTCTTGACTAATACATTAGTTCACTATAGATCATAGTTTCAGAAGTTTTTCTGGTTTTGAAATCTTAAGGTTCAAAACGTCTGAACTCTATGCGTTTGGAGTTGGTATGTTTTTTTTTAATGTTTGAAACCTTCTGGTTCTGAACAATTTCAGACCATAAGAGCTCATCTTTCGGAAATATTTATGTTTATAGATTCTTCAGGTTCTAGGTTCTGAATTTGGAAGTTTCTGAACTTCTTGATTTCTGAATCTTCAGAATTCTCGATAGAAAACTTCTACGAATTTCAGTTACTGAAATTCCTGGAGCATCGTCAATTTGTTAGACACTGATCGGTCTACAGTCCGATCAGGAGAGATTGGATCGGTCTGTCGACCGATCCAGAACTCTTTGTTTGCTTACTGATCCGTCCAGGGACTGATCAGGTCATTCTGGTACGCAAGGAGGCTTCCTGATCGGTCCACCGACCGATCAGGGTATTCCCTGACCGATCAGGAGGTTCCTTGATCGGTCAGGATCTCTCCTGATCGGACAGCCGTCTGATCATATCACCACCTGGATTATACCCCTCTTAACTCTTCTCGATCCTTTCTCTTCCCATTGCACGCCGAAGCCCTAGCCGACACCCTCATTCGCCTCAACTCTTCTCTCCTTTATCCGAAAGATACATAAATAGCACCAAGGTAACTCCATTCTCCCCGAGCTCTACTCATTTTGGCACTTCATTTTCATTTCTCACCGTATCTTTGCGATTTGGCTTGGTTCTCGGTTGTTGGTGGCTTCCGTGCTCACCTATTTGCCTCGTTCGTGTCACATTTTTAACCTTTAGGAAGAAACAAGTTAGTGAGGGAACCTCTAAGTCGTCAACTGAGAAATCTAAATCTAAGGCTTCCTCCCGACCTCAACCATCCGTTTCTGGAAGATTTCCAAATCATCACTTTGAACAAGCTTTTCAACAAAGAACCTTTAAACTGCTTCCTTGTAGGTCTGTGGATCAAAAATTCATGGATGAATTTTGTCCATCTGTGTCGGAAATACTTGCCTATTACAAACTTGATTCTCTAGTCTATTTAGAACGGGACATCAATTACGACTTAGTATCTGAGTTTTATAATAATCTTCATCAAACTAATGATGTTAATTATAGAACTAGGGTTGCTAAGCAAACTATTGATTTCTCTTTCTCGGCCTTCTTTGATTATCTAGTTTGCCGGAGGTGTTCAGGAAATGTCTTTTCCATATATCCTGATTTACCAGACCCCTTACCTTCTCCCTTTGATGTCTCATCTGACTCCATTTATGAGTATTTCTTCGGACATCCTAGATCGGGTGGACAAGATGAGTTAGATGTTGATTTTCCTACCTTTGCAGCCCTAAGACTATCTGCCCCAGATTACATTCTCTTTAAGATTGTCACAAATTATCTTCTGCCAATCACATCTAAACCCTTGTCAGAGATCCGACCATATCACTGCCTGATGCTTTATGGATTGCGTCAGCGTCTTGATTTTGACATCATGTCGAGCATTTATTCGTCTATCATCTCCTATAGTGAGCTTAACAGCTTCACCGTTTATATGCCTTATGGGCATATAATTACGGATTGGCTCGAGACCCTACAGATTGATGTCTCCAAGGGAAGGATAGTCAAGATGGTGAGGCAGGACTGCAGACTTGGAAAATGTACATTTTCCAAGTCTGGCATTATAGGAGAGTATGGGACGGTTCGTTGGAAGGACGGGAGAGCACTGGGTGAGTTACCACGGGCACCTCCATGACAGGTTGATGCTGCTCCTGTTGCTGCTCCTCCTCTTGCTACTGCTGAGTATGGAGAGGCAGATCCTGATCTGCGCTGGCAGATCGCTGAGCTGGAGAGCCGCATCGATCAGCACGATGAGCTGCTGGCTGCTGAGCTTCATGGGCTGCGCGTTCGGATTGACCAGCGTTACGATGATCTACACAGTCAGCATTTGGCGATACAGCAGGTGCTTCTGGGATGGATGGCCAGCTACCCACCTCCGCAGTATTACTCGTGCTATCCACCCTCGAGCAGCAGCATGCCGCCTCAGGGACTCATTTCTCCAGCTGATGATGATGATGCTCCTCATATTGAGGATGTTGATTGATACACCTTGTTTTATGTTGGTCATTTTGATTGCCTATGTTTCGGATACTGTTTGATAGATACATGTGTCTGACCTGGATATTAGTTGTTTTCATATATTTATGCTACTCGTTTTTCTATTACTTGTTTCTCTTTATGTTTCAGTTCTTATTGGCTATTTATATGCTTTTCATATGTCATATCTTGATTGTCTCTTATTTACTGTCCGATAATATACTTAGAAGGAATTCTATGTGGATTAAGAAAGAGACAGTATGAGTTAAGGGGGAGTCCTTTAAGTCTTATTATCTAATTCGCACATTTTCGGTGTTTGACAAAGGGGGAGAAGATAACTAAGTTTAGAGATGAATGAAGTTTTGATTTTGGGGAGAGGATAACCTTGAGGATTATTGACTTCCTTACATAGTTTTGTATTCGTCTTAGGGGGAGGATCTTGATTCCCCTAAAATTATGGAAAATAAGCATTTCTGATCTAAACTTAAATCGTGTTGTCAGACAACAAAAAGGGGGAGATTGTTGATACAGTCTGACCTGACTGTTGTTTTGATGTTGACACTGATTTAAGTTTGTATCAGATATTAATTAAACTCAGATTGATTACTGATCAAGGTTGATCAGGTGGAAGGAAAAGTCCAAGTATGGAAACTTGCCACGCGGAGTCGGAGAGGGCTCGGTAGCTCGTTCTCTGAACTAGGTCAGAGAGGGCTCGGTAGCTCGTTCTCTGGACCGGATAGAGTCGGAGACGGCTCGACAGCTCGTTCTCTGGACTAGGTCAGAGAGGGCTCGGTAGCTCATTCTCTGGACCGGACGGAGTCGGAGAGGGCTCGGCAGCTCGTTCTCCGGACTAGGTCAGAGAGGGCTCGGTAGCTCATTCTCTGGATCGGACGGAGTCGGAGAGGGCTCGGTAGCTCGTTCTCTGGACTAGGTCAGAGAGGGCTTGGTAGCTCGTTCTCTGGACCGGACGGAGTCGGAGAGGGCTCGGCAGCTCGTTCTCCAGACTAGGTCAGAGAGGGCTCGGTAGCTCGTTCTCTGGACCGAATGTGGAAGTCGGAGAGGGCTCGGTAGCTCGTTCTCTGGACTAGGTTAGAGAGGGCTCGGTAGCTCATTCTCTAGACCAGGAAGGCTTTAGGGTTTAGGGCTGGGAAGCTCTAAACCTACATAGGCATTGGATTGGTCTGTTGACCGATCCAGTGATACTATGGTTATCGGATCGGTCACCAGACCGATCAGTAACCAATCAGTAACTCTCTGTGAGAATTACTGATCGGTCTTTAGACCGATCAGGAGGCAACGGAGTTCGGGAGAAAGGATAGCCTGATCGGTCCACAGACCGATCAGAGCTCTCCTGGACCGATCAGGCTATGGCCTGATCAGTCCAAAAAGGCTGGGGATCGGTCTGTTGACCGATCCACAATAATATTTCTCTGCAACTTCTGACTCGTCTGATTTAACCATCTGCTGTGAGCTTTTTAATTTGCAGGTTGCAGGTATCATGCCAATGCTAAAATTCAAATTAAGATCCATTAGAAGAATAAGATAAAGTGTTCTTTCTACTGTATTTCGTTGCAAATGGTGCAATTGGAGCATCAACGGTTACTGGCTGCGATCTGGCCACGATCAGCTGGCAATCAGCTTGACTCCTGCTTATTGGTTCGAGCTCAGAGATACCTGTGAAGACTATGGGTTCTATTGGTGTGAGTTCAGAGAACCAGATGAGGAGGAAGAGTGATTGGCGATGCCTTAGCTTGCAGCAGTGATTCAGTGCAGGTTGACAGCGATTCGATACAGGCTGAACGCAGTGGAAAAGCAGAGGCAATAAGAAGAAGGAGGAAGAGATTTTCGAAAAAGAAAAACAGGGAAAATAAAGGGCTCTATGTCGATCAAGCTAGTGTGAAAAACTTTGAGCTCTTGGCTGAGAAGCTGCTTCCTTCGTGTGCTCTGCTTTCACCGTCGTCTTCGCGTGGCTGTGAGCATATTCTCCATTTTCTTTAGCCACTGATCATTGTAAGTCTTGTGCTTTATTTACATATCATCTGAGACTTTGTGGAGAGGTTACTCCACCGAGAAGGAGGAAATCTTTAGCCGGAATCTATCCGGGGTATGATCTACCGAAAGATCAAGGGATCGTCCACCTTACAGACACGCCGAGGAGTAGGGGCAAGTTATCCCCGAACCTCGTACATACTGGTGTTAGTGGTGTTTGTCTCTTTTTCTTGTATTATCTTTTCGTTTGCATATTTCCGCTGCACTAACGATTTGTAGGAAGAAATTCTTTAAGCTTTTAGAGGAGGCTATTCACACCCCCCCTCTCTAGCCATCCGAAGATCCTAACAGAGAGTTCCCTAGTCCTTTTTCCCTTTGTTCCGATGGCCCATGGACGAGCTATTCATGGCAGACCACTGATTGCAAGGCACCTGGCCAATTGGTCGATTTAGCAATCCCGTCTGAATGGAAATACGATCAGTGCTCAACTGAATGATCGGCTTGATAAAGGAAAGAGCGGGATGCACTGCTACCCCTTGGGCTAGGGGCCTCTTTGACGACGGGAAGCCCTCATGTGAGTCCAACCTTTCTTCTAAAAAGGAAGATCTCATTGACTTTTAATGATTCATATAAGAAAAGAGTCGGTAAGAAGACTCAAAGGAGGTCCGAGGTGTTGGACCCCGTGGTAGTTTTGATGTATCAACCAAGTTGGCAAACTATCGGAGTATCGGAAGCCAAAGCAAAGGAGCCGGAAAAAGGAGCTGTGCTGGAAAATCAGCTCAAGGCGCCTTCATCATGCTTGAAGGCGCCTTCAAGGCTGATGAAGGCGCCTTCAACGTGGTCAAACAGACAGTTCGTGCGCAGATGAAGTTTTATCCGCTGACTGCCATGGAGGTGCCTTGGACCCTCGTTGGAGGCGCCTTGGAGCCTCGGGATAGAATTTCCAGAGGCTATTTAAAGGCCCCTAGAGCTAGGAATTCAACAACAACTCAAGCATTCATTCTGTAGTCTCTCCTAGCAATAGTTCTGTGCTTCCAAAGTGTAAAAGGCTTCTCCGCTTTCAGCAAAAGGAGATTTTCTTAGTGCGCTTCATACTGCCTTGGATTAACAACCCCCTTGGTTGTAACCAGGTTAATTCTGTTTGTCTTTCTTTTGTTTCCTTTATTGTTTTATAACTATTGCACTAATTGAGTTGAAAGTCTGAGGAGGGTAGTTTTTATTTTTCAGGAGCAATTCACCCCCCTCTTGCCGGTCTCCGCTGCACCAACAAGTGGTATCAGAGCCAGACCGCCTCAGAAGGACTAATAGCCGACTGAAGCACGATGATCAAGACGATGGCCAGAGCAAATATCCATCCCCCGAAGTTCGACGGAGACTTAGCGACGTGGAAACGCCAGATGGAGATATTTTTCAAAACCGAATTTGATATTTGTTTAATAATGAAATATGGCTATGCAGTCCCAAAAGATAAGGAAGAATACACCTGGACAAAAAAGGAACAAGCAGACTTCGTCGCCAACGGAAAAGCTGAATACCATCTCCTCAGCGTTCTGCCACCTCAGGAGGCAAGTCGGATCGGAAGCTACGAATCCGCGAAAGATCTCTGGGAGAAATTCCTGGAGCTTCACGAAGGTACCTCCGAAGCAAAGTTGACACAGCGCGACATCCTCCGAACCCAGTTGACGAACCTCTAGATGAACCAAGGCGAGAAGGTAGCGTAACTCCAAGCGAGGATCAAAGAGCTAATCACGCAACTCAACAACCTTGGAGAAGAAATAACGAACCGGGACTCGATCCGGTACGCGCTCAACGCCTTCCCGAGAACTCCCGAGTGGGCCTCCTTAGTAGATGCGTACTACATCTCTAAGGATTTCAAGGTAAGTACTTTAGAGAATCTGTTTTCAACTTTTGAACTTCACGAATCCCGAGTTACAAAGCCCAATGGAGTAGAAAAGACTAGTCAGAACATTGCCTTAAAGGCAAGAATCAACTGTTCTGACTCTGAAGCCTGGATCGACGAATCCGAAGCGACATTATTGGTAAGACGCGTCAATAAATTTTTTAGTACTAATAAATTTAGATCGCAGAGGCATCAGCGAAAGAAAATGACAGTTCGGTGCTACAACTGTAACGAAGAGGGGCACATCAAGGATGACTGTTCGAAATTGAAGAGCAAGAACAAAGAGAAAGAAAAGAAAAAGGTCAAGCACAAGAACCTGAAGGCTACTTGGTTAGACTCTTCATCCTCCGAATCGGAAGTTGAGGAATTCTCAGGGTTAGCACTGATGGCCAACCATCTCTTCGACGACGACCCAAGCTCAGAGATGAGCATAGATGAAGGGGGAGGAACCTCAGAAGAAGAAAGTATTGATGAAGGGGGAGCGTCACCAAATCAGGTAAGTAAGGTACGCGATCTAACCCCAACTCAATCATTTTAGTTTATCAGATCACTTTCTAAAGATTTATTTAAATTAGAAAAAGAAAATACCGATTTAAATAATATCATAGATAAACTTAACTCAGAAAATGAAACATTAAAATTGGAAATTGAAAAATTAAAAAATCTTGCATGTCTAAATAAATTTCCAAACTCAAAAATAAAGGTATATGGAAAATTAAATTGGTATATAAGGAAGCATCAAGGTCAACTTAGGAAAATACCAAAGACCTTTATACCCCCTAAGTTTTTGAATAACCCCGTAGGTAGGAACCTCTATTGGGTTCTAAAAACTGTGCTTAATTAATTTTTCAAAATTAAAAGCTTTAAGAAAGATTAAACAACGATTTTCCTTATGCGGCTTTGACTAGAAGGTGGTTGTTGCTCCAATAATTAAGAAAGGCTAGTATCTCACCATCAATTGGAAGCCAAATATAGAAATGAAAGGTTTAATTAACTTTCTGAAAAAGCATTTAATCTAGAATTAAATAATGTTTTAAAAGTTTTAAAATCTTTTTAAATTCTAAAAAGTCAGATTTTTTTTTAATTGTGGAAAATTCAAAATTTTATTAGACTTAGAAAATTTTCTTTTAAAATTCAAAAATTTTTGACTTGAAAATTTTTATACAAGTATAGAAAATTTTCATTTTACTTAGAAATTTATTTTAAAAAAAAATTAAAAAAAAAACATTTGACTTGGAATTTTTTTTAAAATTTTTTTTAAAAAAAAATTATTTTTAGAAAATGATTTTTTTTACTTAGAAATTTTTTTTTTTGGAAAATACAAAAATTTAAATTTGACATAGAGAATTTTTCTAAAAATTAAAAAATTTAAATTTGACTTAGAAATTTTTTGAAAAAAAATCATTTTTAGATTTTTTTTTTTTTGAAAAAAAAATTCATATTGTCCTAGAATTTTTTTTGGAATATTCATTTTTAGCTTAGAATTTTTTTTTGAAAAATTATAAAAATTTCACTTAACTTAGAAATCTTTTCTGAAAATTCCAAATTTAAGTTAAACTTTTTTTTTCATATTCTCTTTATCCCGTTTTTTGCTGTGATCAAAGTGGGAGAGAAAAGTAAATACAAGTTTAGGGGGAGTTAGACTAAAACGTTAAAATTTTATTCAAAATTTGTTGTAATTTTATTTATTACAAAGTTATACTTAAATTGTTAGTTTAGTAATTTTTCTTTAAAAATTACTTTTTGTATCTGTTTAACCCTAACTTGAACTTGGGTTGATGCACATCAAAAAGGGAGAGATTGTTGGACCCCGTGGTAGTTTTGATGTGATCAACCAAGTTGGTTAGGTCTTGCATTGTGTTTAACCCCTGTGTCTGAGTGTGCAGGAGCTTAGGAGCACAGGAAGTCGAGCGGAAGACGCAGCTAGCGAGAAGGACGGTACGGGAAGGGAGTCGACGGGCTCGGTGCGTCCGAAGGACGAGAGAGCTGCGGAAGAGTACTCCGGTGGGCGTGAAGAGCGTGCGCGACGTTCGAGGGACGTTAAGCCGGGACGGAAGGCTGCTCGAGGAAGGCCGGAAATTGAGTTCGGGTGAGCCCTCTTTCGGTTGGCCGAATCACCCAAACTATAGGAGCATCGGAAGCCAAAGCAAAGGAGCCGGAAAAAGGAGCTGTGCCGGAAAATCAGCTCAAGGCGCCTTCATCATGCTTGAAGGCGCCTTCAGCTTGAAGGCGCCTTCAAGGCTGATGAAGGCGCCTTCAACATGGTCAAATAGACCGTTCGTGCGCGGATGAAGTTTTATCCGCTGACTCCCATGGAGGCACCTTGGACCCTCGTTGGAGGTGTCTTGGAGCCTCGGGATAGAATTTCCAGAGTCTATTTAAAGGCCCCTGGAGCTAGGAATTCAACAACAACTGAAGCATTCATTCTGTAGTCTCTCCTAGCAATAGTTCTGTGTTTCCAAAGTGTAAAAGGTTTTTCTGCTTTCAGCAAAAGGAGATTTTCTTAGTGCGCTTCTTACTACCCTAAATTAACAACCCCTTGGTTGTAACCAGGTTAATTCTGTTTGTCTTTCTTTTGTTTCCTTTATTGTTTTATAACTATTGCACTAATTGAGTTGAAAGTCTGAGGAGAGTAGTTTTTATTTTTCAAAAGTAATTTACCCTCTTTTGCCGGTCTCCGCTGCACCAATACGAGGTTGGAAACTCCACTCACTCTCTTATAATATAAGCAATGCAAAGCATAAAGAAAGCCCTTAATCATCCATGCAGCCTCTTGAAAGTGCTTCCTATTGAATGAATGGCACGACACAGAAAGGGCCACCCGAAGGAGTTGATTTGCTCTCTTGGACTCAGACTAACTCAACCTGCTGCCATAATCGGTAAGGCGGCACAGAAGCTAAAACAAAGAGCCCATGATAGGTCGAAAAGAATGATCTTGCAAGGTAGTAGGCAGTTTACTAATCTCAAGGCGGAGGAAGGATAGAGCTCGGAGACCTCAGCCTGCAGGTGCCCGTCCCCTATTCCTTGCTTTTTAGAAGGGATAGACGTCTACTACTATTATCACTCGTTGCTCTTGCTTACGCTCGAGTTGCTCCCTGTGGTCATTCCTCACGCTCTCTCTTTCATTCCGTCAGCTCTGTATGCGCTTTCAAGGTGGAAGTAGAAGTGAGCACTGAATGAGGAAGGCTAAACGGGTCCTAGTCAAGAGTGAGAAGACCTTGAATTAATCTCTGGGCCCAAGAATCCATTAAGCAAGCAGTTATAGCTATGCAGCTTTGAATGCTTGTCGGGTAGTAGACCTTCTGACCATAATGGACCTTGTTGAATAGCACCATTCCTTATAGCTTCACGCTACATTTAGTCGCTCAACTATTATTATTATTATTAGAAGTTCTCGCTCAGAGTCATTGGTTTCATACTCTCTTTCACACGCTCACCTTACTTAGTTGACGTCAGTATTACATTCTATGACTGCTATAGTTGTACCACATTAGAAGAATCTCTGGTTACCCTTACCCTTCTCTAGGTCTGGGAAAGCCATGCTATGCTGGGCAGGGAAAGGTTGGCAGAAGACTCAGGACTCTTCTTTGTGCTGACATGGGAAGCTCCTTGTGCTCTGCTGACATGGGAAGAAGGGCTAAAAGAACTTGCGTCTCTGAACTTCTTAAAGGGGAATCTCCCGTACGCTACTCCTTTTTACTACAATCTACGGTGGCAACCTTTCTTGGGGTCACTGGAAACCTCTACCTCTTTCTTATTCTGCGAGAACTATTGACCAGTAAGACATTGGAATGGAAAAAGGGAGAGCGGCCTAAAGCCTACAAATACTGCTGATGGGGATTGGATTGCTGTGGGCCGAAGTGCAACAATATTTGGTAGAACTTTCGTAGTTTTGAATGTCATTCACTCCAATTAGCTGGCACCAAGTCATGAATGGATTCAAAACGTATACTGATCTTTCCAAGTCGTTCATGTATCCATGAACGTCACTCTTAAAGTTAGTTGCTGATAGGTAAATCTATAGTAGTCATTGTTTTTAAACTTATATTCAATTTTCAAAAAGTCGAGTCAAACTATGGAATCTAAATTAGATTATATTTACGACTCAAGATTGCTGACGTTTTTTTAGAGGGAGTCATTCACGTTGTAATCTGCTGCGGTGCGACAGCGACGTGGTTAGCTGTCTCGGCTTTGTGTTGCTATGGATAAGATATGGATTGTGCTTTATCGGTACAGGAATAGGTAATAGGAATGGTGGCAGTAATAGGAAGGAAGTGAGGAGGTCGTTCTCGCAAGCAGGTACTTTTTTCAGGGTAGTGCTGTTGCTTTGGTTGCCCGGGACCGTTCAAAAGCAAGAAGACCAGGACATTCACCGAGGAAGCTACAGAGACAGGGAAGGATTGAGGGCGCGAGCTGACCATTTTGTTTTCTCGCTTGTGGTCTTTCCGTTCTGGGTTAATTCTAAAGCAAGGAAGCAGTACCGTTGTTGCCGTGCTGTAGCAGGTAGTTCCCGAAAACCAAATAGCACGTCGTTGCACTCGCCCATCGTTATCACTCACCCGTCACTATTGTTCGGGCCTTGCTTGAATCTTTCCATCAATGGGTAGTAGGACCAGGCACCTCGAATACTCGCTCTTGGGAGGACAGACTGAACACTAACCCGCAACTTCAGAGTTCAAAAGATCGGACTAGAGCAAAGAGACAGCAGTAGTTGCTTGCCTTTCGTTGCTTAAGTAGTTGGCTTTCATTAGTCTGTTAGTTGCTTTTCTCGTTGCAGCCTCGAGTCTCTCCTTTGAGTCATCTACCGAGAAAGCTATAGCTGGCTCAGCTGCGGGGAAAGGACCGTAGGGCTCGCTTTATCGTAATTTAGGTATGAGCAAAGCGACGAACGAGTGATAACGACGTGGGAGAGAGAGAGGGACGAGCGGCGTCGACGTGGAGACTCCTCGGAGAGGAAAGGTACGGGAAGTTGAAGAGTCAGGTACTTTTTATATAAATTAGTCTGAGTTGGTGCCCTTCCTAGTTCTGGAAATGGGGAGATTCCCTTATACTGAAGTGAGCTATAATACTTCCCTTAATTCACGGCATATGAAAAAGTCTTTTCCCTTTTGAGTTAGCTCAGCATAGGTCCGAGAAGCAGGTCTAGCAGGAGTTGCTTCTAGATACTTTGCTTTGAGGCCGACGAACTCTGTTTCAACAGGAACTTCCGATATTCTCCTTTTAGTCGAGCACTTCTCGTCCCTCTTCCTTTCAGTCGAGCACTTCTCGTCCCTCTTCCTTATGGTCGAGCACAACTACTTATCGTCCATGTTGCTGCGACAACGACGTGGTCTGAAGCCAAGGCAGGATAAGCCAAGGAGCCAGAGTCCTATTCCTCCTTTTCTAAGCCTTGACGGTTCAAATAACCTGAACCCCACCTTTGAGGTTCTTTTCCAGATCTTGAGCCCCGGTCAGAGCAAGAGTTTGATCGATATGACTACTGGTCCTAAACAAACGAAGATCTCCTCAACTGGAATTCAAGAACTTCGTATTCTATCATCATTATACTTAACATTATTAAGATAAGAGACTCTTGCTAATTGCTAAAACGCAATCAAGTATTCAAAACTACGAAACATCTTTCCATTAACGACTGTTGCCGGGGCGACGTGTGACTTGGCTGCTTTCTTCGATTCGAGAACTTGCTTCTTCCTTTTTTTAAAAACCTTTTTCTATAGCTATAGCCTCACACTCGCTAGTTGAGTCCGTTGGCTAGTTTTGATCACCCCGAATTCTATTTCTCATGTGAGATGGGGGTAGACGACGTGGGTTAACGTATTCTTTTATTTGAAAGACCCAATGATCACCATTCTGCTCGCTGTCTTTCGCTTGAGTAGACCGTTCGTTCAACTCGCCTGCCCTTCCTCCGTTCCTCGAGCTTACGCTCTCCACGTCTAATATTTTCTTACTAGTTCCTCTCTCTCTAGCAACAAGAACGAGCATAGCGACGTGGAAACATGAACTCTACGTCGCTATCGCTCGAGTATGTCGCTGTCGCTCGTTCCTCCCTTCCTCCATTACTCTATTACTGTTACTGACTTTCATGAAGATCTTGTCGGCTACGCTCTCTCTTTGATTGGGTTGCTGGTATCTGGCTTTGCAAACTCATATATCATATCAATAACTCATATCATATTATCATATATAATATAACCGACCTCCGTCCCTCTCTCTCTCCCTATGTGCCCTATGGCCCTCTCCTATTTTCACTGCTTTTGCAGCAAATTTCTATTGCATGCAATAGAATTTAGGGAGCATGAAAATCCTCGCAAATGATGCATGAAATCAAATGAAATTAGCCAAGGAGTTCAGGTTCTCGAACAAGGCTTCTCTGATGAATCAACCTCGGGTCTTTAGCTACGGACAGAGCCTGATCAGACTTTTCACTTATCATAGTCACTCGATCTCGACGTCGCTGATCGTGTATTTGCAAAGATTTCGGGTCCTAGTGGATGGCAAAGATTTCTTAGCTTGCGCGCACTCAACTGTTGCGGATTGCAGAGATCGCGCTCCGTTAGTTGCTTCAGATGGTATGCAGAGATCGCGCTGTCGCTTGACTTGACTCTGCCCGCCGCTCAACAAAGCCCATAATTCATAGTACTTTTGAACGATAGAACTGAGCCTCCTCACCGCCTCTATAGTTGCACTGGTGAAGACCTTATAGGAATACAATATGCTTAACTTCAATTTTTCTTATAAACTATTAGCAGAAGGAAAATGCTAACTCCACCCATCAGTATTTTGGCGTATGAGAGAAGAATGTTCAAGAGAACTATGAGGAAGCAGAACCTAGTAAGAAGAAGAGCTAGCAGCGGAGAAGATCCCAAGGCTATTTGAACACCGCTTACTGTACCAGCGGTTGCTGATTCAATTGGCTTAGATTCAATAGCTGCCAAGTCGATAACCGGATTCTTCAATACGGATACAAAAGCTCACTCATTCTGGAATGGTCGAGTAGATTCATGAGAGGCAAGACCAAGGTTGAGCTTTTTTCTTGCAAAATACTACTGATGGGTTTTTAGGGGTGAACGTCTTTTTCGCCTAAACGGACTTTTCACAGATAAATCAAATACTTTTTTCATTTTTCTTCTATTCTTATTTCATGGAATTTTGAGTGGTATACAAAGATCTCATGTGAAGATGAGAATTGCGATCTTGCATCTTAGGAATTCACTCCTTAACTTGAGAGTTTCCTCCGTTCTAGAAAGTGGCTCGAGAACGCACCGCCCAAGAACTTAGCCATGTGTGGTCCGGAATGGGCCTGTGAAGTCGGTCAACGGTTGCCTAAGATAGTTCTAGAAAGCTAGAAAGTCAACTCTTTTTTTGAATGAAATATTTGAGAGTAGATCAACTTTGTTATATGCTTAACACATGCAACTCAGAAACAGAAGAATGAAAAACAAATACGAAATTGAGGGCAAAACCGAATAATCAAAACTACGGGCCAAATGGAGGGCTCTTCTGCGCTCAAGCAAAATACTGCTGATGGAATTTTTAGGGAAGAAAAATTCAAAAAGTATTTGAATGATTCTACAAAACCTTTATTTACGTTATTAGTGAGAGAAGAAAGTAAAGTATTTATAGAGATCTCTAGTGAGGACCAAACCCAAAGAGTGAATGGAAAGAAAGAAATCGTATCTATGTTTTGAATAGCCATTCACGACTGCGAATGATAATGACGCCTTTCCGGAAAGAGAAGAAAAATTCTTAAAGTATTTGATTTCTCTTACCCATCAACAGTTTTGGCGTATGAGAGAAGAATGTTCAAGAGAACTATGAGGAAGCAGAACCGAATCAAAGATCTACTGTTGTGGCTTTGTGGGAATAAAGGCTTTGAAAGCTAAATCAATGGCTCGAAAAGAAGATTTTTTGGGGATTTGTATTTCTATTTTAAAAGAGGCTTTCGCAAGATTGAATATGCAATTGCTTTTGCTTAGGGGAGGTTGAATATGCAATTTCTTTATTGCTAGAATCTCACCTCTATGCGGCACCCGGGTAGACATCAATCAAGGCCCAGGCCAACCACTTAGCCTGCTCTCCAATCCGATGCTTCAGGCGCCCAGGCTTTGGGACCTCTTCACTTGACTATGACCTCCTCTTTCTTTTCACGGAAAGTCTTCGGTAGCAAGTAGAAGGCTCATCCCTTAAAGAAGCATGGCCCAGTAGCAGTAGCATCAATTGATAGAAAGGCCCCAATCCCGGAGTCTGGCAGTAGTCGTGGATAGCGTAGACCTCGCACCAGTCCTTCGCCCTTGACTGTGAACTAGCTTGATCATAGATTGCCAGGAGCTAGTGTCCTTAATTCTTGACTTGTCGTCATAAAAAAGAGCAAGAGCATGACCTCCGGATTCTATAAATGGGGGTGGGCTATTATCCGTAACTCGAGAAGGACCTTTTGGCTCCTGGATTATGAATCAATTATTCCTTTGCTTTTTCCCGCACTGCTCTTAAGTCAGTAGATTAAGATTTCAAGTAGTAGCTCGCGATCGGAGCCAGCTGACCTCTATCTGAACTTAGTTCTTGAATTCGACGTTATTGAGGATTGATCTATTCTATATACCATTATTGTTGAAATTGGTAAGTATTTTGGTAGAGCTCTTGAGGAGAAATAGATAGTTTTTCTTGATTCTTAAACTTTTGATTACAAAGCCTTTATATAGACTTGAAAGAAACTTAGGGGGCAAGTAACCTAACAACTTAGGGGGCAAGTAACCTTAGAAACTTAGTGGGCAAGTAACCTTAGTGATGAGTAAACTTAAGTGATAACACATTAACTTTAACACTCCCCCTTAATGTGTTGTCGGATTCCAAGTTTGGCTCGGAGCTGTTGAAATCTTTCTCTCGGAAGTGCTTTTGTGAAGATGTCAGATAATTGCTCCTCAGATCGACAGAACTCAAGTTGAATTTCTTTATCTTCAATTGCCTGTCGAATGAAATGATGCTTGAGTGCTATATGTCGAGTTCGGTTGTGGTGAACTGGGTTCTTAGCCATAGCGATTGCAGATTTGTTGTCGCAGTGTAGCACGGTTCCTTCAATCTGATGGTGACCGAGATCAGCCAAGATTTTTCGAAGCCAAATTGCTTGTGAAGTGGCTACTGATGCTGAGATGTACTCGGCTTCCGCAGACGATTGTGCAACACTTTGTTGTTTCTTGGATACCCATGAGAATATTGCTGAACCAAAGGAGAAACAGTACCCCGAAGTGCTTTTCATGTCATCTAAGGATCCACCAAAATCACTGTCACAATATCCGACAAGATTAAGTGCGTGATTCTTCTGAAAGCTTAGACCGAGGTCAGTTGTCCCTTGAACATATCGTAAGACCCGCTTTGCTGCACCGAGATGAAAATGGCTCGGACTCTGCATAAATCTTGAAAGTAGACTTGCAACATACATGAGATCAGGTCTAGTTGCTGTGAGATATAACAAATTACCAATGAGGCTACGGTAATAAGTGACATCCACGCTTTTCCTCCATCTTCCTTTTTCAATTTCTCCCCCATAATGAGTGGTGTAGAGACAGGATTGCATCCCAGCATGTTGAATTTCTTCAGAATCTTTTCTGCATATATCTTTTGGCAGATAAAGATTGTCTCTTCTTCTTGGTAGATCTCCATGCCCAAGAAATATCGAAGTAGACCCATATCGCTCATTTCATACTTTTGAGCCATGTCATCTTTGAACTCTTCGATCATCTTCTCGTTGCTTCCAGTGAAAATTAGGTCATCAACATAAAGAGTGACTATAAGAACATCATTACCTTGCTGCTTGACATACAAAGTTGGTTCACTCTTGCTTTTTTCGAATTTTGTTCGGTTGAAATAGTTGTCGATCTCACTGTACCAAGCGCGAGGAGATTGTTTAAGTCCATATAGCGCTTTCTTAAGTTTGTAGACTTTCTCTTCTTTTCCTTTGAGGATGAAACCCTGAGGTTGATCTACATACACTTCTTCCTTCAATTCACCATTGAGAAATGCTGACTTGACATCAAGCTGATAAAGTTTCCACCCTTTGCTGGCGGCGAATGCAATTATAGCTCGGATTGTGTCTAGCCGAGCTACTGGGGCAAACGTCTCCCCGTAGTCAATTCCAGGCTGTTGAGAATATCCTTTGGCCACAAGTCTTGCTTTGTGTTTTTGAATGGATTCGTCTGGGTTGTGCTTTACTTTGTAGATCCATTTAACACCTATAACTTCTTTGTCTCTTGGTTTATCGACGAGCTGCCATGTCTGATTTTTTTCAATTACACGAACTTCCTCCTCCATCGCTTTTTTCCATGGTTCTTCTTTGATTGCTTCAGCAAAGTTCTCAGGCTCAATTGAGCAATAATTGCATGTAGCATATATATCGCTCAATGATCTGTACCTTTTTGGAGTTGCGCTTGGGGATGAGGAGTTTGATGAAGTTGGATCAGTTGAGCTTTCTTCGTTGGGTTGAGATGAGCTTGAATCTGGTGTGCTTGGCTCAATTTCATCTTCTTTGTCAGTACTGATCAGAATGTCTTTCTTTTCAACTTTGTTTTCTTCCCAATTCCATAAAGCATTTTCATCAACTTGAACATCTCGGCTAATAATAACTTGACCCAGCTGTAGGTTAAATAGTTTATAACCTTTGCTCATGGTGCTGTAGCCGACAAAAATACATCTTTCGCTAGATTCGTCAAGTTTGCTTCGTTTCTGTTTTGGAATTTGAGAATAGCAAATGCTTCCGAATACCTTGAGATGGTTCACCGATGGTCTTCTACCACTCCATGCTTCAAACGGAGTCTTGTTTGGTATGGCTGTGGTTGGGCATCGATTAGATAAATAAACGGCTGTGTAGACTGCTTCACCCAGAAGATTTTGGGTAAACCTTTCTCGTGCATCATTGATTTTGCCATTTCAACGATTGTCTGGTTTTTCCTCTCGGTAACACCATTTTGTTGAGGGGTGTACCTTACCGTTAGTTGCCTTTCTACTCCTTCATCTTCACAAAAATTGTGAAATTCTTTAGAAGTGTATTCTTTGCCTCTGTCACTTCTTAAGGTTTTGATAAAGCATCCACTCTGTTTTTCGACGAGACTCTTAAACTTCTTGAATATCATGAATACTTCGGACTTCTGCCTCATGAAATAGACCCAAGTCATACGAGTGTGATCGTCGATGAAAAGAATGAAATACCTATTCTGAGCATGAGAAAGGGTGTCCATCGGCCCGCAGACGTCGGTGTGGATAAGTTCCAACTTTTCTTTAGCTCTCCATGATACTCCTTTTGGGAAAGGTAATCGATGTTGCTTTCCAAACACGCATCCTTCGCATACATGTTGCTTTCCTTCTATGTGAGGAAGTCCTTGCACCATACTCTTGCCAGATAACTCTTTGAGGCTTTGTAAATTGAGATGACCGAGTCGTCGATGCCATAAGGTTGATGTCAGGTAGTCCGAGGTAGAAGCTTGATGAGCTTTTAGGTCGGCATAATTGATGTTGAGAGCGAAGCTTCAATTGACCATTTTGATCTTTGTGAACACCTTTGACTTATCTCTCCTGTCAAATATAACACATTCATTGTTATCGAAGCAGAGCTTGTACCCATTTTCCACCAATTGTCCGAGGCTGAGTAAATTTTGACTCAAGCTCGGCACACACAAGACATTGTTGATGCAACTCGGTCCTTCCTTCGTCTCGATGGCGATTTTCCCAAGTCCTTTTGACTTTGTTTGCTCTCCGTTTCCAAACTGAACAGGAGCATTGATGCTAATGTCGAGTTCAGAGAAAATTTCTGAGATCGGCGTCATATGGTTGCTACATCCGCTGTCCAGCAACCATTTTCCTTGCTCCTTGTTGGTGGTCGTGTGACATACATAGAATGTTCCATGTGTCTCCTCAGCTGTTTGATTTTCTCCAACCTGATTTGCCTGATAAGTGTTCCTATTTCGGCAATCTTTGGCGAGGTGACCAAATCGATTGCATATTTTGCATCTCGATTGACCTTTGAACCAACAGTCCTTCTCGGAGTGATTTGGCTTATTGCAATTGCTGCAATTCGATGAGTTGTCTTTTCCTTTTCCTTTTGAGATACGTCCACCTCGTCCTCTTGATTTCCATCCAAATCGTGATTGGCCTTCTCGTTCGTTGTTACCAATTTTGAGCTTTGATTGGAATGCACCCTCTATTGGCTTCTCAGAATGTCTGGACAATCTTTGCTCGAACGATTTTAGGGACGCCATCACTTCTTGAACGGTGAGTGTTGTTAGGTCCTTTGTTTCTTCAATGACGGCAATAATGGGATCATATTTCTCAGGAAGACAGATGAGAATTTTGCGTACCAGCCTTTGATCTGTAATATCTTCACCATGAGATTTCATTATATTGACCAGATCAAAGATTCTGGTTGAGAATTCCATGAGTGTTTCTTTCTCCTGCATCTTGGCATTTTCGAAATCCTTGAGTAGTGATTGGAGCTTAATCGCTCTTACTTTCACATCTCCTTGAAATTCGCTCTGCAAGATCTCCCACGCATCTTTAGCCGTGTTGGCTCGCATGATTCTGGGAAATATAGCCTTAGTGACTGCTCTTTGAAGGATTGAGAGAGCACTTGCGTCGGCTTGTCGAGACTTCTCTAATTTCTTCAGACCGACCTCATTGAGGGCAGTGGCTTCCTCGGGCTCTTGTACTCCATTCTCCACAATCTCCCATTGGTTAAGAGATCGAAAGATGGTCTTCATCTTCACGTACCAGAAATCATAGTCTTCGCCATTAAACTCTGGAATGAGATGGTTGATGTTTGTTAAACTCGAGCTGGCCATGGATTTGGATTGGTAGAACCTGGACGCTCTGATACCAACTGTTGAAATTGGTAAGTATTTTGGTAGAGCTCTTGAGGAGAAATAGATAGTTTTTCTTGATTCTTAAACTTTTGATTACAAAGCCTTTATATAAACTTGAAAGAAACTTAGGGGGCAAGTAACCTAGCAACTTAGGGGGCAAGTAACCTTAGAAACTTAGTGGGCAAGTAACCTTAGTGATGAGTAAACTTAAGTGATAACACATTAACTTTAACAATTATAAATTCAATGAAATAATATTAGAGTACTGGATCAGTAGGGATAAAGTAGTTCTATCAGGTTATTTTATTCTCCTCCACTTCCCAGAGAAAGATACGTATACTAATTACAGATAGAGGAATGCTTCGGGTGTAGCGAGTTAGGGTACGAGTTAGCCAGAGGAACCATTCGACCGGACAGCAAGATAGAGGAACGGTTGCCATACTTAAGAAAAGCAAGGACGGAAGAAAAAAAGAAAGGATGGAATTTCAATAAGTGGTAGAGGTCAGAACCCAAAAAGAAATTTTCTATACCAGGATGCACATCCAAAACCACAGATAGGGCAGACGATGGGTCAAAGTACTTGGGACTCTAGGGGTACTTGGGCCATAGAGCATATCCTACCCCGAGGGGAATAACAAAAAGGGGGTAACCCCACATATTAGAGCTAATAAAGTATTGACCTACAAAACTGCAGCTAAACAAGAGCTAAACAAGGATAGGGACAACTCCAGCTAAACAAAGATAGGGGTTACAAGGACAGATATAAAGAAAGCGGTTTCAGTTTAGGGTACCAGACACAACAATAGCGAACGGGACTAGAAAGAAAACTAGACTGTAATAGAACTCACACTTAATGGTTTCCAGACCTAACACGTGAGGGGGTTCCAGTTGAGGAACGATACCTCTATCTAGGGAATTAGGCGACATACCTTTCTATCGGAAGTCGAGGATAATTAAATTCTCTCTTACTTAAGTCTAGGATACTAAATACCCTGATGGACCTACTTTCTCTCTGCCTATCCGGTCCGGTACTATTTATTGTTTGATTCATTTATTCTTTCCTTGTTCTAGTTTTCTTAATAGACGTTCTTCTACTTCACTCCTTGCTTTTGTTTATTAAGGAACCTTTTATTAAGGAAGGCACCCGTTCTCTATCTTTCTTTCCGGTGCCCTACCTAGTTTAAATAGTCTAAACTTGACTTCGTGACCTATGACTAGGGTTGTACCCATTTTAATTTTAACTAAAGGTTGTTGAACCATCCTTACTTGATCGCCCCTTACTTGATTGCCTATGAGTAAGTGAGGTGTACCTATTTAAAATAAAGGGTCCTAAACCTTCCTTACTTGATCACCTCTTACGAAGATCCATATTCGTGACGAAGATCCCTACCTGGTGCAGTACTCTTCTTTCATTGCTTTATTCCTTACTTCGGTGGGTACCCTTGTTTGATTCCTTTATTCTTTTCTTCCTTACTTGTTAATTCCTTCCTTACTTTTTAATTCTAACTATGTCCTTTCTTTATGGGGATTCTGGGGATTGGTTTCCTTTTTTGTACCTGTGAATTTTCTCTCGCTGAAACCCTGATTGGTTTCCTTTTTTGTACCTGTGAATTTTCTCTCGCGGAAAAGGTTATTTTCTCTAATGGCAGATCCTAGGATTTAACTTCGGAGGAGTGAATTCCAGGTATGGATAAATCTATAGAGGAAAGAGAACTACATCTTCCCTCAGAGGAAAGAGAACGACATCTTCCCTCAGAGGAAAGAGAACGACATCTTCCCTCTTTTCTGGAAATACAGATTCAACTGCATAAAAATCAAATTCAACTGCAGATTCTCATATTCTATTCTAAAGAAAATCTTTCGTAGTTTTGAATCAGTTATCGAGTACCAAAAGACAACGAGAGGTACAGATACAGAAACCCAACTAGAGCAGCAAAGACATACATCATCTTCCCAGAAATCTAGTACGGAAACGGAGTTCCTTGGAAATCTAGTATGGAAACGGAGTGGGCTTAGGTATAAAGTCTAGTACGTGGGCTTAGGTATAAAATCTAGTACGTGGGCTTAGCTCTTTTCTTACAGTAGAGCTATAACTCTTTCCTTTGGTAAACCTAAACTCGAAACCCCTAAGCGTGTGTTTGTTAGGAACTCGAAACCCCCAAGAGTTCTTTCTTGAAACTGGAACCCCTTTAGGTTCCTCAATTGTAAACCCTTAAGTGGTTGTTCTCGTACTCTCTCTTAAGAGTCGTACCGTTAATATCTTTATATTTGTACCCGTTAACTATTTTGTTTAGCTGTTTGTTTAGCTACAATTGCAGTTGTGGATGGTTTGTTTTTTGTAGTGTACTCCTCTTTCTGATCAATCCTCAACTGAAAAACCCTTAAGTGTGAGTTCTCTTGCTCAACTGGCACCCCTTTAGGTGCCTAAATTGGGAACCCTAAAGTGGAAACCCTCAAGTGTGAGGTCTCTTCCTCTCTGTTTATATCCGTACCCGTAACTGTAAGCCTGAACTTCAATCCTTCCGTTTTAGGTATGTTGCTCAACTTGAACCCGTTAAGTGTGTGTTAGGTCTATTCCTAAACTTGAATCCCCTAAGGGTTATGTTTGTTTTCAAGGAATAGCTTTCCTCTTGCTCCGATAGTACTCTCTTTTAAGAGTCGTAGCAGGACATACTCTCTCTTTAGTCGCTGTTGTATAGTTCACTACTTTCTAGCTTATAGATAGCACTTATGGATAGCAATAGTAAGTAAATACTTTCTAGATAGTAATATCAAGGAAATACTCTTTATCCGTACCCGTCTACCCTAAATTGTAAACCCTTAAGTGGCTGTTCTCGTACTCCAACCTAATAAACTGGAAACCCTTAAGTGTCTATTTTCTCGTCCTCTCTCTTTCTATCTGTTTATATCGGTACCGTTAAAGGCTAAACTGTCAAGTGTGAGTTCTCTTCTTGAACTGGAAACCCCTAAGTGTGAATTTGTTAAATCTCTTCTCAAACTGGAAACCGCTAAGATGTCTTTCCTGAAACTGTACACCCTTAAGTGGTCAACCCTAACTGGAACCCCTTTATACTCTCTATCGTGACCCTGGAATACTATTTCTCTGCTGTTGTACAAGTAAATACTCTTTATCCGTACTCGTAACCCTAAACTGGAACCCCCTAAGAGTTCTGTCCTTCCTAAGAGTTCTTTCCTTAAAGTGGAACCCCCTAAGAATTTTGCCCTTCCTAAGAGTTCTTTCCTTAAAGTGGAAACCCCTAAATGTGAGTTCTATCCCCCTATCCTTGTTTTTGGATGTGCATCCTTGGTATTTGAGTTCTATAAATGGTATTTGAGTTCTATAAAAGTCATCCTTGGTATTTGAGTTCTATAGGTCTACTGATTGTCCTTCTCTTTTAAAGACAAGGAATGGTTTCTCTATATAACTGGTACCCTATCTCTCAAGATAAAGGCAAGGAAGGGTTTCTCTCTCTGTAATTTGGCATCTATGCATTTGCCCTCGTATGTTGAGCCATCGAAGCACCTATTTGTCGTTATAGTTCGATTCTCTGGCCTGTGAGCTGGTTTTCTGTGCAGCTATCATCCTCAATTTTTGAGTTGTAGAAATTTGTACACTAATTGTGGTAGCTAAAAGCAAGGAATGTTACTTCTATTGAAACTCTAAACCCCTAACTCGAACTACCCCTCCCTAAAATTTGAAAGCCATTTTTTTTTCTTTCGTTCCTTTATATCCCTACCGTTGTCTGGTCGTGCGTGTACTATTATTTGATTCCTGTCTGGAAACTCACCCGTTCACTATCTCCCTATCATTGAGTTCCAATCACCGTTAGACAAAGCATGACACCCGACATTCCCTGACACTGGTCAGACTCCAGAAGCATCGATAGCGGTATAAAAAGGCAAGTTTCGTCCCTACGCAGGTACGCTCACTCATCTTTGCTCACCAGTCTTTTACTTTCGTCCTTTCACTGTTCTTCTGGGGAAAAAGTACCTGACTTGAGCGTCGGAGGGCCTGCTCCGGGGACTTTTTTCCTGGTTTCTGGCCTCTAACGCTCGTAAGATCGTCTAAGTGTGCGCAGGGGTTTTGTTCCGTCACCATCTTCATCACCCACCCGTTAGAGTCCTTTCATGTGGTGCCAGATCATCCAGGCACTCCAACGACCTTCAGTCAACATCGACGACAGCTCGGCCGGCCTCCGTCTGACGCAACTTCCAGACGGGATCAGTAATGTTCAAGATATTTTTCAAAATATCTTTCAAATAATTAATTTTGAAAGTAATTTTTCCAAAGAAATTTTTAAGCAGTTTTGAAATATTTTTAAAGAAATTTTTAAAATAATTTTTAAATTAACTTTAAAATATTTTCAAAATATTTTTAAAGCAACTTTAAAAGTAATTTCAAAGTATGTTTAAAGACTTTCAAAATAATTTTCTAAGTAATTTTAAGTACTCTTTAAAGATTATCAAAGCAATTTTTAGAGTTATTTCAAAACACTTTTTTGGTTATAAAGCCAATTTGCAAAGTTTTTTTTCAAAGCAATAATTTTCAAAGTAATTTTTCAACCCATTTTGATAAAAAAAAATTCAAAAAAACATTTTCCATGTATTTTTCACAAAAATTTTCAAACATCAAATTTTGTAAGAATTTTGCAAAGTGTTTTAAGGAAGTTTTTCAAAGTATTTTCAAACAAAAACTAAGAGTTCTGCAAAGGATTTTGAAAGATTTCAAGTAAATTTCATAAATACTTGGAAAATAAGTTTCAAAACACTTTTCAAAAATCTTCAAATATTTTCAAAATATTTTTTAAAAAAAATAAAATTTTAGTTTTCAAGACAGACCCTCCCCTTAACTTGATATTACTTTGAAAATAATCATTTAGAAAATTTATCCTTAAATGTCTAACCTTTAGTTACTAGCTAATTACCAGAAAATAATAGTGTTCATTTAATTAGTTAAGTTAAATACCTCTATCCAGCTAGTTATTCGCTAAGAAGAACTATTCAGCTTGATCAATATATTTTGGTATTTAACGCTTAGACATACATTGATATACTGAAATAAACATCTAAAGTTCAGACAATACTTTATGCATCTCACACCTTTCTATGTTTTTAATACACAAGTAAGATAGTCCTAATGTGCTTATGAGATATTGGCTACCTAAAACTATAGGATTATGTTGTCTAAGGGAAAACCTTGGCTAAGTCCATAACAGACTTTGGAAAACTAGAAAATGGGGTTTTTTAAGTAAAAGTAAAAAATAGGAGTAGCCTAGAAGTTGAAAATTGTTTGCTAGAAAAAATGAAGTAAAAGATTAAGTTCTAATTTATCGTGCACATTACTAACTGTTGACATAAATTACTAAATTCAGATTCAGGGAGCGATTTTGTAAAGATGTCAGCTAGATTTGACTTGGACTCAACGTAGTCAAGTTTAATGTTTCCTTTAACAACATGATCCTTGATAAAGTGATGTTTAATTTCAATGTATTTAGTGTAAGTACCCCGTGGTAATTTTGATGTGATCAACCGTGTTAAGTTATATCCTATTTGTGTTTAATGCCTTATGTCTAAATATGTAGGAACTTAGGAGCACAAAAAGTCGAGCAAAAGACGTAGCTAGTAAGAAGGATGACATAGGAAGTGAGTTAACGAGCTCGACGGTGCATCCGAGGGATGATGTGCTACGAAAGAATACACGGATGGATGAGAAGAAAGTGTGCAATGTTCAAGGGATGAGAATTTTAGATTTTGAAAACTAGAATTTTTAAAAACTTGAAATCCTGTACAGTTCTAAAAATTTTAGATTCCAAAATAGCTTCAATTGTAACATCTATACCTTCAAGGTTCCTTAGCTCGATATCCATCATGATTACTATGTTTACCATTCAGGAATGTAACATCTTTTCCCTTTCAATTTTAGTAAATGCAGCATAAACAGTGAACAACTCTCCAAGGTTGTAACATCCACAAGAAGCTCCATTACTATCATTGATGATCTATAACTTCCTACATAATTTCTTCACTGCTATAGCATTATCTATTCTAGCATTCAAAGACCCAACTAGTGTATCATGCAAACCAATCAACTAAACTATCAACATTTCTGTAATATCAACTTTGATACATTCTTCCAAGTTAGAAATAATTGTGTCTCCAAGTGCTCGAATTTTGCACAACATATCAGAATTTTTTTTCCAACTCCAAGATTTCCTAATCTTCATGAAATTCAAACATATGTAATCCCCCACACTTATAACTTTGTCCATCTTGAAAAAATCTAACTCATCAAGAATTTAACCAAACTCTCAAAAGAATGAAGACAAATAAAATATGGTGGAAAGTAAAAATATTGAGTAAGTTATTCAACTAGCATTTGAAGGAAAGGAAATCAAAGGATGGGGAAATAAATATCTTTCATCATGTTCATACACACATATGTCATTGTAATTATAAAAATAAGCAAAGCAAGTTCTAGAGCTCAATTGTCACGAGTGCACATCACACAAAAAAAAAAGAAGAATAAAGAATAGATATATAGTAGTCCTTACTAGGTAATTTGACAATCAAACTCAATTAGTCAAATTAGAATCCACCGCCACACAAATCAATAGCATGCAAGTAGAACATTCAATCATGTCAAATGACTAGAACTTGATGATCCAATTTAAGAAACTTTTATGATTTTCAAGGTATTAATGGAACAATTAGATATATTTATTCAAAATAAAATGTAAAGTATGAAAGAAAAATATGAAAGTAAAGTATGAAAAGAAAAGTATAAAGTAAAAAGAAAAGAATAAACTTCCCTTTATTCCTAGTGGTTGAAGGTGATTCAGAAGTAGAAGCTTGGCTGGTAATGGAGTAGTGTGAATAAAAGTCATCCCCAGTGGTTGAAGAAGATTCAATTTTAATTTCCACACCAAAGGTGAAATAATGAAGATGGAGATGAGCACAATCTTCATATAGTCAACTTTGTACAAAGTTGCTCCCTCAGTTATTGCCTTCTCAAAAGTCTTTCTAGGTGGTCTAAGTCGATTCAATTGTAAGGTCCTCTCAGAAGGTGAAATACTAGCTCCTTCCACCAATAGCTCCTAGAAGACTCTCTCAGGTGATCGAAGGTGATCTAGTTGAAGTAACCACCCCAAAAGTTAAATTGTTACATTTATCACCTTAGCCTTAGGCCTCCTCAACATTAATTTTAAAGTGCATAATTAAAGAAAATCACCAAGTTAGAATAAAGCAGATAAGATCTAAATATAATAAAATCAAAAGGAAGTGGTGAAATCTTCCTTTCATTCTTGGTGAAGATAACTTTAGGGATTAGATCCATTCCTGTTGTATAATCAAATATATGGTCCAACAACTTAACTGAGAGTGTTAAGTCTGTCGATCTCCCATTGTCCATTACTCCTAACTACATGGGTTGCTCTAACCTTAGGTCAACAACCTTATCATCCTTAACATCAACTACCTCTCTACTTTCATCATGAATACTACACGCTACATTGAAATCATCAAAATCTCCAACAACAATAATTTGCTTTTTACATACCTTATCATCATCAGAATCCATAACATCAACAACATCGTCTCCATAGCACAATGAAATAGAGGAGTCCTGTGGAGTGACAGAATCATAGACATCCATATCTCTACCTCCACAATCCATCTCCTCAAACACGTCGATACCATTAGAAATGACCTCTGAGAGAGACTGAATGGTGTCTTGTGTTAGCATTTGATTGATGGACGATGTCATTTGATTTAACTAGATAGACAAGTTTTGTAATCTCCCATTATTTTGCTGCTGGAACTGAAGACTAAGAGTGGCTTGTTGTTGTATTTGTAAAGTGAATTCCTACATAATGTCTTTAAACCCTTGCACAGGGGTTTCTTCATGACTAGGGACAAGAATATCTATACTAAATTCATGAAATCTGCCCCAAGGAGCTGGTTCAAATTGTTATGGTCAAACATTGAATTGTCTTGATATCCAATTAGATATTGATCAACTGAAAAATTCTGAGCATTTTGTTATTGTGCTCCTCCATATATATAATCTAAATGATTTCTCTAATCAGGCATATACACATTAGGAACCAGATTATACACATCATGTAGTGGAGATGGATAACATTGAGGTTGCATAGAAATGTACTGTTGCGTACTCTCATACCTGAAATTCAAAGAGTTTGTCCAATTAGAATTATAGTAATATGAAAATAAATCATTCATGCCTTGTTGATAGAGCTGGTGTTACTAAGAATCAGGCTAATAATACTGAGATTTAGGCTGGTAGTACTAACTCTCATCCTACCTCTAAAATGCTGATAATATGGAACCATAATCAAAAAAAGTTTCGAATCTTACACTGAAATACTAGGAAGTATGATCAAAAGACACAAAAACATATATGATCAAACACATGGATATCTAAATATTAAAGCACTCAACAATAATTTTTTTTTCAAATTTAATGTGAAATAGAAAAAAAAGCAATCCTAAAATTATCAAACACCTTTATATTCTCTGGTAACAGTGTCAAATTTGATAAACCCTATTTTTGTCGTGAAATGGATATCAAATAATAAAGTACTGAAACCCTCACTGCACCAATATAGTATAGGTGACCCGAATCATCTTTCACAAGGAATGTAGCTGATAATGATAAAGCTTAGGATTGAGTTATTATTGGTTTGGAGTTTTGGGGTTGGTTTTGAAATGCTAAGTCTAATGACAATAAAAAGAAATGAATACAATTGATAAGAAAGTAAACTAATGTACAACCACAATGGAAATAAAGACAAACATGAAATAATGCAACTAATGAAACAGAACCTTGTTAAACTACATCGTAAGGAAATTTATGGAACTGTAAGTAAAACATGCTAATCTACATGAAGCCTAAAATCCAACCAAGTTGTAAACAACATTAATGAAGTAACCTAAACAAGAACCAAATGAAATCTAAGTAAGGGAAGTAACAAATCCTATTCAACTAACCCAAATCTGATTACATCTAACCTCAATAGAGATAATGAAGTGACCAAGTTAACCAAGACATCAACAATCCGAAGCAAACAACAAGTATAGGAATGAAATCAAAGAGATCTAACTTCCATTGAGGGACTTGAACAAATTGTGTTCACAATCAAACAAATCAAGTAGAAGAAAAGGAACTACAAATCAATCAATAATGTGTTCTCTAAATTGCAATTTTGCTCACAAACCAAGCTAGGGTTTTCTCCTAACTTGTATCAGTTGGCACAACTGATGGATGGTGAAGAAGAAGACTTTAATGATGCTTTGTTGAAGATTTGATTGCTGATGCAGATCATTTGATGCTAAGTTGTGAAGAAGGATGGAATTATGGTTTCTTTCAAGCTGGAAAAGCCCAAGAACTTGGTAGCCCTGATGGTTGTGTTGACATCCTACGATCGATGATGGAATGAATGAAGAGATGGTCAGACTTCGATTGCCAGCTTGGAGGTGGAATCTGAGAAGTAAGGAAAAGCCCTTGACCTCTATAGTGAGAAGGAAGATGGAGAGTTCCGGTTGTTTGTTGCTACTCGGAATAACGTACCAACTCCACTGTACAAAAAAATTTTGTACAAGTGTCGAGCCTTTCCTAACAACCTATTGTGTTATTTAGAAATTAAATTTAGAATCGCAAATAAAACTTAACATTATTAATTTCAAATTTAACTTATCTGTTCTTTTAGGTTTAGACTTAGATCGCAAGCAGAACTTAACACTATTGATCCAAACCCACCTATGTTACAAAGACGATTGAATATCTATTTCTAAAATTGGCTTCCAATTCTGCGTGGCGAGGCACTAGGCCTTCTTGGATATGGGAGCAACCACCACCGTTCTAGACAAAGCCTTTTAAAGAAATTCAAAATTCAATCTTCCTATAGTAACCTAGGTTAACCAAAAAGAACAATCGAAATACAAGTTCAAAAAAGAAAACAAAAGAACACGACATCGAAATAAATTTGAAAACTAGAATCTAATACCTCTTGTGTTTAGAATTATTACAAAGAATACAACTAGCATGATGCGGAAAATAATTGCTAGTTATACCTTTTCCTTTGCAAGCAAAAAACCTCTTGGTCTTCTACCGTATTCCTCTTCTGACCTCGGACGTTGTGTGGGCAACGATCTTCCGAGATGAGAAACCACCAAAGCACCTTCTTCTCCTCCTTGCTAGGTTCGGCCACAATAAGAGCACCTCTAAGGATGAAGAATTTCGGCCACCTCCACCAAGCTCCAAGGGATGCTAGATCTAGGCTTGCTTTCTCTCCTTCTTCTCCTTGCTTGAACCGGCCACAACAAGAGCTCCACCAATTTGAAGTTTCGGCCAACAAGAGGAGAGGAGAAAAAGAAGGGCCGGCCACACCACCAAGGAAGAGAGGTAGGAAAAAAAATAGAGGTTGTGTTCATGAAGGCACCCATACCCTCTCTTTTATATCCTTGGTCATGACAAATAAGGAAATTTAATTATAATTAAAATCTCCTTATTTTCCTTGTCAATGGTTATTAAGGAAAATTTAATTAAAATTTTCTTTAACCCCTTTATATGGCCGGCCATCACTAAAGCCCACAAATTAGGAAAGTTTTCGCCAAAAATTAAAACTTCCTAATTTGCTTTCGGAAAATTTTAAAAATAAAATTTCCACTTTTTCATCCCTTCATGGTTAGTTTATAAAAGAAAACTTTTTATAATTTAAAACTTATTTCAACCATGTGGATGATTTACAATTAAGGAAAGTTTTCACCAAAATTAAAATCATCTCTTTTAATCTACAAATAAGGAAAAAGATTAATCCCTCTTCTTAATCTTTTGTAGAAAGCTATAAAGGAAAAATTTAATTTTAAAACTCTCTTTTAAATCATGTCTTCCACATCGGAAAATTTTTTTAAAAAAATAAAATCCCTTTTATTTTATAATGGCCGGCCACCTTAGCTTGGGTTCAAGCTAGGGCCAGCCACACTACAAAAATACCCATAATTAACGACGGGCGTAGCGACGAAATTTATATTCCGTCAGTGTTTTCCGACAGAATTTAATTCTGTCGGCATATACCGACGGAGTATATCTCCGTCGGTAATTACCGACAGAATTTAATTCAGTCGGGAATACAAACGATAGGCAACGGATCTGGAAGATCCGGGTTAGCGGTCTTCGTGCATTACCGACGAACCTAGGATTCAGTCGGTAAACACCGACTGAATTATATTTCCGTCCATGAGTTTTCGCCCGCACACGCTAATTTTAAACCCGTTAAAATTTTATACCGATAAGCTTTACTGCTTACCGTCGGAATTAGGTTTCCGTCGGTAATTACCGACGGAAGTCATTATTCCGTCGGTAACTACCGACGGAATTAGAATTCCGTCGGTAATTCAGTATTAGGGCACCAAATCGGTTGCTTTCCTCTTCGCTCGATCTCTCTCGGCGATTTCCCAGCGCGACTCGGCGATTTCCCAGCGCGATCTTTCCAGCGTCCTCTCCTCCCGTTCACTGGCATCTGCAACCAGCGAGTCAGGTATGCTCCGTGCCCCTCTCTCTTCGTTTTCACACAGCCGGCGGCCGCCGCGGCCTGCTCGCGGCGAGCTGGACGGCACGGCCTGCTCGCGGCCAGCTGGCCGCCGCGGCTTGCTCGCGGCCAGCTGGCCGCCGCGGCTTGCTCGCGGCCAGGTGGCCGCCGCGGCTTGCTCGCGGCTAGCTGGCCGGAGCGGGCAGCTCGCGGCCAGGTGACCGCCGCGACCGACTCAGGGGGCGGTCGATGGCGGCTTCTCGCGGCAGGCCACCCACCGCAGACAGGTCCTCGCGGTAGCCCAGCTTCCCTTGTTTGCGGCATCCCGGCGGTCGCAGACACCTGCTCGCTGCCTAATCGGGCAAGCCAAGTGAAGTTGATAAAGTTAGTGTTAAGTGTTAAGCACTTTGTTCATTCTCCTCCATATCTAAATTATCCTGCTATTGAACAAACCAAGTGAAGTTGATGCAAACTTGATATGTACACAAAAGCTTGTATTCTCTTTTAATGTTATAATTAGAAAAAGTTGTCTTGTAGCAAATCTTCAACTGCACTACGATATATCATTTGATTCTGCTTATGTAATGGATCACTGGATCACTAGCTCTCTTCCTTGGTTCTAGTGTTTTATTGTAACTTGCCCTTATTTCTTTCTTTAGTTGTATAAAGTTCTAATGCTTGGAAAGAAATTGATGCTTAAACTTTCACTTTGAATTCGGATATATGATATGTTAGTTGTTCAACAACAATAAGAAGTCCCTTCCTATTGGTTTTGAACGAAACGGGCATTACTTTATAGTTTGCATTTCGGAGATATATTAGTTTCATTTATTTGCTTTAGTGTAGAGGAGATTTATTGTAATATGATACGATGATTGTGAGATGGAATTGTGCGCATTAAAATTATTTCAAGTGATATAAGTTTAATAATGTTTCAAATTATATTCTCTTTAGGTTATAACAATGTATATGAACAAAGCTTGGATGTACAATCGATTAGACAATGGTTTTATTAGAGAGGATTTTATTGCTGAAGTTGACCAGTTTGTGACTTTTGCTAAAAGTCATCTAGAATGTATGAATGGTGCTGAGTTACGGTGCCCCTGCAATCATAAAAAATATCAAAATAGAGCATTTCATGATGAGGATACTGTAAAAATGCACATATGTAGAAATGGTTTTGTGTCAAATTACTACAATTGGTACTGTCACGGAGAGGCTTATTTATATGAACCAATTGAGCCTTCTGCTGGTTCGTCTTATGGGACTACTGTTACCGCTCCTGAAGCATCAAATAATATTGATATTTCAATGTAATCAATGGTTCAAGATGCGATGAATGCAGTTGATTATTCAAATATAGATGAAATACCAACTCCTGAATATCAGCAACTATATGAAATATTACAGGCTAGTGAAAGAGAAGTGTGGGAAGGTATTCCTTCTGGTCATTCTCAACTATCAGCTACTGCAAGGTTATTGAATATGAAAGCATAATATCATTTCTCAGAAAGGTGTTACGATGACATTTGTCAATTGATGTCAGAGTTGCTCCCTACTGATAACATAATGACTGATAGCTTCTATGATACAAAGAAATTGATCAGAGGTTTAGGTTTGCCTGTACAGAAGATTGATTGTTGTATAAACAACTGCATGATATTTTGGAATGAAGATAGTGATTTGAATGAATGTAAAATATGTACTCACCCGCGTTTTAAGCATCGTACTCACATACCAGGGAAGAAAAAGAAAAATATTACTTGGAAAGTGATGTATTATTTTCCATTAACTGCTAGACTGCAACGCTTGTATGCATCTGCAGCTACAGCTGGCCACATGTTGTGGCATCATGAGCATGAGCATGAGCACGATGGAGGTATAATGTGTCATCCCTGTGATTCTCCTGCATGGAAACATCTTGATACTGTGTTTCCCTCTTTTGCAATGGAACCACGTAATGTGAGATTGGGACTTTCTGCAGATGGATTTCAACCATTTGACTAGTCGGGACAACAATATTCATCTTGGCCAGTTATATTAACACCGTACAACTTACCGCCATGGATGTGCATGCAAGATGAATTTATGTTCCTTATCGTGCTTATTCCGGGTCCAGCTAATCCAAAAGATAAGATAGATGTTTTCATGCAACCTCTAATTGCTGAGCTGAATGAATTATGGAATGTAGGGTCGGTGACTTATGATATTGCAAGTAAAACTAATTTTACATTGCATGTTGCCTTATTATGGACGATCAGTGATTTTCCAGCATACTCAATGTTGTCGGGATGGAGCACAGCGGGTAAATTAGCATGCCCACATTGCATGATAGAGTCCGATGCATTTTCATTACCTTGCAGTGGGAAGGTATCTTGGTTTGATAATCATCGTAAATTTCTACCACTGGATCACCCTTTTAGGCGAAATAAGAAAAATTTTCTAAAGAATGTTGTAGTCGGAAAACCTCCCCCAGCAGTCCATGCTTCAGGTGAAGAAATCATTGAACAAATAGATAGTTATGGATTTCTCCCAGTATCTCAGCCTAATTCTGATGAGATAAATAAATATCTTGTTAGGATGTGCAAGTGTGGTTGGAAAAAAAGGAGCATATTCTGGGAGTTGCCTTATTGGAAGTATCTACTCATTTAACACAATATAGATGTGATGCATGTTGAGAAAAATTTCTTTGATAATATCTTCAACACTGTGATGAATGTACCTGGAAGAACTAAGGACACTGCAAAATCACGTGAGGAATTAAAAGAATTAGTCAACAGACCAGAGTTACATCAGAATGAAACAACCAATAAGTTTCCGAAAGCGTGTTATACATTGGACAAAGATAGTAAACAAGCTTTATGTAGTTGGTTAAAAGAAATTAAATTTCCAGATGGATATGCATCGAATATGGCTCGATGTGTTGATATGAACAAGTTAAAAATGTTTGGAATGAAGAGTCATGACTGCCACGTGTTCATGCAAAGACTTATTCCAATAGCTTTTCATGATTTACTTCCCAATAATGTTTGGCAAGCACTTACGGAGTTAAGTCTGTTTTTCAGATATTTGACAGCGAGGTGTATTATGATGACCGATATGCTTCGGCTAGAAACAGAAATTCCTCTCATACTTTGTAAGCTGGAGCGCATATTCCCACCTAGTTTTTTTGATTCAATGGAACATCTGCCAGTACATTTACCATATGAGGCACGAATAGCAGGTCCTGTTCAATACAGATGGATGTATCCATTTGAACAATTTTTGAGAAAATTAAAGAATAATGTTCGTAATAAAGCAAAAGTTGAAGGGTCAATAAGTAATGCTTATCTAGTTGAGGAAGCATCTTCCTTCTGCTCCTATTATTTTGCTGATCATGTTAAAACTAGAAGGAACAAATGTCCTAGAAATTCCGATGATACTCGGAATATTGACCCATCGATGCCTTCTATTTTCAAATTTGCTGGTAAACCAATGGGTGCATCTGTTTCTAGATGGTTAACTCAACAAGAATATCATGCTGCAAGAACATACATACTCTTAAATTGTGCTGAAGTCAAACCATACATCAAGTAAGTTAACTTACCCACTCAAACTTTAATCTTGCTGTATTTGTTTTCTTAATATCCGAAATGCCTCAAATTAACCATTGTTGTTCACAGCTTGTATGAACAACAATTATATCT
The DNA here is from genome assembly GCF_018446385.1 of Zingiber officinale. Classification (NCBI taxonomy): domain Eukaryota; kingdom Viridiplantae; phylum Streptophyta; class Magnoliopsida; order Zingiberales; family Zingiberaceae; genus Zingiber; species Zingiber officinale. The sequence continues at coordinate 3,770,873 of NC_056000.1, read as the reverse complement.
ACAAAATCCATCAATGAGTGTGTAACGACCCAATTTTCCTAATTAAGAGTCCTAAAAGTGCTTTAAAATATTTAGAAATATTTTAGAAAAATTCTAGAGATTTTTAGAAAATTTTAAAATATTTTTATGCAATTTTTGGAGTTCGTTTGGTATTTTTACCAAGAGGAAGAAGTAATAAAAAGAAAATAATAATATATGTTGAAGCCGGGTTTTGAACCCAAGATCACGGACCTTGAACCCGAGCAAAACCCAGCTAACCAACTGGGCTAGCAGGTGTTATTTAATCAAATAAAGGGAGAATTTTATTTAAGTAGTAGAAGTTAATAACAAGAAATAATAGGGAGAAAAATGGTTGCAGTCGGGATTCGAACCCGCGACTCTCACCATGAGCCAAGCCGCGGCTGACCAAGTGCTCCAGCCGTCAGTTCTGCTTAGAAAAGGTAGGAGATTTATTTAAAGCAGTTAACAGAATATTAAGGTTATAAGAGGAGAACTTAGGGCTTGATTATTTCCCCGTGACCTAATTTTCTCTCCTCTCCCTCACGAACGGGGTCGGCGTCGATTCTGCCGAGCGAAGGAAAACGAAGCCCTAGCTTCGTCTCCGGCGGCCGGCCGAAGGGGATTTCCGCGAGCTCTTCTCGGATTCGAGCTCCTCGCGTCAAGAAGGACCCGTGAACACGAAGAGAGGCCACGATTTCAAGAGACCCGAAAGCCCTAGAAGCCTCCTTCTCGGTTGTAAGTCCAAGAAACCCAAGGTAAGTAGCTTCCTCACCTGCAGTAAGATAGCTCCGAAGCATATTTTGTATTCCTCTCCTGGTTTCCGAAGCTTTGCTTGAATTTTCTTACGTTTCAGCTTTTGGATCTGTTGTTGCCGAGAGTTTTGATGTATTCTTGAGTTATGTTCTTAAATTCGTTATGCATGTATTGGGACAGATTTTGGAGGTTTTCGATTGCTGCACTTATTGCTCATGATATGATCCTTGCTTCTTGTTGTTGTATTTGTATTTGTGGCTTATGGATTATGTTGTAAAGAATTGTGGATTGTTAGGGAATTAGTTTTCTTCTTGGCTTTGGAATTATTACAGCTTGGTATAGATTCAATTACTGTGGTTTGGCCACTGAATTGCTATGAACATGGATTCTTACTAGTTGTTGTTAGATGATTTAGGATTGCTGCAGATTTCAGGTTCTGCCGTGATTCTTAGAGAGGGAAAAGAAGTTGTAAGGATTAAGTATATTGATGTTCAGAATTAGGAATAAGTTGTAAATCAATTTTCATTGATGTTGAGGTTTATGTTAGTGGATTGTTATGTAATTCTTAGTAGTGCAGATTTGTGTTAAAGAATTTAGGATGCTGGAAGGTTTCTGTTGCTTAGTAAACGTATGGGCTGTGAACAAGTTACATAGTTGAACTATGCGTTGAGTATGAACAAGTTTAGTTGTGGAAGGATTCAGTTGGATCTTTAGTAGCATTTCAGATTTAGATTTCCGAGTTATGCTGCCATGAACCTCAATTTTAGATTTTTCCTTGCTGTAATAGAAAAGATCAAACCTGTTTTCCAGAAGGTACTGATTTAAGTAAAGGGACTTTTCATATATTAGATAAAGCAAAATGGATAAGATTCAGTGAAGAAATTGTGGTTGATCAGGACAGAGGTGAGTCTCACAGATGGAGGTACAATTTTTATAAAAAGCCCAAATTTCTATCATGTTATTGGTTACGGACAGGGCTTCCCATTAGGCTAGCTAAAGATATCTTAGAGAAATTGTTATTTCCAGAGGGGATCCAGGAGACAAAAGAAGACTATGAGATTTACATGTTGATCAATGTAGATTCTATAAAGTGTTAATAAGCAGAATTTTAATAGCATAGTATGCAGATCTTAGATAAGCTTAATATGCAGATTTTAGTTAAGCTTAATATACAGATTTTGTAAGTATAGTATGCAGAATTTCATAAGTATAATATGCAGATTTTATAAGTATAGTATGCAGAATTTCATAAGTATCGTATGCAGATTTTGTAAGTATAGTATGCAGAATTTCATAAGTATAGTATGCATAATTTCATAAGTATAGTATGCAGATTTTATAAGTATAGTATGCAGATTTTCATAAGTATAGTATGCAGATTTTTATAAGTATGGTATGCAGATCTTTTTATAAGTATTGCAATGTAGAATTTATTTAGCATAGTAGGCAGATTTTTGGTTTAAGCATTTCAAAGTTAGAATTTGCTTAAACATTTCAGTTTCTTTTTGTAAGAAGCATTCTTTTATAAGAAAAGTATAAGAAAGATAAAGAAAAGAAAGAAAAGGCTAAGACCTTAAGTAGATCCCCAAAGTCAAGACTTTAGGGATTTTGGCACACAAGGTGCCTATTAAAATGCCGAGGCATTAAAAGAAGAAGTAATTAAGATTATAAGTATTTTACTTTTAAGAAGAGGCTAGTACTCGACTTTCGAGGTTGTCGTTAAACAAATCCAGGTGTCCAATTCCGAGGTCTTGGCCCTGGTAGACCGAGGTCTGCTCTTTTAGGATTGGCGGCTCTCTACCCCAACCTATTAGGGAACGCGCATAAGATGGTACTACGCCTGGGCCCAAGAAGAAAGTTGATTATTATTTTGAAGTATTTTGAACAAATAAAGCAAGTTTTACATAAGTATAAAGTATTAAAGAATAAGTCTTTAAGCAAGTGAAATAAGATTCAGAAGGTGTTTAGAAATTAATAAGTTTAGTTCTTTACGCTAGCATGATTGTATAGATTTACTTTACATGTTTAGCCTTTCAGTATGTTTCTTTCACTAGTAGATGAGCATGAGTAGATTTCCTTTTGAGCATTCAGTTTTAGATTTCGGTATATCCTCATGTATATCGAGATTTTGTGAGTTAGATAGCGCTTACTAAGCAAATTTTGCTTATAGACTACACTTCCTCTTACTGCAGATACAGGAAAGGAAAAGATATAGAAAGGAAGGCGACAAGGAGGTGGTCGAAGGATGTGTGATGCCAGGACTATGAAAGCCTTGGGACTAGAAAAGAAGTTTTAATTTTAGTTTCCGCATTTTAGTTATTGTAAACATTTGAGTTGTATTTTAAGTTCATGTCATTTGAGATTATTCTGTTTAGATTGCATGTAGGATGAGTTCAGTTTAGTAAGTAGATATTTGTGTGTTTGATACTTATTTAACTGCGTGGTTGATTGATATGTGTTCCAGCCGCTTGTGGCTGATGTATATTATGTATGTATGTCAGTTTAAGGTTACCGGTACAGGGGAGATTCTGTCGAAATTTTTCGGTAGAGATTTCCTTGTGATTTTAATTATACCGGTTAAGTAGAGTTAGTAGTTAAGTAACGGTCATCCTTAGAGAGTAGTAGTAGTAAGAAGGGTGGTCGTTACAGTTGGTATCAGAGCAGTTCCCATTCTCCAGCATCACACATCAGCACCATCCTTGTCGTCTTCAAGTAAGAAAGTATTTAATTTTCTTTTATGCTTTCTTTATTATTTGCAGTATAGAGTATCTGCTTATATGTGCTTAGGAAAGAAGAAAATTCATGTTTTAATTTTCTATGTTTTGATACATATGCTTAGAAAGAATAGAGACAATTTTAGTTTTGTTCCTCTTATATTCATATATACATAAGTATGTTTAGAAAGGATAGAGGAGATATCAGGTATTATTCTTGGCATAACTAGATGTTAAGATAGAGGACAAGACAGTGGGGAGTCAGAAGCCCCAGTTAAGTAATTAGAACCAAAAGCACAAGAAAGTTACTTGGGAGCGTGAGGATAGTATGAGATAGAAATATCCAGAATTATTCTAAGTTCGAGGACGAACTTTTTATTAGGTATGGGGGATTGTAACGACCCAATTTTCCTCATTAGGAGTCCTAAAAGTGCTTTAAAATATTTAGAAATATTTTAGAAAAATTCTAGAGATTTTTAGAAATTTTTAGAATATTTTTATGTAATTTTTGGAGTTCGTTTGGTATTTTTACCAAGAGGAAGAAGTAATAAAAAGAAAATAATAATATATGTTAAAGCCGAGTTTTGAACCCAAGATCACGGACCTTGAACCCGAGCAAAACCCGGCTAACCAACTGGGCTAGCAGGTGTTATTTAATCAAATAAAGGGAGAATTTTATTTAAGTAGTAGAAGTTAATAACAAGAAATAATAGGGAGAAAAATGGTTGCAGCCGGGATTCGAACCCGCGACTCCAACCATGAGCCAAGCCGCGACTAACCAAGTGTAACGACCCGCCTCCTACTGACTAGGCTGCGAGGCCGATCGTTACGTAATACTGTGCTAAATTACTATTGCGAAAAATCTGGATTGATTAAAATTTTACTAAACTGATTACTGTAAACTGAACTTAATATTCTAGGTGTACCTAGGAGTCGTACACATGCTAGGGGAGATATTCTATGCCTCTCGGATGTCCTGCTAGCTGTAATCAGGCATTTCAATCGATCCATGGGTCGATTGGGCTGTCGGATCGATCCAGTGATCGATCCAGCTTGATATTGGCACGGAAAGAATCTCTGGATCGGTCGGCTGACCGATCCATAAGTTTTTCTGCTTCTGTACGCGGCTGGATCGATCTACCGACCGATCCAGGAGCACACTGATCGGTCGGTAGACCGATCCGGTGGCTCATTGATCGGTCGGCTGACCGATCAGTGAGCTTCTGTTCTCTCTGCTCGCATCTGGATCGGTCGGCTGACCGATCCATAAACTCTCTGTTCGTACACTGATCGGTCGGCTGACCGATCCAGTGGCTCACCCCACTTCTGATCGGTCTGTAGATCGATCTGGGTTTCTGATTTCGCACTGAAACTCTGATTTCAGCACTTGGGCGTGCCAAAATCTCACATATGAGTTATACATTACATGAAAACATTCTAATGACATAAAACTAGTATTCTAAACTTAACATGATGCATAGTTTACTGATTCAAATCATTTCATGACTAAACGTGCATGAAAATAAAATACTAAAGAGTTCTAAGGTTTAAACTTGCTAAGTCCCCTAAGAATCTTTTATTCCAGTTCCTGCCACACACACCATCTTTACATTGCCCTCTAGCTTCCTCTGCTAGTCCATTTTTCCTTTACCTTTATCTGCAGTATAAGGAAAATAGAATATGTAAGCTTAAAGCTTAGTAAGAAACCAACTACCTCACTAAAACATGCAACGATGCAAACATGCTTTTAAAGAATGCTATTTGAAAATATGTACTGGCATGGCATACTATGGTTGCAAGCATAAACTGAAATAACTGAACATGTTAACTGAAACATGGCATAGCAAGCTGATCACATAGAACAATAATAGAGAACTAAGCTGAACATAAACTGAGCTAACTGAAGCTAACCTGAAGCTGAAATCAAACTCAACTAACATAACTGATTTTATGAGTTTTGAAAACTAATACATAGTAGATTAAAATACTAATCATGTGCTGTTGGGCCCGGCAACTGTACTTACTGTGCGCGCATCCCTAACTAAACCCGGGTTTGCAAGTCCCGAATTTAGTAAGGTTTACTAGGTTATCTGAACCTAGGGACGACTGTGGGAGTCCAACCCAATGGATATCTAATCCAGTACAGTGCCAACTGAAAATAAAATACTGAATATGGCTACTATTTGCTTATTTTGCTATTTCTAGGTTATCTGGACCTAGAGCTAGGTTATCTAAACCTAGAGGCGACTGTGGGAGCCCACCCATTGGATATCTAATCCATTTAAGCTGTAGTAAACTGAAAATGCTGAATAAATGCTTCTAATGCATCCAATTGAACTGTTAAAAATGCTTAAGGTGCATTCTCACTAAACTAGCTATTTTATCGAACACCTAGAGTGCCCGAACTCTCCTCTCTATTAGGGAGACCACTTCTAGGCACCCGACAACGTCTAAAACCTCAACTGAAGAGGGAATACGTGTCCGGCCCATCCAGAAGTGCTCACTAAACCCCTAAATCTGCGAGGAGGGTCAAATTCACCCTATGCGTCGATGAAAATCTGCAATATAACTAATCTAACAACATATAACCAAACGGAAGCTACTTATTGTTAGAGTGTATACTAAAAGCCTAGCTTTTGGTATAAACATTTATCTAGAAATAAGAATCACATTGGTCAAATGTCTACATTTATGATAAATGTAGTTGCTCAATTAATTTATATTGTAGATAACATGGTGTGTGGTGTCACACACAGAAGATCATGTTATCGGTTCCTTATAAATTATAAACAGTAGCTCACGACTAAGATGGAAAGGAACAAACCATTGGAAGGTCGTAGTGTAATTAGATGTTAGTTTATCTTAACTATATAATTACACTAGTACACTTAGAGTGTATTGAGTAGGACCATTTGAGGTCGTTCTTTTTATACTGACTTTATAAAGGAACAAAGACCTTAGTTATTATGGAAGTGTGTGCTCTTAATCCTAATATAATAACAAGCACATATATTTGATATTTATTTCTTTAATTTATCAATGAGTGAGATTTAGTTCGATAAATCAATAAGCCCGATAAGTTGGGAAATGGTATCACTTATAGTGTGTGTTGTTGATTATAGAAGGAAACTGTGTCCTAGTAATCTAGGTTGATAATGTCCTCAAGAGGAGCTCATAAGGATTGTCATGTTAAACCCTGCAGGTGGACTTAGTCCGACATAATAATAAGGTTGAGTGGTACTACTCTTGGACTAAGATATTAATTAAATGAGTTGTCAGTAACTCACTTAATTAGTGGACATTCGATATCTTAAACACAGGGAGACTAACACACTCATAATAAGAAGGAGCCCAAAAATGTAATTTGGGATTGGTGCGGTAGTTCAATAATAGTTCTCTAGTGGAATGAATTATTATTGATAAAATTAAGTTGTGTGTTCGGGGCGAACACGGGATGCTTAATTTTATCGGGAGACCAAAACCAATTCCTCCTCTCGGTCCCTATCGTAGCCTCTTATTTATAGAGTTCTATACCCACCTATACCCACCTTCTATACCCACACAATAGAGCTAGCTTGGGAACAAGCTAGGGCCGGCCTAGGTATAAAATTGGTGGCCCTAGCTAACCCAAGCTAGTGGGGCCAGCCAAATTAAATTAAAAAGGGATTTTAATTTTAGTTTTTATTATGTGGAAGAAATAATTTATTAAAGAGAATTAAAATTAAAATATCTCTCTTGTAAAAGATCTACAAAAGATTAAAGAAAGAGATTAGATCTCTTTCCTTATTTGTAGATTGGAGAGTTATTTTATTTTCTCTTTAAAAATTATCCACATGTTGATAAAATTAAAATTATAGAAATTTCCTTTTATCAACCATGAAGAGATTTTTAAAGAGAAATTTTATTTTAAAATTTCCGGAAACAAATTAGGAAGTTTTAATTGTTGATTAAAACTTGTCCAATTTGCTCTCCAATGATGTGGCCGACCATTGAACTTTAATTTGGAAAATTTGTTTTATTTTTCTAAATTAAATCATGTCAAGGAAATTGAGGAAATTTTATTGTAATTAAATTTCCTAATTTGCCTAGGCCAAGGAATATAAAAGAAGGGGTGAGGGTGCCTTCATGAGATACAACCTCTATTGTTTTCTCTCCCTCTTTTCCTTGGTGTTGTGGCCGGCCATCATCTCTTCTCTTCTTCCTCTATGTGGTGGCTGAAACTCTCTATTGCTTGGAGGTCTTGTGGAGGCCGGATACTACTTGGAGAAGAAGAAGAAGAAGGAGAGGAAGCTTGCATCTCTTAGAGTTTGGTTGGTGTTTTTCTTCTTCCTTGGTGGAGCTTTCTTGTTTTGGCCGAACCTAGCTAGGAGGAGAAGAAGGTGCTTGGTGGTTTCTCATCTCGGAAGATCGTTGCCCACACAACGTCCGAGGTTAGAAGAGGAATACGGTAGAAGATCAAGAGGTTTTTCTACAAGGTATAACTAGTAATTTTTCTTTCCGCATCATACTAGTTATTTATGGAAATAATACCAAATACAAGAGGCTTACGATTCTAGAATTTCGAATATGTTTTTCGATATTGTGTTCTTTTGTTTTTTCTTTTCCTTGTGATTTGATTGTTCTTTTCGGTTAACCTAAAGTTATTTTAGGAAATTAAATATTAGCTTTCTATAAAAGGTTTTGTCTAGTCGGTGGTGGTTGCTCCCATATCCAAGAAGGCCATGTACCTCGCCACGTCAGTACTGGGAACCAATTATGGAAATTAATATTTAATGGAATTAATAACTTAAGGTGATTTGGGTCGAACGTGTTAAGTTCCGCAGGAGATCCAAGTCAAAACCTAAAAGAACAAATAGATTAAGTTTTGGATCAAACGTGTTAAGTTCCGCAGGCGATCCAAAATTTAATTTAAAAGAACACATGGTAGCTAGGAAAAGGTTCAGACCTTTGTACAAAATTTTTGTACAGTGGAACCTCTAGGTTTTCCGAGTAGCAACCAACAATTGGTATCAGAGCTAGGGTTTTGCCTCTGTGTATTTGGTATTAGTTTAATTATGCACATGTCATACATAATTTAGGCAGGATAATAGTAGGATGTGCTAACTTTGTGGATGCAGGATCCAACTATTATGGCTTTTAGTTATTATGTGTGTGATTGAATCCTTGGACATGTCAAGGGCATTTATATGTGTGTGCATGATTGTATTATAAAATACAGCAGGAGCTGTATTTAGTTTTATTAGGATTTTATTTTTGATCTAGATACATGTACATTCCTTTTATGGAATATAGGATCAAAATGTAAAATTCTATTTATGTCATGGATCGAATCTTGCAAAGCGTGGAACCTTCTAAGGACCAGAGGCGCAGCGGAACAAGGAGCAAGATGGACCCGGTGGCGGTGGCCAAATATGGCAGCGACTTGGGATGACAACACACGGAGGACAACTAGAGATAAAAGCCATAATAGTTGAAAATTAGATTTTCTATTTATTGCTTTTATATTGTCATTATGTGCATGTTAGTTTACAAGTTTAGTAGGCTAGCATAGTTAAAATTCCTCATTAATAAATAACTAAGTGGGAGAGGGTTTTTAAGTAAATCCCATGGTCTCCATTACTGGTTTGTAAGTGATGCAAACAAGCTTGCGTTGGCTCGAGTGCCTTCCTCCATAACGGATGAGCTTGTTTGCGGATCACTAGAACAGACTTCCATTTTGGATGACTATAGGAAGTTAATTAAGAGCGTGTGATCTTCCCCAACGGAAGGGGCATAATCTTATTAATGGACTTAGTGTCAAGTAATGGTATACACTTAGACACATCTAATAGTATCCTCCCATCGGAGTCACTTTTATTATTTGTGTGACCAAATGAAACCAACTATTAATTTGTCATAAAACTAGGTTGACAAGATAATAAAATTAAAGGGTTAAAACCCTCTTACAAATGATTGATTTTGTATACGTCCACACTAACGTGGCATACAAAATTAACGGTGTTTGAGATAATTTTATTTGTCATAAAGTTACGTTGACAAGATAGTTAATGGGTAAAACCCTCCTCTTACAAATGTTGATTTTGTATACGTCCACACTAACGTGGCATGCAAAATTCACGGTGTTTTGAGGTGTTGGTAAATTTAAATAGTATTGTTAGAGGAATCAATATTATTTTAAATTTAGAAGTCTTGACCAAATATTTGATTAAAGATAGACCAACTATTAATTTTATTCGTCATAAAGTAAGGTTGACGAGATAATAAAATTAAATGATAAAATTTCCTCTTTGAATTTGTATACGTCCACACTAACGTGGCATACAAAATTCATGGGATTTTTAAGGAGTTGGTCTTAACCAAATATTTTTGTGATTCTTAGGATGATGGTCAATCCCTAGCTGATATACTTTAGGATAGACTTAGTGGTCCCAATTATAATTGATTAGAAATAGGATTTGGACATTAAGGTAGACTGTTCTCTTAGAACTAAGAACAATATAGGTGTATTTTATTCATTAGTTGAAACATGTTTAGTGGTGTTATCTACCAGAACCTGGAGTGTAGATACAGATGCCATTAATCATGTCCGCAATTCATTGCAGGGTTCCAGGAAACCCGACAACTAAATGAAAATAAAAACACCGTCTACATGGGCACTGCTGTAAAAGTGGCAGCTGTTGTAGTGGGAGATGTTTATCTTTTGATAAAAATAAAACATGGATTTTTGAGTAATTGTCTTTACACACCAAGTTTAGAAAGAACTAGTTTTCAGTTTCTAAACTATTCAAAGAACATGATATTCTGCCTCTTTTAATAACAAAGTTGGTATTAAGAAAAAGGGGGAAGTTATCTGTTCTAGTACGTTGATTGACAATTTATAAATCCAATAACTCTCACGATGCAACAAATGGAAATTAGTAACACATCTTCTAACTTTAAGAGAAAGTAACCTTCGGAAATGAACCAATTATATCTTTGGCATCTAAGGCTAGGTTATATTAACTTGAGTATGATTCATTGGTAGCTGATGAACTTTTGGGTTCATTAGTAGTGGAAATCTTTCCAACCTACGAGTCTTACTTGGAAGGAAAAATAACCAAGAAGCTTTCAAGTCTAAGGGGTATGGAGTCAAAGATATGTTGAAATTGGTTCATTCTGATCCTATGACTATCCAAGCAAGAGGTTGTTTCAAATATTTCGTCTATTTTATAGACAACTATTTGATATACAGATACATTTACTTGATGTGCCACAAGTCTAAGTGCTTTGATTAGTTCAAAGAGTATGAGGCTGATGTGGAGAAATGTCAAGGTAAAAGTATCAAGACACTACGGTGAGATCGTAGTGGCAAGTACCTCTTGGGAGAATTTAGGAGTCACTTATCAGAAGTAGGGATTCAATCCCAACTAACTACACCTAGGTATATCCCAACAGAATGGTGTAGAAAAAGGAAGGTATAGGACTCTTATGGAAATAAGTAGATTGATGATGAGTTATTTAGAAAATTACCAAATTCATTCTAAGGATATACTCTGGAAACGGAAGTGAACATAGTACCTTCCAAAGCAGAACTCTCTACTCATATAGAATTGTTGAATAGGTGTAAGCCTATTTTGAAGCATATTCGGATTCGGGTAGTCCAGCACATATGCTGAAGAGAGACAATGATAAGTTGGACAGGAATTCACTTGTTTGTGGGTTATCCTAGAGAAATGAAAGTAGGTTTATAGTCTTAAAAATAAGAAGGTCATTATTAGCATCAATGATCGATTTTTAGAAAAGTACTATATAATAAACCTCATGCTCATAAGAAAATTTGTTCTTAAGGAAATAATAAAAGACATGTCTAATCTAGTACCAACTGTACAAGATGAGATACCACAAGGAAACTGCAACACGTATCACAAATGATACACAATTGAAGAAAGTGCCTCATCGTAGTGGGAGGGTTGTTAGGCAACCTAAAAAGATTTATGTTTTAGGAGAGTTTTTTGGACTCGATCCCTGGAGGACATGAATCTGATCTCCGGACATATGACGAAGCACTCCAAGATAAAGATGCAATATCTTGGCAAAGAGTAATGAATAACAGAATTAGAATATATGCATTCTAATAAAATCTGGAAGCTTATAGAACCACCAAATGGTATAAAAGCCTTTGGGTGTAAAAATGTCTATATTAGGAAAAGAGGGATAGACAGGAAGGTAGAAACTCTCAAAGCAAGGCTAGATGAAAAAGGAAACTTTTTCACTGGTAGTCATGCTTAAGTCTATCCGGATTCTTTTATCTATTTGGCAAGTGGATGTCAAGACAGCATTCCTTAATGGAAGTTTTGAAGAGAACATCCATATAAAGCAACCAGAAGGGTTCATTGCAAAGGGCTAAGAGCATCTTGTGTGTAAGCTCAATCAGTCTATGGACTGAGGCAAAGCTTCAAGGTCTTGGAATATCCGGTTTATCAAAGTAATCCAGATCTATCGATTTAGTAACCGGATAAGTCTTGTGTATACAAAAGATGTGATGGAAACGTGGTGGTATTTTTTGTACTATACTTAGATAACATTTTTGGTAGTTGGAAACAATATCAAAATGTTGTCAGAAGTAAGGGTATGGTTGTCCAAACAATTCGATATAAAGGACTTGGGAGAATGTATATATTCTTGAGATCAAAGTAATAAGGGATCGCAAGAAAAGAATATTTTACTTATCCCAAGCTTCATACATCGGAAAAATCCTTGTTCGTTTTAAGCATACAAAACTCCAAGAAAGGTTTCTTACCTTTTCAGGATGGAGTAACTTTATCTAAAGATATGTCTCTAGATATCAAAGGAGATAAAGGAAATATAGGCGATTCTTTCTATGGCTGTTGGAAGCCTAATGTATGCTATGCGAGATCGAAATATGTTTTGCCAAGGGCATAGTTAGCAGATATCAAAGTAACCTGGACAAGGACATTGGACTGCAGGAAAGCATATATTGTAGTACCTTAGAGGCACTAGAGATTATATGCTAGCTTACAAGGCGCTAATTTAGTCCTGTGGGTTGCATGGATTTTGACTTCCAATCGGATAGGGACAATAATAAGTCGACCTCGGGGTTTTGTGTTTACTTTAGGAGGTAAAGTCATAACTATGGAAGAGTGATAAGCATAGGTGTTTTTGGACTCCACCATAGAAGCTTAGTATATGGCAAGCCTCCGAGGTAGCCATAAAAGGTGAATGACTCAATAACCTCAAGATAGACTTAGATATGATTTCTAGTTTGTCCAAAGATTATTACAATTTATTGTAATAATATTGGTGCAGTAGCAAACTCGAAGAAACCATAAGTCTATAAAGGCAAGTAAACATAATAGAGCGCAAGTACCACCCAATACGAGAAATCGTATAAGCGAGGAGAAGTTGTTGCTACCTAGATTGCATCAGTGATGCCTATAGATCCTTCCACCGAGGTCCTTAAGGCAAGAGCTTTTGATGGACATGTTGAAGGGTTAGGAATCGGATGTATGGCAGCAGATATAGCAACTTAGTCTTTTAGTATAAGTGGGAGATTGTTAGAGTGTATACTAAAAGCCTAGCTTTTGGTATAAACATTTATCTAGAAATAAGAATCACATTGGTCAAATGTCTACATTTATGATAAATGTAGTTGCTCAATTAATTTATATTGTAGATAACATGGTGTGTGGTGTCACACATAGAAGATCATGTTATCGGTTCCTTATAAATTATAAACAGTAGCTCACGACTAAGATGGAAAGGAACAAACCATTGGATGGTCGTAGTGTAATTAGATGTTAGTTTATCTTAACTATATAATTACACTAGTACACTTAGAGTGTATTGAGTAGGACCATTTGAGGTCGTTCTTTTATATTGACTTTATAAAGGAACAAAGACCTCAGTTATTATGGAAGTGTGTGCTCTTAATCCTAATATAATAACAAGCACATATATTTGATATTTATTTCTTTAATTTATCAATGGGTGAGATTTAGTTCGATGAATCAATAAGCCCGATAAGTTGGGAAATGATATCACTTATAGTGTGTGTTGTTGATTATAGAAGGAAACTGTGTCCTAGTGATACTAGGTTGATAATGTCCTCAAGAGGAGCTCATAAGGATTGTCATGTTAAACCCTGCAGGTGGACTTAGTCCGACATGATAATAAGGTTGAGTGGTACTACTCTTGGACTAAGAAATTAATTAAATGAGTTGTCAGTAACTCACTTAATTAGTGGACATTCGATATCTTAAACACAGGGAGACTAACACACTCATAATAAGAAGGAGCCCAAAAATATAATTTGGGATTGGTGCGGTAGTTCAATAATAATTCTCTAGTGGAATGAATTATTATTGATAAAATTAAGTTGTGTGTTCGGGGCGAACACGGGATGCTTGATTTTATCGGGAGACCAAAACCAATTCCTCCTCTCGGTCCCTATCGTAGCCTCTTATTTATAGAGTTCTATACCCACCTATACCCACCTTCTATACTCACACAATAGGGGCCGGCCAAGCTAGCTTGGGAACAAGCTAGGGCCGGCCTAGGTATAAAATTGGGTGGCCGGCCCTAGCTTGAACCCAAGCTAGTGGGGGCCGGCCAAATTAAATTTAAAAGGGATTTTAATTTTAGTTTTTATTATGTGGAAGAAATAATTTATTAAAGAGAATTAAAATTAAAATATCTCTCTTGTAAAAGATCTACAAAAGATTAAAGAAAGAGATTAAATCTCTTTCCTTATTTGTAGATTGGAGAGTTATTTTATTTCTCTTTAAAATTATCCACATGTTGATAAAATTAAAATTATAGAAATTTCCTTTATCAACCATGAAGAGATTTTAAAGAGAAATTTTATTTTTAAAATTTCCGGAAACAAATTAGGAAGTTTTAATTGTTGATTAAAACTTGTCCAATTTGCTCTCCAATGATGTGGCCGGCCATTGAACTTTAATTTGGAAAATTTGTTTTATTTTTCTAAATTAAATCATGTCAAGGAAATTGAGGAAATTTTATTGTAATTAAATTTCCTAATTTGCCTAGGCCAAGGAATATAAAAGAAGGGGTGAGGGTGCCTTCATGAGATACAACCTCTATTGTTTTCTCTCCCTCTTTTCCTTGGTGTTGTGGCCGGCCATCATCTCTTCTCTTCTTCCTCTATGTGGTGGCTGAAACTCTCTATTGCTTGGAGGTCTTGTGGAGGCCGGATACTACTTGGAGAAGAAGAAGAAGAAGGAGAGGAAGCTTGCATCTCTTAGAGCTTGGTTGGTGTTTTTCTTCTTCCTTGGTGGAGCTTTCTTGTTTTGGCCGAACCTAGCTAGGAGGAGAAGAAGGTGCTTGGTGGTTTCTCATCTCGGAAGATCGTTGCCCACACAACGTCCGAGGTTAGAAGAGGAATACGGTAGAAGATCAAGAGGTTTTTCTACAAGGTATAACTAGTAATTTTTCTTTCCGCATCATAATAGTTATTTATGGAAATAATACCAAATACAAGAGGCTTACGATTCTAGAATTTCGAATATGTTTTTCGATGTTGTGTTCTTTTGTTTTTTCTTTTCCTTGTGATTTGATTGTTCTTTTCGGTTAACCTAAAGTTATTTTAGGAAATTAAATATTAGCTTTCTATAAAAGGTTTTGTCTAGTCGGTGGTGGTTGCTCCCATATCCAAGAAGGCCATGTGCCTCGCCACGTCAGTACTGGGAACCAATTATGGAAATTAATATTTAATGGAATTAATAACTTAAGGTGATTTGGGTCGAACGTGTTAAGTTCCGCAGGAGATCCAAGTCAAAACCTAAAAGAACAAATAGATTAAGTTTTGGATCAAACGTGTTAAGTTCCGCAGGCGATCCAAAATTTAATTTAAAAGAACACATGGTAGCTAGGAAAAGGTTCAGACCTTTGTACAAAATTTTTGTACAGTGGAACCTCTAGGTTTTTCGAGTAGCAACCAACACTTATACTGCAGGTGAGGGGTTTCTTACCTCGTACGCTAGTTTTCTTACTATTCCTTTCGCTAGATTTCCGGTGGAGACGACTTCTCGACGATCTTCTCGCGTCTATGCGTTCCCCTCGCGAAGGAGAGCGTCCTCGTGCCGGAGTTATCGCCGGAAGATGTCCTTGGGGCCCTAGGGAGAGAACCCTAGGTCTTCCTTGTGGTTGGCGTCGAGAGAAGGAGAGAAGAAGGGGTTGGCGTCGGTGAGGGTTTTTTTTGGAGAGGGAGAAGTTGCCGAACCAAATAAAAATAACCCAAACCAACTTAAGTTTTTTTTTTTTATATTAAGTGGATAACCCGACCCAACTCTAATATAAATATAATTGGTTCTCCTTTCTTTCAGCACGGCCCACTGGGTTCACCGGTTACTAAGGCTAACTAAAGGTTTAGCGGACCTGAGAGGTCCCGGGTTCGATCCCCGCTTAAGCCACTTTACTTTTTTAATTATTTTTGCTACTTCCGCTACTCGAAAAATCCCGAAAAAATATCTAAAAATTCCAGAAAAATCATAGCATATTTATGAAAGTGTTTTGAGAATTTTCGGGCATTACAATCCCCCATACCTTATAAAAAGTTCATCCTCGAACTTAGAACAATTCTGGGTACTTCTGTCTCATGCTGGCTTCTGTCTCCCAAGTTGCCTCTTCTGCTGTGTAACTTTGCCAAATGACTTTCACTAATGGTACTTCCTTGTTCCGCAATTTCTTAACTGCTCGGTCTATTATCTGAATAGGCCGACTGTCATAGTTGAGGTCTTCGCGGATCTGTACCGACTGGGGCTCAATCACCTGGGTGGCATCTGGGGTATGCTTCTTCAGCATAGAGACATGAAATACGTTATGGACAGCTGACATTTCCTGGGGTAGCTCTAACTCATATGCTACCTTGCCCACTCTTCTACTGATAAGGTATGGTCCCACATATCTGGGACTTAGCTTGCCCTTCTTCCCAAAATGCATTACTCCCTTCATGGGAGCTACTCTGAGGAACACTGAATCCCCAACTGAGAACTCTAAAGGTCTGCGCCGTGTATCAGCATAGCTTTTCTGGCGGCTCTGAGCTGTCTCTATCCTCTGGCGGATCTGTTGTATAGCTGCTGTGGTATCTGCCACTAGATCTGTCTGAAGCTCTAGTTCTTTCTGTTCACCACTCTCATTCCAGCAGATTGGAGATCTACACCTCTGCCCATAGAGAGCCTCATAAGGTGTCATACCGATAGTGGCCTGATAGCTGTTGTTGTATGCAAATTCTGCTAAACTCAGATATTTGCACCAACTTCCCTTGAAATCTAGGGCACATGCTCGGAGCATATCCTCGAGTACCTGATTTACTCGCTCCGTCTGTCCATCTGTCTGCGGATGGAAGGCTATGCTAAACTTTAACTTCGTGCCCAAAGCTGTCTGTACACACTCCCAGAAGTGTGATGTGAATCTACTGTCTCTGTCTGAAATAATGGTTCATGGGACTCCATGTAATCTAACGATCTCCTTGAGATACAACTGAGCTAGCTGTTCCATGGAGTAGGATATCCTGATAGCTAAGAAGTGGGCTGATTTAGTCAATCTGTCGACTATTACCCAGATGGTATCATAACCATTCGTGGTTCTGGGTAATCCCACTATAAAATCCATAGAAATGTCTTCCCACTTCCATTCTGGTATCTGTATGGGCTGCAAAACTCCCCCTGGTCTCTGATGTTCTGCCTTAACCCTCTGACAGGTTAGGCAGGTGCTAACATATCGAGCGATGTCTCTCTTCATCCCAGGCCACCAAAAACGTTTCTTCATGTCCTGGTATATTTTGGTGGAGCCTGGATGCATCGCATAGGGAGTCTTGTGAGCCTCATCTAAAATCTTCCTTCTGAGTTCCTCCTGATCCGGAACACATAGCCTGTCACCAAAATACAACACCCCGCTATCTGATATTCTGAACTTTCCACCTTCTGATTCTGCTAAACCTTGCTTGATTCTCTGAATTTCAGGATCCTGCTCCTGAGCTGTCTGGATGTCACCGAGCAAGGTAGATTCTAATGTCATAGTAGAGAGCTGTCCGACTATGAGCTCGAGACCGAAATCTGAGATCTCCTTCTGTAGGGGCGGTGACATGGCTGCTAGAGATAATAAGGTAGCACTGGACTTCCGGCTAAGTGCATCTGCTACCCTGTTGGCTTTCCCTAGGTGGTAGAGGATGTCTATGTTATAGTCTTTGACCAGCTCTAGCCATCTGCGCTGTCGCATATTCAGATCCTTCTGAGTGAAGAAGTACTTCAGACTTTGATAATTTGTATACACTCTGCACTGAGCTCCATACAAGTAATGTCTCCAAATTTTAAGAGTGAACACCACTACTGCAAGCTCAAGGTCATGAGTAGGGTAATTCTTCTCATAATCCTTGAGTTGTCTGGAGGCATAAGCTATCACCTTGCCATTTTGCATCAGTACTGCTCCTAGTCCCAATTTGGAGGCATCACTGTAAATGTCGAAGCTGTCTGTATTTTCTGGTAATGCTAGAATAGGAGCACTGGTCAATCTCCTTTTGAGCTCGCTGAAGCTGTTCTCACAGTCCTCTGTCCACTGAAACTTCCTGTTCTTTCTGGTAAGAGCTGTCAGTGGGGAGGCTATCCTGGAGAAGTCCTCTACGAATTTCCTGTAGTAACCTGCTAATCCCAGAAAGCTTCTGATCTCACTGCCGTTCTTGGGTCTTTTCTAGTTGCTTACAACTTCTATCTTACTGGGGTCTACCATGATACCATCCTTTGAGATGATGTGACCCAGGAAGGACACCTGATCTAACCAAAATTCACATTTTGTGAACTTGGCGTACAACTGGTTCTGCTGAAGGGTCTGCAATACTGTTTTCAGGTGCTCTACGTGCTCTTCCTGAGTTCCTGAATAGATAAGAATGTCATCGATGAACACGATGCCGAACTTATCTAAGTATTCTTTGAATACTCTGTTCATGAGGTCCATGAAAGTAGCTGGAGCATTGGTCACACCAAAGGGCATGACTACAAACTCGTAATGTCCGTATCTAGTCCTGAATGCTGTCTTAGGTATATCCCCTTCTTTGACCTTCATCTGATGATAACCCGATCTGAGGTCTATCTTAGAGAACACTGCTGCTCCCTTTAGCTGATCAAACAGGTCATCAATTCTGGGAAGAGGATACCTGTTCTTGATGGTGACTTGGTTCAGCGCTCGGTAGTCTATACACAGGCGCATGCTTCCATCCTTCTTCTTCACGAACGACTAGGACGTATGAAGCCTAGTCAAGTAGCTCCTGTAGGACGTATGAAGCCTAGTCAAGTATTCTTCACTGCGCATGGTGAGTGACTAGGACGTATGAAGCCTTTGTCAAGTAGCTCCTGTAGTTGTTCATGAAGTTCCTTCAGTTCTGCTGGAGCCATGCGGTAAGGCGCTTTGGAGATAGGATTTGTACCGGGAATGAGCTCTATCTCAAATTCGATCTCCCTGTCTGGTGCTAGGCCTGGTAACTCTTCAGGGAAGACTGCTGGGTAGTCACATACGACTCGGACCCCTGCTAGCTGTTGGTCCTTGTCCTGACTGGTGCTGACTACGTGTGCTAAGAACCCCGTACATCCTGAATCCTTCAACCTCTGTGCCTTCATAGCTGAGAGAAACTTCTTGGCCTTTCTCCTGGGTTCTCCGATGAACTCGAACCGTGCTTCTGCTTCGGGTTGGAATGTGACTTTCTGCTTACGGCACTCGATAGAGGCACCGTATTTGATCAAGAAATCCATCCCGAAGATGACATCGTAGTCAGTCATATTTAGCACTATCAGATCACAAAAGAGTTCTCTGTCTGCTATAATGACTGACACTGCTCTGAGCCAGTGCGTGGATACCATAATTTCTCCTGAAGGTAGTGTCGTCAGAAACTGACTGCTGAGTACCTCTGGAGGTACTTCTAACTTCTCGGAAAACACCCTGGCTATATATGAATGGGTTGCCCCAGTATCGAATAAAACAGTTGCACTATACTGTAAAATACTAATCTGACCTGTGACAACTGTCGAGGCATTTGCTACGTCCTCTCTGGTGAGTGAGTAGATCCTCGCATTCGTCATAGCTGGAGGGGCTTCTAATCTACCTTGGCTGATATGTGGACCATCCAGTGCGGCCTGCATCTGATGTAACTAAGCTGGCTGGCCTCCATACTGAATCGGCTGTGGCTGAGGAAGACTGGTCTTGTTTGGGCACTGCTTAGCCATATGCCCTTCTTGTCCACATTCGAAGCATCCTCGTGTGCCCTTGCTACAAACTCCTGGGTGAAATTTCCCATAAGTAGCACACTTGGGATAGCTGGGCTGTTTGCTGACTGGTCCTCCTTTCGGGTAGCTCCCTTGCTTGCGCTTGTTGCTGGAGTTCCCTTTCCAGTTGGAACTGTGGCCTTGCTATTTCGGAGTGTGTGAGCTTCCTTGGCCTTTAGACTCTGAGGAGACTTGCTTCTGCTGCTTGATACTGTTCTGGTAGTGCTCGGTAGTCAAGGCACTGCTCACTAGCTCCTCAGTGGTTTGTGGCCTATGAATGCCACTAGCCACGTTCATTGCTATCTCCGGCCTCAGCATCTTAAGATCAACCGGACTCGTTCCTTTTTCTGTGCTGACTAGTTCTGGGCATAGACGAGCCAACCTGTTGAATTTCTTCATGGCTTCCTCCACTGAAAGGTTGCCCTGGCGAAACTCAGTGAACTCGTCGTAGTGGCGGTTTGTGACCCGCATGTGAAAGAATTCCTCAAAGAACTCCTTCTCGAAGTCAGCCCATGACATCTGGTTCACTGGGCGCTTCGCTCTGATTCTCTCCCACCACATGCGTGCATCTCCTGTCAAGCAGAAGGAGGCGCACTTCACTTTCTCGTGTTCTGGCCAGTCCAGAAGCTCCATCGTACTCTCCGGTGTCTTGAACCAAGCTTGTGCATCCCATGGTTCGCTAGCGCCCGAGAAGTTCTCTGGCTTGACTCTCTACCACTGGATCAGATAAGCTTCTCTCTTTGCCTCTGCTGCTGGGGCTACTGGTGCTGTAGGCTGGACTAGTGGAACCTCTATAAATGCTGGGGTTGCTAAGTTTGGTTCTGGGGTGACTGTGGGAGTATTCTGCTGATTAGGCTTTAAGGTGATTATTTCCTGTTGTTGTTCAGCTAGCTGCTGCTGTAACTGAGTCACTAGTGCTGTAAGGTCTAGGGGAGGCACTGAACTGCCTGCCTCATGCTGGGGCTCAGTAGCTGGTGCCCTTCTAGCTGGGCGTCCTCGTGCCATTTCTAAAGACATAGAGGACAGGACATGCATAACTAATACAATCATAATTGTATAACTATTGCTATCATGTTATATACTATCACATACTAACATGCATCAGTTATCTATAAACATGAGCTATAACAAGAAAGCAAGAAACATAAATAAAGTAGAGGTATTCTTACTTGGAAGCTGCAGGTACAATGCTGATGTGTGTGTAGGAAGTATGGAAACTGCTCTGATACCACTCTGTAACGACCCGCCTCCTACTGACTAGGCTGCGAGGCCGATCGTTACGTAATGCTGTGCTAAATTACTATTGCGGAAAATCTGGATTGATTAAAATTTTACTAAACTGATTACTGTAAACTGAACTTAATATTCTAGGTGTACCTAGGAGTCGTACACATGCTAGAGGAGATATTCTATGCCTCTCGGATGTCCTGCTAGCTGTAATCAGGCATTTCAATCGATCCATGGGTCGATTGGGTTGTCGGATCGATCCAGTGATTGATCCAGCTTGATACTGGCACGGAAAGAATCTCTGGATCGGTCGGCTGACTGATCCATAAGTTTTTCTGCTTCTGTACGTCGCTGGATCAGTCTACTGACCGATCCAGGAGCACACTGATCGGTCGGTAGACCGATCCAGTGGCTCACTGATCGGTCGGCTGACCGATCAGTGAGCTTCTGTGCTCTCTACTCGCATCTGGATCGGTCGGCTGACCGATCCATAAACTCTCTGTTCGCACACTGATCGGTCGGCTGACCGATCCAGTGGCTCACCCCACTTCTGATCGGTCAGTAGATCGATCTGGGTTTCTGATTTCGTACTGAAACTCTGATTTCAGCACTTGGGCGTGCCAAAATCTCACATATGAGTTATACATTACATGAAAACATTCTAATGACATAAAACTAGTATTCTAAACTTAACATGATGCATAGTTTACTGATTCAAATCATTTCATGACTAAACGTGCATGAAAATAAAATACTAAAGAGTTCTAAGGTTTAAACTTGCTAAGTCCCCTAAGAATCTTTTATTCCAGTTCCTGCCACACACACCATCTTTGCATTGCCCTCCAGCTTCCTCTGCTAGTCCATTTTTCCTTTACCTTTATCTGCAGTATAAGGAAAATAGAATCTGTAAGCTTAAAGCTTAGTAAGAAACCAACTACCTCACTAAAACATGCAACGATGCAAACATGCTTTTAAAGAATGCTATTTGAAAATATGTACTGGCATGGCATACTATGGTTGCAAGCATAAACTGAAATAACTGAACATGTTAACTGAAACATGGCATAGCAAGCTGATCACATAGAACAATAATAGAGAACTAAGCTAACTGAAGCTAACCTGAAGCTGAAATCAAACTCAACTAACATAACTGATTTTATGAGTTTTGAAAACTAATACATAGTAGATTAAAATACTAATCATGTGTTGTTGGGCCCGGCAACTGTACTTACTGTGCGCGCATCCCTAACTAAACCCGGGTTTGCAAGTCCCGAATTTAGTAGGGTTTACTAGGTTATCTGAACCTAGGGACGACTGTGGGAGTCCAACCCAATGGATATCTAATCCAGTACAGTGCCAACTGAAAATAAAATACTGAATATGGCTACTATTTGCTTATTTTGCTATTTCTAGGTTATCTGAACCTAGAGCTAGGTTATCTAAACCTAGAGGCGACTGTGGGAGCCCACCCATTGGATATCTAATCCATTTAAGCTGTAGTAAACTGAAAATGCTGAATAAATGCTTCTAATGCATCCAATTGAGCTGTTAAAAATGCTTAAGGTGCATTCTCACTAAACTAGCTATTTTATCGAACACCTAGAGTGCCTGAACTCTCCTCTCTATTAGGGAGACCACTTCTAGGCACCCGACAACGTCTAAAACCTCAACTGAAGAGGGAATACGTGTCCGGCCCATCCAGAAGTGCTCACTAAACCCCTAAATCTGCGAGGAGGGTCAAATTCACCCTATGCGTCAATGAAAATCTGCAATATAACTAATCTAACAACATATAACCAAACGGAAGCTACTTATACTGCAGGTGAGGGATTTCTTACCTCGTACGCTAGTTTTCTTACTATTCCTTTCGCTAGATTTCCGGTGGAGACGACTTCTCGACGATCTTCTCGCGTCTATGCGTTCCCCTCGCGAAGGAGAGCGTCCTCGTGCCGGAGTTATCGCCGGAAGATGTCCTTGGGGCCCTAGGGAGAGAACCCTAGGTCTTCCTTGTGGTTGGCACTGAGAGAAGGAGAGAAGAAGGGGTTGGCGTCGGTGAGGGTTTTTTTTGGAGAGGGAGAAGTTACCGAACCAAATAAAAATAACCCAAACCAACTTAAGTTTTTTTTTTTTTTATATATTAAGTGGATAACCCGACCCAACTCTAATATAAATATAATTGGTTCTCCTTTCTTTCAGCACGACCCTGCTGGGTTCACCGGTTACTAAGGCTAACTAAAGGTTTAGCGGACCCGAGAGGTCCCGGGTTCGATCCCCGCTTAAGCCACTTTACTTTTCTAATTATTTTTGCTACTTCCGCTACTCGGAAAATCTCGAAAAAATATCTAAAAATTCCAGAAAAATCATAGCATATTTATGAAAGTGTTTTGAGAATTTTCGGGCATTACACCAAGTGCTCCAGCCGTCGGTTCTGCTTAGAAAAGGTAGGAGATTTATTTAAAGCAGTTAACAGAATATTAAGGTTATAAGAGGAGAACTTAGGGCTTGATTATTTCCCCATGACCTAATTTTCTCTCCTCTCCCTCACGAACGGCGTCGGCGTCGATTCTGCCGAGCGAAGGAAAACGAAGCCCTAGCTTCGTCTCCGGCGGCCGGCCGAAGGGGATTTCCGTGAGCTCTTCTCGGATTCGAGCTCCTCGCGTCAAGAAGGACCCGTGAACACGAAGAGAGGCCACGATTTCAAGAGACCCGAAAGCCCTAGAAGCCTCCTTCTCGGTTGTAAGTCCAAGAAACCCAAGGTAAGTAGCTTCCTCACCTGCAGTAAGATAGCTCCGAAGCATATTTTGTATTCCTCTCCTGGTTTCCGAAGCTTTGCTTGAATTTTCTTACGTTTCAGCTTTTGGATCTGTTGTTGCCGAGAGTTTTGATGTATTCTTGAGTTATGTTCTTAAATTCGTTATGCATGTATTGGGACAGATTTTGGAGGTTTTCGATTGCTGCACTTATTGCTCATGATATGATCCTTGCTTCTTGTTGTTGTATTTGTATTTGTGGCTTATGGATTATGTTGTAAAGAATTGTGGATTGTTAGGGAATTAGTTTTCTTCTTGGCTTTGGAATTATTACAGCTTGGTATAGATTCAATTACTGTGGTTTGGCCACTGAATTGCTATGAACATGGATTCTTACTAGTTGCTGTTAGATGATTTAGGATTGCTGCAGATTTCAGGTTCTGCCGTGATTCTTAGAGAGGGAAAAGAAGTTGTAAGGATTAAGTATATTGATGTTCAGAATTAGGAATAAGTTGTAAATCAATTTTCATTGATGTTGAGGTTTATGTTAGTGGATTGTTATGTAATTCTTAGTAGTGCAGATTTGTGTTAAAGAATTTAGGATGCTGGAAGGTTTCTGTTGCTTAGTAAACGTATGGGCTGTGAACAAGTTACATAGTTGAACTATGCGTTGAGTATGAACAAGTTTAGTTGTGGAAGGATTCAGTTGGATCTTTAGTAGCATTTCAGATTTAGATTTCCGAGTTATGCTGCCATGAACCTCAATTTTAGATTTTTCCTTGCTGTAATAGAAAAGATCAAACCTGTTTTCCAGAAGGTACTGATTTAAGTAAAGGGACTTTTCATATATTAGATAAAGCAAAATGGATAAGATTCAGTGAAGAAATTGTGGTTGATCAGGACAGAGGAGAGTCTCACAGATGGAGGTACAATTTTTATAAGAAGCCCAAATTTCTATCATGTTATTGGTTACGGACAGGGCTTCCCATTAGGCCAGCTAAAGATATCTTAGAGAAATTGTTATTTCCAGAGGGGATCCAGGAGACAAAAGAAGACTATGAGATTTACATGTTGATCAATGTAGATTCTATAAAGTGTTAATAAGCAGAATTTTAATAGCATAGTATGCAGATCTTAGATAAGCTTAATATGCAGATTTTAGTTAAGCTTAATATGCAGATTTTGTAAGTATAGTATGCAGAATTTCATAAGTATAATATGCAGATTTTATAAGTATAGTATGCAGAATTTCATAAGTATAGTATGCAGATTTTGTAAGTATAGTATGCAGAATTTCATAAGTATAGTATGCAGAATTTCATAAGTATAGTATGCAAATTTTATAAGTATAGTATGCAGATTTTCATAAGTATAGTATGTAGATTTTTATAAGTATGGTATGCAGATCTTTTTATATGTATTGCATTGTAGAATTTATTTAGCATAGTAGGCAGATTTTTGGTTTAAGCATTTCAAAGTTAGAATTTGCTTAAACATTTCAGTTTCTTTTTGTAAGAAGCATTCTTTTATAAGAAAAGTATAAGAAAGATAAAGAAAAGAAAGAAAAGGCCGAGGCCTTAAGTAGATCCCAAAAGTCAAGACTTTAGGGATTTTGGTACACAAGGTGCCTATTAAAATGCCGAGGCATTAAAAGAAGAAGTAATTAAGATTATAAGTATTTTACTTTTAAGAAGAGGCTAGTACCCGACTTCCGAGGTTGTCGTTAAACAAATCCAGGTGTCCAATTTCGAGGTCTTGGCCCTGGTAGACCGAGGTCTGCTCTTTTAGGATTGGCGGCTCGCTACCCCAACCTATTAGGGAACGCGCATAAGATGGTACTACGCCTGGGCCCAAGAAGAAAGTTGATTATTATTTTGAAGTATTTTGAACAAATAAAGCAAGTTTTACATAAGTATAAAGTATTAAAGAATAAGTCTTTAAGCAAGTGAAATAAGATTCAGAAGGTGTTTAGAAATCAACAAGTTTAGTTCTTTACGCTAGCATGATTGTATAGATTTACTTTACATGTTTAGCCTTTCAGTATGTTTCTTTCACTAGTAGATGAGCATGAGTAGATTTCCTTTTGAGCATTCAGTTTTAGATTTCAGTATATCCTCATGTATATCGAGATTTTGTGAGTTAGATAGCGCTTACTAAGCAAATTTTGCTTATAGACTACACTTCCTCTTACTGCAGATACAGGAAAGGAAAAGATATAGAAAGGAAGGCGACAAGGAGGTGATCGAAGGATGTGTGATGCCAGGACTATGGAAGCCTTGGGACTAGGAAAGAAGTTTTAATTTTAGTTTCCGCATTTTAGTTATTGTAAACATTTGAGTTGTATTTTAAGTTCATGTCATTTGAGATTATTCTGTTTAGATTGCATGTAGGATGAGTTCAGTTTAGTAAGTAGATATTTGTGTGTTTGATACTTATTTAACTGCGTGGTTGATTGATATGTGTTCCAGCCGCTTGTGGCTAATGTATATTATGTATGTATGTCAGTTTAAGGTTACCGGTACAGGGGAGATTCTGTCGAAATTTTTCGGTAGTGATTTCCTTGTGATTTTAATTATACCGGTTAAGTAGAGTTATTAGTTAAGTAACGGTCATCGTTAGAGAGTAGTAGTAGTAAGAAGGGTGGTCGTTACAGAGTGCAAGTCATGTTGCTGACAAGTTAGAGACTAAATTTGCATTATGGTTTCAAATTTATGTAAGTTAGAAAAATTTTCATAATTCTTCATAAAATTAAGATCGATCCTAGCTAATTTATATCATACATCTTTTGATAGGTGAAAGACAGCAGAATATCAAATGTGCAAGATGATAGAATATTGAATCTTGCATCAGGACCCCTTCGCCAAATAATGGTCTACTCTGGTTACTATGTTAATGGTCTAAAATTCCATGTGACACAACGAGATTCACGGAGATTAACTTATAATTCTGGTGTTTGTGTAAAGGGATCTATCGACACAAATAACACTGAGTTTGATTACTATGATAGACTTGAGGAAATTATAGAGATTGAATATCTAGCATTACCTATAAAAAGGTGTGTGTTATTCAAATGTTCATGGTATGATCCGACCCCAAGAACAGGTACCAGAATACATCCAAATTATAATTTAGTTGAGGTTAATGCAAATAGAATGTTCAATAAGTTTGAACCTTTCATTTTTGCAATACAAGCGGGTCAAGTTTTTTATCTTGAATATCCTACGAAGAGAAGAAGAGCTAGTGAATGGTTGTCTATTTGTCGAATGAAGCCTTGTTCGATCATAGAAATGTCGAACACCATTACTGCTCAAAACCATGATGCATTTCAAAATGATGAAGTAGAGAGACATTCAGTTGATTCACAACTCCCTTCTACATCACAATTACTTGTAGATGTTAATGCCAGTGACGAGGAGCTAGATGATGTAGAGACATCTAGCAGTGAGGATTTTTCCCATATAACAGAGTCTAGCGACGACGACTTACAAACTGTTGATGTTGAGTAGAACTATTTCCAGAGACTAACATTGATTAAATTTTAGCATTATTGATCTTTAAGTAAGTTATGATTCAATCATGTTTTATTGCCTGATTACCATGTTTGTTCACTTTATTGTATGCTATTTTGTAGATACTGATGGCAGATCATCCAGCACCACCACTTCGTGGATCTATAGTTCTTAGGGTTGTTGGAGAGACGTAAGTATATTTTAATTATTATTAATTCATTTTCTTTTTTTAAACATATAGCTTATGTTTTAAAATTGTTTATATGCAGATTTACTCCTGACGGCCATCGAGTATCCACATATATTACAAAAAAATTTAAAGAAAGAGTCTGTATTGCTGGTACTACATGGAGACATGTAGATAATGCGACTAAAGATTTTTATTTTAATGAATTTCTGGTAAGTAAGTTGAATATGTACAATATATTTAATCTTTAATATACTAAATTTTTAACTTCTATTTGCAGAAAAAATCTACATGGGAGGAAGGACAGGAGGGAAAATTTATAGGGACTTGGAATATTTACTGTGCCAAGTTATACAAGGACCTTTTATATTATATGAGAAAGGATGGCACTAGACCAGCTTATGTATCCGAGGAGATTTGGAGTGCATGGATGACCACTTGGTCTGCAGAAAGATGGCAGTCAAAGGCTCTAAAAGCTCAAGAAAATAGGAATACAGAGCCATGTGGCCCGAGTACTGGATCTGCTCGCCATACATCAGGATCTCGATCTATTGTTTAGCACGCCATGGATCTGGTGAATTGAATTTAATATTTTGTAAATTATATTTTTATTTATTAACAAGCTTGTATATTTGTGAACCAACTTATTTGTGCATGCAGGAGCGTTCTTTAGAAAGACAACCCACTTGCCTGGAGGTCTTTCTTAAGACTCACAAGAGAAAGGATGGCACATACATAGATCTTCGAACGAAGAACATTGGAGTTTGAATTTTTAACTTTATTATAATTAATCGTTATTCATTATTAATTAACTCTAGTAATTGTGTACAATATATAAATTGTATATTTTTTTCCTACACAGGAGGAAATGACAAGTAGGGTTACTCAGGCATCTCAGCCACCAGTAGAGGGAGGGGAGTCACAGGATCTATCCACCCAGCAAATAAATGAAATTTATTATGATGTTGTGGGTGGAAGGACAAAGAACTCCTCCCTCTACGGTCTTGGCTCCCAGGCCAAGGTGGTATTTGATCGCTTGAGGACTCCTAGGGGTCGTGCCAGTTCCTCTTCTTCTTCTTCTTCTTCTAAGGTGGAGTCATTAAAAAAAGAAAATAAAGAATTGAAGACTCAGATGACTACCATGGATCAGAGGTGGGAGGAGAGATGGGCTGCTCAGGAGCAGGCATTGTCCCAGATGCGAGCAGTCATTGCTAGATGGGACCGATCACAGCCGCCCCAGTCACAGGATCCCCAGTCAGAGCATGGTATTGAGTCACAGGAGACTCGAGACCCATTAGACCCTGCTGATGATTAGATTTTTTTGAGGTATGTTCAATCAATTACAACTAAATTTTTTTCTTAGTGCAATCATTCTAGTTGTTATTAATTCAATATTAGTGTTGTTTGATTGTGAACCGAACATATGGTTTACTTTCCCCATCATAAAATTTCTCATAACCATTAAATAACCATTTGGATTAATTGTTTATATTTTTAAATCATAGTATTTTTTTCCGTCATTTGTCTTATTCTAATGTTTATTTATTGTATTTTTTATTTTTCTTCTCATGTTCCACTAATGTGCAGTGTACAACTTAAGTTTCATTTTTAGTTAAAGCATGAGTTTAATTTAGAACTAAATTCATGCTAGATTCTAAATACAATAGGTAAAATATGGAATATGTATATCTCGATCCTAAATTTTTATTACTTTACATATGAGTTTAATTTATATCACTTTTAGTTTTGCATATTGTTGTAAAGGAAGGATATGAAAATCCCATCACCTCTGACTAAAATAACTGTAAAGTTAAATTGCTCTTATTATAACACAACTATTAAAACTTATAGTAAGCTTATTCAATTGCTTTATGGTATATATAGTAGTTGCTAACAAAGCTATTATTACTCATTAATGATAGCACTATTGTATCAAGATACATACTTCTAAGTTTTTGCTATGTCTTGTGTATTTTCAAATTTCAAATACCAAATGCATGCTGAAAATAAATCTGACACTACCATGAGCATGTTGCATACATCTTGCTTTCCACTAATGCTTGAATATGATTAATTGTTTCCTTATCTCTTATAAGATAGAGTAGTCATAACAATTTCATTTTCTTATTAGGTTTTAGATTCTTAACAGATTTAGATATTTATCTTAAATTGTATTACATTTTGCAGGAGTCCATATTGATACAATCACCACCGTACTATCATTAGATATCTACAATATAATCCAGGTATTTTATTACATGCAAAATTACTTATATATTACAATTCTTGAGGTATATATTACATTTATATCGATTCAGTCTGATTATAATCTTTTTATTTGACTTTTACAGGATTATATTTGGATATATGTGTAGGTGATGTATCATTGTAAGTTTGGATATTTTGTATTTGATGTTAACTTGTCAGTACTTTTGGATATTTTTGATTGTCAGTATGTTTTGGATATTTTGAATTTTGGAGATATGACCACTTGTTACTATGTTTTGTATTGTTTTTTAGACAGTTTTATTATTTGTTTGTGAGCATATTGTATGTTGTGTTGGTTGTTTATTGTATGGATTGTTATTATATATGATTTGAGTTTGTGTTACCATCGTTTGTGATGGTTTTTATTATATAAAATTTGTATATATGATAATTGGGAAATGCAGAGCAGACATTTCAAAACTTTTACTGGATATTACCGACGGAATATTAAATTCCGTCGGTATTTACCGACGGAAATCTTCATTTCGTCGGCAATCTATCGAATTGCAATAGGTGTTTACGATACATTACCGACGGAATTTACTATTCCGTCGGTAACCTATCGAATTTGTAATAGGCATTACGATACATCACCGACGGAATTCATAATTTCGTCGGTGATTGCCGACGGGATTATGAATTCCGTCGGTGATTACCGACGGAATAAGAATCCGTCGGTAAACTCCGTTACCCGCCGTTTGCCCTTTCTCCGACGGGAAACTTTTCTGTCGGTAAGTTCCGACTGAATATAGTTTCCGTCGATAAATTGACTACCGACCCAATTCTTTCCGATAGATAAAACTCCGTCGGTATTGTAGCTCCCGAATATTCTCAAAACTATTTTAGGAATATTCTATGATTTTTCTGGAATTATTAGATATTTTTCTGGAATTTTTCGAGTAGCAGAAGCAGCAAAAATAATTAGAACCGCAAAATAGCTTAGGCGTGGATTGAACCCGAGACCTATGACTTAGGGATAATGCTAGTAACCAGTTGAACCCAGCAAGGCCGTGCTGAAAGAGAAGGGAAACATTTATATTTATATTTGAGTTGGGCCTAGTTACCCACTTAATATAAATTAAAAACTTAAGTTGGTTTGGGTTATTTTCTTTTATTTGGTTGGGCAATTTCTCCCTCTCCAAACCCTCACGCCGAACACCCCTCTCCTCCCTCTTCTCTCGGCGCCAACACCCAAGCAAGCCTAGGGTTTCATCCCTAGGGCCATAGGAGTGCCTTCCGGTGACATCTCGGGCACAAGGACGTTCCCCTCCGCGAGTAGAGCACGTGGACGCGAGCGAGTCGTCGAGAGGTCATCTCCACCGGAATTTCTAGCGATTAGATTTGTAAGAAATCTAGCATACAAGGTAAGAAACCCCTCACCTGCAGTATAAGTAGCTTCCGTTTGGTTTCTATGCACTAATTTAGTTATATGCAGATTTTTCGACATGTAGGGTGTATTTAACCCTCCTCGCAGGTTTAGGGATTTAGTGAGTACCTTTAGATGGGCCGGACACGTCTTTTCCCCTTCAGTTGGAGGTTTAGATGCTGTTGGGTGCCTAAAGGTAGTCTCCCTAATAGAGAGGGGAGTTAAAGCACACTAGGTGTTCGATAAATTAGCTAGTTAAGTAAAAATGCAAATTAGGCATTTTAACAGTTCTGTTGAATGCATTAGAAGCATCTAAATCAGTAAATCAGTTTATTCTAGCTTATATGGGACTACGGTCCAATGGGTGGGCTCCCACAGCCGCCTCTAGGTTCAGACAACCTAGCTCTAGGTTCAGATAACCTAGAAACAGCAAGTTAAAACAGTTAGCTATATTCAGTATTTTATTTTCAGTGGCACTGTACTGGATCAGATATCCATTGGGTTGGACTCCCACAGTCGTCCCTAGGTTTAGATAACCTAGTTAACCCCACTAAATTCGGGACTTACAAACCCGGGTCTAGTTAGGGACGCGCGCACAGCAAGTACAGTTGCCGGGCCCAAACAGCATGATTATGTATTTTCACTTATTATGAATTAGTTTTCAAAGCTCAAATTAGTTATGTTAGTTGAGTTGGAATTCAGTATCAGTTTAGCTACAGTTTAGCCTATTATATGTTCAGTTCAGTGATCTTTATTGATTCATATGATTAGTTGCAAGGTCATGTTCAGTATGCATGTTCAGCTATTTCAGTTTATGCTTGCAACCATAGTATGCCATGCCAGTACATGTTTTCAAATAGCATTCTTTAAAAGCATGTTTGCATCGTTGCATGTTTTAGTGAGGTAGTTGGTTTCTTACTAAGCGAAAGCTTACAGATACTTTTTCCTTATACTGCAGATAAAGGTAAAGGAAAGATGGACTAGCGGAGGCTGGAGGACAATGCGAGGAAGATGTGTGTGGATGGAACTTGGAATAGAGATCTTAGGGAATTTCAACAAGCTTGTTTAAGCACTAGAACCTTTTAGCATTTTGTTATCTTGCACCTTAGCATGTTAAATGTTATGAACTAGTTAATCAAGCATCCTATCATGTTTAGAATACTATTTTTGTGATGTTAGAACGTTTGGCATTTAGTTTAGAAATGTTATAAGTAGTTTGGCACGAGCAAGTGCTGAAATCAGACAATTGGTCGAAATAAGAAACTTGAATCGATCAGCTGATCTATTCGAGGGTTTCCAATCGATCAGTTGATCGATTGGGCCAGTTGTTCCGCGAACAGTAGGCTTCTGGATCGATCAGCCGATCGATCCAGCAATTTCTGTCGCGAACAGAAGGCTCTGGAATCGATCACTGGATCGATTGATCAATTTGGATCGATCAGTCGATCGATCCAGAATATCGTCCCGAGCACAGTAGCGTGCTGGATCGATCACTGGATCGATCCAACCTATGTCCCGCATACAGTAGCCGGCTGGATCGATCACTGGATCGATCCGACTATTCCAATCGATCCGTGGATCGATTGGGAGGTCTGGTGTCAGTGGGGGAGTGTCTAAGTTCAGTTCCTTGGCCATGGGGAAGGTAAAACATGTTATGAGTAGTTAGTTTACCTCCCTTAGCATGTATAGAACCAAGAAATGTCAGTAGTTTAGTAAAATTTTAATTAGTCCAGCTTCCGCATATGTCCTTAGTAATGGTCAGGGAATAGTTTAGCACAACATAAGGTGACGATCGGCCTTATAGCCTAGTAGTAGAAGGCGGGTCGTTACAGGTATTCCGTCGGAAAAAGCATTTACCAACGGAATACCGACGGAAGATTCAGTCGTTATTCGCGACTTTTTTTGTTGTGCCACACCAAACCATGCATAGGTCGGCCCTAGCTTGATCCCCAAGCTAGCTTGGCCGGCCCCCTT
Source organism: Zingiber officinale (assembly GCF_018446385.1). Lineage (NCBI taxonomy): Eukaryota > Viridiplantae > Streptophyta > Magnoliopsida > Zingiberales > Zingiberaceae > Zingiber > Zingiber officinale. The sequence goes on along the minus strand of NC_056000.1, from coordinate 3,737,854 downwards.
TAGGTGGGTATAGAAGGTGGGTATAGGTGGGTATAGTACTCTATAATTAAGAGGCTACGATAGGGACCGAGAGGAGGAATTGGTTTTGATCTCTCGATAAAATTAAGCATCCCGTGTTCGCCCCGAACACACAACTTAATTTTATCAATAATAATTCGTTCCACTAAAGAACTATTATTGAACTACCGCACCAATCCCAAATTACATTTTGAGCTCCTTCATATTATGAGTGTGTTAGTCTCCCTATGTTTAAGATATCGGATGCCCATTAATTCAAACGAGTTACTGACAACTCATTTAATTAATATCTAATTCCAAGAGTAGTATCACTCAACCTTATCGTCATGTCAGACTGAGTCCACCTGCAGGGTTTAACATGACAATCCTTATAAGCTCCTCTTGGGGACATTATCAACCTAATTAGGACACAGTTTCCTTCTATAATCAACAACACACACTATAAGTAATATCATTTCTCAACTTATCATGCTTATTGATTTATCGAACTAAATCTCACCCTTTGATAAATTAAAGAAATAAATATTAAATATATGTACTTGTTATTATATTAGGATTAAGAGCACACACTTCCATAATAACCAAGGTCTTTGTTCTTTTATAAAGTCAGAATAAAAAGAAACGACCTCTAATGGTCCTACTCAATACACTCTAAGTGTACTAGTGTAATTATATAGCTAAGATAAACTAATATCTAATTACACTACGACCTTCCAATGGTTTGTTCCTTTCCATCTTGGTCGTGAGCTACTGTTTATAATTTATAAGGTGCTGATAACATGATCTTCTGTGTGTGACACCACATACCATGTTATCTACAATATAAATTAATTGAACAAATGTATTTAACAAATAAATACATATATTTGATCAAATGTGATTCTTTATTCAAAATGAATATTTACAAAAAGCTTAGGCTTTTAGTATACACTCTAACACCGGCGATCATGATCAAAGAAGGAACTCCTCTGTTCTACGTGCATTCTCATAATGTTCAATTTAACGAATGAGCACATTGTAGCTTCCTTCTTATTTTAAATCTAATCAAATCCTAATCTATGGCCAGAATTACTCCAGATCTAGATCAACGGTTGGATAAGTTCAAATTTGGGTCAAAGTCTTTAGATCTTAATCAATGGTTGTGATCTACACTCCTTTGAGCTTAATGGACCAGATCTTTGATGGATACCCAACTCTCCTCAAATCTTGAATAGATGGCTCATATTAGTTCTAAATTGGTTCTCTAAATTTAAATCCAAAATTAAGTCCAATTTAGTTTGATCCGATTCAGATCCATAAACCCTTGATCGCCTACAAAACTGATTCCACAAATTAGCATACAACTCCACAAATATAAAAGAAATTGTATTAAAATCTCAAAATGAATCCATCCTCGTAAAGTATAGTACAAATGCGGATTTAAACATAAGAAAGGATTAAAATCATGAATTTAGGAACTTGAATAATGCGATAAAATAATGGTTATCACACTTCAATGTTTATGGACCCATCAAACCTATCTCTACTAGTGGAAAATGTATTTCTTGACTTTAACTTATGATTATAATGGGAAAACTTAGGTATATATGCTAAAAGAGAATATAGAAGTTTTCACCAAATTTAAGTAATTTAAAATTTTAGTTGAAAAATAAAGTAGATCACTACAAGAAAACAGGGCTTCAGAGACGAAAAAATCAATTTCTAAAAGTCACTTTTATGTTTCTAAAAAAGGTTTGAGACAGAATATTCCGTGTCTAAAATCTGTTATTGAAAGCCCCGTTGCTAATTAAGAGACCGAAATATTTCGTCTTTAATTTATAAATAGATTAAAAAGTCGTTTCTAAATCTATTTTTAAATTAACCAAATAAAATAAATTTTAAATACAAAATCTGTCTCTAAATTTTGTTTTAAATTCGTCATTAATCCGTTTTAAATAACATATAAAAAATAATTTAAATCTGTTTATAAATCTGTTTATAATTATATTTATAAATCTAAATATAATTTTATTTTTAAATATATTGGTATTTTTTATTATATTATATTTCTATATTTTTATCTACTACAAGAAACACACACATTTCAAATAAATATTTAAAATAACTAATTTCTAATCCAAAAGTATCATAAAATTAACATTGGAATAAATAAATATGTAGGTGCAGCGGAGGCCAGCAAGAGGGGGGTGAATTGCTCCTGAAAAAATAAGACTATACCCTCCTCGGATTCTTCAACTCAAAAGTGCAATAGTAAATAAAATAATAAAGCAATAAAGAAATAGGAAGACAGGAATTTTGTTGATACAGTCTGACCTGGCTGTTGTTTTGATGTTGACACGGATTTAAGTTTGTATCAGATATTAATTAAATTCAGACTGATTAATGATCAAGGTTGATCATGTGGAGAGGAAAAGTCCAAGTACGGATACTTGGCACGCGAAGTCGGAGAGGGCTCAGTAGCTCGTTCTCTGGACCGGACGAAGTCGGAGAGGGCTCGGCAGCTCGTTCTCCGGGCTAGGTCAGAGAGGGCTCGGTAGCTCGTTCTCTAGACCGGACGAAGTCGGAGAGGGCTCGACAGCTCGGACTAGGTCAGAGAGGGCTCGGTAGCTTGTTCTCCGGACCGGACGAAGTCGGAGAGGGCTCGATAGCTCGTTCTCCGGACTAGGTCAGAGAGGGCTCGGTAGCTCGTTCTCTGGTCCGGACTAGGTCAGAGAGGGCTCGGTAGCTCGTTCTCTGGACCGGACGAAGTCGGAGAGGGCTCGGTAGCTCGTTCTCCGGACTAGGTCAGAGAGGGCTCGGTAGCTCGTTGGACCGGACGGAGTCGGAGAGGGCTCGGTAGCTCGTTCTCCTGACTAGGTCGAGAGGGAGCTCGTTCTCCGGACGAAGTCGGAGAGGGATCGGTAGCCTGCTCTCGGGACTAGGCCGAGAGGGCTCGGTAGCTCGTTCTGGGACCGGACGAAGTCGGAGAGGGCTCGGTAGCTCGTTCTCCTGACCAGGTCGAGAGGGCTCGGACGGCCTCGGACCCGAAGTCGGAGAGGGCTCGGCAGCTCGTTCTCCGGACTAGGTCAGAGAGGGCTCGGTAGCTCGTTCTCCGGACTAAGTCAGAGAGGGCTCGGTAGCTCGTTTTCTGGACCGGACGAAGTCAGAGAGGGATCGGCAGCTCGTTCTCTGGACTAGGTCAGAAAGGGCTTGGTAGCTCATTCACTGGACCAGGAAGTCGTTAGGGTTTAGGGCTGGGAGGCTCTAAAACTAACACAGGGACATTGGATCGGTCTGTTGACCGATCCAGTGATACCTTAAGTGAACTGATCGGTCTCGTGATCAATCAGTAACCACACAGAAGCATTCTGTGGGTTATCTGATCGGTCTACAGACCGATCAGAAGGATGCGATGGGATTCAGAACGATAGGGGGGATCGGTCTGTGGACCGATCCACCCATAGGCTGATCGGTCCACAGACCGATCAGCATCATCCCAGACCGATCAGGGTGTGTCCTGATCGGTCCAGAAGGCTATGGATCGGTCTGATGACCGATCCACAACGATGTCGTTTTTCCTCTGCGTTTTCTCTGTGATTTCTGATTCACTGATCAAATCATCTGCTGTGAGATTTTTAAGTTACAGGTTGCAGGTGTCGTGCCAATGGTTAATTTTAAATTAAGCTTCATCAGAAGAATAAGACCAAGTGATCTTCTACTGTGTTTTGCTGCAAATGGTGCATTTGAAGCATCAACATTCACTGACTGCGATCAGTGGCAATAGCTTGACTCTTGCTTATTGGTTCGAGCTCAGAGACACCAGTGAAGACCATGGATGGTATTGGTGTGAGTTCAGAGAACCAGATGAGGAGGAAGAGTGATTGGCGATGCCTGAGTTGGTAGCAGTGATTCGATACAGGTGACAGCGATTCGGCTCTGGCTGAAGACAGTGAGAAAGCAGAAGGATAAGAAGAAGGACGAAGAGAGGTTTTGGTAACAACGAAAGATTTTTTGAAAACTCTCGGTCAACCGAAGCAAGGGTGTTGTGTTGTTGAGCTCTTGGCTGAGGAATCCTTCTGTCTGTGTGCGTTGCTTTCTTCGTGGCTGTAAGTTCATTTATTCATTCTTTAAGCCACAAAACTCTGTAAGTCTTGTGCTTCATTACAAATCATTTCTGTGACTTTGTGGAGAGGTTACTCCACCGAAAAGGAGAAATATTTAGCCGGAATTTGTCTGGGGTGTGATCTACCGAAAGATCAAGGGATCGTCCACCTTACGGACACGCCGAGGAGTAAGGGCAAGTTATCCCTGAACCTCGTACATACTTGTGTAAGCTGTGGGTTGTGTTTCTTTCCTTGCATCAGTTTTCTTTTTGTTTATTTTCGCTGTGCTAACAAGCTTTTGTGAGGAATTGATTGAGTTTTTAGTGGAGGCTATTCACACCCCCCCCCTCTCTAGCCATCCGAAGGTCCTAACAAGTGGTATCAGAGCGTGGCGCTCTTCATTCGGATTAACACCCTAAAGAGCAAGAAGATGCCTATGAAGGAAGGCTTTAGCACCAATCGTCCACCCTACTTCGACGGAGCGGACTTCCAATATTGGAAGAGCCGCATGGAGTATTATCTCAAGACCGATATCTCCATGTGGTTCTCGGTCAAGGAAGGGTTCACACCTCCGAAGGATGAAGAAGGTAAGGAACTAGAGTCGTCAAGGTGGTCCGCCGAGCAAACTCGCAAAGGACAAGCCGATGCCAAGGCGGTGGTCACTCTACAATGTGGGATAGCCAAAGATCAACTTGTCAAGGTAGGTCCATTTGTAAGCGCTAAAGATTTGTGGAACAAGCTCATCGAGCTCCAAGAAGGAACCCGAGACTCTCGGATCGCCAAGAGAGACTTGTTCCTAAATCAACTACAAAATCTCACCATGAAGGAAAACGAAACGGTAAGTGAACTACACGGAAGGTTCAAAGAGATCATCAATGGTCTTCATTCCGTAGATGAACGCATAGAGAATCGTGATCTTGTAAGGTACGCTCTCAAAGCCTTTCTGAGGAATGCCTTGTGGTCATCTATGGTAGATGCCTACAAGGTCTCCAAGGATCTTTCAATTGTTAAGTTAGATGAATTCTTTTGTGAAATGGAACTTCATGAACTTGCTAACAAGGGTCAAAAAGAGAAAGGTATTGCTTTAGTTGCAGGAGAAAAGAGCAAGGATGAAAGAAGGAAGAAAGAAAAGAAGAAGGAGAAAGAGATTCCCTCATCCTCATCCTCCTCCGAGTCCGATGATGAAGGTGGATCATCATCAAGCGAGATGGCCAACTTTGTAAGGAGGATCATGAGAAGAAACCGGAGATACAAAGGGAAAGGTAAATCTGTTGATCAAAATATTGATAAGACTAATGTCACGTGTTATGAGTGTAGCAAGAAAGGACACTATCGGAGCGAGTGTCCAAAACTCAAGAAGAAGGAGGAAAGGGCCAAGAAGAAGAAAGCTCTCAAAGTTACTTGGGATGAATCCTCCTCAAGCTCATCAGAGGAAGAGAAGAAGGAGAAAAGCACACGTCAACTAGCGCTCATGGCAAGGGAGGAACCGGATTCCGGGAGTGATGGTGATTCTAGTGACACCTCAACCGCGGCTTCATCATCTTCGGATGATGAAGAGGTAACTTCTCCTCATTTAGAAAAGTGTTATAAAACTATTGCACATTTATCTACCTTGCTTAAGAAATCAAAAACTGAAATTAAATCATTAAAAGATGAAGTAGAACACTTGAAGGCTCTTAGAGAAGATGAGGTTGATGACCTACATCAAGAGCTTCTTGAGGATGAAAACAAAGCCTTAAAGAGTGAAGTTGAGAAACTCAAGAAAATGCTTGAGAAATTCTCAACTAGCTCTAAGACCTTAGATATGATTCTAAATGCCCAAAGGGCGGTCTACAACAAGGCTGGGTTAGGATATCAACCTAAGGAGTCTAGTTTCATTTCACTAGTGTCTAGAACCCAATTTCATAGATCACATGCTTCTAGGGTTCATGAGACTAGGAAGGGTGTGACCAAGGCATGGGTCCCTAGGTCTTTCATTGTAGATGCATTAGGTCCCAAGATTTGGGTACCTAAAACATCTATCTTTCGTGTCTTGTAGGTATTTGTCAAGGGGGAGCATCTATCAACTTGGTTTGTTGATAGTGGATGCTCCAAGCACATGACCGGGGACAAGTCACTCTTTACTACCCTTCAAAATAAAAATAGAGGTAATGTGCCTTTTGGTAATAATGGTAGCCTCAAGGTTATAGGAGTTGGAGATATTCATATATCCGAAGGTCTCCAAATAAAAAATGTCCTTCTAGTCAAGGGGATGACCTTTAATCTCCTAAGTGTCAGCCAATTGTGTGATACGGGTTACACAATTGAGTTTCATTCAAGTCAATGTCTGGTCAAACACATTGACACACTTGACACGGTACTAGTAGGCACAAGGGTAGATAACATTTATCAAGTATCATTTAAAAGTGCTACTAATGCCTCTGCTAAGTGTTTCATGTCAAAAGAAGAAGAATCTTGGCTGTGGCATAGAAGGTTGGCTCACGTAAACATGAAGAATATTCGGAAGCTGGCCAACAAAGGATTAGTACGAGACTTACCAAGCATCAAGTACCAAAAGACAAAATTATATGATGCATGTCAAAAGGGTAAGCAAACAAAAGCGTCTCATAAAGGTAAAAGTGTTGTAAGTACATCTACTGCTTTAGATTTATTGCATATGGATTTGTTTGATTGCAGTAATGTTATTTCATTGAATGGAAGTATATACTGCTTAGTGATCATTGATGATTTTACTAGATATACATGGACTTTCTTTTTGAAAAATAAGGATCAAACCATAGATATTTTTGTTTCCTTTTGTAGAAGAACTGAAAATGAAAAATCAACAACAATTAAAACAATTAGAAGTGATCATGGTGGAGAATTTCAAAACCATAGATTTTTAGAATTTTGTCAAGAAAAAGGATATAAGCATGAGTTCTCTACTCCAAGGACCCCACAACAAAATGGGGTTGTGGAGAGAAAGAACCGAGTCTTGCAAGAGGCTGCACGAAGCATGCTCAATGAGTACTCACTACCGAGCTACTTATGGGCTGAAGCGGTAAATACCGCTTGCTATGTGCAAAACCGAGTCTTGATACATAGGTTTTTAGGAAAGACTCCCCATGAACTTTGGTTTGGGAGACCCCCTACAATTAAACATCTTAGGGTGTTCGGTTGTAAGGTGTTTATCTTGAACACCAAGGATCATCTTGGAAAGTTCACGGCTAAGGCTGACGAAGGGATACTAGTCGGGTACTCTCTCACCAGCAAAGCCTATCGAGTCTACAACAATAGGACTAAATTGATTGAAGAGTACTCGGATGTAGCATTTGAAGAAATCCCTAAATCAAATGATCAATCAGGGGATGTAGGAGAAATTCAATTTGAACTTAGAAATCTAAGTTTAAATGATCAAAACATAGAAAGAGTCGAAGTTGACTCCGATGACGATGAGCAAAGGCAAGAGAGGGCTCAGTCTGATCCTTTACCTGATACTGAGCCCTTGCCTGTGTCCAGTGAGATCACTCATGAGGCACCTCCAACACCAAGGCAATCTAGGATAGCCTCTAGTCATCCCCAAGACCAAATTGTGGAAGACATTCAACAAGGGGTTAGGACTAGATCATTCTTTAGAAATGAGTCTAATGAGGTCGCCTTGATCTCAGAGATCCAACCAAAATTAGTTGATGAGGCATTGCACGATTCTGATTGGATCATAGCTATGCAAGATGAGTTAGGTCAATTTGAAAGGAGCCAAGTGTGGGACTTAGTTCCTAGACCTAAGAAGACCACCATTATTGGAACCAAATGGGTCTTCAAAAATAAGTTAAACCAAAATGGAGAAGTCGTAAGAAACAAGGCAAGACTTGTAGCCAAGGGCTATAGTCAAGTAGAAGGCCTCGATTATGATGAGACTTATGCTCCCGTGGCTCGATTAGAGTCCATTCATTTTATGCTAGCTTTTGCTGCACATAGAGGCTTCAAGCTCTATCAAATGGACGTTAAATCGGCCTTCTTAAATGGTTTCATTAAAGAAGAGGTCTATGTTGAACAACCACCGGGGTTTGTGAATACCGAAGCTCCAAACCACGTGTACAAGCTCAAGAAAGCTCTTTATGGGCTTAAACAAGCACCTCGAGCATGGTACGAAAGGTTGTCAACTTACTTACTAGAAAAGGGTTTTGTAAGAGGTCAAATAGACCCAACACTATTTCTGCGTAGAGATGGTGAAAACATATTTGTAGCTCAGGTGTATGTCGATGACATAATTTGTGGCTCAAATAACAAGGGCTATTTGAATGAATTTATCACTCACATGGAAAGTGAGTTTGAGATGAGTCTGGTGGGAGAATTGACATTCTTTCTTGGACTTGAAATCAAACAAACTCGAGATGGCATTTATGTCCATCAAACAAAATACACTCAAGAGATGCTCAAGAAATTCAAAATGAGCGACTCTAAGGAAGTATCCACTCCAATGGCGACAAACACTCGCCTTGACAATGATGAGAATGGAAAACCAGTTGATCTAACGCAATATAGAAGCATGATCGGTAGTCTTCTATATCTCACAGCTAGTCAACCGGACATACTTTTTGCTGTGGGCATGTGCGCTAGATATCAAGTATGTGCCAAGGAATCTCATTTAATTGCAGTTAAGAGAATTTTGAGATACCTTAAGGGCACAATCAGAGTAGGTCTCTGGTACCCTCACACTGAGTCTTTTGATTTGATAGGTTATGCCGACTCCGATTATGCTGGGTGCAAATTGGATCGGAAAAGCACTAGTGGGGGTTGCCAATTTTTAGGTTCATCATTGGTTAGTTGGTCAAGTCGGAAGCAACATTGCGTTGCTCTCTCCACGACCGAGGCTGAATACATTGCCATGGGAGAGAGTGTATCACAATTGTTGTGGATGATCCACACCCTGGAAGATTATGGGCTTTCGTATAAGGGAGTGCAAGTGTTGTGTGACAACATCAGCACAATAAACCTAACGAAAAATCCAGTTCATCATTCAAGGACCAAACATATTGAAGTGCGTCATCACTTCATTAGAGATCACGTAGCTAGGGGAGACATTGCGCTCACATATGTTGAGTCAAAATAGAACTTAGCCGATATTTTCACCAAACCTCTTCCGAAAAATGAATTTAGTCATTTAAGAAGAGAATTGGGAATGTGTTTGGCTCAATAAGCCATTGGGACCCCATCATGATCAATAAGGACAATTAAAACAGCAAGAGAAATTGAGAAATTAATTTGGGCGACTTAGGGACATCTCACACAAATTATAAGGTTTAACAAATTATTTTTGTTTGCTAGAAATGGGGTGAGATGCTATGATCAGCCGAATTATTCAAAATGTATCATGCATCCCTTGAATAATTAGGTTGAAGAGACATAAATTGAGTATGGGGAAGACCATTACATAATTCATGTGTATTTGGTTCCTAGATCTTACTCATATATTCCAACCAAGGAAACTTGGTTGGACTTTTATCTAGAAATTATGTAACTTTGGTTGATGGACTGTTTGATACATTTGAACGATATGTTTTATGATTTTAATTGAAACTAAGACAAGTCCTTGAAAGAATGATAACAAGTTGGTTATATTTTGACAAACTTGAAACTGAAGTCGAAAATTTCAGTTTTCAAGTTGTTTTCTAAATGTCTAAAACTTTCGGGCTATAACCAATTTTAGACCATAATCTTTAGGAGATAGTTATGCCTATAGATTCTTCAGGTTCTAGGTACTGAACTTGGAAGTTTTCCTGGAGAAACTTCAACAAACTATCGAACATCTCTACGAATTTCAGTTATTGAAATTCCTGGAGTAATTTAAGTATCAGACACTGATCGGTCTACAGGCCGATCAGGAGAAGGTGGATCGGTCTGTCGACCGATCCAAAAATCTCTCCACCCTTCTGTTTGTAATCTGATCGGTCCAGGGACCGATCAGGTTCGTTTCATACACCAGGAAGAGTTACCTGATCAGTCTGGGGACCGATCAGGTCAGCCTGCGTGCCAGAGCCCGCTACTGATCATTTTCTGATCGGTCTCCAGACCGATCAGGAAGTTCCCTGATCGGTCCAGGGACCGATCAGCGACTACTGATCATCTCTTGATCGGTCTGCAGACCGATCAGGAGGTTCCCGGATCGGTCCAGGGACCGATCAGGAGGCTCCTGATGTCTCCTGATCGGACAGCCGTCCGATCATTTCGACACCTGGCCAGATACCCACCTCCACAGGATTTCACGGGCTATCCATCCTCGAGCAGCGGCATGCCACCTCAGGGACACACTCCTCCAGCTGACGATGCTGATGCTCCTCATGATGAGGAGGATGCTTGATACACATTATTCTATGTTGTCATTCTGATTATCTATGTTTTGGATGTTGTTTTGTTGGATATTTATGTCTGACCTGGATACTTGCTGCTTTTATCTATTTATGCTGTTCATTTTCTTGTCTTTCTTTATGTTTCACTTCTTATTGACTTTTAATATGTTGTTCATATGCCATGTCTTGTATGTCTCTTATTTCTTTATCACTGTCTTATAATACACTTAGAGGGTATTCTAGGTGAATTAAGAAAAAGATAGTATGGGTTAAGGAGGAGTCCTTTAATGCTTTCTTACCTAATTCGCGCCTTTTCGGTGTTTGACAAAGGGGGAGAAGGTAACTAAGTTTAGAGATAAATGAAAGGTTGTCTTAGGGGGAGGATCTTGATTTCCCTATCCTTACATGGTGTTGTATCTGTCTTAGGGGAGGATCTTGATTCTCCTAAAAATAGGAAAATATGAACATTTCTGATCTAAACTTAAATCGTGTTGTTAAACAACAAAAAGGGGGAGATTGTTGATACAGTCTGACCTGGCTGTTGTTTTGATGTTGACACGGATTTAAGTTTGTATCAGATATTAATTAAATTCAGACTGATTAATGATCAAGGTTGATCATATGGAGAGGAAAAGTCCAAGTACGGATACTTGGCACGCGAAGTCGAAGAGGGCTCGGTAGCTCGTTCTCTGGACCGGACGAAATCGGAGAGGGCTCGGCAGCTCGTTCTTCGGGCTAGGTCAGAGAGGGCTCGGTAGTTCGTTCTCTGGACCGGACGAAGTCGGAGAGGGCTCGGCAGCTCGGACTAGGTCAGAGAGGGCTCGGTAGCTCATTCTCTGGACCGGACGAAGTCGGAGAGGGCTCGGTAGCTCGTTCTCCGGACTAGGTCAGAGAGGGCTCGGTAGCTCGTTCTCTGGTCCGGACTAGGTCAGAGATGGCTCGGTAGCTCGTTCTCTGGACCGGACGAAGTCGGAGAGGGCTCGGTAGCTCCTTCTCCAGACTAGGTCAGAGAGGGCTCGGAAGCTCGTTCTCTGGACCGAACGAAGTCAGAGAGGGCTCGGCAGCTCGTTCTCCGGACTAGGTCAGAAAGGGCTTGGTAGCTCATTCACTGGACCAGGAAGTCGTTAGGGTTTAGGGCTGGGAGGCTCTAAAACTAACACAGGGACATTGGATCAGTCTGTTGACCGATCCAGTGATACTTTGGTTGACTGGATCGGTCGACAGACTGATCCAGTGATACCTTAAGTGAACTGATCGGTCTCGTGACCGATCAATAATCACACAGAAGCATTCTGTGGGTTATCTGATCGGTCTACAGACCGATCAGAAGGATGCAATGGGATTCAGAACGATAGGGGGGATCGATCTGTGGACCGATCCACCCATAGGCTGATCGGTCCACAGACCGATCAGCATCATCCCAGACCGATCAGGGTGTGTCCTGATCGGTTCGGAAGGCTATGGATCGGTCTGATGACCGATCCACAACGATGTCGTTTGTCCTTTGCGTTTTCTTTGCGATTTCTGATTCACTGATCAAATCATCTGCTGTGAGATTTTTAAGTTACAGGTTGCAGGTGTCGTGCCAATGGTTAATTTCAAATTAAGCTTCATCAGAAGAATAAGACCAAGTGATCTTTCTACTGTGTTTCGCTGCAAATGGTGCATTTGAAGCATCAACGTTCACTGACTGCGATCAGTGGCAATAGCTTGACTCTTGCTTATTGGTTCGAGCTCAGAGACACCAGTGAAGACTATGGATGGTATTGGTGTGAGTTCAGAGAACCAGATGAGGAGGAAGAGTGATTGGTGACGCCTAAGTTGGTAGCAGTGATTCAATACAGGTGACAGCGATTCGGCTCTGGCTGAAGACAGTGAGAAAGCAGAAGAATAAGAAGAAGGAAGAAGAGAGGTTTTGGTAACAACGAAAGATTTTTTGAAAACTCTCGGTCAACCGAAGCAAGGGTGCTGTGTTGTTGAGCTCTTGGCTGAGGAATCCTTCTGTCTGTGTGCGTTGCTTTCTTCGTGGATGTAAGTTCATTTGTTCATTCTTTAAGCCACAAAACTCTGTAAGTCTTGTGCTTCATTACAAATCATTTCTGTGACTTTGTGGAGAGGTTACTCCACCGAGAAGGAGAAATACTTAGCCGGAATTTGTCCGGGGTGTGATCTACCGAAAGATCAAGGGATCGTTCACCTTACGGACACGCCGAGGAGTAGGGGCAAGTTATCCCCGAACCTCGTACATACTTGTGTAAGCTGTGGGTTGTGTTTCTTTCCTTGCATCAGTTTTCTTTTTGTTTATTTCCGCTGTGCTAACAAGCTTTTGTGAGGAATTGATTGAGTTTTTAGTGGAGGCTATTCACACCCCCCCCCTCTCTAGCCATCCGAAGGTCCTAACAAATTTAACCTGGTTACAACCAAGGAGGTTGTTAATCCAGGGCAATAAAAAGCGCACTAGAAAATTCTCCTTTGCTGAAGGCGGAAAAGCCTTTTACACTCTAACGGCTCAGAACTATTGCTAGGAATTGCTTACAGAGTTGAATGTAGAAGTGATGATTAATTCCTAACTCTAGGGGTCCTTTTATAGCCCCTGGAAATTTTATCTCGGAGGTCCAAGGCGCCTCCAACAGGGGTCCAAGGCGCCTCCAAGGGGTGAGCGGATAAAACTCTATCTACAGCTCGAAACAGTCATTTTGACCAGTCGGAGGCGCCTCAAAGCAGGTCTGAGGCACCTCAACGCTTGAGGTGCCTCAGCTTGAGGCGCCTTCAACACTGGTTGAAGGTGCCTCGAGCAGTCTTCTCAGCAACCTTTCTTTTTTGCTTTGACTTCCGAGGCTCCGTTTGTTTGGGTGATTGTGACCAACCAAAATAGGGCTCACCCGAACTCAATTTTCGGTCTTCTCCTAGAGCAGCCATCCTCCCCGGCTTAACGTCCCTCGAACGCCGCGTAGGTTTTCTCGCCCACCGGTGTACTCTTCTGCAGCTCTCTCGTCCTTCGGACGCACCGAGCTCGTCGGCTCCCTTCCCGTGCAGTCCTTCTCGCTAGCTGCGTCTTTCGCTCGACTTCCTGCCCTCCTAAGCTCCTGCACACTCAGACACAAGGATCAAACACAAAGCAGGACCTAACCAACTTGGTTGATCACATCAAAACTACCACGGGGTCCAACAATCTCCCCCTTTTTGATGTGCATAAACCCAAGTTCAAGTTAGAGTAAAAATAGACACAAAAAGTAATTTTAAAGAAATATTACTAAACTAACAAGTTAAGCATAACTTTGTAATAAATAAAATTGCAATACATTTTAGAAAAAAATATTAACATTTTAATTTTAATTTTCCTAACTCCCCCTAAACTTGTACCTTTCTCTCCCCCTTTGATCATAGCAAAAATGGGGTCTTAATTAGAGAGAATTTTCCAAAAAAAAAATTAAGTAATATGAATTTTTCAAAAAATTTTCCAAGTAAGAATGAAGTTTTGAAAAAATTTTCTAAGTAAAGTGAAATTTTGAATTTTCCAAAAAAAAATCAAGTCAAATGAATCTTTTGAATTTTCCAAGTAAAGATGAGTTTTTTTTTTCCAAATTTCCAAAAAAAAAAATTCTAAGTGAACTGAATTTTTTAAAAAAAATTCTAAGTAAAATGATTTTTTTTTTTCAAAAATTTTCTAAACTTGTAAAAATTTTCAAGTCAAAAAATTTTAAAAAATGAATTTTTGAATTTTTTAAAATTTTTAAGTCAAATGAATTTTTCGAAAAAAAATTCTAAGTATACTGAATTTTTGAATTTTTCAAAAAATTTCTAAGTAAAATGAATTTTTAGAATTTTTTCAAAAACAATTCTAAGTAAAAATGCTCAATATTTAAATCTTAAAAAAAAATTAAGAAGATTCCATATTCTTTTTGATTTCAAGAAAATATTTAAACACTTTTCAAAGCATTATTTAATTCAATTTTAATACTTTTTACCAGAAAGTTAATTAAACCTTTCATTTCTATATTTGGCTTCCAGTTAATGGCGAGGCACTCGACCTTCTTGGTTATTGGAGCAACAACCACTTTCTAGTCAAAACCGCATAAGGAAAATCAATGTTTAATTTTCTCTCTTAAAGCTTTTAATTTTAAAAGATTAATTTAGCACGGATTTTGAAACCCAATAGAGATTCCTTTCTACTGGATTAATTAGAAACTTAGGGGATACATAACTTTTGAGCACTTTTCTAAGTTGACCCTGGTGTTTTCTAATGTATCAATTTAATTTTCCATAAATTCTTAATTTTGATTTAGGAAATTTATTTAAGCATGCATCATGATTTTTCAATTTCTCAATTTCAACTTTTAATTTTTCATTTTCTAATTTTAAATTATCATACATTTCTAGTGAGCATGCTTTTGCAATGTTCAATTTCAATTCAGTATTTTCTTTTTTTAATTGATCTAACTCTTTAGAAAGAGACTTGATAAATAGAAATGATTGAGTAGGTGTTAGATTACGCACCTTACTTACCTGACTTGGTGATGCTCCCCCTTCACTGCAGCTTTCTTCTTATGATGTTCCTCCCCCTTCATCTATGCTCATTTCTGAGCTTGACTCTTCTTCCAGCTGATGGTTCGCCATTAGCGCTAACCCCGAGAATTCTTCGATGTCTGATTTGGAGGATGACGAATCTGACCAAGTGGCCTTCGGGTTCTTGTGCTTTGTTTTTTTTCTCTTTCTGTTTGCTCTTCAATTTCGGGCAGTCATCCTTGATGTGTCCTTCTTCGTTGCAGTTGTAGCAACGAACCGTCCTTTTTCTTTGTTGATGCCTCTTTGTCTGCGATATAAATTTATTAGATTTAAAAAATTTATTGAAGCGTCTTACCAGTAGCGCCGCTTCGGATTCGTCGACCGAGGCTTCGGAGTCAGAACCGTTTATTTTTGCCTTTAAGACAATGTTCTGACTGGTCTTCTCTACTCCATTAGGCTCTGCAACTCGAGATTCATGAAGTTCAAAAGTAGAAAACAATTGTTCTAAAGTACTTACCTCGAAGTCCTTAGAGATGTAGTACGCATCTACTAAGAGGCTCACTCGGGAGTTCTCGGGAAGGCGTTGAGTGCATACCAGATCGAGTCCTAGTTCGTTACTTCTTCTCCAAGGTTGTTGAGTTACGTGATCAGCTCTTTGATTCTCGCTTGGAGTTGCACTACCTTCTCGCCTTGGTTCATCCGGAGGTTCGTAAGTTGCGTCCGAAGGATATCGCATCTTGCCAGCGTCGCTTCGGATCTTCCTTCGTGAAGCTCCAGGAATTTTTCCCAGAGGTCTTTCGCGGAGTCGTAGCTTCCGATCCGACTTACTTCTTGAGGTGGCAACACGCTAAGCAGATGGAACTCTACTTTTCCGTTGGCGACGAAGTCTACTTGTTCCTTCTTCGTCGAGTTGTATTCCTCCTTATCTTTTGGAGTTGAAAAATCATATTTCATAGTAATTAAAATATCAAAGTCTAGTTTAAAGAATACCTCCATTTTTCGCTTCCATGTAGCGAAATCTCCGTCGAACTTTGGGGGATGAATATTTGCTCCGGCCATCGTCTTGATCGTTATGCTTCAGTCTGCGATTAGTCCTTCTGAGGCGGTCTGGCTCTGATACCAATTGTAGGTGCAGCGGAGGCCGGCAAGAGGGGGGTGAATTACTCCTTAAGAAAATAAGACTATACCCTCCTCGGATTCTTCAACTCAAAAGTGTAATAGTAAATAAAATAATAAAGAAATAAAGAAATAGGAAGACAGGAATTTAACCTGGTTACAACCAAGGAGGTTGTTAATCCAGGGCAATGAAAAGCGCACTAGAAAACTCTCCTTTGCTGAAGGCGGAGAAGCCTTTTACACTCTAACGGCTTAGAACTATTGCTAGGAATTGCTTACAGAGTTGAATGTAGAAGTGATGATTAATTCCTATCCAGGGGTCCTTTTATAGCCCCTGGAAATTCTATCTCGGAGGTCCAAGGCGCCTCCAACAGGGGTCCAAGGCGCCTCCAAGGGGTGAGCGGATAAAACGATCATTTTGACCAGTCAGAGGTGCCTCAAAGCAGGTCTGAGGCGCCTTAGTGCTTGAGGCAACTCAAATTGAGGCACCTCAGCTTGAGGCGCCTTCAACACTGGTTGAAGGCGCCTCGAGCAGTCTTCTCAGCAACCTTTCTTTTTTGCTTTGACTTCCAAGGCTCCGTTTGTTTGGATGATTACGACCAACCGAAATAGGGCTCACCCGAACCCAATTTTCGGTATTCTCCTCGAGCAGCCTTCCACCCTGGCTTAACATCCCTCGAAGACCGCGCATGTTCTTCTCGCCCACCAGTGTACTCTTCCGCAGCTCTCTCATCCTTCGGACGCACCGAGCTCGTCGGCTCCCTTCCCGTGCCGTCCTTCTCGCTAGCTGCGTCTTCTGCTCGACTTCCTAGCGCTCCTAAGCTCCTGCACACTCAGACACAGGGATCAAACACAAAGCAGGACCTAACCAACTTGGTTGATCACATCAAAACTACCACGGGGTCCAACAAAATATTTACATCGTCTAAGCAAATGTATAAATTTTTAAATCTCACCTTAAGTAATCTAATCTTTACATTCTATCACGACGCTCATGATCACAGGGATCAGATCCTCCTAGATATAAATGATTTGAATATTGCACCTCTTGAATCATTTTACAAACCTTCTCCTTTTCTTTGCTTTGCCTACCTTACTTGATAAACTTTTCTTCCCATTTTTTGTGATAAGAAGTTCAATACTTTTTTACTTTCAATAATGTCTTCATATATCCTCTTGCTAGTAGCATGCATGTCTATGATTTCTTCCCTTTGCCCTCCCTTGTCTCGAACTCCATGAGATGAATTACTTCATAAGGATTAATGAACCAACCAAGTTTGTTGAAATAATCTAGCAAAATCAAAACATGAAATGAGTAAGTTTAATAAATATAAAAACAAGCATGCAATGAAATAACCTATATAAAAGAAAATGACTACTTACTAACAGTACAAATTTATATTATCTCCATTGAAATTTGGACCACAACCAAGGGGAGAAATGAGATAATCAAACTTAGAACAATTAACATGCAATGACATTATTTGTTTAAAAATCTATACTTGAGTCTGGGTTATAATTCTTATATTCTCGCAAATATGTCATCAACAATATTCTGATCAACCGATTATATTTTTAATTGATATCAAGTTCATTATCCTAACTGATTTTCCAAGTCTTGACTTATTTGCCATCCTTGCAATCTTCAAAACCCCTCAACCAAAGGGGAAGCACTTTTCATCCCGAGAGTCCAAAATAACTCATGAACATACATACACTTAATTTTAGTAGATAGCTACAAATTTTCCAACAGCTAAACCCTGGTCTATTGATGCACAACCAAACTTTCTTCACCATTATTTTCTGGTCCTCTTGAAATACTACACTCATACAAACAAGATCATATCAGACTAAATAATAAATTTCTTTTGCAATTATATTTACACTAGAAAAAGAAACTCTTGGAGTTTGAATTTTGAACCAAGCATATATAAATTACTTTGATAGATATTTCACAATAGCAATGAGTCACCAGATTCTTAAAAACCAATTTTAGAAAACTACTGTCTTATTCACTAAGATTTTCAATCAAAATATATGAAATTACATATGGAACACTGACCAAGTCTTCGACCTTGATATTTGACATTATATTCTAATACAATTTACAAAATTTAGAATCATGGATATATTGTATCTCAGTAAAGCAATCTAACAGGTTTAAAAGACATCATTTAGTATTTACCTTGCACTGCAGTTGTCTAGCCTTGATAGGAGAGGAACCACTAAACCAATTTAATGATTCAACACGGAATGTCAGCCACCTTTTATTTAATGAAAAGTAGTTTCTTGATTAAGAAACCACATTGTTATGTACAAATTTTTCGGCAACATACCTGCAATGATTGATTCAAGTAATATGAAAATGAACTAAACATTAGTCATAAGTTACAACTGAATCATGTAATGCAGTGAATATCAGAAAATAAGAGAGAAGCATTTCTATCACCACTGTAGTGTTCATGCAACGAAACGAGGCAACAGAGCAAGATATGTGCTGAGGCAATACAGCATACTAGGGTAACCAGGAAGCCACAGACCTTGTTCTTTATGGAATTCCGATCAAATTTAACTTTGACAAGTAATGCAGACCTTGATATCAGCGTCAGAGGCCTGATAGATCTCTAGAGCCTTAGCTTCAAGTTCAATCTTCCTCTCCTCAAACTCCTTGGTGTTCTCCTCCTGCAACATCAAGATAGATTATATACATAAGCAAATTAAAGAAGAAGAAGAATTAAGAAGAAGAAAAAATATTGTTGGGAATTAATTATCGACCTGTGATTCCTCAAATGACTTGCAGGCCTCTGTGGCCGCAGTCCTCTTGCTGGAATATATCCATTAATAGAATAAAAGACATCTTATCTACCCATTAATAGTGATCTCATAATGCATTGTCACTCTACACTACAATTTCACCATTAACAGAATTAAACTAATAAATGAAATAGCAAAACATTCAATGAAACCTAATCTAGTAAATGAAAGTCAATGCAAATAAAAAAAAAAATCTAGTCTAACTTAAACTATGATTGCAAGGAAATTAAAGTAACATAAAGTAAGCATTGAATGAAATCTAGAGCATTAAAGAAATCTAATCCTAATTGCATCCAAACGAAGAACAGAACTTATAGCAATTGAAAGAGACAAGACTAGTAGAAATTAAGGAAATTAAGTAAAATAAAGTGCTCGAATTTAAACCTAACTATTGGAAGAAGCATTTTGTCAAACACCTTAAGAGCATGAATCAAAATGACATGGGTACATGCAAATCTAAAACATGGGAGAACAGCTTAAGTACAGAAACATCAAACAATCAAGCATGCAAATCAACATATCGACCATTGAAGAAGAAGCTTGCTGTTCAGAATCTAATGAAGGCCGAAGATGTCTGTGGGAAGCCGGTGCTGAGCATGAAGTGAAGAGCTCTCCGAAAGAGGACCGCTGCTTGCTTAGGGCGGCCAGATCTTGGAGATGCTGTGGTCGGATGTTGACTATGAAGGACCTCTTATCTTTAGCCCGAAGAGAAGAGGGTTGCAGTTTGAATCTGAAGTAGAGAAACTCCGTCGTGGCCTGGATGCTGGTGTCGGCACGTCGGGGTGGACAATCACGAAGAACCACTAGAGGAAATGATGGCGTTGGTTGGAATCGCGGGTAGAAAATGACGGTGGGAAGATGGAGAGGAGATGGCCGACCGGCGGCGGTGGAGTGGTGGCGGACCGCCGGCCCCTTTGGTGGAGTGATGGCGAAGGAGGGAGAAGTGGCATACCGGCCTTCGCAGCGTGAGAAACCGAGCGAAGGAGGAGAAGATGCGTGCTTGTGGATTTTATTTCCCCAGATCTGATCCGATGGTCTTGATCAATCCAGATCTGATGGAGCAGTTGAGATCAAATCTGAGTGAATGGTCGAGATCCACTAGAATCCATTGAATGGTCAGGATGGCTAGATCAAGATGAGCGGCTCAGATCATGCTATATCTACCCAGATTGGCCAGAATCAACCAAATCTTGATGAACGACTAGAATTAATCAGATCTGAATCTTTCATTTAATTTGCTTCAGATTGGACTTCTCATTAACTCAAGTCTTTATGTTTAATTTGGTTCAACTTGAGCTCAATCCATAAAAAATAAAAGTACACAATTATAAGTAGAAATCCATAAAAATAGGAAGAATTATAACAAGACTCATAATATGAATCCAACTCAATAAACATGATAAGAATCAATAATTAATCATATGAAAGGATTAAAACATGAAAATTAAAGACAGAAATAATGCATCAAAATGTTAGTTATCAGCGGTCGAGCGAGGAAATCCCACGAAATTGCTGCGACGAGAGAAAGAAAGGGAAGGGTTGATTTAGGTTATGAAGAGGGCTCAGGCAAAAAAAAAAAACATATTAAGAAAAAAATAATACAGGCTAATAAATTTTAGGGAAAAAATAGTTCATAATATTTGTGAATATTGAGATAAATTTATAAATCCAAGTTTATTTCATCACAAATTTTATTAAATTAGAAACTAATTTTTTATCTCAATTGTTTATATTTAAATGATATTTTTAACATTTTTTAAAAATCTATTTATACTTAATATTTTTTTAAAAAAATTATATAAAATTTTATTTCAAATCTATTTCATATTTCATCTCAAATTTCATTTTATTCATTATATTTTTAAAAATAAAATAAATTTATCTTCGTTAAATTTTAAATAATTTTTAATAGAAATATGGTTTCAAATTCTATTTATAATCCATATTTATTTTCTTAATAAAAATTTATATTTTATTTTGTCTTCAATTGGTTTTAAATTCTAGTTTAATTTTTTATATTATATTTTATTAAAGTAAAACAAATTAGTGATTCGGTAGAAAATCATTCTTTGATTTATAAAAACTTGAAACAGATTTTATTTCTGTTTCAAATATTCATTTATAATCTATATTTATTTTTGTTTATAAAAATTTATTGACAATTTCATCTCAAATTAATTTTAAATTCTATTTCAAATTTATTTTTGTATATTATATTTTATTTAACTAAAACAGATTAGTAATTCTGTAAAAAATTTGTTTCTGATTTACTAAACTTTGAAACGAACTTTAATTTCGTTCTAGAAATCTGTCTCTGAAGCCTTGTTTTCTTGTAGTGGATGTCAGATAAAATATTTTTGAATTGATTTAGGAGGTGAATAGATTTTGTCAGAGTTTGAGAATTATTTTTAAGGAAAATTATATTATTCATCCACTCATAATGCCCTAAACATCATAACAAAATGGTGTATCAAGAAGAAAAAAATTGAACTATTTTAAATATGGTTTATGTATGTTGAAAGAGAAAAATACCCAAAATAATGTTGGAAAGATGTTATCTGTGTTGTATATTTATTAAACATGCTTCCCACTAAAGGAATTAGAGACATCACCCCAGAGGAAGCTTGAAGCTTACACAAACCAAGGGTGGATCATCTTCATATTTTTGGGAGCATAACATTTGCAAAGGTACAAACTAAGAAGCAGTCAAAATTTGACGATAAAAGTCAGAAATGTATTCTCTTAGGCTATTGTGAGAATGCTAGCGGGTATAAATTGTGCAATCTTATAACTCAAAAGCTCATGGTATCAAGAGATATGGAATTTGATGAAAAATAAACATGGAATTGGAATAACAATAACAATAATAATGACGACATAACATGAAGCAAATCTCATTTGAAGAAGACTATAAAGAGAAGAAAAACAAGCAAGGAGAGAGTGAAGAAATATCATCACCCCCAACAAGTTGATACTCAATTAGAAAGTGATGATCCAAACAGTCTAATTGTGAAAAGAATAAAGAGTATCTAAGACATATATGACTCTAGCTGAGCGATTGATACTGACTTTGCTTTTAATAATTTGTATTTATTCGCATGATATGATTTTATAACTTATGAAGTCTCCAAGGATGCAAAGTGAAGAAAAGCAATGAAAGAACATATTCTTATTATAAAGAAAAATAATACATGAAAACTCACTTCATTTCCTCAAAGACATAAAGCTATTGGAGTCAAATGGGTGTTCAAAATAAAGACAAATGTAACAAGAGAAGTTGAAAGGCACAAAGCAAGGTTAGTTGCTAAAGGACACAAGCAAAAGTATAGGATTGACTACAAAGAAGTCTTCACACCATTAGCCTGATTTGAAATAGTAAGATTACTTGTCTCTATTGCAGCTCAAAGAAGATGGAAGATATAAATGTGGACATAAAATCTACTTTTTTTAATGAAAATATTAAAGAAGAGGTATATATCCAGCAACCATCAGATTTTATCATCAAAGGGAAAGAAGAAAAGGTATACAAATTAAAAAAAGCTCTTTACAAGCTCTAGCAAACTCCTAGAGCCTAGAACTCAAGAATTGATGATCACTTTATAAAGGAAGGCTTCACAAAGTGCCCCTACGAGCATTCTTTATACTTAAAGAATAATTCATATAGAGATATTCTATTGGTATGTATTTATATGGATGATTTAATTTTTACTTGCAATAATATCTTCATGATTAGAGAATTCAAGTAATTAATGGAGAAAGAATTTGAAATGACAGATCTATGATTGATGAGATACTTCCTTGGCATTGATTTACAACAAAGAGAAGAGAGAATCTTTGTATGACAAGAAAAATATGCCAAAGGGATTCTGTAAAAATTCTCAATGGAAGATTGTTATGCTATGGATACACTCATAGAGTACGACATTAGAATGACTAAAGACCGAGAGGTAAACCTATGAATCTAACTTATTATAAGAGTCTTATGGGTTGCCTCAGGCATCTGACATGTACAAGGTCTGAATATTATTTGGAGTTGGTTTGATAAGTAGGTATATAGAAACTCCAAAAATATTTCACTTATATGCAGTTAAGAAAATTCTTAGATATATTAAAGGGACAATTGATTATGAACTTCTTTATTTATCAACGAAAGATATGGAATTTTTTTTTATCTCAGTGATAGTGATTGGGATGGAAGTTATGATGATCGCAAGAGCACTATTGGATACATGTTTTATCTTAGTAATGTTGCATTCACTTGGTCTTCACAGAAACAATCAATTGTTGCTCTATCAACTTGTGAAGCTAAGTATATTGTTGTAACCTCTTGTATTTGCCATGCTATTTGGTTAAAGAAATTACTCTAAGACCTTAGATTGCAACAAGAAGTTACGACCAAAATCTATGTGGATAATAGACCGGCAATTGTTTTAGCAAAGAAACCTAGTTCATCATGAAAGATCTAAGCATGCATATCAATACTCACTTTCATTTCATAAGAAGTATATTAAGTAAAATAAAAATTAGAATTACTTCATGTGGAATCAAGCTGATATATTTACAAAACTTCTAAAAATGAAAGTTTTTCAATACCTAAGGAATTTATTGGATTGTTCAAGGAAAAACAAGTTTAAGGAAGGGAGGGGGGAGGACAAATGTTGACATGTAAATTTATTTCAAAGACAAATTGATTTCTTCAACTATGCAAGAATAATGTCAAGAACAACTTAACTTGACAATAGTCATTAGTATAAAAAATAATAAAAATTAATTGTTTTGTGATGTATTAATGGTAAAAGGACATGGAAACATGAATCTAAATATATAAATAAAAACATAATCATTATCAAATAACAAGAAGTAAACGTTCCTATTCATAGAATCTATCCATCCTTATATTTTCTTACAAAATTTCTCCTATATTCTTATTTTCTAATCAATCCACCAAAATTCCAACAAAAAGTTCACTATCAAAGTTGTTGCAATAAGAAAATATATTTTCGTCAACATTCTTCCTCATTTTTCTTATCCACCTTTACGCTATCACCACTCAACTTCCACTCGGATACGAGGGAAATCTCCCGACTGGTATTTCTCTCCACTCTCCTTGGCACTTGGTACTGCCACAGCAATGTGGACGCCCTCTCCGGCGCTGACCGGAGCTGAACCATCCACATGAATAAGTGCATCTCTATTTTTCTCGTTCTAAGTGTTCACGTGAAAACACATCATTAGAAATGAGAACAGATAAAAGTTATTTTCAAAACTATTTTCTCCATTTTCAAATCACTATCGATTTTCCTAAAAGTCCACTGAGAATTGTATATGATTAGGGTTGTGTCTAATTTTATAGCTCTAACCTAACATTAGCTGGGATGGATGACAACAGATCTTTCAATAGGTCCCACACATCGTCTACAAAGTCAAAAGAAATGAGAAGAGAAGTCTACCACTGTGACTGTGACACAAGAGTCCAATTGCTACAAAATAACGACACCGCACTTACATCGCCTCCACTCCGTGTCAGGAGTAAGCAGCAACCACAGCACTAGATCGCATTTATGCCTGTCCACTTCCCCTTGGCTTGCTACTGCTACTTATCTTCGTCACCAATCTTTGCGTGCATGCATTCTCTTCCTTTTTCCAACAGGGAGAGCTTGTACTTGGGAACAGATGGACAGTGTTTGCCCCCCAGTTTCAATTGCTTTGTCTGCTTACAGAAGTGGCCATCGTGCAAGACAAGGACGTAGCAACAGCGTTCTTGGCAAAACGAGAAGGCATCTGAATGCCTCTCCATTGGCAACGCAACCTACAAGAAGAACGCATCAAACAATGTTTATTTGCCGACAGACCGTTGTTACGTTGCTTCGTCTACTAAACTTTTATTGTTCAGATACGACTCGACTGATTGGATTGCACCCGTCGCGTGTTGACGTCACGGAATAATTATTCGGTAGGGGAGCTTAAAGAAGGTCACGAGCGAGACAATCCAAATCCAAGCACCGATTCTACCCCGTCAAAGTTCTGATATAAATATCGTCTTCTTGTTCATCTTCTAACAACCGTCTCAAATGGAGAAATCGGTCAGTAAAAGCAGTAGTAGCAAGCTGAAGCAGCGCTTCGCACGGATGCTGCTCGCCTCCTCCTGCTCCACCGCCGCCAACGTCGCCGCCGCGACCAAGCCTCCGGCGACGCGTCTGCCGGAGACGGTCAACCACGGGTGGAATGACCGTTGTAAGCTCGACCAGCACTACTGGTCGTTTCCCGCCGACATCCGGCAGCGCCGCTGCGTCGCTCCGGTCGTGCATGTCTCCATCAACTGCCGCAATCGTCGGTCGGTCGAAACTTCCGAGCCGTTGCTCCCCTCGATCGGCAAGGAGGACAGAAAGTGGAAGCCGGGCCCCGGGGGGAAACTAAAAGAGAGAGGCGCAAGGTACCTTTTGGTCAGAGAAAGAGCTTCCCCTACTCTTCTTCCTCGGACTCATTAAACGAGGACGAGCTCGATCTCTTCAGGAGCGAGGAAGAGGAGGAGGACGAGGAGGAATCGAGAACTACATTGTTCTCGTCCAAGAGCTTCTCCTCCGACTCCTCCGAATTCTACCACCACAGCAAGAGGAAGAAGAACAAGAGCACTAGTAGCAAGAGCTTGAAGTCCACACGACGTCCGCCGCGAAGGCACGCGGCGCATTCGACGACGACGGAACTCCGGCCATTGCTCTCCATCTCGCCGGCGAAGGCAACGCGGGAGGATTCCCGGTGGTGAAGCGGTCCACCGACCCTTACGGCGACTTCAGGAGCTCCATGGTGGAGATGATCGTGGAGCGCGGCATGAGCAGGGCCCGAGACCTGGAGCAGCTCCTCCACTCGTACCTCAAGCTGAACTCCAGCCGACACCGTCAGGTCATCCTCGAAGCATTTGAGGACATTTGTGAAGCAATGTTTGGCAAATAGATTGAACTCGTGTCTCTAATTCACGCTCTGTTTGAAGATCGACTAATAAATTTTGTGCTCCTCCGAGCTCTTTCCGATCAGTGATAAATAACAAGAACATTATATTCTAAGCTCGATCTCAAAGAGAATTGACCGTTACTTGAATTTATCTAACACTAAATTATTTAATATGAAAATATGGACGAAACGTTTTCTGTAACTTTAGGAGAACAGACTTGTTTTGACAGAAAAGATAAATAGGTGGGCACATAAATTCTCACATTGCCTTGAGCACAAGTTATATAGATTCCGGACAAGAATTCATAAATGCTACATCTTGACAAGTTGTAAATTATTAGACAGTTTAATGTCAAGCTACAAGAAGGTCGAGAAGAAATGAAGCGAAAAATATGGTCACGAGTATTGCAATCCATCTCCAACAGCAATCTAAATTAAAGATCTGCACCCGTGCATTGCCCCTCGAAAATCCGAATCTACAACTCATCCATCTACAATATAAAGAATCAAGTATCTAAGCTCTAATCAAAATGATAAAAAAGAACATCAAGAATGTCGAAAGCTACATTGAACAAAATCTCCTTGATTTGAATAAATGACTCGACCACTGCAGAAATGGCATCAGGAATAACCTTTCACACAAGATCAAACAAACATAGTGCTAAAATGTTTATAATGCTTAGAAATGAAACTGTCAACATATTGAGGAAATGGAACGGTAGAGAGACAATCAGTGAAAATGCTATACAAGTTGATTGAATAGAAAAAGGTAAGAAGCATTTTTATTTCATGAGCAACACACTGCAGCGTGGAGATCATACATTATCCTCATTTAAAGTTCATAACTCGGGGAAAAACAATTGAATATTTGGTTCATCTATCTGATGCTCACGAGTGTTAATTTAATCCTTCCACAATGATGGCTGACTCTCTAAACGTATTGGTTGTTTTTGACCAAAGTATTGCTTTGATCCGCTTGTGAACCATCATACATCCTCATTGCTAGCTGATATACATACAAGACATCAGTACAGGAAATATCTACAAACTATTAAGTTTGACCAGATATAGGTTAATAAGTTTTGGGGTGAGGGATTGAATTGAATGACGAGTTAAAAATAAACATTCTTGTTGACACGTAAATGCAACACTAACAGTTTTTCTGATCCTTCTGTAGATCACAGATATCCATGTTACAGTTATGTTATGAGTTCATGATGGAGACATTATGACAGGCATGAAAGAATCAGCAAGACCAAGCACACAAAGCAATATATCCATTGAAAGCGACATGCCATCTATATTACTCGAGGCACTGCAAATCCGACATAGCTATTTCTAAAAATTTTACTAGTGAACAATAGGGGTACCAATTGTTCATTAGTATCAATGTCTAAGTTTTTGTATCTAACACAAGTACCAAGAGGGTAAGAAGAGCCTAAGTATTAGAGCATGCCATCAATCTGAAGGCTGAAGCCCAATGCAAGTGAAGGAAACACTAGCTGTATTTTGCTAATGACTCCGAAATGCATTGGTGCAATTGACTAACCTAACAAATAGAGTTCCATTAGAGGAAGGGGCTTAAACTTTTAAGGAAGCAAAGCAAAGCACATCCAAACAAAAATGGAAGGTTTGGATCATATATGAATAAGCTTCAAGGCAAGTCTCATTGAAATGGAATATCACAAACAAAACACCAAATCACACATGGAAGCAAACATTTATGGTGAGTATGTGCAAGTTCCATGAATTCTCCATATGAACAACTTGCCATGATTTTTATTTTGCAAAATTGGCAGCAAGTCACTGACAACAGCAACATTATGATAAAAATAAATAAATCATTTTTTAAGCATCCTGTGGTTGTTAATTAAAATATTAGAAAAAAATAAGAGTGTTTCTGGGTGTGTCCTTATTATGAGCCATGTGAATAAAATATTTTTGTTGCATCATTCTCAAAAGTGGCTTTAAAGTAGTAATATAGTATCTAGGTAAGATTGTGGAAAGCATAAACTTCATATGAGAAATTTCATTGTGCTAATACAATCTCATATTCCATTTGCATACTTAATCTACATATTTATAGAGAAGTCATGCTCAAGGGCATCCATGTTTGTCGCATCATCTTACAATTGACTCAACTCTGACACGACTTGGTCGAATCAATCAGATTCAAAAGAGAATATTAACAAGAGGCTCAAAAGAACATATGCCAACCTGTGTATGTGAGAACATCAGTAACTAACTTGCTAGACTCCACCTAGTAATTGTCACACATCATCAATCGCAGCTGGTTGAATGAAGAAAAATCAGTATGCTGCTAATTGGCTCACACAAAAGGAAAAGGAATACAATCATAGAACCAGAAGTGATGTGATTGAATTAAGTGAAATTGAGACAGGGAAGAATGTTGGATAACAAAATGAAATGAAAGAACCCGTCAAAATGGTCTCACCAAACATCTTAAAAGAGAAGACAAAACAGATAGGCTGTTACAACTAGTAATAGGCGCAATTACCTGCAGAGCAGAAGAAAAATTAGATTCTGGCCATCAAGTTGAAGATTTGTTTGTTCCTTAGAAAGTTGACAATTACATTTCAATCAAACTGTAGTGAGTTCCTTTATATAGTCAATTAGAGATGAATTGGAATATAAAAAAAAACCCATAAATTTTGAGAAATTTGACATTAGTAAAATTAGTTACATTCCTATTGAAAAGTTGGAAGCACTTGGGTATTAAATCAATCCAGTGAACTACCTTTTGACGTGTTTCTACTATAACCAAAGATTTCCTTTCTACCAGCACTCAAATTAAAGTGAGCTAGTTTTGGAGAACACTGCTGCTGATTACCCCGTCCAATTAAAAAACAAAATTTAATGCTACTTGACAAATAAAACACATAGGATAGGTAATGCATTTAAATTTATTTATTATTTCTTTATCGATTTAATTTGCTTCAATAAGTAGAGTCCTTATTATGGGTTTATAAATTGTTTGTCAAGCAATGGTCACAATAAGAAAATAAAGAATATGCATCGCTATTTTGTCGACAGCAGATGAAGCAAACGAACACATATGCTTCTATGTTACAAGATTGTTTTAGATAAACAAATCAACGAGAATTAACGAATTCAACCAATTGAAAGAAAATCACAGGACAAACCTTCCGACAGCCACCCACAACCCCTGCGCGAAATCGTGAGCATCGACGTCATCAACGCAGAAGCCGTGGCATTGTGCATCGGCAACATCGATTCCACACAGAAGCTCGCCTCGACGGGGGACCTTAACAATCCGAAAGAAATTAATCTTACGCAAAGAAGAGAAAGAAAGGAAGGGATCGCGAGCCGCTGGCGGACACCTGTGGAAGCGAACGGCCGCAGACGGATGCCTCTGCTTTGGGACGGAGCGAAACAGGGAAGGCCGCACTGATCCGGATCTCGAGGCAGCACCCCTGAGGCAAGGCGAGCGGAGGATCGACCTGCCAGCGGCGTCGGCGATCATGACGCGCTTCGGCCAGCGGGGTTTAGGGCAGGCGGCGAATTAGGGCTCGTGGAACTGAGAGTAAAATAAGACTACGAGCCACTTTATGTCAGACTTGAGCTCGACACAAATTAAACTACTTTAATACCTATGGCAAAAAAGTTCATTGATGTATTGTATTGTATTGTATTGTATTGTCATGTCTATGTCTAGTCAAGAATAGGTCGCACCAGTGAAGCCAACAAGTAAGTCCTCAAGGAAAAAAAAAAATCAAGAATACATCGCACCAGTGAAGCCAACAAGTCCTCAAGAAAAGAAAAAAAAATCAAGAATAGATCGCACCAGTGAAGCCAACAAGTCCTCAAGGAAAAAAAATCAAGAATGATCGCACCAGTGAAGCCAACGAGTTAGCCGCTCTTTTCTCCACTGCCAGTGCCAAACCTCAAGCTCTGTAGATAGACATTTGGCCTTGTTATGTATTGGACGGCCGTGAGTCTCCCTGCTTCGTCGTACGTGTACTGAATCTCTATAGCCGGGATCGCGGGGTGAGCTGCGGGGACGGCGACTGGAACGGGGACGGGGACGGCGTCGGGAACGGGAACGGGAACCGGGACAGCGGGGGCGGCGACTGGAACGGGGACGGGTACGGCGTCGGGAACGGGGACCGGGAGATTGAGGTCGGGGATGGGGACGGCGACTGGAACGGGGACGGGGACGGGGTCGGGAACGGGGACCGGAACATTGAGGTCGGGGATGGGGACGGCTTCAGGGACGGGGACGGGGACGGTGACGGCGTCGGGGACGGCTTCGGGGTTGGCGATTGGGACGGGGACGGCGTCCGCAACTGGTTCGGCATCCGAGTTGACATCGCCGTCTGCAATATATCCGGCGGATGCGGCAGCGGCCTTAGCGGAGGCGGCCGCGGCCTCAGAAGAGGCGGCAGCGGCCTCAGCAGAGGCGGAAGCGGCCGCTGCTGAGGTCTTTCGCCGCTTGACAGTCCGATCCATGCGGAGGAGGGGTGGCGGTGCTTGATGGAGAGAGGGAACAGCGGGGAGGCGAGAGAAGCAGAGGGTGATCGAGAGAGGGAAAAGCAGGGAGGAGAGAGAAGCAGAGAGGGGTTAAATAGATAAGTCAAGAAAAGGAAATCTATTTTCTTGAGCTTTATTTAATTTCTTTAAATTGTTATTTTTATTTACTTTTCTTTTGGTATTTAAATTATTATTTTAAATTTCATTTTTGGTTAAATAATAATATCTTTAAGTTATATAAATTATTTTTAATTATCTAAATATAATTTTGATATGTTATTTATTTATATAATTATTATTATATTTTAAATATTATATCAAAATAATTTTTTTATAATGAAAAAATATATAAAATTAATAAAAATAAAAAAAAATAATGATAAAATTTATATAAATACATACGGATATGAATAAAAAAATTCTAAAAATATAAAATATTATTTAAAAAATAAATATTCTCAGATTTTCTTGGAGATTTCTTTATTTTGTTTGTATTTTTATTTTTTTACTTTTTTTTGGTATCTGAATTATTTTTATAAATTTCATTTTTTGTTAAATAATAATAATATCTTTAAGTTATATAAATTATTTTTTTAATTATCTAAATATAATTTCGATATGATATTTATTTATATAATTATTATTATATTTTAAATATTATATCAAAATAACTTTTTAATAATGAAAAAATATATAAAATTAATAAAAATAAAAATAAAAATTGACAAAATTGATATAAATAAATACAAACGGATATGTATAAAAAAATCTAAAAATATAAAATATTATTTAAAAAATAAATATTGTCAGATTTTCTTGGAGCTTTCTTTATTTTGTTTGTATTTTTTTTTTACTTTTTTTTTTTGGTATTTGAATTATTATTTTAAATTTCATTTTTGGTTAAATAATAATAATATCTTTAAGTTATTAAATTATTTTTTTAATTATTTAAATATAATTTTGATATGCTATTTATTTATATAATTATTATTATATTTTAAATATTATATCTAAATAATTTTTTTATAATGAAAAATATATAATATTAATAAAAAAAATGACAAAATTTATATAAATACATACGATATGTATAAAAAAAATTATAAAAATATAAAATATTATTTAAAAAATAAATATTGTCAGATTTTCTTGGAGCTTTCTTTATTTTGTTTGTGTTTTTATTTTTATTTTTTACTTTTTTTTGGTATTTGAATTATTATTTTAAATTTCATTTTTGGTTAAATAATAATAATAATAATATCTTTAAGTTATATAAATTAATTTTTTAATTACCTAAATATAATTTTGATATGCTATTTATTTATATAATTATTATTATATTTTAAATATAATATCAAAATATTTTTTTTATAATGAAAAAATATATAAAATTAATAAAAAAAATAAAAATAAAAATGACAAAATTTATATAAATAAATACATACGGATATGTATAAAAAAATTATAAAAATATAAAATATTATTTAAAAAATAAATATTGTCAGATTTTCTTGGAGCTTTCTTTGTTTTGTTTGTATTTTTTTTTTACTTTTTTTTGGTATTTATATTATTATTTTAAATTTCATTTTTGGTTAAATAATAATAATATCTTTAAGTTATATAAATTATTTTTTTAATTATCTAAATATAATTTCGATATGCTATTTATTTATATAATTATTATTATATTTTAAATATTATATCAAAATAATTTTTTTATAAAGAAAAAATATATAAAATTAACTAAAATAAAAATAAAAATAAAAATAAAAATGACAAAATTTATGTAAATACATAGGGATATGTATAAAAAATTCTAAAAATATAAAATATTATTTTAAAAATTAATATTGTCAGATTTTCTTGGAGCTTTCTTTATTTTGTTTGTATTTTTTATTTTTTTTACTCTTTTTTTTGGTATTTGAATTTTTATTTTCAATTTCATTTTTGGTTAAATAATAATAATATCTTTAAGCTATATAAATTATTTTTTTAATTAACTAAATATAATTTTGATATGCTATTTATGTATATAATTATTATTATATTTTAAATATTATATCAAAATAAATTTTTTATAATACAAAAATATATAAAATTAATAAAAAAATAAAAATAAAAAATGACAAAATTTATATAAATACATACGGATATGTATAAAAAAAATTCTAAAAATCTAAATATTATTTTAAAAATAAATATTGTCAGATTTTCTTGGAAGATGCTAGGGAGATGCTCTCACAGCAGTAAGAGGAGGTCACGTGTCATTCACTATGAGACCGGTTATGACACATAACATTCCCTGACACTTGGCAGGTTCCAGAAGCACTCGCTGACATATAAAAAGAAGACTTCTTCTCTTACGCAGGTACGCTCATGTTGGTTGCTACTTGGAAAACCTAATGATTCCCCTGTACAAAAATTTTGTACAAGTCCTGAACCTTTCATAGCTATCATGTGTTCTTTTAAGTTAAACTTGAATCACCTGCGAAACTTAACACTTTTGATTCTAAGCTTAACTTATATGTTCTTATTGGTTTAGACTTGGATCGCCTGCGGAACTTAACACGTTTGATCCAAATCAACCTAAGTTTCAAAGTCGATTAAATATTAATTTCTAAAATTAGCTTCCAGTACTGCATCAAGTCCAAAAGAACTAAAAACCCAACATTCGGTCAATCATGACCTGTTAGGACATCATGCCTAGCATCTGGTCACCCTCAACCTGCTAGGACTTCCTCACTAAATGTTCGGTCAATCCCTTTGATCCACATGGACTTTTTCTCCTCGTGCCAAGTATCCAGTCAACCTTGACTCACTTGGACTTACCAACACCAGGTGTCCGATCAGCCTTGATCCACCTGGATTTTTCCGTGCCTGACTTCACTCACTAGGACTTCAACTTCTGCCTAGCTTAACTTACTAGGACTTCCCATCTGCCTGGTTTCACTCACCAGGACTTTCACCTAGCTTTACTCACTAGAATTTTCATACTGTCTAGCTTCACTCACTAGGTCTTTCACCTGGCTTCACTCACCAGGATTTTTATACTACCTAACTTCTTCACTCACTAGGTCTTTCACTTGGCTTCACTCATCAAAATTTCATGCTGCCTAGCTTCACTCACTAGGTCTTTCACCTGACTTCACTCACCAGGATTTTCCAACTGCTTGGTTTCACTCACCAGGACTTCCTATCTCCACATATTGTTAGTCTCCATGTATTGTCAATAACATCGAAACCCAAATATCAAAACTCGAGCTTGAGCTAACTCAAGCGTAGTCAACTTGGTCAATCTGACCCAGGGGATATTGCACCAACACACCTCACTTGCCTGGACGAGGATTGCTGTAGCTTCGCCTATTCCCCATGTCATAAAGGCTTCCATTTCCTTGTCGACATGTGTCCCTTTGAGCCACCTTTTCTAGACAAGACAACTTACACATGATATTCTATGACGATCCAACGACTACCGTAACCCCCTTGCCCCTTGCTGATGTTACCTGCTTCTTCTACGATTCTCCTGATTGGTGCTTATACTGAGGCATCGCGCCGCACACGCCTTTCGCTGGCTATAAGAACCCCCCATCGACCTCTCCCTCGAATTTCTTGTTGCTAGCCATAAACATCCTTCATTCTCTCCTTTCTTCTGTGATTTTGTTTTTCCTTTCTTTCTTCTTTCTTTAACCCACCTATGGATACTTCAGAGTTGGGGTGTGCTCATGCAGTTTCAACCTTTAGTGGCATAGAACTAGATGATCTTCACTTTACGTATGGGGTGCCCGCCGATATATACATTATCATACCTTCCGAGATTCATCATCCCCACCAGCCCCCTTGATAGCTATATGACTTTCTTCAAGGAACAAATTATAGTGGGACTTCGCCTTCCCGTTCACTGCTTTTTCTCTGACGCGAGTCGCTATTTCCGTATCTCCCTTTGTCAACTTGTCCCTAATTCCATCCGGATTCTATGCGGGGTCGTCCTCATCTGTCGCTTGTATGACATCCCCTTGACTTCTCGTTTGTTTCACTATCTTTTTACTCCCCGACGTCATAGTAAAGGTCTCTTTCGTTTCCAGGCTCGTGTTAAGACCATCCATTTTGCTTCCACGCCTCCTCCATAGTTGGAGTGGAAAGAGAAGTACTTTTTATTAGATTCCCTTCTGCCGTAGTGTGTCCCACTGGGCGCCAATCTGCTCTTCCTTCTGCGCCTTCGCTAGGAGACTTTCGCCCAAATCCAACTTTTATAGAGGCATTAACATGACTAGCGGGCTAACATTTTGATTTGCACGAACTACTGTCAGAGGACGTTTTGTACCTGTTTGGGTTAAGCTCCGTTTCTTTAGAGATACCCCATTCTTTGGGTAAGTACCACAACTGCCATAATGTGCTCTTGCCTTCTCACTTTAACCTCTTCTTCGCTGCAACGGACACTCTTGCCCAGACGTCCTTGTCTAGGCCTCTTCTGCTGAGTGCCCTGGAAATAAATCACCAGGGGTGAATAATCTTGGACGAGCGAGGTAGCTCACCATCTGCTCTGACTACCTCCTTGACGGTTGCGGTTGTTTCTGTCCCTCGTCCTTCATCCACTTAAGCGACGTAGCATGTTCATCCTTCTTCTAACCCCACTCAGAAGACTCCTACTTGTCATTCCATGACCCTAGAAGATGCATTGGATTCAGAAGAGCAATCGCTTATGTATCAGAAAAGGTCCAGACCTACCAGGGCATCTGTCGCGACCCAAATACCCAGGCCAACCTCCGCCTTTGTCCTAGAGCTAGGGCCCCCGAGCGACTCTACTATTCCTTCTAGGACTTGGACAGGGCCCGATCGGGAGGGAAGACAATGCTTCTGAGAGGCGATCTCCGCCAGCTGCCTCGGCCAGGCCCTCATCCCCCGGGCCTTCTACTTCTACCCGACCTGTTCCTAGCGAGACTACTCCTGAATCCTCCAAGTCTCGTCTGTTCCGCTTTCATGCTACTGTGCCTTCCCAACGAGGGCTATTTCATGACCCCCCCCCCCCTCTTTCCTCTAGAACAATCGTATTGTGGGGTTATTGGCAGACACCTAGATGGAGTCTGTGGAGTAGATAGATGCCAGTACATTTCTTGCCCAAGTAGATGTATTCTCTAAAGATTCTACTGCGGTAAGCCTTCAACTCCCTTTATTACCTTTTTCTTTCGATCTTGACTAACCTTCCTTTCGATTAGCTCTTCGCCTCGGGGTTGCGTTTGAGCCAGCTGGCTATGGACACCTATCTGCAGAATAAAATCTTAAAAGACCGTGTCGCTGACCTGGAATCTCATCCCTCCAACTCCATTCCAGCAGTGCGTCAACTGCAAGTGGAGGTTGAATCTTTAAAATAGCTGAATGTAGCCTTGGAACAAACCCTCGATGAGGCTCTACGGGCGGTAAATCTTTTCCGGGATGACAAGAAAAATCTTAAAGCTCTCCACCAAACGGCTGATGTCAAATATTAGGAGGAGCTTGCCCTTAAGGAGAAAGCATTGTTGGAGCTGACCCGACAAACCACTGCCTTGGACAACTTCAAGCTATTTGGTAAGAAGGAGATGACCTATTTGGCCAAAGAGCTCAGTTCTAAAGAGTTGCTTATCATGGACTATCAAAAAGATTTCGAGTCCCAAGCCACTGAGTTGGGTTCCTTACCGACAGAGCTAGCTCAAGTCCGATTTGAATTGTCCAACTTAACCACTGCCCTGGAAACCTATAAGGTTGGGGAGAGCGATCGCATCCGAACAGGTCGAGAAGAATACATACGCTCCTCATAGTTTGGCTCATGAGTAGGAGACCGTTTTATTCGATCACTTGCACATGGAGCAATGGGAGTGGTCAGACAACTCAAAGAAGGAGGGTATCTGTTATCCGACCCTCCGGAGGACTTCCTAAACCACCATCAGATCCTTCGAGAGATACCCGATAATGTTTTCTCAAAGTTCACATGATTTCCTCTCTAGTGCAACTATTGTTTATAAAATCTTGTTTCTGAGTCCTTTTTTCATGCTACATGATCCTATCTTACGATTTTTTCCTAGGATAGACCACGCCATGAGAATACTTTCTAATGCGGGTCATCGAGTGAAAGCGAGTGGGACGGAACTTATCATGCTAAGAGCGGATCGGGCTAATTGTGAATGGGATTTTTGGATCCCTACATGACTAGACTCGGGCAGTCACTCAAGGTATAGAGGAGCTCTACTTGCTATTTGCTCAAGGGGAGGGATATTATGACCCAACCAAGTCCTATGAGTTGAGGGCTTAAGGAGTGCCTAGGTTTCTTTTCTTTGGACTGTCTGGGCTTCCTTTACATTGATATAGCTTGCTGCCTTTCCAAGCATCTTATTGAAATTTTTCACGGGCTCTCGAATGAGAGCTCGGAAGAAATCTCCCTCCAGCAGACCTTGGGAGAAGGTGCTCATCAACACCTCAGAGGTAGCAGACGAGACATCCAGAGCTACCTGGTTGAAGCGTTTTAGGTAGGTCCTTAGAGGTTCCGTGGGTCTGTGCTTAAGAGTAAATAGGCAGTGGTTAGTCTTTTGATACCCCCTACTGTTGGCGAAGTGGTGCAGGAAGGTGTTCTTGAAATATTGGAAATAAGTGATGGATCCAACATGCAGACTATCGAACCATCTTTGTGCCAAGCTTGATAGAGTGTTTAAGAACACTCAGCACTTAATGACATCGTTGTATTGGTACAACATCGCAACGTTCGGAAACTTGCGTAGGTGATCCTCTAGGTCTTTATTGTCTTCATATTCCCCAATAGATGGAGGATTATACCCTTTCAGCAGTTTTTCCTCAAGCATCCTTTGAGAGAAGGGTACTTGCAGTTCCTCAGGCACCTCACTGGGCTCCTCTCGGATGACTATGGTCTTTCCCTTTTTTGAGTCTCTCGGCGGGGAACTTTCGACCGTGGAGACCTAGTATTACTCCTTGTTGATATTGCTTTCCCAGCCGAGGTTGCGATAGAAAACTCGAGGGAAGTCCTTTGGCTGTTTCCCCTTAGACCCCCTATCTGAAGCGTGGATCTTGTCCTTCGAGGTTGCAGGTATCTTCTGTGACAGTAAATTGGCGGTTTGCCTTTCGGAGGCTGCTTGTCTCTTGGCTTCTTTGAACAACTTGTATTCTCTTGCCGTCATGGTTACATTGATCTTACCGGTGTTCTCCATCTTCCTGTTCCAGAACAGGTGGAGAAGTTTCCCATAAACAGCGCTCAGTTGATCATTTCTGAAAGCTGAGTCAGACGAAGGCAAGCGAAGGTGGCGTCGACGTTGATGGAGTGGCGATTTTGACACACCCTCTATGTGTGTGTCGGAAACCTAGACCCTCGCGTGGAGCTAGAGGCCTGCGATAACGGAACATGTGGTACTTGGGCCCTGTACACACCCAGATAAGCACACAAAGTGTTATAGACAAAAAAAAACCAGGAAAGGGGTCCTGCAGGCCATTCGACGCTCAAGACAGGTTCTTTTTTTCCTGCGAAGCAGTGTATGAAGGAAAGAAGAAAAAAGAACTGTTGAAGATGCATGCGTATGTGCGTGTACCTGACTAATGAAGAGGACCTCCCTTTTTATATGACTCTGTCTGTCCTTTGATCCTACACACTACCAAAGAATATCGAGTGTCAGGACGTGTCGGGTGAGGGAGGATGTCTAGCAACCTCCCATGGGTAGGAAGAAGGTTCCACTCTTAGTGTATGGTAGAACACTAGAATATTTCCTAACTTATGATAGTTATTTTTTGACAAGATGTTACAATTCTCTTGCACTGTTGTCGCTTATTGCTATCCGTCCTGTCCAAGTGCAACCGTAGACAACTTGAGATGATTGTTCAATGTGGTACAAGGATTGAGCCTTGATACCCTGACTCGTGTGCAGTAGGCCACGGGCTATCGAGGGACCATGCCTGAGCGAGAGGAAGAGAATGAGCTGCATAGAACCGATCGGGAATCATCTGAGATTGTGATCGAGGACTAAACCTGCATGACCCGACTTGTCTGTGACCGACCAGAAATTATACGGAGGAGGAAGCGGGGAAGCTGAATTGCCATCTTTCCTTGACTACTGACTGTCATGTCCTCTTGACTATTGACTTTTAACCATTATCGAGTCCCTCTTTTACGCATCGTATTAGATACAAAGGTGACTTCTCTTCCTTACAGGTACAGGTTCGGGGCCTCATTATCATCGATAATGTTCTTTGGCATGGAAATTCAGGTAACCTCATCTGGTGTCATTTCGTGCTCGGTTTCATGCATTAGATTGACATTCTTACATTAGATTTACATATCACAGAATCACGAAAGCAATCCACCATGTTGATTCTTGAGTCACCTCACCTTGTCTTTGCAAGGAGTTTATGTTGTGAACTTTATTAGATACTTCTCTAAAACCTACATGATCCATGCCCTATTAGGACTGGTACACATGACAACTTCAATAGCACAATAGCCAATAAAATAGCAATCTCTTCTGGAATTACTTTGCTTAATTTCTCAGCAAGTTTACTTGTAGTGTACCTTAGTCTACGGAAAAAAATCACCATGTCTTTGTGTACATGAATAATGTCTCTTTATTGAGCTCTAATTTATCAACAACTTTATTTTTTTAATAGTCATTACTTGTCAAAAGATTTATGTTAATAATGACAAGAGCCACCATCATGGATCCTAAAACGAATATATTGTCATGGGTCAAAAAGTGGCGTGCTAGTCTGCAGCCTCCACAGAGGCACCGTGGGAGCCCCGCGATCTCTATGGAGGTGGCGCTCGAGCTCAGAGACGGAAGCCACGGGAGCTAGGGGGTTGCAACGAGATTAGAAAAATTTTAATAAATTAATAAAACTTATATTAATAACTTTAATCAACTCCTACCTATACTAGATAATCTAAATAGATTTAATTAAATCCTAATAAATTTATCATGTTAATTATATATATATATATATATAAAAGTGACGTGCTAGTCTGCAGCCTCCACAGAGGCACCGTGGGAGCCCCGCGATCTCTATGGAGGTGGCGCTCGAGCTCAGAGACGGAAGCCACGGGAGCTAGGGGGTTGCAACGAGATTAGAAAAATTTTAATAAATTAATAAAACTTATATTAATAACTTTAATCAACTCCTACCTATACTAGATAATCTAAATAGATTTAATTAAATCCTAATAAATTTATCATGTTAATTATATATATATATATATATATATATATATATATATATATATATA
Source organism: Zingiber officinale (assembly GCF_018446385.1). Lineage (NCBI taxonomy): Eukaryota > Viridiplantae > Streptophyta > Magnoliopsida > Zingiberales > Zingiberaceae > Zingiber > Zingiber officinale. Next base: position 3,698,282 of record NC_056000.1, on the reverse strand, counting down.
TATATATATATATATATATATATATATATATATATATATATATATATATATATATATTAATTCTGAAAATATATAATTTATTTATTTATTAATTTAACATATGGGTACCATGCTCTCATTGTTTTTTTAAAGTTTTTTTATATTTAAATATTAATGTAAAATTTTTAATTTTTAATTAATATATTTTATATTTAAAAAAAATATTGAAATTATATTGACACGGCATAATACTTAGACCGTATTGTTCGGTTCATAGAACCGCTTGAAATTTTAAACCATCCATAGAATGTGTAATTCAATTGTGTTTTTAATTCTTAGCTAAAAGAATATACTTGAAGATGGCATGAACATCATTCTTACGAAGAATTTATGATAAGACGCATTAAGGATGAGTAGCCGGCCCACCTAGTAGTATAATATTTGGTTGTTATTGGAAATATCTAATTAGATAACCTGCCCAAAGAAGTAAACATAACACAATAAACTAGTACCCAGTATCTAATTTCAATGTGGAAAAATTATCACCATAGTATGTTTTGATTAAAAAAAATCCAAATTCAACTTATGGAAAGGTTTTGCAACAAGAAACGGACTAAAATGTCAAGTCCAAGAGCTTTCATGGGTGAGATGATCCATGTTTATAAGAGTAAAACTGATAAGAAAAATTACCTAATTCAATTCAGTAAGACATAAATGCAAATCAAATATAATTGTTGGATTCGAAAATGCTGCTCTTGGATAAAAGAGAGAAACATTAAAGATACATTCAGCTCTAACTTTGAAATCTCTAAACCCACGAGTTTGATGTATGACTGTGTTAAGTTTGGTTTATTGAGATCGAACATGTTTGTATTAAGTGTGCATAAGTAGGCTATTTGACTGATGGTGAAATCCTGTTTGATAACTAGATATTGGCTAAGTCCTAGTGGAATTAGGCAACTAAAGTCTTGATTGGGAATAAGCTAAGTCTTGGTTGGCAACCAAGTAAAAAAATTCTAGTTGGGAACTATGTAGATCAAGTTCAAGTGAAGTCAGTTTGGAGTTGAAGTCTTGACAAACAAGTCCAAATAGAATCAACTTGACAACTCACACTAGATGAGTCTGCTCGGAGCTCGGAGTTGAACATTTAGGTAACGTAAGTGTGAGTAACTCTAAATTCTACATCATACTCATTATGTGTAAAAAATACATTGATTCAAATTTCGTTAGATCCAACCAGAAGGAGTTCAGGCGACCGACTAGAGATAACTTTTGATTGACGAAGTTAGTGTAGGAAATGAGAACATGAGGGAAACCCACGTTGCCCACTTCTTAGGGGCAAATTATTACTTATACCCTTGGGTTAATTTCCCTTTATAAGGGGTGCACCCAAGGATCATTCACGGGAAGAAAGACAACGAAGTGTATTGAGAATAGAGAGGACTAGGAGAACATCCGAGACGGTGGGATTTGGTTTGTGAAATTACGGAGAACTTTCCGATTCTATGATCGCTCTTCCGACAATAAGTCCGAAGATCACATTCTGTCGTCGATTGCAGATTACGGGAGATCATTATAAGTGTTTATCGTTTACAGTTTTTGGTTTCATGCTTTAGAATGCAACATTGGTGTCAGAGCATGCGTTTGTTCTAAATGCATGTATATAAAATCATATATACTGAATAAATTATGGTAAATTACACAATCAAATCACAATATCTGATTGTAATTAAAATATTGTTACATTCTACGAATTCTCAAAGACTTTACATGTTCTTTAAATGACTCTCTAGTCATTGATTTAATAAATGGATCTGCAAGTATAGCACGTGTAAGGACTATTTAAGAATTACTTTTCTTTTAGCGACAATGACCCTCACAAAGTTATATTTAATTTCTATATGCTTGCCTTTGCTGTGATATTTGAGATTCTTGGAAAAAACTATTACAGCTTGACTATTACAATAGACAGTTATTGGACTCCCACTATCCTCAGTAATTTTCAGATGTTTCAGGAACTATCTCTTGGAACAGCAAGAAACAAGTTTATGTAGCTTTCTCAACTATGGAAGCTGAATATGTGGCATGTTCAGCAGCTGTGCAAGAAGCAGTGTCGTTCAGAAGGTTCCTGAGCATCTAAAATTACCGAGGGCAGTGTGAGTCCAGTAACTGTCTATTATGACAGTCAAACTACAATAGCTTTTTCCAAGGGTCCCAAATATCATAGCAAAGACAAACATATAGAAATTAAATATAACTTTGTGAGGGATATTGTGGCTAAAAGAGAAGTAATTATTGAGTATGTCCTTACACGTACTATGCTTGCATATCCTTTTATTAAGTCAATGACTAGAGAATCATTTAAAGAACATGTAAAGTCTTTGGGACTTCATAGAATGTAATAATATATTTTTAATAACAATCAGATATTGTGATTTGACTGTGTTATTTGTCATATTTTATTCGGTGTATATATTATATTTATTACATTCATATAAGATCTCGATGAGCATGTTGGCAGGTTCAGATTGGTCTACTCACATGGACAATCATCTCTGTTTGTTTAAAAATTGAGGAAACCATGTGCTCTTTTTAGTAAAGAGAATAACATCGTAGCATGTGATTCATACCACATGTGCTATTGTGATAATAAAGGTAGTAGGAGAATGGATCCAGTTTCTCTACTATGTGAGATCTTTGAGATTACAAGTTAATCTCAGTTTTTGCCCTTAGTGACTATTTAGCTGTTTACTTGAAATTTTAATCAGTGTTTGCTACTTTAGCATGTATCCTATGACTATGGATAATTTGGTCTATGGAGCATAACTAGGAAAGCAACTTATTAGAATGAATAGATTCTAGCTAAAGAGGAAGATTAAATAGATTTACATCTTTTGATTGTGTATAGACATGATTGTGAATATTTGAATATGGAACATGCTCTTGACATAATAGTCATTATAAGAGATTAGAGATGATCATATTTATGTAAATGAAAATTATTTAATCTGGGTAAATAGCAAAACATGGATATCTCCAAGATAATGACTGTGTGCCACCGGGAGATTGGATGTTTTCTGAATAACGGATATATACCGCCAGGAAAGAGGCTATGTGCCATGAAGAGTGTGTCTCTAATTTATTTGGAAGAGCAGCTAAATAAAGTGTAACAACTTTGTTAGTATTGATCGCTCATAGAGCGGCTATGTAAGGTGTAACAATCTTCTTAGCAACTATCTCTCAGTGTGCTTGCTGTCGCATGAACCATTATTTCTAAGTATGATTAGATGTTCTAATATGGTCTTTGTGACTAAACTCTCATATAGTCTATGCGACTTTTTTTTGTCTTTGTGACTAACTGGTCTTAGTGACTAACCTGGATGAACTGGTCTTAGTGATTTACCTTAGATGAGTGAGAGATGTAGGAAATGAGAACGTGGGGGAAACCCACGTTGCCCACTTCTTAGGGGCAAATTGTCCCTTATACCTAGGGGTGAGCAAAAGTTCGATCAAACCGAATAAACCGACCGATCTGACTGATTTTTTAAATTCAGTTCGGTTATTTCGATAATTCGGTTAAATAATTCAGTTTTTTCAATTTTTTCGGTTCGGGTTCGGGTTTAAAGTTGCCTATTCGGTTAAACCGAAAAAACTGAATTATTTATTTCTTTTACTCCAATTCCAAACCAGATTTAAAACCTGGTCAGTGTGGTCACGGACTCAAGTGGGCTGGACCTGGTGAGTGGCTAGGGTTTGAAAATTTTCAACCTAAATGAAATCCCTAAACTTCTCATTCACTCGCCGCCACTCGCGACTCTCCCCCCTTTCCCACCGCATCACCCAAAATCCCTAATGCTCGATCCCTGACTCTAGCCGTCTCTCGCCGTTGATCACCTGAGCTACTGCGCGACGCTGCAACTCCGCCTCTCCGCCTTGCTCAGCAGTCAGCCCTCTCTCGTCTCTCCTTCTGTCGCCTGTCCGACGCTGCAACTTCTCTCTGCGGTCCTCCCTTGGCTAGCCGATCACCTGCGAGGCTGCTGCGAGGCTGCGACTCAGCATCTCCGTCTATCCTCCCTGTTTAACCCTCCCTCCTCTCGTCACTCTCACCAGTCACCACTCGAGTGCTCATTGCTCCAAGGGGAGTCTCGCTAGGACCGTCTGCGACCTGTATAAATTAGAGGTATAAGTTATTTGCAAGAAATTCATTAAGTCACGGTTAGTTTATGTTCTATTAATCGTTCCTGTGTATGGATCTTGGCTTCCTATTTTTTGTTTTTGTTTTCAGAATACGCAAATTATTAGTTTTAATTCTTCCTTTTTCTTTTTCAGTCTCAGCCACATCTTGGGTCTTGACAACTTTAGTTAGTAAACTTTGCATTGATCTTGTACTGACATATGAATTTTTATTGAACTCAAGTAGTTAACAGTCAGTGTCTAGATATCCTGATAAGTATTATTATGCTTAGTTATAGTTGAGTTTCATATTTGTCTTTTAGTTTTAGTTAATTATATTTTAAACAGTGTTATTACACTTGTAATTTTAAACAGTGTCTGTGATCTGTGAAGACTGTGATCAGTATTTATCTGGTATCAATGCAAGGAAATTTATCAAATATGGATGTTAATAATAGTTGTTCAATACAAGAATATGAAATTGGTCCTTCAGTGGGAACAAAAACTACGATAGATTGTAAAGGAAAGGTAACTAAGAGAAAAACAATGAAACCAAGAAGTGAAGTATGAGATCATTTTATAAAGTTTACTAATGATGCATTAGATATGAAAGTCAAATGCAAATATTGTGATAAAGAATTTTTTTGTAATCCATATAGAAATGGGACAACAAGCTTGAGATCTCATATTACCTCATGTAAAAAACATCCTCATGTTATTGAAACAACTCAAGCACAGCTCAGTTTACAACAAAGTTCAAAAGAGGGTGAGGTGTGTTTAACTTCTTGGAAATTTGATCAAGATGCATCTAGAAAAGCATTAGCTAGAATAATCATAATGGATGAACTCCCTTTCAAATTTGTAAAAAGAGAAGGATTTAAAACATTTATGGCTATGGTATGTCCAAAGTTTCGAATTCCTTCAAGATGGACGGTTGCACGTGATTGTGTTGAATTATATGTAGTTGAAAGGGAAAAATTAAAAAAAATGCTGCATGATTCAGCACAAAGAGTTTGTTTGACCACTGATACATGGACATCGATTCAGAAAATCAATTATATGTGTCTAACAACCCATTTCATTGATAAAAATTGGAATTTACAAAAAAGAATTATCAAATTTTGTCCAATTACAAGTCATAAAGGTGAGACTATTAGTTTATCCATTGAAAATTGCTTGAGGGGTTGGGGAATTAACAAAATTTTTACTATTACAGTTGATAATGCAAGTTCAAATGATGTTGCTATCAATAGGTTCAAAAAAAAGATGACTAATTGGGATTCCACTATTCTAAAGGGAGAATATGTCCATATGAGATGCGTAGCTCATATAATCAATTTGATTGTTACTGATGGCTTAAAAGATATAAATCAATCTGTGATGAAGGTAAGGAATGCAATCAAATATGTTAAGCAATCCCCCTCTAGATTAAGCAAGTTCAAAGAATGTGTAGAGATTGAAAAAAATTGAAAGCAAGAACTCATTATGTTTAGATGTACCAACCAGATGGAACTCAACTTTCTTGATGATGAACACAGCTAAAAAATTTGAAAGTGCTTTTGATAGGTTTGATGAACAAGATCCATGTTTTAAATTAGATCTTCAATATACAGAATGGCATGTTCTTTTGAATGAGAATGAAGAGATGATACTTGAATCAAATGGTAAACCTAAAAGAGAATTGAAGACTTTTGATGGGAAACCAACAAGTGCAGATTGGAATAATGTTAGACTTTTTGCATCTCTATTGCAAGTTTTTTATGAACTAACATTAAAAGTTTCAGGATCTTTGTATGTCACATCCAATACTTTTGCACACGAGATTAGTTATATCCATACCATCTTGAAGGAGTGGCAACAAAGTGATGATATTGATGTGTATTCAATGGGAATTAGAACGAAAAACAAATTTGACAAGTATTGGGGAGATCCGGAGAAAATGAATAAGTTGCTTTATATTGCGGTGGTGCTTGATCCAAGGCATAAATTAGATTTCGTAGAATTTATGTTGATTGAATTATATGGAGATGAGAAGGGTGAAAAAGTAGGAAAGATAATAAAGGACACTTTATTTGCTTTGTATAAGAATTATAAGGAAAAAATGGAGCCTCAATGTGGTACTTCAATAGTTTCATCTATTCAAGAATCAGTTGATAATGATAATACTTCAACAAATATGAGTTGTCACGCCCCGGAGGAGTCCCTGTCCGAAAAAATTTCGGCAGCATCTCCCCTGTACGACGGACAATCTGAAACTTTCTACATCGCCCTTAGGGCCACATATACATCGGCCAATACGGCCGAAACAATATATATATATATAACAACACATAAAACAAAACACAATACACAAGCATCCACGCAGTTCAATAGATAATAAACTAGAACAGTAATAAGAAGACTCAAAAATAACCCTACTCCACTACACTCATAAAGCTCAAATCCGATGATAAGATCAACTCACCTCTTCTGCCATCTAGGCAGGTATGCAGCAAGACATATCCAAACCAAAACCATCGACACATAAAATTCATATCAGATCCATAGTATCAAAACAGAATAAGTCCGAACATAGTCTAAATAAAGAAAAAAAAACAAACGACCAATAAACGTCCCCGTGGACTGCAGGGGACTAGCGACTGGAACTACTCCGGATAGCACCAACCTGAAAATAGCAATGGAGGAGGGTGTGAGTCCAACACTCAGCAGGTAACAACTGATATACATAGTAAGGATATAACAACTAGCACTAATCATACGTACAGTCTCCTGACATAATAAGGGTAAATGCAAACTGAAATAAACAGGAGAATAGATGTACTAACCAGGACCAGGGTACAAGTATAACAGGGTCGTCAGACCAAGAGGTATCAAAATCCTGTATGCATGTCAAACATATGCATCCATCCAAATGCAGCAAATAAGTGCAGCAAACACAAACAATAAATGCATCAATGCGTATGATGCCAATGCAGGTCATGGTCACCCCTACTGCCAGTCAGTCATCTCACACACAATGGTGAGACCGAGTGGGTAGGGCTGTGAAAATCGTGCACTCTGCCGTCACTACTCCTGATGAGTGACCGAGTGGACGGGATACAGTCGGAGTACACCTATCCTCCTACCCCAAATCATAAATGGGGGAGCGCAATGCTCTCATCTCCCGGTGAACAATGATAGGGAGGGATCCTGGCGTGCTAGCACGCTGCAGTCACACTACCCATGAGCGGACCAACAGAGCACCACCGAGCAAACTAACGTGCTACCACGCTGCGTTACGCTGCCCATTGTTGGTTGCTACTCGGAAAACCCAATGGCTCCACTGTACAAAAATTTTGTACGTGATATGAACCTTTCCTAGCTACCGTGTGTTCTTTTAAGTTTAGATTTGGATCTCCTGCGGAACTTAACACGTTTGATCCAATCCACCTAGGTTATAAATTTAATTAAATATTAGTTTTCAAAATTGACTTCCAGTACTGCATGGCGAGGCACTTGGCCTTCTTGGATATGAGAGCAACCACCATCGACTAGACAAAGCCTTTTAAGGAAAGTTAATATTTAATTTCCTTATATAACTCTAGGTTAACCAAAAGGAACAATCAAATCATAAGGAAAAAAGAAAAAGAACACAACATCTAAATTAAATTCGAAAAATAAGAATCGAATGCCCCTTGTATTTGGTAATTATACAAAGAAAAATTAACTAGTATGATGCGGAAATTAAATACTAGTTATATCTCTTACTTGTGTGCTAAAAACCTCGAGATCTTCAACAACACAATATCAATTGTTATGTTTTAAGGCCTCCCCTTCCCCCCCCCCTTTTATATTAGTTTCCCAACGGAAAATTATGGAAAGAGTTTTATAAAAAATTAGACTCATTCCTATTTCCTTTTAATTTTTTTCTTTTTCTTTCCTTTTAATTAATCAATCCTAGATTGATTTATTAATTAAACAACTATTTGTTGATGTTTAATTATTTGACCGGCCCCTTGCTTGGGCACCAAGCAAGGTGGTCGGCCACTTATTAAAAGGGAAAGAAGGGAAAAAAAATTTTATATAAAATTTTAAAAGAAGAAAACTTCTAATAAAATTTTCCAAACTCTCTTTTTTTTCTAATGTAGATATTAAAAGGAAAGTTTTAAAAATTTAAAACCAAGTTTTAAAATTTAAAACATCTCTAATAATATTTCTTTTTAAAAGAAAGTATTATAAATTTTACAACTCTCTTTTAAAACCTTGTGGCCTAATTAGGAAAATTTTATAAATTTTTAAAATCTCTCTTTTTACAATTTGTAAATATCTGAGAAAATTTTAAAATTCAAAAACAACCTTCCAAATTTAAATATTACGGCCGGTCCCCTTGCCCAAGGCAAGGGCCGGCCATTTCTAGAGAATATGTGGCCGGCCATTGCTTGGTCACCAAGCAATGAACCGGCCCCTTCTTGGACACCAAGATGGGCTTTTCTTTGGATGGACTTGAGACTTTATTGAGGCTACAACAGGGACCTAGAGGAGAAATTGGTTTTGGCCTTCCGATGAGCTCGAGTATCCCGTGCTCGCCCCGAACACACAACTCAAGTTCATCGATAATAACTCATTCCACTAGAGAGTTATTACCGCACTACCACACCAATCCCAAATTACATTATGGGCTCCTTCTTATCATGAGTGTGTTAGTCTCCCTGTGTTTAAGATGTCGAATGTCCACTAATTAAGTGAGTTACTAACAACTCATTTAATTAATATCTTAGTCCAAGAGTAGTACCACTCAACCTTATCATCATGTCGGACTAAGTCCACCTGCAGGGTTTAACATGACAATCTTTATAAGCTCCTCTTGGGGACATTATCAACCTAGATTACTAGGACACAGTTTCCTTCTATAATCAACAAGTTACACTATAAGTAACACCATTTCCCAACTTATCGGGCATTTTGATTTATCAAACTAAATCGCACCCTTTTGATAAGTCAAAGAAATAAATATTAAATACATGTGCTTGTTATTACATTAGGATTAAGAGCACATACTTCCATAATAACTAAAATTTAGTTCTTTTATTAAATCAGTATAAAAAGAACTTACCTTAAATGGTCCTGCTCAATACACTTAGAGTGTACTAGTGTAATCTATTAGTCAAGATAAACTAATACCTAATTACACTACGACTATTCCAATGGTTTGTTCCTTTCCATCTTAGTCGTGAGCTACTGTTTATAATTTATAAAGAACCGATAACACAATCTTCTGTGTGTAACACCACACACTATGTTATCTACAATATAAATTAATTGAACATCTATATTTAGTATATATAAATGTAGACACTTGACCAATGTGATTCTTATAATTGTTTATACAAAAGTTAGGCTTTTAGTATACACTCCAACATCCATGAGCGGACCAACGGAGCACCGACAGAGATGAAACTGGCGATGTGCTCAACAATAATGAAGCCGACTATCGCACAGCATGCAATCATGCGAGATGATGCATGACACTAAGCATGGCAATATCATGAGTCTATCCATATAAACATAAAATGTGAACCCTAGCATCAATGTGTAGGTACACAGGTCAGATAAGGAATCAAAAAACCTAGGTCCTGAACAGAATAACAAAAACATGGTTGTGTCACTACCCCTATAAGCATGTATAATTAGGTAGATACTAATATGAAGTGCAAAATAAATAAACAAACAAGAATGTAACAGATCAGGTAGTGACCAACCGAAGCAAATAAGAAAAACACAATTATTGCTATTTGTTAACAACATTATTATGCATATCAAATGACATAAAGTCAAAGTACCCACCTCCAAATCGAAAAGTCCAAACCGGTAGTCGAGATACTCGTCTCGCGTCAAAGTCCTGTGTCACAATATTTAGTTTAGTTAATTCTATCATGCATCCATTAACTAAACTAAATACTAATCCATTGATCAATTAGGGTTAACTTTATTAACCTTAACCCTTCCACCATTCAATTGATCAAGATCTATATATATATATTTTTATTTATCTACTACCACAATATCAAATAGCTAAATTCAATTCTTATCTACCAGGAACCCAATTCATTTACACACAAACAACTAATTACGAAATACATTTCCTACACCTCACCTCAATTCTCTGCCTCCTGTTGATCAATAGCAAGGATCGTGGCTGCAGAACACAGGGTGAGTTGCTGGACTAAAGGTACTCCACAGCAAGAACCCCCCCTGCTGGAAACTTCACTGTCGGATCAGATTGAGATCAAGAAATAGAGATACTAAATTCAGCAACAACCAAATTCCAACCCACCTTACCTTCTTCCTCTCCACTAGTCAGAGATGATCAACGGTTCCGGCGACAGTGCTAGGGCACAACAAGGACAACAACAATGGTGCTGATCCTTCCTTCCGGCGAGCGAGGTGACTGTGAACCCAATCTAGGGCACGAAATTGGACGGCTTGATCGGCGTCGTCTATGCTCTGTGTGGGAAGAAGGCTCGGCAGTGGAGAATCAAAAGGGGCGACACCTAGAGCACGACCAACAAATGTGGGTGCTCGGCTACGCCGTCGGACAGAGACAAGAGAAAGGCAGATGGTGCTCGTGTGCCGGTGATCAGCACCGTCGCTCGACAAAGTGGAAGAACGGTTCGACTCGAAGAGAAAAAAAAGGAATCTAGGGCTCGGGGAGGAAGAAGGAAGAGATGGCCAAACCTTCGTCCGTGACTTTAATCGCGAAGAAACCATCGCTTGCGGCGATTAGGGCAGATCGGCATTGGGGACGGCTCAGCGCGAGGCGGCGTCGAGTGAGGGGGCTCGGGCACACGGGGCATGCGGGGAGGAAAAGAAAATGGAGGAAAGAAAAGAATAAAAGAAAAAGGAAATAAAATTTTTCCTCGTTAAACGGGGTAGCCTAAACAGGCTTTCCCGGGGCTCATATTTATCCCCGTAAACTCGTCCATACGAACTCCGAAAAATTCTCGAAAAATTTCTAAAAATTCTAGAAAATTCCCTTATTAATATTTGCTATTTTTCGATATTTTACATTCTCCACCACTAATAAAAATTTGGTCCCCAAATTTTGTTATCTACCATCAGCAAGTACTAATAACAGGTAAAGAGTATAAATGCTGAACGGTAAATTAAAATCACATACCTCAAGTGAAAAGATGGGGATATCGAGCTCGGGTCGTATCCTCGAGCTCTCAAGTAGCCTCCTCGTCTGAATGATGCTGCTATCTGACATTAACCAGTCGGATAGTCTTGTTCCGCAACTGACGCTCTTTCCAGTCCAGAATCTGTACCGGAACCTCCTCATAAGTGACGTCAGGCTGAACGGAAACTGAGATATCTGTCAGCACATGTGTCGAGTCGGGTATATATCTCCTCAGCATAGATACGTGGAATACGTCGTCCACGCCTGCCAGGGACGGCGGTAGTGCCAGCCAGTAAGCTACTGGTCCAATCCTCTCCAAGATATGGAAAGGGCCAATGTATCGCGGAGCTAACTTTCCTCTGAGGCCAAATCTCTTCACCCTTTTCGTGGGTGAAACTTGTAGAAAAACATGATCGCCAACAGAGAACTCCAAGGGTCTGCGCCTCCGATCAGCATAACTCTTCTGGCGGTCCTGCGCCTCTGACATCCTCCATCTGATAGTATGGACCAACTCTGCCTTCTGCTGAGCTCTATGAGATCCCAATAGTTGGACCTCTCCAACCTCATCCCAGAGGATTGGTGTCCGACAAGGCCTACCATACAACGCTTCAAACGGTTCCATCTGGATAGCCTAATGAAAGTTGTTGTTGTAGGCGAACTCTACCAATGGCAGATGGTCTCCCCAACTACCTCCGAAATCCAGTACACATGATCTCAGCAAGTCCTCTAGAGTCTGAATGGTCCGCTCTGACTGTCCATGTGTCTGCGGATGGAAAGCTGTACTGAAATGGAGCTGAGTGCCCAAGGCCTGCTGCAGACTCTCAGAATCGAGACGTGAACCGGGGGTCTCTATCCGAAATAATACTCAAAGGGACACCAACGTCGCTCAGGACTTCCTGCTGAGTGTATCGGCAACCACATTAGCTTTCCCCGGGTGGTAGCTAATGGTACAATCGCAATCCTTCAGGAACTCCATCCATCTCCTCTGTCGGAGGTTAAGCTTCTTCTGGGTAAAAATATATTTGAGACTCTTATGATCAGTGAGAATCTCAAATGTAATGCCGTACAGATGATGTCGCCAAATATTCAAAGCATAGATGATGGCGGCTAGCTCCAGGTCATGAACTGGGTTGTTTTTCTCATGCTCCTTCAACTGTCGAGAAGCATAGGATACTACATTGTCGTGCTGCATCAGAACAGCGCCCAAACCCTGTAGAGAAGCATCGGTGTAGAGTATAAATCCATCCTCACCAGCGGGTAAAACCAAAACTAGAGCCGACACTAATCTCCGCTTCAGCTCCTGGAAGCTGGTCTCGCAGTCCTCTGTCCAAGTGAACTTCACGCCTTTCCTGGTCAGGCGTGTCAGCGGCATAGCGATTCGTGAGAAACCCTCGACGAATCGTCTGTAATATCCGGCCAGTCCCAGAAAACTACGGATCTCCTTAGCTGACTTCGGCTGCTCCCAACTGGTGACAGCCTCGATCTTCTGGGGGTCTACTAAAATACCTCTGCTAGAGACCACGTGTCCCAGAAAATCAACTAAAGATAACCAGAAAATGTTAGAGTGTATACTAAAAGCCTAAGCTTTTGTAAACATTTATTTTGAATAAAGAATCATATTTGGTCAAATTGTATACATTTATTAGTTAAGTGTAGTTGTTCAATTAACTTATATTGTAGATAACATGGTGTGTGGTGCCACACACAGAAGATCATGTTATCAATACCTTATAAATTATAAACAGTAGCTCACGACCAAGATGGAAAGGAACAAAGTCGTAGTGTAATTAGGTATTAGTTTATCTTAGCTATATAATTAGACTAGTACACTTAGAGTGTATTGAGTAGGATCATCAGAGGTCGGTTCTTTTTATACTGACTTTATAAAAGAACAAAGACCTCAGTTATTATGGAAGTGTGTCCTCTTAATCCTAATATAATAATAAGTACATATATTTAATATTTATTTCTTTAATTTATCAAAGGGTGAGATTTAGTTCGATAAATCAATAAGCCCAATAAGTTGGGAAATGATATTACTTATAGTGTGCGTTGTTGATTATAGAAGGAGACTGTGTCCTAGTTATCCAGGTTGATAATATCCCCAAGAGGAGCTCATAAGGATTGTCATGTTAAACCCTGCAGGTGGACTTAGTCCAACATGATAATAAAGTTGAGTGGTACTACTCTCGGAGATAGATATTAATTAAGTGAGTTGTCAGTAACTTATTTAATTAGTGGACATTCATTATCTTAAACACAGGGAGACTAACACACTCATAATAAGAAGGAGCCCATAATGTAATTTGGGATTGGTGCGGTAGTGCAATAATAACTCTCTAGTGGAATGAGTTATTATTGATGAACTCGAGTTGTGTGTTCGAGGCGAACACGGGATACTCAAGCTCATCGGGAGGCCAAAACCAATTTCTCCTCTAGGTCCCTGTCGTAGCCTCATTAAAGCCTCAAGTCCATCCAAATAATATCCCATCTTGGTGTTCAAGAAGGGGGTCGGCCCAATGCTTGGTGACCAAGCAAGGGTCGGCCACAATATCTCCTTAAGGGGGGCGGCCCCTTGCTTGGTGCCCAAGCATGAGGGGGTCGGCCACATTAATTCAAACAAGGAGGGGCGTTTTGAATTTTTAAAATCTTCTCTTTGTAGAAAACTATAAGTTTTAAAAGAGAGTTTTTAAAATTTAAAACTTTCCTTATTTGAATTAGGCCACATGGTTTAAAAGAGAGTTTTTAAAAGTTTTAAAACTTTCCTTATTTAACCATCCTCACGGTTTTAAGAAATAAGGAAGATAAGTTTTAAAATTAAAAAAAATTCTAACCATGTTAAAAAAGGAAATTTTTAGAAGAGAAGTTTTAAATTTTAAAACATAGTTTTAATTTTTTAAAACTTTCCTTTTTTAACTTCCACTTTAGGAAATTTAAAAGAGAGCTTGTAAAATTTTATAAAAATTTTACAAACTTATTTTCCTCTTTTAAAAGGGCCGGCCACCCTTGCTTGGTGTCCAAGCAAGGGGCCGACCATTAAAATTAACAAGAGGAAAATAAGGAAAATTTAAAAGGGAAAAGGAAAAACAAGAGAAAGATTTTAATTTTTTGGAAAAGTCTTTCCTTAATTGCCTTGGGCAAGTAGTATAAAAGAAGGAGAGGGGTGACCTCATGAGATAACAATTCTTATTGTCTTGTTGGTGATCCTCTTGTGGCCGGCCCTCTTCCCCTCTCTTTACCCTTTGCTCTCGTTTCCTTGTTGGTGGTGGTGGTGGCCGAATATTAGAGAAGGAAGAAGAAAGCTTTGGGTGGTGTTCATCTTGGAGGATCGTCGCTCACACGACGTCCAAGGTGAGGCGAGGAATACGGCAGAAGATCTCGAGGTCATTAGCTTACAAAGAAGAGGTATAACTAGTAATTTTCTTCCGCATCATGCTAGTTATCTTCTTTGTAAAAATTCTAAACACAAGAGGCAATAGGTTCTAGTTTTTTGAATTTGTTATTCGAGTTTGTGTTTTTTTTGTTTTTCAAATTTGTGATTCGATTGTTCTTTTTGGTTAACCTAGAGTTATATAAAGAAATTAAATATTAGCTTTTCTTAAAAGGCTTTATCTAGTCGGTGGTGGATGCTCTCATACCCAAGAAGGCCTAGTGCCTCGCCATACAGTACTGGAAGCCAATTTTGGAAATTAATATTTAATTGAATTTATAACGTAGGTGGATTTGGATCAATAATGCAAAGTTCTGCTTGCGATCCAAGTCTAAACCATCAAGAACAGATAGGTTAAATTTGGAATCAATAATGTTAAATTCTATTTGCGATTCATAATTTAACTTCTAAAGAACACAATAGGTTATTAGGAAAGCTTCGACACTTGTATAAAATTTTTGTACAGTGGAACCGGTACGATCTTCCTAGGACTAACCAACAGAAAGCACACTTGTTGAATTTCGCGTACAGCTGATGTCGTCGAAGAGTCTCCAAGACTGTGCGAAGATGCTGAGCATGCTCCTCCTCGGAACATGAGTAGACCAATATGTCATCAATGAAAATGATAACAAACTGATCAAGATACTCCAGAAAGATGCGATTCATCAGATCCATAAATACCGCTGGAACATTGGTAAGCCCAAATGGCATTACCAAAAACTCATAATGATCGTACCTGGTACGGAAAGCTGTCTTCTGGATATCAGAATCTCTGACTCTCATCTGATGATATCCGGACCGCAGATCAATCTTAGAATACACTGATGTACCTCTGAGCTGATCAAACAAATCCTCGATCCGTGGTAAAGGATACTTATTTCTGACGGTCACTGCATTTAGCTGTCTGTAGTCAATGTATAACCTCATAGTACCATCCTTTTTCCTGACAAATAATACCGGAGAACCCCATGGAGAAGCACTAGGGCGTATAAATCTCCGATCTAAAAGCTCCTGGAGTTGAACATTCAGTTCATTCAACTCTTTTGGTATCATATGGTAAGGAGCTTTCGATGTCGGCGTAGTTCCCGGAATCAACTCAATAGCAAACTCCACTTGCCTTCTGGGAGGCAAACATGGTAGCTCCTCTGGAAATACATCCGGATACTCTCAGACTACTAGAACATCGGAGAGTTGAGAACTACTGCCATCTTCAGTATTAATCAAAGATAACAGAAAATCCTGACAACCATGTGACATCAGCTTATGAGCCTGAATCGCTGAAATGATCGATATGTCATCGTCTTTGATGCCAGTGAAGTCCCACGAGGGTTGGTTCGGAGGCCGAAATGTGGCCACCCTCGTCTGGCAATCAACAGTGGCATGATATGCTGACAACCAGTCCATGCCAAGAATAATATCAAAGTCGGCCATTCCAGTACTAAAAGATCCACCGTAAGTATTATGTTGCCAAAATCTAACGGGCAACTTCTGACCTCTTGAGTGACCTCCATAGTATCACCGGATGTTAAAGAGACGGTCAGTCGCTGCGGTCTGAAAGTAGGTAATCTACCAATCTCCTGCATAAAAGTACGGGATATAAAAGAATGCGAGCTACCAATATCTATCAATATATCTGCAAATAAGGTATAAATAGAAATCGTACCGCGAAAAATGAAT
The DNA here is from genome assembly GCF_018446385.1 of Zingiber officinale. Taxonomy (NCBI): domain Eukaryota; kingdom Viridiplantae; phylum Streptophyta; class Magnoliopsida; order Zingiberales; family Zingiberaceae; genus Zingiber; species Zingiber officinale. Next base: position 3,681,867 of record NC_056000.1, on the reverse strand, counting down.
CTGTCGGCTCGCTGTGCATCCTCTCTAGTGGTCGCATGAATACGCCCAGTCTCTGGCGGAGGGAGAGGTGACAACGCTGCCTGCGACTGCTGCGTCTGGGCAGGAGCCTGCCACTGAGGCGGTGCTGGACATTGTGCCAGAGAAGTCTAAGAGGGCGGCGACTGATACTGTACCGATGGCTGAGACTGTGCCTGGTACTTGAGCTAGTGGCTGCGGCTGTGACGAGTACTGGAATAGGGGATGAGGCTGCAACTGATACTGCCCCTAAGTCAGATAATGAGGTCCCGGAACAGAGCTCTGGGGGACTATGGAAGTACTGGGGTACTCCTGTTCGAGCATGCCAAATGCAGCTGCTGAAGGGGAAGCTGTCCCCTGCTGGCGATGTGAAGGTGGAAGTCTCCGCCCTCCTTATCTAATCCCTGACTGACTGTGCAGTCCCCCATGAGCAATGACTCCGGAGGCAATATGCTGAGTCTTCAGCGAACAATCTCGGCTCTGGTGCCCAGGCAGTTTGCAATAAAAGCAAACTGACTGTCTCAGAGGGCAGGCTGGGGTAATATGATCTCTGGACCCACATCGTAAATAGCGAATGTCTCTGGCGGGTTGTTTCCGGTCCTACTGAGGAGACCGGAAATGTCCTGAGGAAAACTGCGCTGACTTCTGAGGTCTATGAAATACCCCAGAAGTACCTTGACCTGGCCAACTACGACTACTCTGCTGTTGTCCGGTCGTCTGTGCCTGCTGGATCTGTCCTGATGTCTGACCCGTCTGCTTTCTTTTTTGTCCAGATACGCTCTCTGCAGAACTGACTCAATCATGAGGGTTCTGTCCAACGTCTCTAAATAAGATGCGCAACCAAGATCAGCAAGCCTTACTTGCAAATGTCCATCCAGCCCCTGAATGAACTGCTGCATACGTGAATTATCCTCAGCAACAAGATCTGGACAAAATCTGGCCAATCGGTTAAACTCTACATTATACTCTGTCACCGACCGGTTGTTCTGGCGCAAACTCAGGAAATCCTGTCGACGGGTCATCTGATAAACTCGTGGGAAGAAGCGGCTCTCAAAAACCTCTCTGAACCTGGTCCAGGTGATGTTCTGCTCGCCGATGATGGAATGCTGAGTAACCCACTAGGTGTCGGCCTCGTCTCGTAAGTGAAAAGCAGCCAGCTCTGCTTTCTCCCACTCGGAGCAAGCCATATAGAAAAAGGTCCGCTCCATAGTCTCAATCCAAGACAGAGCCACACTCGGATCAGTATCTCCTCGGAAGAGGGTGAATCGACTCTTCATCGACTCTGCCAATGCTGGAATTCTGACTCGTCTGCGACAATGTCAATGAGGTGTGTCGGGACGGCTGCAGGAACTGGTGGAACCACAGGAGCTGGTGCTACAGGTAGTACCGCTGGATAGGCCGGGGGAGGTATCCCCGGTGATGCTGCATATACTGGGGCAGATGCCGCTGGTGGCACTGTAGGATAAGCATAGGTGGCCGCAGCTGAAGGTATGGTTGATGATGGTATCGGAAGGGGAGTAACCAATACCGCAGGTGCAGGTGCTGGGTACACTGAAGGCACTGGTGGTACAGGTGCCACTGGTGTCGGATACACGGCAGGTCCAAGTGGCGGTGGCGTCGGGTAAGCCGGTGGTACCGCTGGTGGTACCGTAGGTCCGGTAGAGGTGGGTACCACAAGTGCAGCCGAGGTAGGCACCTCTAAAAGAGTCATTGGGGTCTGAGAGCCCGACGCGCCCGCAGTTCGTCCTTGACTAACAGGCTCTACTCCAATACGTATCTCTGGCGCGTCTGTTGCTAGGGACTCCAACGTCCTCTTACATGGTCATCCTGCACCACGTCTCAACGCAGTTGCGCGAGTAGATCTCCTCATATCTGTTAAATTATATCACAGATATTACTACAAGTATAACAATTATAAAACTAAACATCATACCTATTTGTCGTCTGGAGATGTTCCGTCGCTATCCAATGCCCATTTTACCTCAAAATTCCGAACGAGAAAATCGCCGGAAATCCATATAATTCCGAAACGAAAGTCCGAAACATAAACATAATGGAAATCCATAGCTCCGAAAATAAATACCCAGGTTTACTAGTAAACTCGGGCTAACCCAAAAATCCAGAACACCAAAAGCAAGTATCATAACCTGCTCTGATAGCAATAAATTGGTATCAGCTAAATCTCGAAAATCCACAACACAAAATCAACCAAGTATCGCCAAACTTGACTCTGATACCAAATAAATTGGTATCAGATTAATTATAAAATCCAGAACACAAAAATCCGAAAATACCAGTTTGACTCGCAACTTGGCTCTGATACCAAATAAATTGTCACGCCCCGGAGGAGTCCCTGTCCGAAAAAATTTCGGCAGCATCTCCCCTATACGACGGACAATCTGAAACTTTCTACATCGCCCCCAGGGCCACATATACATCGGCCAACACGGCCGGAATAATATATATATAACAACACATAAAACAAAACACAATACACAAGCATCCACGCAGTTCAATAGATAACAAACTAGAACAGTAATAAGAAGACTCAAAAACAACCCTACTCCACTACACTCATAAATCTCAAATCCGACGATAAGATCAACTCACCTCTTCTGTCATCTAGGCAGGTATGCAGCAAGACATATCCAAACCAAAACCATCGACACATAAAATTCATACCAGATCCATAGTATCAAAACAGAATAAGTCCGAACATAATCTAAATTAAGAAAAAAAAACCAAACGACCAATAAACGTCCTCGTGGACTGCAAGGAACTAGCGACTGGAACTACTCGGATAGCACCAACCTGAAAATAGCAATGGAGGAGGGTGTGAGTCCAACACTCAGCAGGTAACAACTGATATACATAGTAAGGATATAACAACTAGCACTAATCATACGTATAGTCTCCTGCCAAAATAAGGGTTAATGCAAACTGAAATAAATAGGAGAATAGCTGTACTAACCAGAACTAGGGTACAAGTATAACAGGGTCGTCAGACCAAGAGGTATCAAAATCCTGTATGCATGTCAAACATATGCATCCATCCAAATGTAGCAAATAAGTGCAGCAAACACAAATAATAAATGCATCAATGCGTATGATGCTAATGCAGGTCATGGTCACCCCTACTGCCAGTCAGTCATCTCACACACAATGGTGAGACCGAGTGGGTAGAGCTGTGAAAATCGTGCACTCTGCCGTCACTACTCCTGATGAGTGACCGAGTGGACGGGATACAGTCGGAGTACACCTATCCTCCTACCCCAAATCATAAATGGGGGAGAGCAATGCTCTCATCTCCCGGTAAACAATGATGGGGAGGGATCCCGGCGTGCTACCACGCTGCAGTCACACTACCCATGAGCGGACCAACGGAGCACCACCGAGCAAACTAACGTGCTACCACGCTGCGTCACGCTACCCATGAGCGGACCAACGGAGCGCCGACAGAGATGAAACTGACGATGTGCTCAACAATAATGAAGCCGACTATCGCACAGCATGTAATCATGCGAGATGATGCCTGACACTAAGCATGGCAATATCATGAGTCTATCCATATAAACATAAAATGTGAACCCTAGCATCAATGTCTAGGTACACAGGTCAGATAAAGAATAAAAAAAACCTAGGTCCTGAATAGAATAACAAAAACATGGTTGTGTCACTACCCCTATAAGCATGTATAATCAGGTAGATACTAACATGAAGTGCAAAATAAATAAATAAACAAGCATATAACAGATCAGGTAGTGACCAACCGAAGCAAATAAGAAAAACACAATTATTGTTATTTGTTAACAACATTATTATGAATATCAAATGACATAAAGTCAAAGTACCCGCCTCCAAATCGAAAAGTCCAAACCGGTAGTCGAGATACTCGTCTCGCGTCAAAGTCCTGTGTCACAATATTTAGTTTAGTTAATTCTATCATGCATCCATTAACTAAACTAAATCCTAATCCATTGATCAATTAGGGTTAACTTTATTAACCTTAACCCTTCCACCATTCAATTGATCAAGATCTATATATATTTTTTTATTTAGTTATTACCACAATATCAAATAGCTAAATCCAATTCTTATCTATCAGGAACCCAATTCATTTACACACAAACAACTAATTACGAAATCCATTTCCTACACCTCACCTCAATTCTCTGCCTCCTGTTGATCAACAGCAAGGATCGTGGCTGCAGAACACAAGGTGAGCTGCTGGACTAAAGGTACTCCATAGCAAGAACCCCCTACTGGAAACTTCACTGCTTGATCAGATTAAGATCAAGAAATAGAGATACTAAATTCAGCAACAACCAAATTCCAACCCCACCTTACCTTCTTCCTCTCCACTGGTCAGAGATGATCAAGGGTTCCGGCGACAGTGCTAGGGCACAGCAAGGACAGCAACAATGGTGCTGATCCTTCCTTCCGGCGAGCAAGGTGACTGTGAACCCAACCTAGGGCACGAAATTAGACGGCTTGATCGGCGTCGTCTATGTTGGGTGATCGGTGACCGGCTTGAAGGGGGGTTGGATAGATGGCACTCCCAAATACTCGCTTCTTTCTACAATGTTAGTGCGCAAGTGGAAATACAAACAACCAAGTAGAAAGACTAAAACTAAAGACAAGAAATGCAAACCAAATACACGTCGATTTACGTGGTTCGGAGATAACTTGCTCCTACTCCACGGCGTGTCCGTAAGGTGGATGATCCCTCAATCCGTCGATGGATTAGTCCCCGGCAAACTCCGGCTAGCTCAACCTCCTTGTGGTTGGAGAAACCTGGCCACAATCTCACCAAGACCTCTTGGACACAAGGGAACCTTTGAGCACTTAGTGACTACTAATTAGGCTTTAACCAAGTCTAATTTCGTCACCTTGGCCGGCCATCTCAAGCTCCTTCTTATAGAGCTTGGAAGAAATCAAAAACCTGATTTGCCCGTTACCAGTCGACCGGTGCCAGCCCAACGGCTCTCTCAACGACTCTCTACCAGTCGAGCTACAGTGCACCAGTCGACTGCTATAGTGCATCAGTCGATTGCTCCATAATTCATGGGCATTCTCATATTTACCTACATGACTCACAACATTAGAAGGTAACATATCAATTAAAATTGATATTACCTTATTGTTTGCCTCCGATCTTGAGGTTTTCTCCTTCGTCCAATATCGTGGTCGGAGCTTCTTCCGTTTCTTGTCTTTCGGGATTTCGAACGGCTCTTTGACCACCATCATGGTGTCCCAATCCGTGTTGAAGAAGACCTCCATCTTCATCATCCACCAAGAGAAGTCCCCTTCGAATTTGGGTGGATAAATGTTTGAGTCGGCCATTTGGTGATGTTCTTCTTGGCGATTAGTCCGTTGAAGAGAAACCTTGCTCTGATATCAATTGTTGGATGATCGGTGGCCGGCTTGAAGGGGGGTTGGATAGACGACACCCCGAAATACTCGCTTCTTTCTACAATGTTAGTGCGCAAGTGGAAATACAAACAACCAAGTAGAAAAACTAAAACTAAAGACAAGAAATGCAAACCAAATACACGTCGATTTACGTGGTTCGGAGATAACTTGCTCCTACTCCACAGCGTGTCCGTAAGGTGGACGATCCCTCAATCCGTCGGTAGATTAGTCCCTGGCAAACTCTGGCTAGCTCAACCTCCTTGTGGGTGGAGAAACCTCGCCACAATCTCACCAAGACCTCTTGGACACAAGAGAACCTTTGAGCACTTAGTGACTAATAATTAGGCTTTTTAACCAAGTCTAATTTCGTCACCTTGGCCGGTCATCCCAAGCTCCTTCTTATAGAGCTTGGAAGAAATCAGAAACCTGATTTGCCCGTTACCAGTCGACTGGTCCTTGCACCAGTCGACTGGTGCCAGCCCAACGGCTCTCTCAACGGCTCTCTACCAGTCGAGCTATAGTGCACCAGTCGACTGCTACAGTGCATCAGTCGACTGCTACAGTAACTGCCAACTGCTATAGTACCCATTGACTGCTACAGTACCCCCGTTGACTGCTACAGTGCCCCCCCCCCACGAGATTTTTCCCCTGAGTACAATTCTCTCAGCACTCGGACCCTCACGACTCATTTGACTCTTCTTTGCAGCCTTGACCTCTATGCCATCCTTCGCGTATGCCTCGAAGTCACTTCCCTCGGCCCTTGTCCTCGCTGCCTTGTCCACGGTCCCTCGGATGCTCCATCCTTCACCGGACCCGAAGTCGTCAACCTGAGTCACATGTGTATCCTGCAGTCCTGCACAACTCAAGTACACATATCAAATACAAGGGTGAACCTAACTTAAACTCTTTGCCCAAAACACCAAAACATATGGTCCCGCAGACCATTGGGATTGCTCCAACAATCTATGCTCTGTGCGGGAAGAAGGCTTGGTAGTGGAGAATCAAAAGGGGCGACACCTAGAGCACGGCCAACAGATGTGGGTGCTCGGCTACGCCGTCGGACAGAGACAAGAGAAAGGCAGATACGAATTGCTTGAATGGTGGTTGCACCAGTTCAAAGCGACCCCGCTCTGATACCAATTGTTGGATCGAGACGCGCTAGAGGGGGGTGAATAGCGCTCGTGGCTATTTCGTTCGATTATCAGAATCGTAAAACTATCGGAGTTGTAAAACACGCAGCGGAATAGATAAAAGAAACAACACAAAGACACAGAAAGACAAGCTATTTACTTCGTTCGGAGTCTATCTCGGCTCCTACTCGAAGGCTCGCGGTCGCTGACCGCTTTCGGTGGGCAACAACTATAGTTCGTAAAGACTATTACAAACTAAGTACAATTTAAAGCAGTAATAAGAATATACCGACAACAAAAGACTAAATCTGAAGCTTCGGGTCGTCGGGGTGTTCTTGCAGCACTTAGGGATGGTCGAATTCGCAGCACGTTGCAGAAGATTGCTTGAGAAGGTGTTGTATTGAGTTGTTGGTCGACCACTGCTTTTAAACAGTGTTCAAGGCGCCTTAAACAAGCTCCAAGGCACCTTGAAGCTTGAATTCTATCCCGATCTGCTCGCTGCGATAACCCTTTGACTGTCGCGACCTGAAGGCGCCTTCAATCCCTTCAAGGCGCCTCCAAGCTGTCCAAGGCGCCTTCAATCCATCCAAGGTGCCTTAAGCCTGCTTCTCGCGCCAGCTCAGGTTTTGCACCCGAGGTGCCTCCAAGCCCCATGGAGGCACCTCGGACACTGTTCATCCGAGTTCTTCTTTGTGTTTTTGGTACCTGCAAGTATGTTAATCCAAAAATACCTCCATCACAACGTTAATACAAAATAATAGTATGAATATGAAGTAATGACAGTCTGATCTGTTTGTTATTCGGATTTCCAGGAAATCCTAGGCCGACCCGACGCCATCGCTCTCTACGGGAACGGCCCTCACCTACTCCACTGTGAGATTTACTCGATGCCACCGTCCTCCGCATCGACTGACTTCTCCGCCTAGGGTTACCACCCCTAGGACCTAGGGTTACCGCCTCAGGTTTTTCTCCAACTAGGGTTACCACCCCTAGGACCTAAGGTTGTCGCCCTTATGGTTTTCCTCCACCTAGGGTTACCCCAGGACCCAAGGTTGCCGCCCCTTATGGTTTTCTCCACCTAGGGTTACCGCCCCTAGACCTAAGGTTGCCGCCCCTTAGGGTTTCCTCCACCTAGGGTTATCCCCTAGGACCTAAGGTTGCCCCTTAGGATTTTCCTTCACCCAGGGTTACCGCCCCTAGGACCTAGCCCCTAGGATTTTCCTTCACCTAGGGTTACCACCCCCTAGGACCTAAGGTTATCCTCCCTTAGGATTTTTCCCTGCCTAACCGCAGTTAGGACTTTCCAGAAACCTTATTTAACCACGTTAGATAACAAGGAATCTTAACTTTGAATCCCTTTGCCATTATCAAAACTGAGGTTCGATCGTCGGATGCTTACTGCACCAACAGATCGTACCACTATTTTGACGTCAGGAAGGATAGTGATTCCTATGGACTATTGAATCTATTGATTCACACACGAATACTGGAAACAATCTTCTAAAATCTGTTGATTCAAAATATTATTAAAATAAAAAATCTTCTTAACAACAACCTAAACAATTGTTTATATAGACTCTAGATCTTATACCAAAGAAAGAAAACAAATTCCAATATATAGACCTTAATTCCTAACTTGTAAAGAAAGGAATGAAATTCTAATAAAAAAAGACCCGTAATTTTTAAATTTATAAATTGACTCAAAATATTAAAATATAACAAGATAGAAATTATCAAAAATATCCTAAATATTATAAAAATAAAAATAATTAAAAATAATAATAATAATCTTCTGATTCTCTTGCATCAATCGTCCCGGGTTAAAACAACTCATCCTCGAGTGTAGAATAATATTAGGTGGTAGCCTAGGAGGAAAATCTTCTAGCGCTAAATCAGTAAAATCTACTAATCACTACAACAAAAAAGCTAAAAGATAATAGATTTTATTTGTTGTCTTTGTCCTTCCAAAACCATTATAACAGATAGTGTTGTTAAAGACCCCCCTCAACGACAACAAATTTTAAACCATTATCTTTTAATACTAACAACAACAGTTTTGCAACATTTAAAAATTGTTGTCCTTTATCGTGATAAACATCGCGATAGACAACGGTTCTACAACGGTTTTAAACTATTATCGCCTTATAGCTAAGA